>NC_040036.1:11661863-12374064 GCF_003713205.1 Coffea eugenioides | reverse complement strand
AGATAGGCAATTCTAAAGAACAAGAGAATAAATGAGTAAGAACAGACTCAGAAACAAGAGAGTCATTTTATGCCGAAATTTTGCCATTAGACTTACCTATCAATTTTGCTATCCAGTAAGCTTAAAAGCACAGGTAGTAAGCATGAGAAGAGCTCTAAGGTAATAATCTCCATTTTCTCCTTTAGAACACTGACTACATCTGCTTGTACCTGTGCCACAACATACTGGATATGATGCACAAACAGGAGAAAAGTAAGCAGAACACCAAACAGATGATCTATCTGGAGGATACTCACAGAATGATCAGGCAACTTCATCATAGCATTTATTGCACCTTTAACATCATTGCGTTCCCAAAAATGCCGCACCACCTGCAAAGAAGACAGACTGTAGGTCACTGTCAACTTCAAGAGAATATGATGCTAGATGCAGATTGGAAGCTAATAAAAGGAAGACAAAAGATGTCCAAAAACCAGCATTCTAAAACACTTCAACTTCACCAAAAAACATAAAGCTGACTCCATGTTCTGGAGCACTTAATACGACATCTACCTACCATATGGATATAGTTTAGACCATTTGTCTTCTTCGTGTATACAATGCAACACATGGCCAAGGAGAACAAAAAATGAATTCTATAAATCTAGCTAAACCTCCAAAAACTACAGCAGCATCACATGCAAGTCTACAAAATAACTTACTTGTAACTTTGTCAGGCGTGACCGAAAAGTGCTTAATAGCACGTCATGATTTTGCATCAGCGCTTCAATGGCATGATTATCATCTGTATCTGGCTCCCTTCCAGCATTTGGTGGATTATTATCCTGCAGACAGCACAATAAAACGATCAAAGTGCTCATAAAAAGCCAACTTGAATGCAGTAGAAGATAATTCTTGAGAATTGCAACTTTTCCAACAACCAAGATAGCAATTCAACTATAAATGGTTAAACAAGCCAGTAACTAAAGCAGCCAAAAATAAAATCTGCCTGAAGTACCCAAAAACGAATCTGATAGAACAGGAGAAATGTCACCACCAGGATGTGTGTGCGTATGTAACCCACAGAAAGAGAGACATGTCAGCATCATGATATGCCTCTGTGTGTGTGTGTGAGAGAGAGAGAGAGAGAGAGAGAGAGAGAGAGAGGTGACAAAACCATTGTTCTAGAAGTCTAGAAGTTGTGATTTCAGCAACATGATTCGTCAATTGCATTTTAACACAAATAGTCCAGACCTTGGCTAACATTAGCTCTCATTTTAATGCAAATAGTGTGTCAATTCCATTTTATCACAGGCCATTAAAATATAATTATGGCACTCAAAAGATGCAACTGTCTCAAATCAATTTTAAGTATTTAGAAAGTAACATAACATGGTGAAAGAAATCATGACACACTTATTAGAATGCCAAAATTGGTGGCGGTGTAAATGTAGCTGTAGCTGTATTGCAGGCGAAAATTGTGTTTAGGTAGATCAGAAAAAAGAAAGAGCTAGCCCACATTCAATAGTAATGCAAAAGCAACTTCAGAGTACTTCTAAAAGCTTATAGCCACATACTCCTGTACCCTGTGTGCCACCTCCAGGCAAAAATGAAATAAAAAAATTGAAGCAAAAAGGTTTAAAAATAAAATTCTATATTAGCGTATTCACGTTCGAGGTTTAAAGGAATATCCAGACACAAGAAACGCTACTTTTTCAAGTTGAACGGTACTGTATCAAACAATACTTAAAAGTTTTCAAGCATTCATTACACATACACTTTCAAGACACATGGATTCGATGCAAGTCTTAGCTACACTGAATTTGAAGGGTAGGCACAAGATAATAACAAAAATATGCACACAAGCTTTTCTTTGTATCCAACTTCTCCTTAAATAACACTTCCTCAAAATATCCAGTCAGTTTCATGTAAAGCTTGATTCCTAACTATCAACATCACAACAAGACTTTTGTCAGCTCAATACTATTTAAAGTTACCATATATAAGCACAACCATACCTGCAAAGATGCTTTAGCTGCCTCAGTTATTGAACTAGGACATCTGTCAGGCATTTGAGCTTCTTTGCTACTGAAGTTAGGAGCATTCTCAGGCATTTGAGCTTCTTTGCTACTAAAGTTAGGAGCTTTCTCAGGCGTTTGAGCTTCTTCGCTACTAAAGTTAGGAGCTTTCTCAGGCGTTTGAGCTTCATTACTACTCAATCCCTCTCTTTTTTCAAATCTCTCAACCAAACTGCGTGTCCTACCTCGCACAACTGCCACTGCACATGTTAAGCACCAAAAAATCAATATTTTGCCACTAGTCTTTTCAAAATGTGATAATGTAACTGGATCAGATAACAACCTCCATTCACAACTCTAATAGGAATAACCCCTTTGTTGCACTCCTGGGGCTTTTCACCTGAAACACAGAAAATATGTGAAATCAATCATTCTGGGTAATTTTT
Organism: Coffea eugenioides; assembly: GCF_003713205.1. Classification (NCBI taxonomy): domain Eukaryota; kingdom Viridiplantae; phylum Streptophyta; class Magnoliopsida; order Gentianales; family Rubiaceae; genus Coffea; species Coffea eugenioides. Next base: position 12,371,621 of record NC_040036.1, on the reverse strand, counting down.
ACATTCCTGTCAGTGGGACAAAAGAAGAATTGTTGGATGATAATCAAATATATCACCATTATCAGAGTTCGATCCTAAGCAGCTCTGATGGGGGACACCAAAATTAAACATAACATCATTCTTTGCTCAGTTTTATGGAGTTAATGGCAGGAGTGAATCCCAAAGCCTATTAAACATCAATATTCCATCATGACTTTCAAAACACAGTCTAGGCAAATGAAGAAAAAGCAAATCTGTAAACCAAATAATCAGGCAACAATATTATAGGAACAAGAGAATTTGTGGGAAAAGTAAGCACTAACCAAGGTTGTACTTCCCCAGAATGGGTACTAGGAAAAGTAGAGCATAATACAGTATCTTAATCTTGCTTTTGCAAGGCATTACTAGGAACTATTTCTTCAGGAATACATATCTATTTCCACATATATAAACTAACTGAATTCCACAAAAGACAACCATGTATCATATACAGGGTCTTTGAAGCAATAATGTAAGAACCTTTAGAACAATATAATGAACACAAAAGCAGAAGAGACTATTGAAATAACTATGCACACATCCTGTAACAAGATACAAAGTTTATTATATTGAACACAAAAGAACTTCACCATTTTCCTGATTTGACAGTCTTGTCAGCGATGTAGCTTTTTCTAGCTTCTCTCCAACATTCTTGATGCTCAGATCTTCTCCCTCAGAGAATTCCTTCACATTATTGTTGCAAACAAGCTTGCTGTTGAAGTTTGGTTCCGTTTTAGTCTCCACTGCAGTCGTCATACTGCCAAGAGACATGGTTTCCAATCCAGTTGAGATTTTCTCCATATCAGACTTTGTATTTGACGACCTTCGGATATGGGAAGGCTTAAGTGTACCAGTAATGGCCCTACTGCTAGCAAAAGATTCCCTTCTAGAACCGGCCTTATCTTTTGCACTAGGATATTCACGAGGTATCACTATAGGCACAATGAAGGATTTGGCATCCCCTGACACATTAGTCTTTGCATGCACCCTTACCGCAGAGCCCTGCTTCTGACTTGCCAAAGTCGTAATCTCCTTTGGTTCAGAAGGGTCTACAGCATTTGGAGAATTAAGAGACCCAACTTTTGTTGAAGTAACAGGCTTACAAGCTTCAGCTTCAAATGCAGTAAATGTTTGTTATTAGCAAGAAGAAGAAAGTGCAAAAGAAAAAAAATTTATTGCACGTGTGTGAGGAGAACATGTATTCATGTATGCAAGTATAGTCTGTCCACTGACTAACAAATGAAAACAAGCTCGTCTTAGTTTGGAGAAAAGGAGGCTTACGGGAAAAATAACTAATTTGATGCTAAGCCTCTTAGCTAAATAATTGCAATCACACTATCACTGGCACTATCAACAGAAATAATACAGTCATCAAAGCCAAACAATAATGAACAACAGAACCAAGTTCTGCATAATCTCCATGCTTGCAATTGAGCACCAAACTCCAGCCAAAAGAAAAACCCAATCAAACATAACATGGTCAAAGAATATGAACTAGCAATTTTCAGATAAAAAAACATCACTCATTTATTAAGCATGAAAATGGATCAAACACAAAATGGTCAGTCATTGGTTGCTGAGAGATCAACTTACTATCCACATAGATATTCTTAATGTCTTTAGAATCAATATCTGGTGACATGCTGCGGAAATTTGAATTGGACCTCCTATGGCTTACGGATTTCTCAGAAGGATTTTCTTGAACTTCATATTTCTGCTCAGGTGGGCCATTCAGCTCAGGTATCGCACCCCCACCATATGGCTCAATAAGCTGACAGGAAAAGTAAACTACCGTATCATTAAACATCATCTATATACAATATGTAATCCCAAAAAAATGTCAGGTACATAACCCCAAACATAAAGCATGATGTAGCAAATCAGCAACAACCATTGAAATAGAATGGCAGATGATTAGACAAAGTAATTTGTTGAATAGATTAGAACGAAAGAAATAAATTATTTACCGAAATATCAGCTACCCAAACTCCAACAGAGTTCTGAAAATATGCACCACCCAAGAGTTTACCATCATGGACGCACATATCACCTAGTGTTGACCATCCCATATCAACAGAGTCATGACAAATTACTGGCTCCCATGAATACACCTTGTCAAACCAAAATAAAAAAATGAGAAAAATTTCTTTGCTAACCGTAAAAGATATTAGAAAATTCCACAGGATAGAGCTAAACCTTCAAACTATCATCCAATCCACAGAATAGCGTTCTTCCATCAGGGTGAAACGTTATGGATCGAACTCCAGCAGTCTGAGGGACAAAAGAATTGTTATTTTTTGATTGAAAAAGTACTGTCTCAAGGGTACCACTTCGATTGACATCAAGCATAAATCAAAGGCATATACACCATCTAACATGAAAAAGAAAAAAGAAAAGAGAAGAGAGATGTAATGGACTACAAGTAAAGAAAAATGGTAGGCAATAATTACAACAGCATGCCTAAAAAGTTCAATTAATTCTAAGAAGTTGATGCGTTTTAGACACATCATGCATTTTTTTCAACCTAACAGAGTACAATGAGAACCATCCCGTCAAATTTACCAATTCTTGTTGGCAATTTAGTAATGGTGCTGCTCTTGCCCAAGCAATTTCACATCTAATTGCAATTATACTCAACACAGGATCACTTTCATGCACTCTCAGAAAGGGTCATGGAGTTTATCACTTCAGTTAGGATTGGTAAATTTGTGGCACGTTTTGTAATTACATCAGCATACCAAATCTAACCACTGAACAAAAACTGGCGGCCCTACCCAGCACTTCAATAAGACTGAATCTTAGGAAACAAAGCACCAAAAGATAAGCCTGTTCATCAAGTCATTACCAATTTACATGTACAACAGAAACAAAAATAAAGTGCCAACCAGAACTTCATGAGGAAAGGGATATAACAGCCAGAACTACGGCTGAGAACCTCTGGTCACTACAGATATTTAGAATGAACATGTACACACCCATTATGAGTCATATAAGCATCTGCCTTTCTATAAATCCAAGGGTGTCAGCAATCATTTAATTTAGTTGACTATCATAAAATGTCGACCAAAGCATAATACTCTTCATAAAGTACTCTCCTATTCTGCTGCCAAATCATTAATTATTCCAGAAACTGAGATATGAAGTCAAGAAGCAGATGATCAGAGGCCTTAGACCTGGTTCTTGAAGCAATTTCTGCTTTAAGTGCTGCAGGAAACTGAGAGAAAAAGCTAAGGGTAGCCAAAAATAGAGGAACCCAACGAGACAAGTAACAATAGTTCTAACATATTACTCAGCATTTTTATGAGTAAATAAACCCTCTCATATTCCTCTTTTGTTTTCTTCTTAGATAAATTAAAGTTTTCAGTCCTATAGTATCATAAATGATAATAGTTCAAAGGACACCAGACAAAAAAACATGGAAAAATAACAAGGTGCTAAATAAGTGAGGCAAGAATATCTGTCACTGCAAAAATGCAAGCTTACCTCACGCCTGGCAGACCCAATCATTTCAAAAGTTTCCAAATCCCAAAACTTAACAGTTCGATCCGCTGAGCCTGAGAAAATATATTATACTACTAGTAAAACAATACTATGCAAATAATCGCCAAAAAAAAGGCAATTCAAATCAATCATGGCCCAAACTTATCACAAATGGGATAAACTGCAAAATCCATATAAAGCAAATAAAGGGCTGACAAGTAAGACGATGGTCTACCAGCCTCAAATGATTGGAAGATATATGTACTCATAGAAATAGAGATGTAACTTAGGAAACTTTTAGACAAAACATAGAAGAACAATTTCTTCCAAGACATGCATGCTGTGCATGTTCACCTGTAGCCAGAAGAAATTCAAGTGGATGGAAGTCTATTGATCGGATATGTCCTTCATGAAACTTGAAATCATGCAAGAGTTTTCCAGCTGTCAGGTCCCATATCTGACCGAAAGTAAAGAATTCATGACCAAGCAAAAGATAAAGAAAGCAGATACAACCTGTAAAAAAGCTTTAGTCACACCTTTACAACATTATCAAATCCACCAGAAACCACCCATCGGCCATCAGGAGTAAACCTTATAGTGCTAATTCCTCGAGTATGACCCTTATATGTATGAATGCATCCTTTCTTTCTGATATCCCATATCTTTAGATTAGTGTCCATGGAACCAGATGCAAAAAATTCACCAAATGGATGGAATTCCACAGCAGTGCAATAGGATCTGTGTCCAGAAAGAGTGCGAACCACTACACTTCAAGAATATTAGTAACTAGATTAGAGACCAAGCTGCATATATTTAAGACACTTAAAATAAGCAAGACCGACAACAGGATAATAGTTCCAGCAAAATAATTAAATATCTAAACTTATGAAGCTGCAAACAACTTATTACAACTGCTTTCTACGCGTCACTAGTTACTCTACCACACCAAAATGGAACGGATGCCCATCTTTATGGTCACAGAAATTTATCAGCAGATCTCAAGGCAGCATGCTGGTTATTGCCCATATTGTTTCGGCTAAAGACCAGCATGACTGCACTTCAGAGTCCACTAGATTGGTAGCTGCCGGTCTTTCTGATAAGTACATTTCCAGAAAAATGAGCCGGTTGTGTATCCATGCATTCATTTCTGGCTATAGCAACACAAAATCCTTCTTGAACACTTATGGAGCACAATACCAGATGCTACAAGGCATATGGGAACAATCTGGAAAAAAGCATAAAATGCAATATGGATGGCAGGAGACATTACAATCAGACATCAAGTATTTTTAGGGTGATGTCCCAAGGCTTTCATGTCAAGCAAGTGGCTTGTTTTCTCTCCAGACATGTAAATCAGTAGCCTGTTTGTCATTTTTTTAGTTGACAATAAATGGTGCTAGGTTTACATGTTTGAAGTTCAATTCTGAAAACATCATTAATTAGGTTTCTTGAGTATTGCAACAGCAAGAAATGGGAAACACCATCTTCAATGACAAGGATGATATTTATAGTCAAACAATTACTAATGGTAACCATAAGTATTTGAAGTTCAATTTGAAAAGCATCATTAATTAGGTCTCTTGAGTATTATGACAGCAATAAATAGGATTCCTAGATCAACAAACCACTTTATAAAACACGATCTGAAGGAGTTAATGAAATACTACTAAATCTAGATTAGGTCATAAGGTTAAAAATTCCATCTTTGCTAGCTCAAATACAAGAACCAAGTTGAGTCCACTAGCACGGAAAATAAATAGCCAAACCACTAATTACTCATCAGATGCAAACTTAGGGTAAAAAGCAAGCTAGAAAAGGTAATCAACATACTCTTTGTTTCTTCAAGGTCCCACAATTTAATTACACCAGATGATGCTCCGGCAACCACCAAGATCTCCGAAGAATCAAAAGCTACAGATTCAACTGGACTTGAGTGACCAGAAAGACTCTGCATGGTTTAGGAAGAGTATAACTTCAATTAATTGTACACAATAATTTAAGAGATAAAGAAACTATACAATGACTACATTCAACAAGCGGAATCCAAACTAGACTAATCCACCCATCTTTTCACATACTGCTATAAGTTGAATACTTCTAAAAACAACAAACAGAAAGGAATACTGAAAAACCTGCATCATGTGATAATATTAGGCGAAATGAAGCAACATAGACATATTAATTAGAGCATTAATTAAGCCTGAGAGGAATATTCCTAGTAGACAATGAAAAGAAGATGATCATGCATAGAGCAACTCCAGCGGGCAATGTTAAATTTCATTTGCCAATTCAATGATTACAGAACACAAAGCACATAGCACACACATCACCAACAATTCCAAAGCAGTTAGCACTTCAAGTTACTGCTTGAGTAAAGTACTACAGACCAACAACATCTCTTCTCTTCTGAAACAGAAAGACGCATGCATATCTGATTTTATTCCAACCGCATGTCAGACATCCTATGAACTAAGTAAAAGACTACAAATTTTCTTATTGCTGAATCATAGTATGTGACACCCAGTATGAAGCATAAATAGATCACGACACGATATCATAAGCAAGAGTCATAAAATGATTGCAAATGAGTATGTTCTGAACGTGACTATAAGAATCTGAAAACTACAACTACATATAGTACACGTAGTGACAAATCTAAATGACCTTTCAACTTAATAACGCACCAAAAGTTATACAAAAACATCAGAGTAAGCGCCTTTTTCCCCAGAAAAAGGTTGAAAAGGGGGCCCGATTCGGCTCCAATATCAGTCAATCGGTATTCAAGACATGAACTTGGAAGAAACTTATCTTTTCACAGCTCATTTTTTGTTTCATATTCGCAACATGATACAATCCCTATTAGCTGTTCAGGTCTCATTCTAAAGAAACTGCAAGTACACTCTGTAAAAAGCGAGTCTTGAACTAACCGATAAAGGTGCAGGATTGCCAATTGACCAAAGATTGACCACTTGATCATCTCCACCTGTTATAAATTGCCGAAAGTTCTTCCTCCCAATCCTTAAACAATTTACATTCCCCGAATGCGCCACAAACTCCTCTTTTTAATCATTTTAGTCAAGAACATACAACTTACCAAATAAAATAAAATAAAATCCAAAAGATCTCTGGCTTAACTTAGAGTCATGTATTCTCATTTAAAATTAATCTGCTATAGCTAACTTCTAATTCTACAAAAGAAAATAAAAAAAGGGCGATTAAACTGAAAAAAAAAAATCGTAGCTAATAAAGAAAATGTAGCACACAGCATTAAACAAAATTGGTGAACTTTATTATTAACTTACTTGAGATTAAAAAGGAACTAAAAAAACCCTAAAAACACAGCGAATTTAGGAATAAAGCTAAAAGTAGACGTCATCCACACTCGAAAATTATAAGCCAAAAAACAAAAAAGGATACGCAATTTATATCCGCGCTTGGCCATTTCTCGGAGGACGACGAGATCGGTGATCGAAACGGCGTCGTCGTGCACGCCACTGTTGCTGCTGCTGCAGCTGATGAAGAGCTGAATTTAGTCGGTGCGGCGGAGATTGGGGGAGAAGGGAAAAGTATATATACGAAACTTACACGTAACGTGTATGTATACAAGTATATATACTCCCTAGAATTTTAGAGCTGATTTATTACTGAAATCCTAACCGGAAAAGTGATGAAAATTCAAAACAGATTATTGCAGAGAAAGTTTCAGCTTCAGAACACGGCAAAAGACTAGAAAGAACGTGGACCTCCTCCTCAAGGAACAAAATGTAGGGGGGAAGAAAAACGAAGGAATAATTAAAAAAATATATTCTGGTTTTAATTTATTCTTGAGGAGGAGCGGTGCCAGTGATTATATACTATTTATTTTGTCATATTATCATTTAATTTTGTAGAGAAGGTGGGAAAGAGAGAGGAGTAGAACTGTGTGTGTGTGCGTGTTCAGACAATGATTGATGGGGGCGGGAGCACATTGTCGACTGTTTTTGTTTTTACTGCGAGTCTGGGCAAAAAGTTATGGTGCTCGGAGGAATGGGATGAATTCCTCCGAGCAGATTTGATAGAGATATTTTTTACCGCATCGATGAAAATGGCACTTTGAATTTGATGCTTGAATAAGAGGTAAAGGGCAAATATAACGGGAAGAACGGTAAATTTTTTTTTCCTTCAGAACAGTTTTTGAGCATCACTTTTTAATCTTTTTTTTCTTTTCTTTTTTTTTGGATCAAAATATTAACATGTTTGGATGGGAGATTATTTGAGATAATTTTTTTAAAAAAAATTAATGTAACACTGTTTGATATGGCATATGTGAGGTAAAAAAGTGATTAAAAATGTGTTTATGATTAAAGTAGATAAATTTGTGAAAATAATTTGCTATCCAAACACATTAATTGGCTAATTCTTTGAAAAATACCAGATAAAACTTTTTTTAATGTGAAAAGAATATAGGTAAATTTTGCAGTTTCAATTGAGAACTTCCGTGATGACGCTACCGCTTAAAGTCGATTTGACTCTTAGTTGATTAATTAAACAGGGGTATTTTGGAAAATGTTACTCACCAAATCAAGTAAATTGTGTAAAAAATCACAAAATTAAACTTTAAACAAAATTTACCTGATATTCTTTTTACACAATTTAAAAGTTTTATCTGGTATTTTTCAAAGAATTAGCCAATTAATGTGTTTGGATAGCAAATTATTTTCACAAATTTATCTACTTTAATCATAAACACATTTTTAATCACTTTTTTACCTCACATATGCCATATCAAACAGTGTTACATTAATTTTTTTTAAAAAAATTATCTCAAATAATCTCCCATCCAAACATGTTAATATTTTGATCCAAAAAAAAAGAAAAGAAAAAAAAGATTAAAAAGTGATGCTCAAAAACTGTTCTGAAGGAAAAAAAAATTTACCGTTCTTCCCGTTATATTTGCCCTTTACCTCTTATTCAAGCATCAAATTCAAAGTGCCATTTTCATCGATGCGGTAAAAAATATCTCTATCAAATCTGCTCGGAGGAATTCATCCCATTCCTCCGAGCACCATAACTTTTTGCCCAGACTCGCAGTAAAAACAAAAACAGTCGACAATGTGCTCCCGCCCCCATCAATCATTGTCTGAACACGCACACACACACAGTTCTACTCCTCTCTCTTTCCCACCTTCTCTACAAAATTAAATGATAATATGACAAAATAAATAGTATATAATCACTGGCACCGCTCCTCCTCAAGAATAAATTAAAACCAGAATATATTTTTTTAATTATTCCTTCGTTTTTCTTCCCCCCTACATTTTGTTCCTTGAGGAGGAGGTCCACGTTCTTTCTAGTCTTTTCAAGTCTTTTGCCGTGTTCTGAAGCTGAAACTTTCTCTGCAATAATCTGTTTTGAATTTTCATCACTTTTCCGGTTAGGATTTCAGTAATAAATCAGCTCTAAAATTCTAGGGAGTATATATACTTGTGTACATACACGTTACGTGTAAGTTTCGTATATATACTTTTCCCTTCTCCCCCAATCTCCGCCGCACCGACTAAATTCAGCTCTTCATCAGCTGCAGCAGCAGCAACAGTGGCGTGCACGACGACGCCGTTTCGATCACCGATCTCGTCGTCCTCCGAGAAATGGCCAAGCGCGGATATAAATTGCGTATCCTTTTTTGTTTTTTGGCTTATAATTTTCGAGTGTGGATGACGTCTACTTTTAGCTTTATTCCTAAATTCGCTGTGTTTTTAGGGTTTTTTTAGTTCCTTTTTAATCTCAAGTAAGTTAATAATAAAGTTCACCAATTTTGTTTAATGCTGTGTGCTACATTTTCTTTATTAGCTACGATTTTTTTTTTTCAGTTTAATCGCCCTTTTTTTATTTTCTTTTGTAGAATTAGAAGTTAGCTATAGCAGATTAATTTTAAATGAGAATACATGACTCTAAGTTAAGCCAGAGATCTTTTGGATTTTATTTTATTTTATTTGGTAAGTTGTATGTTCTTGACTAAAATGATTAAAAAGAGGAGTTTGTGGCGCATTCGGGGAATGTAAATTGTTTAAGGATTGGGAGGAAGAACTTTCGGCAATTTATAACAGGTGGAGATGATCAAGTGGTCAATCTTTGGTCAATTGGCAATCCTGCACCTTTATCGGTTAGTTCAAGACTCGCTTTTTACAGAGTGTACTTGCAGTTTCTTTAGAATGAGACCTGAACAGCTAATAGGGATTGTATCATGTTGCGAATATGAAACAAAAAATGAGCTGTGAAAAGATAAGTTTCTTCCAAGTTCATGTCTTGAATACCGATTGACTGATATTGGAGCCGAATCGGGCCCCCTTTTCAACCTTTTTCTGGGGAAAAAGGCGCTTACTCTGATGTTTTTGTATAACTTTTGGTGCGTTATTAAGTTGAAAGGTCATTTAGATTTGTCACTACGTGTACTATATGTAGTTGTAGTTTTCAGATTCTTATAGTCACGTTCAGAACATACTCATTTGCAATCATTTTATGACTCTTGCTTATGATATCGTGTCGTGATCTATTTATGCTTCATACTGGGTGTCACATACTATGATTCAGCAATAAGAAAATTTGTAGTCTTTTACTTAGTTCATAGGATGTCTGACATGCGGTTGGAATAAAATCAGATATGCATGCGTCTTTCTGTTTCAGAAGAGAAGAGATGTTGTTGGTCTGTAGTACTTTACTCAAGCAGTAACTTGAAGTGCTAACTGCTTTGGAATTGTTGGTGATGTGTGTGCTATGTGCTTTGTGTTCTGTAATCATTGAATTGGCAAATGAAATTTAACATTGCCCGCTGGAGTTGCTCTATGCATGATCATCTTCTTTTCATTGTCTACTAGGAATATTCCTCTCAGGCTTAATTAATGCTCTAATTAATATGTCTATGTTGCTTCATTTCGCCTAATATTATCACATGATGCAGGTTTTTCAGTATTCCTTTCTGTTTGTTGTTTTTAGAAGTATTAAACTTATAGCAGTATGTGAAAAGATGGGTGGATTAGTCTAGTTTGGATTCCGCTTGTTGAATGTAGTCATTGTATAGTTTCTTTATCTCTTAAATTATTGTGTACAATTAATTGAAGTTATACTCTTCCTAAACCATGCAGAGTCTTTCTGGTCACTCAAGTCCAGTTGAATCTGTAGCTTTTGATTCTTCGGAGATCTTGGTGGTTGCCGGAGCATCATCTGGTGTAATTAAATTGTGGGACCTTGAAGAAACAAAGAGTATGTTGATTACCTTTTCTAGCTTGCTTTTTACCCTAAGTTTGCATCTGATGAGTAATTAGTGGTTTGGCTATTTATTTTCCGTGCTAGTGGACTCAACTTGGTTCTTGTATTTGAGCTAGCAAAGATGGAATTTTTAACCTTATGACCTAATCTAGATTTAGTAGTATTTCATTAACTCCTTCAGATCGTGTTTTATAAAGTGGTTTGTTGATCTAGGAATCCTATTTATTGCTGTCATAATACTCAAGAGACCTAATTAATGATGCTTTTCAAATTGAACTTCAAATACTTATGGTTACCATTAGTAATTGTTTGACTATAAATATCATCCTTGTCATTGAAGATGGTGTTTCCCATTTCTTGCTGTTGCAATACTCAAGAAACCTAATTAATGATGTTTTCAGAATTGAACTTCAAACATGTAAACCTAGCACCATTTATTGTCAACTAAAAAAATGACAAACAGGCTACTGATTTACATGTCTGGAGAGAAAACAAGCCACTTGCTTGACATGAAAGCCTTGGGACATCACCCTAAAAATACTTGATGTCTGATTGTAATGTCTCCTGCCATCCATATTGCATTTTATGCTTTTTTCCAGATTGTTCCCATATGCCTTGTAGCATCTGGTATTGTGCTCCATAAGTGTTCAAGAAGGATTTTGTGTTGCTATAGCCAGAAATGAATGCATGGATACACAACCGGCTCATTTTTCTGGAAATGTACTTATCAGAAAGACCGGCAGCTACCAATCTAGTGGACTCTGAAGTGCAGTCATGCTGGTCTTTAGCCGAAACAATATGGGCAATAACCAGCATGCTGCCTTGAGATCTGCTGATAAATTTCTGTGACCATAAAGATGGGCATCCGTTCCATTTTGGTGTGGTAGAGTAACTAGTGACGCGTAGAAAGCAGTTGTAATAAGTTGTTTGCAGCTTCATAAGTTTAGATATTTAATTATTTTGCTGGAACTATTATCCTGTTGTCGGTCTTGCTTATTTTAAGTGTCTTAAATATATGCAGCTTGGTCTCTAATCTAGTTACTAATATTCTTGAAGTGTAGTGGTTCGCACTCTTTCTGGACACAGATCCTATTGCACTGCTGTGGAATTCCATCCATTTGGTGAATTTTTTGCATCTGGTTCCATGGACACTAATCTAAAGATATGGGATATCAGAAAGAAAGGATGCATTCATACATATAAGGGTCATACTCGAGGAATTAGCACTATAAGGTTTACTCCTGATGGCCGATGGGTGGTTTCTGGTGGATTTGATAATGTTGTAAAGGTGTGACTAAAGCTTTTTTACAGGTTGTATCTGCTTTCTTTATCTTTTGCTTGGTCATGAATTCTTTACTTTCGGTCAGATATGGGACCTGACAGCTGGAAAACTCTTGCATGATTTCAAGTTTCATGAAGGACATATCCGATCAATAGACTTCCATCCACTTGAATTTCTTCTGGCTACAGGTGAACATGCACAGCATGCATGTCTTGGAAGAAATTGTTCTTCTATGTTTTGTCTAAAAGTTTCCTAAGTTACATCTCTATTTCTATGAGTACATATATCTTCCAATCATTTGAGGCTGGTAGACCATCGTCTTACTTGTCAGCCCTTTATTTGCTTTATATGGATTTTGCAGTTTATCCCATTTGTGATAAGTTTGGGCCATGATTGATTTGAATTGCCTTTTTTTTGGCGATTATTTGCATAGTATTGTTTTACTAGTAGTATAATATATTTTCTCAGGCTCAGCGGATCGAACTGTTAAGTTTTGGGATTTGGAAACTTTTGAAATGATTGGGTCTGCCAGGCGTGAGGTAAGCTTGCATTTTTGCAGTGACAGATATTCTTGCCTCACTTATTTAGCACCTTGTTATTTTTCCATGTTTTTTTGTCTGGTGTCCTTTGAACTATTATCATTTATGATACTATAGGACTGAAAACTTTAATTTATCTAAGAAGAAAACAAAAGAGGAATATGAGAGGGTTTATTTACTCATAAAAATGCTGAGTAATATGTTAGAACTATTGTTACTTGTCTCGTTGGGTTCCTCTATTTTTGGCTACCCTTAGCTTTTTCTCTCAGTTTCCTGCAGCACTTAAAGCAGAAATTGCTTCAAGAACCAGGTCTAAGGCCTCTGATCATCTGCTTCTTGACTTCATATCTCAGTTTCTGGAATAATTAATGATTTGGCAGCAGAATAGGAGAGTACTTTATGAAGAGTATTATGCTTTGGTCGACATTTTATGATAGTCAACTAAATTAAATGATTGCTGACACCCTTGGATTTATAGAAAGGCAGATGCTTATATGACTCATAATGGGTGTGTACATGTTCATTCTAAATATCTGTAGTGACCAGAGGTTCTCAGCCGTAGTTCTGGCTGTTATATCCCTTTCCTCATGAAGTTCTGGTTGGCACTTTATTTTTGTTTCTGTTGTACATGTAAATTGGTAATGACTTGATGAACAGGCTTATCTTTTGGTGCTTTGTTTCCTAAGATTCAGTCTTATTGAAGTGCTGGGTAGGGCCGCCAGTTTTTGTTCAGTGGTTAGATTTGGTATGCTGATGTAATTACAAAACGTGCCACAAATTTACCAATCCTAACTGAAGTGATAAACTCCATGACCCTTTCTGAGAGTGCATGAAAGTGATCCTGTGTTGAGTATAATTGCAATTAGATGTGAAATTGCTTGGGCAAGAGCAGCACCATTACTAAATTGCCAACAAGAATTGGTAAATTTGACGGGATGGTTCTCATTGTACTCTGTTAGGTTGAAAAAAATGCATGATGTGTCTAAAACGCATCAACTTCTTAGAATTAATTGAACTTTTTAGGCATGCTGTTGTAATTATTGCCTACCATTTTTCTTTACTTGTAGTCCATTACATCTCTCTTCTCTTTTCTTTTTTCTTTTTCATGTTAGATGGTGTATATGCCTTTGATTTATGCTTGATGTCAATCGAAGTGGTACCCTTGAGACAGTACTTTTTCAATCAAAAAATAACAATTCTTTTGTCCCTCAGACTGCTGGAGTTCGATCCATAACGTTTCACCCTGATGGAAGAACGCTATTCTGTGGATTGGATGATAGTTTGAAGGTTTAGCTCTATCCTGTGGAATTTTCTAATATCTTTTACGGTTAGCAAAGAAATTTTTCTCATTTTTTTATTTTGGTTTGACAAGGTGTATTCATGGGAGCCAGTAATTTGTCATGACTCTGTTGATATGGGATGGTCAACACTAGGTGATATGTGCGTCCATGATGGTAAACTCTTGGGTGGTGCATATTTTCAGAACTCTGTTGGAGTTTGGGTAGCTGATATTTCGGTAAATAATTTATTTCTTTCGTTCTAATCTATTCAACAAATTACTTTGTCTAATCATCTGCCATTCTATTTCAATGGTTGTTGCTGATTTGCTACATCATGCTTTATGTTTGGGGTTATGTACCTGACATTTTTTTGGGATTACATATTGTATATAGATGATGTTTAATGATACGGTAGTTTACTTTTCCTGTCAGCTTATTGAGCCATATGGTGGGGGTGCGATACCTGAGCTGAATGGCCCACCTGAGCAGAAATATGAAGTTCAAGAAAATCCTTCTGAGAAATCCGTAAGCCATAGGAGGTCCAATTCAAATTTCCGCAGCATGTCACCAGATATTGATTCTAAAGACATTAAGAATATCTATGTGGATAGTAAGTTGATCTCTCAGCAACCAATGACTGACCATTTTGTGTTTGATCCATTTTCATGCTTAATAAATGAGTGATGTTTTTTTATCTGAAAATTGCTAGTTCATATTCTTTGACCATGTTATGTTTGATTGGGTTTTTCTTTTGGCTGGAGTTTGGTGCTCAATTGCAAGCATGGAGATTATGCAGAACTTGGTTCTGTTGTTCATTATTGTTTGGCTTTGATGACTGTATTATTTCTGTTGATAGTGCCAGTGATAGTGTGATTGCAATTATTTAGCTAAGAGGCTTAGCATCAAATTAGTTATTTTTCCCGTAAGCCTCCTTTTCTCCAAACTAAGACGAGCTTGTTTTCATTTGTTAGTCAGTGGACAGACTATACTTGCATACATGAATACATGTTCTCCTCACACACGTGCAATAAATTTTTTTTCTTTTGCACTTTCTTCTTCTTGCTAATAACAAACATTTACTGCATTTGAAGCTGAAGCTTGTAAGCCTGTTACTTCAACAAAAGTTGGGTCTCTTAATTCTCCAAATGCTGTAGACCCTTCTGAACCAAAGGAGATTACGACTTTGGCAAGTCAGAAGCAGGGCTCTGCGGTAAGGGTGCATGCAAAGACTAATGTGTCAGGGGATGCCAAATCCTTCATTGTGCCTATAGTGATACCTCGTGAATATCCTAGTGCAAAAGATAAGGCCGGTTCTAGAAGGGAATCTTTTGCTAGCAGTAGGGCCATTACTGGTACACTTAAGCCTTCCCATATCCGAAGGTCGTCAAATACAAAGTCTGATATGGAGAAAATCTCAACTGGATTGGAAACCATGTCTCTTGGCAGTATGACGACTGCAGTGGAGACTAAAACGGAACCAAACTTCAACAGCAAGCTTGTTTGCAACAATAATGTGAAGGAATTCTCTGAGGGAGAAGATCTGAGCATCAAGAATGTTGGAGAGAAGCTAGAAAAAGCTACATCGCTGACAAGACTGTCAAATCAGGAAAATGGTGAAGTTCTTTTGTGTTCAATATAATAAACTTTGTATCTTGTTACAGGATGTGTGCATAGTTATTTCAATAGTCTCTTCTGCTTTTGTGTTCATTATATTGTTCTAAAGGTTCTTACATTATTGCTTCAAAGACCCTGTATATGATACATGGTTGTCTTTTGTGGAATTCAGTTAGTTTATATATGTGGAAATAGATATGTATTCCTGAAGAAATAGTTCCTAGTAATGCCTTGCAAAAGCAAGATTAAGATACTGTATTATGCTCTACTTTTCCTAGTACCCATTCTGGGGAAGTACAACCTTGGTTAGTGCTTACTTTTCCCACAAATTCTCTTGTTCCTATAATATTGTTGCCTGATTATTTGGTTTACAGATTTGCTTTTTCTTCATTTGCCTAGACTGTGTTTTGAAAGTCATGATGGAATATTGATGTTTAATAGGCTTTGGGATTCACTCCTGCCATTAACTCCATAAAACTGAGCAAAGAATGATGTTATGTTTAATTTTGGTGTCCCCCATCAGAGCTGCTTAGGATCGAACTCTGATAATGGTGATATATTTGATTATCATCCAACAATTCTTCTTTTGTCCCACTGACAGGAATGTAAAAATTACCCAGAATGATTGATTTCACATATTTTCTGTGTTTCAGGTGAAAAGCCCCAGGAGTGCAACAAAGGGGTTATTCCTATTAGAGTTGTGAATGGAGGTTGTTATCTGATCCAGTTACATTATCACATTTTGAAAAGACTAGTGGCAAAATATTGATTTTTTGGTGCTTAACATGTGCAGTGGCAGTTGTGCGAGGTAGGACACGCAGTTTGGTTGAGAGATTTGAAAAAAGAGAGGGATTGAGTAGTAATGAAGCTCAAACGCCTGAGAAAGCTCCTAACTTTAGTAGCGAAGAAGCTCAAACGCCTGAGAAAGCTCCTAACTTTAGTAGCAAAGAAGCTCAAATGCCTGAGAATGCTCCTAACTTCAGTAGCAAAGAAGCTCAAATGCCTGACAGATGTCCTAGTTCAATAACTGAGGCAGCTAAAGCATCTTTGCAGGTATGGTTGTGCTTATATATGGTAACTTTAAATAGTATTGAGCTGACAAAAGTCTTGTTGTGATGTTGATAGTTAGGAATCAAGCTTTACATGAAACTGACTGGATATTTTGAGGAAGTGTTATTTAAGGAGAAGTTGGATACAAAGAAAAGCTTGTGTGCATATTTTTGTTATTATCTTGTGCCTACCCTTCAAATTCAGTGTAGCTAAGACTTGCATCGAATCCATGTGTCTTGAAAGTGTATGTGTAATGAATGCTTGAAAACTTTTAAGTATTGTTTGATACAGTACCGTTCAACTTGAAAAAGTAGCGTTTCTTGTGTCTGGATATTCCTTTAAACCTCGAACGTGAATACGCTAATATAGAATTTTATTTTTAAACCTTTTTGCTTCAATTTTTTTATTTCATTTTTGCCTGGAGGTGGCACACAGGGTACAGGAGTATGTGGCTATAAGCTTTTAGAAGTACTCTGAAGTTGCTTTTGCATTACTATTGAATGTGGGCTAGCTCTTTCTTTTTTCTGATCTACCTAAACACAATTTTCGCCTGCAATACAGCTACAGCTACATTTACACCGCCACCAATTTTGGCATTCTAATAAGTGTGTCATGATTTCTTTCACCATGTTATGTTACTTTCTAAATACTTAAAATTGATTTGAGACAGTTGCATCTTTTGAGTGCCATAATTATATTTTAATGGCCTGTGATAAAATGGAATTGACACACTATTTGCATTAAAATGAGAGCTAATGTTAGCCAAGGTCTGGACTATTTGTGTTAAAATGCAATTGACGAATCATGTTGCTGAAATCACAACTTCTAGACTTCTAGAACAATGGTTTTGTCACCTCTCTCTCTCTCTCTCTCTCTCTCTCTCTCTCTCACACACACACACAGAGGCATATCATGATGCTGACATGTCTCTCTTTCTGTGGGTTACATACGCACACACATCCTGGTGGTGACATTTCTCCTGTTCTATCAGATTCGTTTTTGGGTACTTCAGGCAGATTTTATTTTTGGCTGCTTTAGTTACTGGCTTGTTTAACCATTTATAGTTGAATTGCTATCTTGGTTGTTGGAAAAGTTGCAATTCTCAAGAATTATCTTCTACTGCATTCAAGTTGGCTTTTTATGAGCACTTTGATCGTTTTATTGTGCTGTCTGCAGGATAATAATCCACCAAATGCTGGAAGGGAGCCAGATACAGATGATAATCATGCCATTGAAGCGCTGATGCAAAATCATGACGTGCTATTAAGCACTTTTCGGTCACGCCTGACAAAGTTACAAGTAAGTTATTTTGTAGACTTGCATGTGATGCTGCTGTAGTTTTTGGAGGTTTAGCTAGATTTATAGAATTCATTTTTTGTTCTCCTTGGCCATGTGTTGCATTGTATACACGAAGAAGACAAATGGTCTAAACTATATCCATATGGTAGGTAGATGTCGTATTAAGTGCTCCAGAACATGGAGTCAGCTTTATGTTTTTTGGTGAAGTTGAAGTGTTTTAGAATGCTGGTTTTTGGACATCTTTTGTCTTCCTTTTATTAGCTTCCAATCTGCATCTAGCATCATATTCTCTTGAAGTTGACAGTGACCTACAGTCTGTCTTCTTTGCAGGTGGTGCGGCATTTTTGGGAACGCAATGATGTTAAAGGTGCAATAAATGCTATGATGAAGTTGCCTGATCATTCTGTGAGTATCCTCCAGATAGATCATCTGTTTGGTGTTCTGCTTACTTTTCTCCTGTTTGTGCATCATATCCAGTATGTTGTGGCACAGGTACAAGCAGATGTAGTCAGTGTTCTAAAGGAGAAAATGGAGATTATTACCTTAGAGCTCTTCTCATGCTTACTACCTGTGCTTTTAAGCTTACTGGATAGCAAAATTGATAGGTAAGTCTAATGGCAAAATTTCGGCATAAAATGACTCTCTTGTTTCTGAGTCTGTTCTTACTCATTTATTCTCTTGTTCTTTAGAATTGCCTATCTAGTCAAAATCCATTTACATCTGCTTCTCAACAATTAAAAACTGGATAGTCTCATTAAAGTAGAAAGTTCAACTTCTTGCTATGCTTCTATTTTCCTTTTCTCTTGTTCATTTTTCTCCCTTGTAGTACGCTCTTCTTGGTTGAGTTAGCCCCTTTACTATGTTTCTCAGAATGTCAAAACTTGGATGCCAATCTGTTTCCATTTAAGCTGGGTGAAGCCCTGTTTATATTTCTAAATTTTGGAGCTGGTCCACGATATAGCACTGCTTCTGCTGGCTAATGAGTGTCTTAGTACTCTTTGTTGACAATATTGCAGGTTGTTGGCAAAACAATGATCTGAGAATGGGATTCACTCAGATTTTCTTCTTTTAACTAGTTCCTAAGCTGTTAATATAAGAAATAAATTGCTTGCCCAAGAAAAAAGAAAGATTACATATAAGCGTTCTGGAAGGTGATAAATGAAAAGAAACTGATATTTCTACCGGAGAAAGTGATTGACACTAAAATATCTTGGAATAGTGAAGAGTGGTTTCCACAAATGGAATCTTTTATACATTAAGTACGACAAAATGTAGAGGGAAGGATGTCTTTATTGGAGAATAAACTGCTGTCATTACAATTGTCCCTATTTTAGAGAAAGCTTGAATTTTGCTTCTTTTTGTTTTTTTAGTTATTGCTCTTGGAATTGGTGCATTAGATACTCTTACTAGTTAAAATCATCTCTAGATCCTTTGTTAGCTGGGTGAGTCATAGGTCCTTGTTACCTAATTTTGATATATTTTGCAGCTGAGAATTTGAATATTCTTATTCACATGTAATTTCCACTAGGCATGCTAGTGTTTCTCTGGAGATGCTCTTGAAACTCATTGCCGTCTTCGGACCTTTAGTTCATTCAACCGTTTCAGCACCTCGTGCTGTTGGGGTTGATCTTCATGCAGAAGAAAGGTATAATTCTCGACCCTATGCGTCAAATGGAGCTTCAGTTTGCTCTTGGCAAGTTTGCAAGAAAAAACTGAGCATGATTACATGCATCTAATTTATGAATTGTATGATAACAGACGTGAAAGCTGCAAACAGTGTTTTGTCCATCTTCAGAATGTTCAGAAAATTCTTCCGTCACTGGTTCAGTAAGTTTTATGTCTTTTTCTTTGTGTCTTTGTTGGAGTTACACGTTGTAATTCTGCCCTGTTTTATTGTTGTAAAATATGGCCAATGTTGCTTTAATGTTTGCCACATGACATTGTCAAGGATTGTGTCTCTCCTCCTTATCAAGTTTTAACTCTGTAAGGATTCCTTACATTAAATGTAGTTTATATTTCTCCTTTATCCTGTAGTGTCTCTGCTCTATCATCGCATATATTATTGGTCCTAGCCATTAGCTCATCATCTGTGTTCTTATCTGGATCTTGGTTGTAGGAGGGGTGGTGTGGTGGCAAGATGTGCACATGAACTAAGCCTTGTTCTTCGAGAACCGTAATATACTTTTCTATGTGGTATTAACTTCAATGAAGAGGAAATGTCCTGCTTTTTGCTTCCCCTTGGATAAAATTCTTTCAGACCGCCTCTTTTCACACGAGGGAAGCATCACAATTTTGTCATGCTGATGTCTGTCTCTGGCTACCTTTTTTGAGTCCTTTTGGTAGCTATGCATACAAGCTTGATGCTCCATGCGGTAAAAAGCTTGAGGAGGATTTTGTTCAGCTGCAGCCAATTATCCCTGGTTCAAGGTGTTAGTCCTCAATATAAAGGTAGTAAATTTCATTTAGTGATGCCTTGGAAGATGTTGCAGCTGTAGCATACATACATGTATACTTGTGGTCTTACTTAACCTGTAATTACAAGTCAATTTATGTAAATGCGCTTGTAATATTTAATGATATGTATACAGCCTCCATTTATCAATGAAATATATTTCCTATCTTGTAGTCTCACGTGGAAGTGTGATTCTGACCGTCCCTCCCCTCCACATTAAAAGAAAAGACCAAAACAGCTACCTTACACAAGTCCTGCTTGCTTTGACATTTTTCTTGTAGTATTAGGCTAATCTGGTATCACCCAAGGACAATTAATCAAGCCAATGTAATGGGCTTCAACTTTCACCTCTAATACAGTATGAAAGTCTCCAAGATTCATACTTAGTGGAACCTGCTCTTCAAAATTTCCGTCAATCTCAGACCAGTAGTGCGGACTGCGGAAGAGGTTGTACGGGATGGAGTTTCTTGTTTACTATTCATGGGAAGAAAAGCCCTTTCATCCATATCATTTAACAAGAGTCAATGTACAATGCGTTTGCTTTAGCAAAAAAATACAAACAAGTATGTCATGCCTAGTTCAAACCAAAGCAGTAGGCATTGAAAGTCGCAGCTCTCTGACCCGAAATACTTGCATCAGGGATGAAAACTATGGTTTGAGGCTCAGGATGCGTTGCATGGAATACCAGGAAACTGAAGAATGTGTATCAGCTATTAAATGTTTTGTTCTGTCTCCATTGAACAGTAGGGATCTTAAAGCTGGAAAAGAAGATGGAGCTGGAAATCTGATGCGTCTAAGTGAAAACCTCTGCTGCTCGACAGGCCCTGAAACCACAAACACAGCCCTAACTCAAGCTACCACATCCCCTTGTAACTGATTCACAAGAAGCCCAGAAATTAACCCAAATAAACCGGAATTAAAATGTGAAAGGACAGACTAGACAAGTTTAAGATTCAATCCAACTACCAGCCTTCTGTTTCCTAGCACGCTTAACTCTTATCATCTTCTTCATCTGAGCTACAGTATTCCATACTTCATTTTCACCGTGCATCTTGGATAGCATTGCATATACAGCAGGATGGTCTTGTTCCAATTTATAAATTCTGCTGGCAGCAGACTCGCCAATTTCCAAACAAGAATGTAGGCCACAGGCCCCAAGCAATGCCCCCCATACAACCACATCAGGCTCGAAAGGCATTCCCCTAACAAATTCCTCTGCTTTCTTGAGCTGCCCAGCTTTTCCATACAAATCCACTATGCAAGCAAAATGCTGAATCCCTGGTTTTACTCCGTATTTTGAATTCATGGAGTTAAATATCCGTTCACCCTCTTCAACCATTCCTCCATGCCCACAAGCCGAAAGGACATTAATAAACGTAATTTCATCAGGGTTGATTGATTCCTTCACCATTCTCTCGAATTCTTGCAATGCTCTTTTGGCAAGGCCGTGCCTTGCATATCCACCAATTATAGAATTCCAGGAGACCAGATTCTTTTCTGACATGGATTGAAATATATAATACGCTGCCTCAATATCCCCGCACTTTGCATACATGTCAAGAAGGGAAGTCGACAGGATGACATCAAGCACTGTACCAACCTTAAGTATACATGAGTGAACTTGATTGCCTATGAGGAGAGAAGAGCAGCCTGCACAGGCATCTAGCACGCATGAGAATGTGAAGTGATTAGGCCTAGGCCCCGAGTTTAGCATCAAGATAAACAATTCCAAAGCCTCCAAAAAACCTTCCCACTGTACATACCCTTTTATCATTGCAGTCCAACAAACAACATCATTTTCATTCATCGTATCCAAAACAGAGCGGGCTTCACTTAGCATCTTATTCTTGACATATCCATTAATGAGAGTACTCCACGAGAAAGCATTCTTCTCGGGCATCAGATAAAATGCCCTCTTAGCTTCACTGGTTAGCCCAAATTCCATAAAACCAAGAATCAACACGTTCCAAGGCGCCACGTCTTTCACCAAAATCTCATCAAACACTCGACACAACCCTTCTCGATCGCCCAAGTCTAGGTAACCTCTCATCAATGCTGACCCAAGAGAATAATTCAGATTCAATCCCGAAGAAAGCACTCGACAGTGAAGCTGAGGGGTCAAGAAACTGTAACCCGTGTTCAAGAATGCGCTAATCAAGACTGCAAAAGTAAGTTCATTGGGTTTCTCGCCGGCCCTGGTCATTTTCATGAAATACTGGTAAGATTTTTCTGGGTGGTTGGCCTGGCGGAAGCCAGAAAGCATGGTGTTCCATGAAACAACGTCCTTCTGGGGCATTTGGTCGAACAACTCTTCGGCACGTCGCCAACGGTTGTGCCTCATGTATCCAGTAATTATTGAATTCCAGGAGACAATGTTTCTGGACTCAGGATTTTCATCGAAAACTTGGCGGGCAGCGTTTAAATTTCCGTTACGGAGGTAGCCGTTGATTGTATTATTCAAATTCAGTGTGGCACGAGTGGAGAAATGGTAGCGGGAAAGGGTACGAGCGAACATGGCATCCACAAAATCAGCTTAGGGTCCATAGAACTTTACAGAAAAGGTGAAATCGAAATCGTCCTTCTTTTTTCAACAAACGTCCTTCTTTTTTTTTTTTTCTCGAAATCGTCCTTCTGCTCACCCGGATTTTGAACTTGCCTCGTTTCTGCAACTTAAAATATACCAGCAATTTGAATTTTTTTTTTTTTTTTTTACTGTTCTAGAATGAGCTCTTTTCAATTGGTAACATATGTTTGAAATCGTATAAAATACAACCTAGTAAGAGATGAAAATAATCTATGAAACAAATACATATAGCTAATATATTTGGATGTCACTTTATATTGTCTTTTTTTCTGCTTGTTTTGGAAGCTGGAAGATACCTAAAAAAGGAACGGAATAAAGAAGCCAAAGGAAAAATGCATTTTCTTAAAGATATGACCGCATAAAGGCCTCAAGAATACAGGCACGAGTATTATCCACCTTATTAAGTTGTCGTTAAAATTTACGTCTGGGTGAGGTTAACTAGACGTGCATTTTAAGACAGTTTAGTATAGATTTTAAGACAGTTTAGCTCCAGACGTGCATTTACGTCTGGGGATTAATTTATAGATTTCACAAACACGGGAGCGATTTGCTACTGCCACCTAATTACGAAGGGTCAAAATTTATTTAAGCCTAAAATTGCAAGCACGCTGCCAATGACATGGCTTTATATTTTTTGGATTTGGAGCAGCGAACGTGGAAGGCTTGACCCCGTGTGCGCCGTACCAAATAATCGACATCCAAAAGCACGTGCTAATGTCGTTTAGGCTCGAGTTCCACGCAGGAGTTTGCTCCTAATCTTTCATTGGACATGTTAACAGTTAAAATGCGAAAGATATTCTTTTTTTTTATTATACTATGAGAATTGAGAGTTGATTATGCTATGACATATCAAGTCAATGACATAATAGTTGCATTAGGTCAAGGCTCGAAGATTCCATTCAACTATTAGTGTTCAAATCCTTAAAAATGGTGGTTTAGAGTGGTAAACAGAGTATTACTATTTATTTATGTGTAAGTCAAGGAATTTTGTATTCTAATATTCAGACTTTTCTGAAAATATTTTTAGTTGCAACTATCAAGGATGTAAGTATTTGTAATTTGAACTAACTATCGAAGGTGTTGGCTTATGGGTGTCTTAACAAAATAAAAATAAAGTTAGAAAAAATGTTCCACAGAGACTTTCGAGGAATATTAGCCAAATTAATAAAATCTTGGGCCAATTCATTCATTCATTGCAAATAAAATTTGAGATGCAAGTTCGTTTTTTTTTTTGTACACAATTCAAGAGTTTTTTTTAAAAAGTTTTAGACTATGAGAATTGTAGGGCAGAAATTCCAACCGTCTTAATTAAAAATTGGGTTACTTGATTTTGAGATGTTACTTTAGGTCCGTGATAGTTTTAAAATTTTATCACTTAATTATAGTTCACGAGTTTAAGTAACGAAGTTTAGAGCTTTACTATCTCTTTTGTGACAATTAAGAAGGTATGTTTACTCGATTCTTAGTTATTTATTTGCTTTGGATGCTCCATCACTTGTGACACATAAGTCCACGAGTTTAAGCAACGAAGTTTAGCGCTTTACTACTCATCTTTTGTGACAATTAAGTTTCTTTTTATCTTAGAAGATATATTTCTTAGCAGAGAAGTAATTGATTGATAATTAGAAATATTTTTGGAGATGAATTACAATTTCAATATACTACACTTTCTATGTATGTAGCTCCTGTACTTTTTTTTATTTCAGATCTTACATAATTATACCTTAAAATTGAAAGCTGAAAACCCATTAATGATTGCTGCTTCTCACCGTTTTTTTTTTTTAAAAAAAAAAAAATTTCTTGTGTTTTCATTGGATTTTTATTACTACAATTACAACTTTTACGTCTTAACGTCCCCTCCAAGAAAAGAGAGTTAACTATAAAAAAAAAAAAAAAAAGACAGAAAAAATGGTAATTAATTTGCGTCCCTCCTTTTATCTTGAATGGCCAAATATTAATAATATGTGCCACCCTCCCTCCTAGTCGGCAATCTTCTTCATTTGAACTGGGGATATGCATGTCATTAAAGATTATGAGGGGGGACAAATATGGTAAGAGAATCTACATGTAAAAGGCACCATTATTGATTGATTATGCCTCCCTTCCCTCGTACTAGTACTAGAAAAAGACAGAGAGAAAAAAGAGGGGGAAACGAAGAGAATTTCCAGGCTAACCCCAACTCAAAAAAATCACACACCACCACCCTCTTTTCGCACACACACACCCACACCCATCCAACATTTCCTTCATCCATTTCTTGCTTCTCTCGATGCCCATCTCCGCCGATCATTCATTTCGCTATAATAAGTACATCCTTTTCTCCTTCTAGAATTCGTCGTCTCCTTTTCTCCCCATCATTTAAAAGTTTTAATTATTATTACTATATGCTATCTTCTCTTTTCTTTTCTTTTTTTGGAAATCGAGGGAAAAAAAATTCTGGCCGGAAAACCACCTTCCATGACCAAAACAACCATTTCTCTTCTAAACCACCTCCACAAAACCACCCTTAGCACGCTTCACGGTCCTTTTTATGTCCTCAAGTTTGTCGAGAACCAAACGCGCCCTTATCTATCTCCCTGGCTTTTGCCCTTTTAGCCTTTGTAGAATCCTGGAAATTTCGAGGTTGTTTCGTCTCCAGTCTCTGTCTTTTGGCTTCTTTTTTTTTTTTTTTTTTTTAACACCGGAGAGAGAAGGGTGATTACTAACGTGCGCCGGTGGTGCGCATGTTAAGAAGTTGAAATTCGAAAGCTTTTAAGATTTGAGAGTGTGTGTGTGTGTGAGAGAGAGGTGGGTGTGCGTTTTGTTTTGCTTGGGCGGCTAACTTTTGATCGTGGTCGTACACGTGGAGGGCGGGAGATGGGAGCGGAGGCGATGGTGGTGGGCCCCGATAAGAGGTGGGGCACATGGGAGGAGCTTATCCTAGGAGGCGCTGTGTTGAGGCACGGTACCCAAGACTGGAACGTCGTCGCTTCGGAGCTTCGTGCCCGCACCCTCTACCCCTATTGCTTTACCCCTCAGGTCCTTTCATTTTCCCCCACACATTATTCCTTTTTTTAATTTTTTGGCTTCATTTTGATTTTAAGTTATTGAAATGTTAATGATGTTTTTTCTTGTAATCCAGTACAGTAAGTGCGTGTTAAGGAATTAATTATGATATTTACATTTAGTTAAGAAGTTAGTTGCTTGATAGATTTTGTAGGGCCATGTCTTAGCATTTGATAATATGAAATTATTCACTTGGCTATAAAATTATTAGGTAGAGGATAAACATAAGTCGTGATATGCCTTGGGGCTTAAGAAAAGGGGACAGAGATTAATATATTAGCAGAGTATTTATTTATGCTTGCTTGTACCACGTGGACTGAGTCATTTATTGCATATTTCCTTTATAGCCCTCCTGATTTCTTCTTCTTCTTTTTTTTTTTTCTGCCCTTTATGGAGTTTCAAATTTACTCTTTATTTGGTGGTGGTTATGGTTATGTGAGAAATGGGGAGGCAACCCGTAGCTTCCCAAGTCATAAGTCATGAATGATTGGTCAATTTGGAGTCTTAGTTTTATGGAAAGGTCCAATTTGACTCTTGGGCGGTTAGGGAATGAGGATTAAGGAATAACTTATTGCGATTTAGAGTAATCATTAGCTACACATGGTCCAAAGTCTTCTTAGACCACACATAATTAAAGGTAAATGCAATTTGGTCATATTATATTATGTTGCGGATGGTATCAAATGTGAACCTTGTTTTGTGGCAAGGAATAATTAGTAGTTCAAGAATTTGTTGAATAACTAAAATATTCCCCATTAACGTCACCGTTGGCTGTGGTTATGGCTTAAATTTTGTGCCCACCTTTGTAAACAGTGATAATCATATAAATTGTTGTAAATTTTGTGATGAGACTTTTGTTTCGTTTTTGTTCCTTTGTAATTGTTGACGTGGAATTTGTTTTCAAATTTGGATGTGATGTAGTAATCCATTTTGTTGGTGGATGATGTTATTTGAAGAAATTATGGGCCTGATCTTCATCTCGAGCTTGATGATCGATGTGGTTCCACAGAAAATTAATATGTATGTTGACAAATTTTCTGAGACAACATTCTTTTTTTTTGGGGGTGGGTGGGGGAGGAAAAGAAAAGAAAACCCGTTAATGAAGCCATTTATAGCAGAATTGTAGGAGGAAGTGATTGGATAGACTTAGGCTGGTAGACCAATGTCGTGAATGCTTGTACCCTTCTCAAGAGTATCATCAATCGTGCACATGGTAGTATATCCACTTGTAGCTATTGGTTTCTCCAAACAAAGAATTTTTACTTTGAAGAAACTCACAATAACCAGGAAAAGTTTAAAGAGTTTTTGGCTTTTGCGCCATAACCCCTCCTAGAATTAATTATCTCTTAATAATAATTAAACAAAGAATTTTATATGCTCTGATACCAAACACGCATTTATCACAGTTAGTTGCATTTATCATCCCCAATAGATATCAGTTTGATAACTAAAATAATTGTGTATTAGTGGAAGGTTGTTGGCTAAAACTCATTAAATTTGTTGTTCTCATGGGTGTTACTTAGATGCAATGCATTATTTCTTTCAACCTCGTGTACATGTGTACAGTTTAGTATGATCAAGCTTATGGTCGATCTGACAAAAATTTCAATTTGAAATGCAGGCCTGCAAGGCCAAGTATGAGGACCTAAGAAGGCGTTATTCTGGTTCCAAGTAAGTGGGACTCAGCTCTTTTGATTTATTGAATAATGGTGATTCAATTTATTGAATAATGGTAATTCAGTTGTCACACACAGATTTATAACTCTGGAGATTGCTACTAAAGTTTGATTTATTAGAAGTAACTTTTTGGTGTGTGTCCTTGTTTTCCTAGTAAATAGAGGTTTGTTTTTCTGTAAAAACAGGCTCTATTATTCTTGCAACACGTTTAAGCTTCTGGGTGTACGGCATTGAGACTGTTATCTCCCTCCTTTCTTGCTTCCAATCTGTCTCTTACATTTTCACTTTTTTTTTTTTTTTGGGAAAAATAAGAGCAGCTAGGAATATAATGAGATTCATATTCGGGTTTTGATTTATTTCTATTACTTGTTGGGTGTCCTGTATCAGTGCTTGGTTTGATGAGCTACGAAAGAGACGAGTTGCAGAACTGAAGAGAGAATTGGAGAAATCTGAGGACTCAATTGGGTTAGTGAACTTTTTTCTTTCGATTCATGTTGGTGCTGATGAAATTGAAGTCTAGTAACCAAACTACTTTCTAGTCAAGTTTTCGTCAAACAAAATGGGTTACCTATATCCTCTGCTGCACGGCAAGCAACCAACCCCCCCCCCCCCCCCTCTTTTTTTCTCCTGGTGAAAAGATAAAAGAATTGGAAAAGGAAAATTTGGTCAAGTTCATAGACTTCTTGTACTTTTTTATGGTGGCACTTGAATTACATAATAAATATGAACTATTAAGAACTTTTCGGACCAAATTGTGTTTCGTTACTTTCGTACTTTGGTTTGGTATTGGTATTATGAATAGTTAAACACATAGGGCAGGTCATCGAGAAAGAGTGAATACGTGACTCCAACACATAAGTTAAATTTAACTGAAATTAACATGTGGGTCCACTTATTTTGGTATATAATATGAAAAAAGAAGCAACCTTTACTAATAAAGTTCGTGCGAGGAAAATGAAAGTTATTTTGAGAGGAGTTTTAAGACATTTAACTAGAGTTGGAGGCAGTACATCTTGGCAGTCAATGGCGGAGCCAGGATCCTATGGTGAGGAGATGCAATGGTTAACTTTAGCATAAATCATGCTTTGAAATTTATATAAAAAATGTACTTTGTACTTCGATTTGAAAGGCCAAATACTTCTTCCTCATTAAAGCGGTGTCAATGTTTAGTATGGAATAGGTCCAAAATTCATTTTAGAGGTAATAAGTAAAAATCTTATTTTTTAGGTGGTCAATATAGAATAAGGGAGGGAATGTATAGAACTCAAAAGGATCTATCCATGTATAGAAAGGAATTTTCTTAAATCTAAGGAAGGCAATGCAACTAAAGGTAATAATTTTATAAATTTCAGGGGGTGCAAACTTGAAAATTTTAGAGAGTTTCGAGGCCATTATATAATTTTATCAAATTTGAGGGGGGACAATTGCCCTCCCTCAGTTCCATGTGGCTCTGCCACAGCTGGCAGTCCAAGTTGTCATCTTACCTGAATGTTTCGTGTTGATTGGGTGCTTCAAGTTACAAGTAGATTGCTTTACAGAACAGGTGGTGTAAGCAGAGAAACTGCACATCTGTATATGATGTTTGATGTATTTTTACATTTTCAGAAAGCATGTGATGTTCAGGTTTAGTTAGTGTCTAACTGAAAATTGCTCTCTCTCTCTCTCTCTCTCACACACACACACACACTTACACTCGTTATCATCATGTTCATCATTATCATAGTATTAAATTGGCTTTTGTTCTTAACTGCAGATCGCTTGAGACGAAGATTGAAATTCTCAAGGCTGAGAAAAGACACTCCAGCAAAGCTGATTGTGGCTCTAATGGGACTGAATCACCTGCTCCTCTTTTAAGATCAGATGGAAACGAATCTTTTGGCAAGGAGACATCCAAGGATGGACTCTCTGCCAGTAGCTTCACCCAAGATACAAGCATTAGCTGGTCATTGTATCGACAGATTCCAGTCTTAGTATCATGTGCAGGGACAGATATTAAGCAAGAAGTTTCAGTATCTTTGGAGGAACAGAAGGATTTACACACAAATAAGCTGGTAGAGACTGGCAATAGAGAGGGAGGGACTCCGAGGAAAAGAAGAGGTATGAGGAAGAGGAAAGACTGTAACATAGAAGCCAAAGAAGGAAGCATTGGTGAGAGTGACAACCATGGGTCAACTAATGTAGTATCTAGTTCTCGCTGTAAGGAAACTTCTACAAGTGATTGTGATCAGACTATTAGGCTTCCCGGTAGAGATGGTAACACCAAAGGTGCATGCCAGATGAGAAGTGATTGTTTGATCGGCATTTTCAATTCTATTGCGGAGTACAAGGTAGCTTTTGTCTTTAGACATCGGCTTGATAGTCAGGTAATTGCTTTAGTAAATACTCAAACTTTGTTGGTTATGTCCCAAACCCTATTGCGCAAATCTTCTATAATTTTTCAAATGAATTTGTATCTGTGACCCACAACAGAAGAGAGCAAGATACAAGAAAATCATCAGGCAACATATGGATTTTGACATGATAAGATCTAGATTGGTCAGCTGTTCCATCCACTCAGCAAGAGAGCTCTTTCGAGACTTGCTTTTGCTTGCAAATAATGCCCTGGTGTTTTACTCAAAAAGGACACGGGAGTATAAATCGGCAGTGGCGCTGAGAGATATTGTACTGAAAGCATATCGACAGCACTTCAAGGGTTCTTATAACAAAGCTACTTCTGCATCTCTTCCAATGCGATCATTGTATAATCCTCCTGTGAAGCCACGGAGTGCCCGTCGTCGCCCAAGTCAACCCAAACAATCAGCTAAGTTGGACAAAGCCGAGAAATTTGTTGTTAACGCTCCCAAGGTACATCCTAAACCAAGTGATCCTGATGCTAATGTTCCGCTTCAGTCGTTATTGACGGCAAAGAAAGGTGTAAAACGCCCTCTGAAGGTAAAAACTGCATCAGCTAAACCACAATCCAAGACTCCACTGCCGAAGGACAAGAAAGCTGCTCGACAACGGTGAATATGTTTTTAGTATTTTTGTAACATCTTCCCGGTTTTTTGCATTAACTTCTTGCTGTACAGATGCTCTTCTTTTTGCAAATGAGGCTAGGTATGTCAACTAGGTTAACTAGGTTGTATCTGCTGGCCATTCAAGTGAAGAAACACAGTAGATGTGAATGAACTGTTCATAAATAGTTTCAGAGACTCTTCATCATGCGAAGCTCTTGGCAAAATGGTGCTTTAAAACTGGCCTTTGTGAACTGCGCTTTAATGGTTGTCTTGCCTATTTTTGAGCGATTTGTTCCATAACCACAGAGTCCTAGCAACCAGGTGTGCTTCTCTTCCCCCTTTCTTGGCGCTTTCCTTTTGACATCGACATCCCTCGAGAGAGGGCTGAGAAGCTATATGTATATACGGACCTGAGTGGCTGAATACTGTATATCAAATCTCCATGCAAGTTAGTCCATACTTTATCCAAATGTATTTGAGTCTTTATTTATAACAAAAGAAACAACGGATTGTGGAGAATATTTCTGAGTTACAGCAAAATGAAATTCATATTAGAAACATAATTTAGTATAAAACTATTGAACTTGAGGAAACTCTGCGATCTGATTGGAGAACCAATCTCTCAATGTATATGCATCGATAAAGATAGTGATTTTATATTTTAAATATTTGATATTTTTATAATCTAAAAGTTGAGGTCTTGTTTGCATTGTAATATTTCTTCAAAAAATTTCTATAATTTTGACAAACATATTTTTTAATCATTTTTTTATTTACTTCATATGCAAAACATTTTTATAGTTTTTTTTTTTACAAAAATTTTAAAAAATACCAATTCAAATGGACTCTAAAATATTTATTTCACTATTTAACGGTGAATTTAATCTGAGAGTGCTATACCAAAAGGGATTGTAGAATCTCATGAACTTGATTGTGAAAATAATTTTGCAATTTCATTGAATATCTACCATTTGGTTCAAAAAGTTGGGAGTAATTAAAAAAAAAGAAAAAAGAAAAAAAGAACGTCTTGCTCAGTTCAGCTATGGTATAAAAAATCGCCACTGCTTTGGTCTCTCAGTTGGGCTACAGTATAATTGGTGTTGGATTAACTGACAAGCGTGCTGGCCTGTAAATGGTAAGAATCATCAAACCCAGACCGACCATTGAAGCCTGGGTCCAGCAGTTTGCGTGTGGACATGTAGGCCTGGGTAGAATTCCCTTGGGCTCCTAAGGAACTTTTACCTCTTGCATCTTTCGGGGCTGATCTGCACTGTGTGGGCAAGTTAAGTGCTGTTGTCGGCTAGCACCCCTCATGTTTTCAAAATCACACTTAGCAATGACAACTTTGGTATCATTGTCAACCCCTCATTATTTTTGTTCCACTTTTACCCTCCTTGTGAACTCTATTTATGTAGAGTTAATTTCGGAAACCTCCCTTGAGGTTTTCCCTAAATTATGTAAAACTATTCTGTAATTATGTAATATTTTTTGTACAAAGTGTAACTCTAATTGAACTATTTTTTTTTATCTCCGTTCAGATCAATGTAACATTTTTTAAACAATGTGTAATTCTATGTGAATTATTTGTAAAACTTAATAACAGAAACACAATCTATTATAAAGATGTACAAGAAACTTACATAAAATTACAAAATGTTCAAAATATGTTACACTGTTCGGACACGATTTTGTTGTGTTACCAAAGTTGGTGGGATGTGAGTTACATAAATAGAGTTCACAAGGAGGGTAAAAGTGGAACAAATATAATGAGGGGTTGACAATGATACCAAAGTTGTCATTCCAAGGGTGCTAAGTGTGATTTCGAAAACATGAGGGGTGCTAGGTGTGATTAGAAGAAACCTCAAGGGAGGTTTCTGATATTAACCCAAGTTTTATTGCTTTCCAACTTTATTAGCTTCGATTCATCATCTAATTAATTGTCTAACAACGCTATAGTAATAGCAGAATCAATAACTACTCTGTGTGGGGGGAAATTTAGTTTAAATCTTTAAGTTATTGAATGAGGTAATTGTCGAATAGTCTGATCCTACATATGAACCAAATGTGGGCATCTCATTTTAACAGATGGAACATACTCCTGTGTTGTAAAACTATCTACTCAACCCTTACAGAAAATGGAAAGAATAGTAGTGTTCTTACTTGGTACTTGCATCGTATCATTTTCGGTTATGTTAGTTCTATTCTATCATCCGATAGATCCTATTTTACTCTGCAGGGAAAACACTTAAAAAAGATTCTATCAACCCTAACCACTCATAAAATACACCATCATCTTTAGAAAAACACTCGATTTCATGATGCCACGGTTTTTAATGCAAATTTCATTCAGCGTTGAGGCGTAAGAATTTAATTTCATGCTTCACTAAACCGATGCCGATGCTACCGCATAATTCAATGCATGAACTATGCTATTATTTTTTTGAGGGTGGAGGCCATTAGGAACAGGAGGGAGGGTTGAGTTGAGTGGTAAGATGAAAGGAATTATGAGTAGAAGGTTGAATATTTGAAACCTCTCATTTATACGAAAAAGGAGAGAAAGATGGAAGAACTGAACTTTTAATCTTTCCACAGTAACCAGTAGAGAGCATGTATTCTAATGAATACATTGTCTAGTTTAACTATGATTTGTTAGCAGGGGTCTTTGCTATGTCTCTCTAACATCTAGAATCATAAAAGTGATAGTAAAAAATGTATTTGGTTGAAATTGAATGAACAAAATTAGGTACGAGACAAAATGAATGTATTTGGTTTCATATTACCGACTTCTGTCTCATATAGAATGTCATATTTGGCAAAAATGTGTATTTTATAGTATATGTCTTGAGTCATACCATTCCAAAAACATACATAGAACACCTCAAAAAACTTGAGAACATCCCGAGAAAAGTTTCGAAAACTTAAGAACACCTAAAAAATCTCGCATCAAGAAAAGTTTCTTGAAATACATTTACAGTAAAATTGTTAAAAGAGCACAGATCCTTGTCATCTACTTTTATCGTGTCAGTGCGTGCATTATTACGTAGGAATTACAGAAACTGCAAATTCCAGAATTTAAGTGACTTCTTTTGGAGTTGCCGCAACCGAAAACATGAGCCAAGCGGGTTCAATCAGGATCGAGACCTCAACAATGACCCGTAACAGTGCAAATACTACCAAGGGAGGTTTCTAATAGTTACATTCACCTTTTTTTTAAGTTTCGAAAATAATAATACGGACCTCTTTTGAACTTAAAAGCTAATGTAAATACTAATATAAAAACACGTAAAAAAATATAATAAAATTTTCCACTCATTAAAATTTATGTATAAGACTTTGTTATGTTAGTATATATGTATTTATTATTTCAATACCCATATATTTATTGTGCTAGTATTTACGCGTAAAGGCAGAATAATTGCTACTGGTAATTGCAGAGACGTAGCTACCCTTTCCAGATACAAGCCACGTGCCCCAACAAGACACCGGTCTACCGCGTACAACAGCGCAACGGATCTTCTGTCCCACACTCCACTTACTATGTACCATGTACCATATCCCAAGGCCGTAACTGCAGCAAATTTGGCTCTTATTCCGACTTTTTTTTTTTTTACAGGGCATTGGAACTACTTCCCCACCTCCACCAGCGATCTCGTACGAAATACATAAACTAGTCGAGAAGATAATGGAAGAAACGAATAAAGTATAATCGTGAGTGGGATCCAAATGTCACTCAATCGTTTTCGTGGGACAAAGAAATTGCACCAGCTGTGTATACGTTATGTCCAATGGATTGGCATTAAGAACTTCATTTCCATTTAGTGGTATGAGCACCACTAGGATTAGCAATTTAAACCACATATGTATTAATCAAGCCAAGCCAAGCCAAGCCAAGCCAACCACTTCTTTCAAAGCAGATTACTTCTGGGGCATTATTGATGGACCACAAAAGTTAACCTTGTGTGGGCAGGCATGATGAGCCAGAAGCAGTAGTGATTAGTTCAACTAAGCACATACTTGGTTGCCCTACTTTGGGACGATTGATGGCATGAGACGTAACTCTGACCAGTATTGCAACACTTCCGATACTTGGCGTAGTGGTGCTGGTGGCCGCCATAGGATAATTCAAGAATTTAGTGGTCAATACTCAATGCCAATTAGCGGTGCTAATACATTTGGTATGCCTTCTTGTCAAGGTGGCTGACCTAATACATGGACTGGTTTTGGATTCCAACAACTACTGTGCTGAGTTAAGAGTGACTCATTGAAACTCACCATTATGCTTCATTTACATCGAAGAGAAAAACACGAGGGAGAGAGAAGCAGGAGCAATCACTTTTGAAAGTTTAAACAAAAAGATGCAAAAGCAAATTTAGGCCCGCTTGCAAGTGAATTTTTTGGGTATTTGTCCAAAATTTTACTGTAAAAGTTATAAAAAAAATTTTTAAAATGTGTAAATTTTGGATATTTTGAATTGTATAATTTAAAATTTTTGAGAAATTTTTTGAGATTATTATAACTAAAGTTGTTAAAAAACTTGTTTGCAGATAAACTTAGCAAAAAACTTGCTTGCCAAACAAGCCCTTAATCCAATGCAAGGCCATCCGATGCTAAAGGGTTTACAACCCAAAAAAAAAAAAAAAAAAACCCCTTCGTGTAGAATTTATACATGTAACGTATATATACGGTCAGCCGAAAACCCCTTCGTGTAGAATTTGCCTAGCAAAAGAAATGCTTAGGTTGGCCTCTTCCCTTGTGCCAACTGGGGATTTTTGTCGGAGTCCATTTGGTCTTTTGCCAATTGCTGCTATGTGATCTAAGCGGCCGCATGCAAAGAAGCAGCTAAAAAGTATGCCCAAAAGTCACAAGGTTTAACAAGATCACGATCGTAGCTTTCCCCCCAAAAAATGAAAAAGACCATCATGATCGATCGTACACGCAAGGCTTCGGTCGTAGACGTGGGCATTTCACAGGATTTATGCGGACATCTTGTTCTAAGTATACTTTGGACTTCAAATGCGAGATCTACAGATGAGATAGATTTATTACCGCGCCATGCGATCAAGGGCTCTGGTTCCTTCAATCTTTTCAAGTTAATGCCGGTCTAAGAGATCTGTTGCTCACACGGTCGACATGATCATCTTTTTTGCGTCGCTCTTAGTGACTTCAGCTTTATTTATCTTTCCTAGTTTCCTGCCGTCAATGCTCTGGTCAGACAACCTCTTGTTTTAATGGAAAGAAAAAAAGAAAAAAAATTGTAAAAGGATTAAAGAAAGTGTAACGCAGATAGACGTTTAACGACTCATATTGAATCAATTTTTATCATCATACACATTCTTATTAGTAAAGATACATTGGACGCACATAATTTTTTTTTTTATATATATAAAGAATAGTACTCTACATAAATTAGTAACAATATCTTTTATGCCCATATATATATATATAGGTATTAGAGGGTGTTAAATAATTATTTTATAATTATTGTTGAATTTATCGATCCAAAATTGTTAAAGTAAGTTTTTATGCATCGTCAGGATACATTATTATTATTTTTTTTTACATTAGTAGGTTTACATCATTGTCATATGATATGAATTTAAATTTAAAATTCAAATCATCCACATGTGATATACATCCGTAATTATTAGTATAAAAAAATCACCATATTGTCAGTACATAAAAAGTTAATCCAAATTATCAGATGAGTTATAGCGGTGGAGGAGAATTTGTAAAACCATGCGTCCATTTGGTTACATCTTTTTTGAGTTTTGACTAGTTTTTTTCTCTTTTTTTTATGTCGTCGATAAGCAAAAACATTAATCTAACACTTGAGATATTAATTAGAGGCAAAAGAAAGCAGAAGACAAATAAGTTGATAGAATTCACTTTGTTTGATTTTTATATTAATACCAAAATCTGATGGGATTTATAATTTTAGGACGTTTAATTGTATACGTACAAGACAACTTATCCGCTGGCTTTGGTCGATTATGATCACAAAGCTAGTAATAACTTCCTTTTGAAATAGGCCCCAGAAATTTAATTCAAATTTAAATAAAAAAACATCTCAATCTCATAAATGGTTTGGTACTATCATGATTTGATGAGGAGACCCTGGATTTGGCTTGAAGAGACCTTCTCTGCAATTGGTCGGCAAACCTAATATATAGCCTAATAATGAAAATCATTGATCATACAAGGCCAACCTGATTTTTGGCACATTAACTATTGGTGTATGTGCAAAAACTTCCAATGTGCTGTGCCGTGACTGAACAGGCGATGAGCAGCTCATGCATTATCTATTCCTTTCGCGTGCATGATCTAGATTATCCATTTGCTTTTGAGTTTGATAAGACCTACTACTACTAGTTGATTTCTTGTAAGTCGAATTGTCGATTTCTTTCGATTGAAGTGGAAATGAAGACTAGTTCCATTAAGTGGGAAGATTATTGGAAAGTAACTACGGTTAGTTTCTGCTGAATTAAGTGGATTAACCTAATGGAGTCCCACTCCCTTGTGCTTTTTACGTTTGCTGTTCATATTGCGTCAGAAGCCTATCATCCAACAATTATTGGTGTAATGGCCCCTAAAAGGTGTTGTTGCTAAAGTTTACTCTAATCAATTTGGGCAGCTACCGCTAGAAGCTAAACTCTAAATTTGTTTTATTTAACACAAAAGCTCTTGTTTGGGGTGGGGTTACCGAGTGTCTTTCCAATCTTTTATTGCATAAAAAAAAAAAATGTCTTATTTTAGTCGAACCAAAAAAGGTGTATATCTATTTTAAATAAAAACAGAAACCTAACTAAACTTCAGACTATAACAAGAATACGTAAATTATGAATAACGTATTCTTATACGTATTATTTCTAGAAGCAATTTGATAATATAACAACCTTGACGTACTTTTTTCTCCTTTGGTTGATGAAACAAAAAAAGCTTAATCATTAATGTACCAAACGAAACAAAGGTCAAATAACACTTTGCCCCCCTCCCCCACACCCCACGGGAACCATAGCGAAGTCCCACTTTGGCCACCTAAACCAAAAAAGTATACGCTTTACCCTGTATCTTAGTAATTGTTAGATCCTCAAAATATATGAAAATTTTACTTTCAAGTTGTCCTAAGTATTATTCACGCTTGCCCACTTCAACCAAAAGGATTAACACTTGGATTTAATAATTAGTAACTTTGTATATTATATATTGAACTGATACGAAAGTTATAGTATAACTATAATACACCCACCCCCACCCCTTCCCTTTTTTTTTTTTTGTAAGTGGGGTGTCTCGAATTCAAGATCTCTTACTTACATGCCTCCTCCTATCACTCAACCTATTACTCCTCCCCTCCTTTTATAATACATAAAACTAACAAACTTTACTCCAAAATATTATTGATTAAAAATACCCCATATGTGTGTGTGTATATACCTATATATGTTGATAGTAAAGTGATTGCATATATAGGGTATAGTTATAACCTATATAGCCTAGTCTGATGTGCCGTAATATCTTTTGAAATATGTAACAAAACTTTCAAATCTTTAACCTCAAAAAAAAAAAAAAAGAGTTATGTAAAAGTTTAATAAATTTGATATGAATAAAATACGTATACCATTTCTTATTCTTGGAGCAAATATTGTAATTTGAAAACATATTTATATCTTTTGGGTTAATTAAGTAAAAGCATGTAATTGTTATTTTTTATCTTTAAACTTGTATTGAACATTATCTTATAGAAAGTTTATTTTGTAGAACTATTATATATATGATATTTTTTCATCAATAATGTTTTAGTAGAAAGTATGTTAGTTTTAAATATTAAAATCATATTATAACTTTTTGACTGATTCAATAAATTATATAAAGAGTTACTAATTATTAAAGCAAAGTGTATGTTTATTTTTAAGTAAATTTTATATACACTGTCAGTTTATACACTATCATGGTTGAATGAATAATGCATGAGCAAATTTTTTATTTTAAATTCAAATTTTGCACATGTGTCATATATCTAACCGTGATAGTGTATACACTGATAATATGTATAAGATTAATCCTTATTTTTTTGGTTGAATAGAGGAACAAAGTGTGAATAATACTAAGCACAAAGTTGAGAAAAAAAAATTACATGTTTTGAAGGCCTAACATTTACTAAGGTAGGGGCCAAAGTGTATACCATTTTTGTTTAGAAGGGCAAAGTGTCATTAACCCTAAAACAAAAAGGGACGTGATAATCACATCGTAAAATATTATTTGCACTCCCATTTTTTGTGATCACATTTCCACTATCATTTTAATCATATAGTATTTATTTATTACACTATATCATAAACCAAATAGTGAGAGTGCACATAACAAAAAATATAGTACATATAATATTTTCCTATTTACATTCCAGAAACTAGAATTATCACTTGGATCTCGACTTTCCTTCAGGTAATAAAATATTAAAATGAAGTGCACATATTATTTGTCAAACAAAAATATGCTTCAACATATTTGGAATTCAACCAACATGTTAGTGCCTCGAACCCAAAATATCTCCAATGGCTTGAAATTTACTCAAGAACATGACCCCCTCAGTACCTACAAAGCCCTGTTAAGTTGTCACTTTGTGATTCTGAGGTGATCCTTACGCCTTCTGTAAACTAAGCTCCCAAGTCCTAAGACGCGATATTGATAATGAACTCTTTTCTGATTGGTCGTTACCGGCTTCACTCCAACTCCTTGCCTTTAGGATAAAGAAACAGACCCAATTATACTAATCAACAGACGATGGATAAAACGATAGATTTTCAGTCTTTGAAGAGTTCTAAAGAGACACGTACACAAAACCGTAATTACTAAACATGCGTACCAAAACGACTTGCTATAACTATAAACTACTGCAACATAAACATATTTGAGAAGTTTAGTTGTTAGTATCAGTCAAATTCCAAAAGGGTAGGTGGATCTGGTGTTTAATTGTCTTGAAAGGCTTTGAATTTTCGATCCAAGGGCATGTGATATGAATTGCTATTTTTAGGAGTTTTTGTAGAAAAATTTACTATAACGACTAGATGTATGTAAGTTAAAAATGCCATTTTCACAAAAAAATATAAATATATTTTTTTTTTTGTAAAAAATCACAATCCAAATAAGAGTACCTCAACTTTGCATGCTTATCCCGGGCAAGCAAAGTAGAAAAAACAATTTGAAAATTAAGCAGAATAGAAAAACCAATCTGAAAATTACATTAAAAATTATTACATTTCTTAAGCTACTAACCAAGTACTAGTAATAACCAAGTGTTATTATTTAAAGATTCCTCATTTTAGAAAAATGAAATCTTAGTTATTTGTGTGAAAAAAAGTAAAGCTACTCAACAGTAATAAGCACTCTTCGGATATTCTCTTTTCCTCTCTGTTATTATTATT
Source organism: Coffea eugenioides (assembly GCF_003713205.1). Taxonomy (NCBI): domain Eukaryota; kingdom Viridiplantae; phylum Streptophyta; class Magnoliopsida; order Gentianales; family Rubiaceae; genus Coffea; species Coffea eugenioides. Next base: position 12,331,641 of record NC_040036.1, on the reverse strand, counting down.
ATTTTTTTGTTCCACGAAGAACAAGCTTCTATTATGAAACTGACCGCACGAAAATTAGTACTGAATCACCACCACAATAACCAAAATAAAAAGGGAAATGCACTCATCTTGTTAAACACAGATTTAAAAAATAATTTGGATTGCCATTTTTTTAAATTTTTTTTAAAGTTTTTCGTAAATATAATATTTAATTATTTTTTACCTTACATATATCAAACCATTACAATACATCTTTCTATAAAAACATCAAAAAATAGCAATCAAACGGGTTCTAATATACTAATGTAGTAGTACAACACTAAATGTACCTGCAAACCACATAGTACTAAACAAAAATTAAGGTTAGATTAGCTACGTGTACCCGTCGGTGGTACACTGTACTGTAATATACCACTCGGTATTATAATAATGTATAACAGAGAAAAGTAGTCAAATAAAACGTATGCATTATTATACTATAGCACTCATCTTGCTAAACACAGATTTAAAAAATAATTTGGATTGCCATTTTAAAATTTTTTTTTTAAGTTTTTCGTAAATATAATATTTAATTATTTTTTACCTTACATATATCAAACCATTACAATACATCTTTCTATAAAAACATCAAAAAATAGCAATCAAACGGGTTCTAATATACTAATGTAGTAGTACAACACTAAATGTACCTGCAAACCACATAGTACTAAACAAAAATTAAGGTTAGATTAGCTACGTGTACCCGTCGGTGGTACACGGTACTGTAATATACCACTCGGTATTATAATAATGTATAACAGAGAAAAGTAGTCAAATAAAACGTATGCATTATTATACTATAGTATTATTATCCATCTATTAAAAAACGTAGATATACATATTATCCGGGGAAGGGTGCAATTAGGCCAACGGCATGGTGGACCGGTGCCCCCTGCCCCTGGCTCTAAATTCTACCGTTAATAAATATTTTGCTTGTATCATAAATATATTTTTTAATTTACTTTTTTATATTTTTAATTATTTTTTTATTTTATATATATCACATTACAAAAAATATTATAATAATTATTTTAAATAATATTTCAAATAACACTCTGTCCAAACAGATTAATTAAATGTTTTATGGCTCTTTACTCGTTCGTTTTCTAGTACGACGACCAGTTTTCTTTGCTTACGTCGACAGTAGTAAGATTGAGATCGGAGAGACCTCGTCGGCGACGAAACACACACACTCACACACTCACACACTAACGAATGTGCTGACACATAATATTCTCTTTTCTTTTCTTTTTTTGTTTGCTTCTCTTACTGAATACTTCCCGCTTAAAAGGTGGCGATTCCTTCTCCATCCCCTCGTCTTCCTTTTACTCTTTCCTCCTCCCCCTTTTTTTTCTTCCTTCTCGTTCTTTGTCTATATACTTTAACATATTTATTCCCTTTTGTTTAAATTTTTTTTTTGAGGTAGAAAAAAGCCAGTTCTACTTAACTTTAATAGTGAAACTTAAATTTAGTCATTTTCAAGTCTCTCAATTACAAGTACACTAAAACACACGCACTAGTACGACTGAGTGTTAATCCAGTTGAATTGTTGCAATCTGGCTTTTGCCGGCCATCGGAGGAGGAGGAAGAGGAGGAGCTTCTTCAGTTTTCCAGCTGAAAAAAGTTAAAAAGGGGAGAAGGGATTCACTGACACGGTGGTGCAGAACTAGTCACGTGTGGATCGCGCGTTTTCTCGCTCGACCAATTCCATTCTTCTTCCTTTTTTTTTTTAAAGGTATTTATTCGCTATTTTTGTTGGATTATTTTCTTCTGTGATTCATTTTTTCCTTTTTTTCCCCTTTGCCATGGCGTGTTTCTGATATTGGGATGGAAATGTTGATTAAGTTGAGATCCATGGATTAATTTAAGAGGGGGGGGGGGGGGGAGATTAAAGCTATCTCCTTTTTTAGTTTCTTATCAAGTGGGAAATGAAAGGTTTTATCTCTTTTTAGTGTTTATCTTTTTAATGAAATGTTTTCCATCATCTACTTGGTGCTTCCTTTACTGGACGCTAGCTACAAATGTGTTATATACTGATCACTCAAATTTATTAAACGTCTTCATAGAAAGATGGCTTAATATTGAATTTAAACGCTTCATTTTTGCTGCTTTTGTGCTACGTGTTCATTTTTCTTTTCCCTGCTTAATACTAGTTCCCCCTCCTCCTCCTCCGTGGTAGTAGTATCATCTTATTTTATTAGCCGTGTAGGAGGCAAATAATAAAAGGGCAAATATATATCTTTGTTATTTGAAGGTTTTTTTTTTTTCAATTGAAATAGCAAAATTGGAAGTGGTCCGACGAAAGTTGAAAACTTAAGCAATAAAACACAAGATTAAAAACAAGAGAACATAGTCAATTTATTATGTCCCTGCCACGTTTTGATCTTTGAGATCAATACACTTGAACATCCATTTAGGCTGAACAGTTTGGAACATTTTTGCTGCCTCTTGGTAAGTGGTAAAGATAATGCCCGGGGTAATGTATTTCTGCCCTCCCCCCTTTCAAACGTCCATGCGAGCTTGTTGTTCAGCCTGCAGAACAAAGTTGTCTTGCGAACAGTTTGACTAGAATTGCCTCGTGAACATTGAAACACATTGTAGGCTTGGAAAGAAATTTAGATGCAAATTTGGATAATTTTGGGCTCTTTTTGCAGCTTGAATAAATAAAGACATGCAAAGGTAGGGAGGAATAATTAAGGACATTATTCATGTGTTTCTGGTTATTTCTTGAATTGCCATTCCTCCCTTTATGGTTCTTAATTGTTCTAATTTGACTGTAAGCTGTGTTAAAGGGTTTGAGTTTACGTGATATGCCATCTTGCAAATTTGGGCGATTGATTGTTTTGAGAAGTGTAATCGTTTGATGTAGAAGGAGAATGGAATGTCTTTAGCTATTGTAACTGAGTTAAAAGTTGTGCTGTGTTTTTTGGCTTCTATTTTCTTCCATTGATCCTTCAGCTTGATATGCATTTCTTGCAGTTTGTTATGAGATTCTTTAAAAGTAATAGTTGCCTATGAGGGCATCTAAACCATGGTGGTGGCTGCTGAAAAAAAGGCTCGCTATGTTTGATGGGGTTGGTTCTATGATCCATACACTTCTGTTCAATTCACCATAAGCTGTGTAGATGTGATTACAGATTACTTGAGCATTGTGCTTTGATGACCATGTAAGAATATCACAAGTTTTAAACTAATGAAGTGGTGATGCAGGGAACATGTGGAGCAAAGATGAAACCACTGCCATTTATGGTAGTTATCTGTACATTAATGTTGTTCGTGGTGTATAGGACCACTAATTATCAGTACCGACAAACAGAGGTATGTAGAGATGTTGGCTTAAATGATTTTAAACCATCACTGCCATAATTCAAAGCAACCACCCACAGCACAAGCATAATTTGGTGGTGCTATAAGCTCGAGGATGAACCTATGTGAACCTAATCATATTGCAATCTCTAAGTCTCTGTTCTGGATAAAAAAATTAATTGAAAATTTTATGTGAATTAAGAGTTGCAATGATCAACTTCTTGCTCTCCTGTTCATTTCAAATTGCATATTTTGTACCAACCTGGCTGCTAATATTACATACTTTGTTTTGTCGTAAACTGAGTTTTACTTCTATAGAATCTTTACAGCTAAGGACCACCTGTGTTCAGTTTTCATGTTGCCTTTCCTGTGCACTTACTCACTCCCTGTTTCCCCTTTCCTTATCAGATGGAGTCAAGATTAAGGCCTTTTTTTATGCTAAAGGTATAAACTTCGGCATACGTCATGCAATTCTTTTCAGTTGCTTGCACTTGATGGTTGTGTTGCATCATTGCATTAGCAGTTGGAATTTCCTTGAAGTTTATTAACTTAATGAGATCTGTTTGGTGCTTTTTCTAGGATTCTGGTATACCTACTACGAGTTTGAATGCATTACCTCGTGGCATCATTGAGGCCAGATCGGATCTAGAGTTAAAGCCTCTATGGTCAAGCGATAGTTCAAGAAAAGAGGTAATTATTCTTGAACTATAATTCAGTATTTCCTATTTCTTCTAAATTATGACCGCTTGATTTATCATAAACTGGTCATTATTCATGTGCTTAAGGTAGATCCTCTTTCTATGCTGAACATCCTATATATTTGCAGCTCAATACTCCCAGTTCTCAGTGCTTATTGGCTATTCCAGTTGGTATTAAGCAGAAGCGCAATGTTGATAGAATCGTACAAAAGGTATTACATTTTGTTGGTGCTTGATTCCTGGAAGTTTAAACTCTCTGGATATATTTATTAACTTATGTTTTTGTATTCAGTTTCTTCCAGAGAATTTTACAATTGTTCTTTTCCACTATGATGGCAACGTGGATGGTTGGTGGAACCTTGAATGGAGTAAGAAGGCAATACATATGGTTGCCTTCAACCAAACCAAATGGTGAGGATGCTTATAATGAAGTGTTTCCTAATAGAGCATTGTAGCAAATAAGAGATACAATTGTTCTACCCATTAAGTGCTAGAAATTGTTCAGTGTTAATTGTGGTATTTACTGGACCAAAGATTGTAGTTTTCATGCCAAACCTTGTTGATGATTTATGCCTCCAGTGTTGCCTCAAATAACATCTACGTATCAGTTCAGCGAGACTTGGACCTAGTTGATCATTAAATGGCTTCCTCTGTCCAACTTATTAGCACTATTTATAGTTTGTGCAACCTTGTGGTGTATACAGAAACTTGAACAGGATTAAATCTCCGGATTAAGGGTATAGATAGACTGCCTCTTCCAATCCTGGCGTCGTCGTAGTAGTTGTAGTTGTGGTAGTAGTACTAATAATAAGAAAGAAGCTCTTTTGATCCTGATATTTTGCCGGTTGAACTTTGAATTTCTGATTCCATGGTCTTTTATATAGAATATGTAGCAAAGGAGAATTTGCATAAAAGTTCTTTTTTGTAGTTCTCAGTTAAGCATCTCATGTGATTTCAGGTGGTTTGCAAAGCGCTTCTTACACCCAGCTGTTGTATCTGCTTATGATTACATATTCTTGTGGGATGAAGATCTTGGGGTGGAGCATTTCTGCCCAAGAAGGTACAGTAGTTACTCTCATGCAGTATCTTTTGTGCTTTCTTTGTAGAATGGGCATCCCAAGAGAGGTTTGTGTTTTCCCCCCCTTCCTCTGATCCTGAGAGGAAGAAAACAAAAACAGCCTGTGAGCATCTTTTGTGCTTTCATTGTAGAATGGGCATCTATCACCTATCTTTTAGGATCACTAGACCCATTTTCCTTTGGTTCTTAAACTCTATTTACTAAAAATTTCCATCACTTTTGTTTGTGGAAACATTTTTAAATGCTTTCCCTCTCTGTCAGTGCCACATATGCTTCTTGCATATAGGGATGAGCAATGCTTAACTCCTCTCCTCTTCCTGTGAACTATGGTCTTGCTTCAGTCTGCATAAGATTCATTTGACTTCTACTTAGATGTTTCTAATTAACTATTTTTGGAGTGAAGACTTCAAATGTGTAATACAGCAAAGTTCGGACTATAGCATTGCAGGGGATGGGAGAATCCATTGTTTTCAAATTTAGGCTGCGCTGTAGTTGTATGATGTTCTTGGTGTTCTTTGAGCAATGCCTGTAACCTATAAAAGAGGTATATCGAGTTGGTTTTTACTTGCATTTCTTTTTTCTTCTTAGATACTTGGAGATTGTAAAGGCAGAAGGACTGGAAATATCTCAGCCAGCTTTAGACCCTAATTCTACCGGTATACATCATAGAATTACAATACGACAGAGATCAAAGAAGTTTCACCGGTGAGTTCAATAATCGCTGTGATATGATGCTAAATTCACCTTGTAGATGCTTTTAAAGGTGCTAATGCTTTAACTTAATGCAGAAGAGTCTATGAAACCAGAGGCAGTACGAAATGTTCGGATGCAAGTGATGGGCCACCATGTGCTGGGTAATTTTTTTAGCTGTCTTCACCAATTGCTATCTTGCAATTAGCCAGTATTCTCACTTGTTTACTAATTTATGAGTACCAATGTGTATTGGTTTATTTGGTATGCTTCTATCAAGAAGGTTTTTACAAATTGTTCAGGTTGAAGTTGAATTAATTGGTTCAATTTTGCAGGTTCGTGGAAGGAATGGCTCCTGTCTTTTCAAGAGCTGCGTGGCATTGTTCCTGGCACCTAATACAGGTGAGATATTTTAAAAAATCCATCTGCTTGGTATAGGTTTTACCTCAACATATTTTGACACGGTAATTCATAGCTTTGTGGCAGTCTGTCATTGAGAATCTAATGATTTATCTTGGTATGCATGTGAATTATGTTATACTTGTGGCTGTGGCTGTGGCTTTTTGTCCTTTTTTCATGTTGAGAAAAAGAACTAATTCTAATGATTGTTTTAGATTGTGTCCTCCTAATGTTAAGCAATTTATGAGTCTGTGTTTGTCTTGTCAAGGTTCATATAATTCTTTGAGTAATTTGTGTGTTGAAACAGGTGACTAGGAATTTTACTGTGTCTTTTACTTTTTCTTAGGCCTATTTTTATTTTTTCCTGGTTTCCCATTTTGGCTGCTATTGTGAGCAGAGATGGATGATATAAGCCGTTTTTATTAAGCTTTGAAACTTTAGTTTTTTCTTTTGATTTACTAAAGTTTTGCTTCATTGCATTTTTTTTGCAGAGTGATCTTGTTCATGGATGGGGAATGGACATGAAACTGGGATATTGTGCGCAGGTGAGATATTAAATTGGGTTATCCTACAATGTTTAGACGTGATAATGTTATGAACTTCATGTTCCTTTTTATCTATTCATTACATATGCACTGTTATACTAAAAAGAACTTTTGTGTATGTCTATGTAATTTGTAAAAGAATCCAGTTTCTTCTGGACATGAAACCTGCAGAACTTTTTTTACTGTTACTCCCAATTTTTCTTACCTGTTTGGATTGGAAATTATGGCCACTTCTTACAATGTTGAAGTTGGTTTTTTTTGTGTTGCTTCTCTATTGCTGCAAAATTGGATGTGCTGGCTAGTCAAAGTGGCTTGTTTGAGTCTGTCGCTGTAATGCTTAAGTTACAGGATGATGGCATCTTTATGCAAAGTTATCACCAGAGAGAGAGAGAGTGTGTGTGTGTGTGTGTGTTTGTGTGTGTGTGTGAGAGAGAGAGAGAGATCTCTCCTCTCTGTAATGGGGTTTGGTTGACATGTTTCCTTAGGGATCTGATGACGGTTTGCATTCTTACAGGGTGACCGCACGAAAAATGTGGGAGTGGTTGATAGTGAATACATAGTTCATCAGAGTATACAGACATTGGGAGGGAAATCTGCCAAAAAGGTGATCTACCTATTCACTTCCTTCTCTTTTCTTTTAATGTACGAGGTTGTTATTTCATGGCATGGCTACACATATGCGACCATTTTACTTGCTACAGCTCACATCAATACTATGTCACTAACTTTTCTAATTCTGTTTAGGGGGCAGAAGTTTTGGTCCCTGATAAGCTACTTCATTATTGATATTTCACTTCTTAGATGTTTAAATTGCAGATAATGAAAAGCTTTAAGTTTTCTGTCTTTTTATTTTTCCTTAAAATGTTTAAAATGTTTTTGTTGGATTCTGGTAATTTGGGTTATATGCCTTTAACATTTTGGTTTTGAATCGCAATTAAAGAAATATTTCCTTTTTTTTAATCTATGCAAAAATCACCTTAGAGGCTGTCTTGGAGAAAGTGACTTCTGGTGAAACCCAGCCGCAACTTCTGTTAAAATTCAGCCTTGTTTAAAAACAGAGAAGTGGATTTTGACCTTAAAAGTTTTATGAAACAAGATAGACTGCAATATCCCTGTGGGGAGAAGAAGAAGAGGGGCACATTGTTTTCCGGATTCCTGATCTTTGATGCTTGGTACTCGTTCCACTGCAAAATCCTCTCTGAATGAATAATATATAGATACTATGTGGCCATTTAAACTTTAAAATCACTTCAGAATTTTACAATGACAAAGTCTTCGCTTGATGTTTCTGGGTCTAGCATGACCTCCATTATTTCCAGGTTCTTTTCTTACCTTTTTGTACCAAATCCCAATTTCAATGACCATTGTTTTATACAGCATTAGCCAAAAAGCTGGATCAGGGTGGTAAAACCTGCACCCATTAGTGCAAGCATATGCAGTAGTTTATCAATCCACCTGTCTTTACAAAGAGTCTGCTGCAATAATGAGTATGACAATAGACAACGGAAGGTTTGAGGTAATGAGACTGGCCAACTATGGCGGAGGAAGAAGGAATAGAATTTGGAAGTAAGGAATGGAGACTCCTAGATAAGTTGATTTCTTTAAAATGGGCTTTGGAAAGTTGATTTTAGAGAAATCGATTTCCACGTTTTATGGAAAATGAATTAAAAGGACAATATTTTTTGACGTTCTTCTAAAAATGAATTCTTGGTAAATAGCCCCTGAAGATTTGCATACCTGCCCTCAATTATAAAATAGCCAGCCACCATACAGAAAAACAGATACCATCAAAGATCAAATTCCACGAGGCACAAGGCTTAAAGGCTTAGCCTTATAATGACCTAGTGGAATTAAACTGCCTGCGTGTTTTAGGATAATTCTAGTACTTAAGTTTTCACTCGATTATTATGCCTTTAGTTCGCCACCATCTATCATCAAAGTTGCTGGCTATTTGACTGATTTGCAGTTTCCTTTTTGTATATTGCTACTAACTTCAACAAGTGAAAACACTCTAGCAGTTGCTACTAACTCCAGTAAGTGAACACACTCTTATGGTTGCTGTACAGAGGTGGTTGACTGAATAATTGAAATATGCCAAATATATGAATCCAACTCCCACATCTATGTAGTCGTGGCCTGCATGTGAGGGGACTCTTCTTCAAAACTTAGTTTCTCAAAGCACTGTTGGGCTGATTAACCTACCCCCACCTATGTATCTTTGAAAAGACAGATAGTTTCAGATGGTTGAGCTAGCAGTTGAAATAGATATAATGTCAATATTAAGTAGCTGCTAAGGATACGAGGGTTCCATTAAATAACTTCTAACGCTTACATAATTTTTGCTTCGTCACGTATTAAGGAAGAGAAATCTTCAATTACATGGGAAACAAAGCTATATAAAGCCAATAGCTGCAAGAAGCCTTATTTCAGAAAAACCAAGGCACTGAACCAAAAGATTACTTTTCCTGATCCTGAAGTTGCTTGTATATGCATTGAAGAATTTTGACATATTGGTAGTGCACCTAGTTTTTGCTCGCAACTCAGTGCTAGGTTTTTGGTCGGGAGGAGCTTACGATTTCAGGTCTTGGATCCGTGCCTGATTTGCTTACCATGTATACTCCTCTGTGTCGGTGCTTTTTAACAAGTTGATGACAAGGTAATGATAATAAAACATTGACATCCATTGACAATGTTTGATCTTTGTGCAGACCTCAATTGCTGGAGGGTCAACAAAGGTATAGACTTTATCTTATGGTTGCTTCTTTATCTTGTCCCTCGTTCTTTGTGCTATGCGTCTTGCATTTACACATCGGGTTCTTTTTTTATCTCAGAGGCATGAAGTTGATGTACGATTGGAGGTGAGGCACTGGATCACTGATGTGCTGCTTTCATCAGTTGTATTCCTGTTTCTCTTGAACCTTGTAGATCTGTCTAGAGAAAAAGACCTTAAGATCATACACATTACCATGAAGTGCTTTTCGATAGAATAAAAGATTCATGCCCCCCTAACGCTATCATTCTTCTTTTGCACTTTGTGCAGGTTAGGAGGCAATCAACATCAGAGCTTCAGACATTTGAAGATCGGTGGGAGCGAGCCATTAAAGAGGACAGATACTGGGTGGATCCATATAAAGGAAGCCAAAGAAGGCGGCGGCGATACAGCAGAAGACGGCATCATAAAGCGTAGCCTTAGTTTGTCCGATCACTCAGATTCACACCCTGTAGTTCTTAGTCTCTGCAGGCTATAATGATCATCATCATTAATTCATTGTTTCAATAGTGCCATTATTTATTTGTGCCTGTAATTCATTTTTTTTTTTTTACTAATGTTACAAATGACTCCTCACTAATTCCCCTTCCATGTTTAATGCTTCATGAAACGGCCTTTGTGTCATGGGATATGTAAAATCTGTGTTTTGATGCATATTTTATGACGTCAAAACCCCATCATGCCATTGGAAAATCATGACTCAGTTAATACTACTAGTGGCTGCCATGGTTAGGGATGGCGGTCTTCAGTTACATCGACCATGTTGTTGCCATCTGCTTGATCTGTCAATGAATGCTTTCGGATGCAATACCAATGAAAATTGTTTCCCAGTGTGTCTCTAATACGCCGTGGATTCTTGAGATGCTGGAGTAGCCAGGACTATGGCGTTAACAGCTCGTTTTTCCAACCCTGAATATGTTGGGTCAGGACCTATTTCCAACCCTGATGACGGTTTGGTGAAACTGTGGCCTTCTAGATGGTACTGAATAATATCGCAGGAAAAATAGTCAAAGGGCCTAATTGACAAGTGATTTGAGGATAAACCCAAGTGCTCCCCACGGCTTCCGCTTTGCCGGTCAAAATTCAACTATCTTTTTGTGGCTGCCGCTAACTTTTGCGTTGACTGGTTGGATTGTAAATTAGTAACCATGGATTGTAAATTAGTAACCATGGGCTCTGTTTGGATTAGCTGTTTTTTGGGTTGTTTTTAAAAAACAGCACTGTAGCATTTCGTTTTTGAAATACAAGTCTGTTTGAATTAGTTGTTTTTTAGGTTGTTTTTCAAAAACTATATGAAAAACTTTTACTGTAGATATGTTAAACAGAGTATCATTTTTTTTTTTTTGAATCAACAATCACAGTAGTGTTACTTCATGACCACGCATTTTGACAAAAAATTGAAATAAAATAAAATAAATTTCGTTTCAAAAAGATTGATTACCTTTTAATTGGATTTTGCAACTGTTCCAAAATTAGTGTGTTGAGATATAGCCCTAATTTTAGATTAGTTCCCAAATTTTCAACCAAAACAAATGTGGCAAATGTTACATCTTAAAAATGTCAAGGCTAAACAAATGGTACACTCATTTGCCCCATATTAAAAGTTTTGAATATTTTAACGGGATGTCTAATCGATATTTGTTAATAGACCTAAAATTAAACCTAACTTATCACGTGAATATACACAATTATAATTATTATTGCACTTCTACATTTAGATACTTTTTTTCAAATTAATTATACTTTTTTAAAAAAAAAAACTAACACTAGAGACCCATTAGCCAAACTCAGGAAAAGTTAATTATATATTATTGATTAGGCTGCTTTTGGACATGGTTATACTTAACGCATGATCTATCTATATGTACATTAGCCAAACTCAAGGGAGGTTTCTGAAATTATCCCTTGAATATACAACAACTTGGAGATCATGTCAACTGCTATATCATTATTTAGTTGATTGATTCCTACATGCAATGAAGACTAGCTTCACCTCAAAACTCCCATAGCTAATCCCATTTTCTGAACTCTGTGGCATCTGCCTATCATCAATAATGATCATTTCGTAGGCACCTATTGGAGACTCCCGTTTGGAGACTCATTAACACGACTTATAACTATCTAACCACTTCGTTATCAGAACGAAAAAAGAAAAAAAAAATGGTAAAAAGCAGTTCAACGGGAAGACAGGTTTATGAAATTATTCAACTTAGTCTGCGTTTGATAAAAGATAACTGAAATCTGAATCCATTAAATTATTAAATACTAAATTTGATACAATTGAGTTTATATCACATTAAGTGATAAGTAAATAACATTTAACTTAGAGGATTCAGTACCATTTAATTAATTCAGATATTCTATTTTGTTGTTATCAAACGCAATTAAATATATTAAGATCTGAACTCATTAAATTTAAGTGCTGAGTTAAGTTATCAAACAGGACTTCAGTTTTTGTAGTACTAGATTAGCCACAGTAGAAGTTTTACATTCCAATGAAAATACAGCATAATATACCGAAGAGTTGGTAGACATAATAACGTATCCAAAAATATATTTCGAGTATAACTTGCTGTTTTTTGAGATCGTCACGTAATTATCTTATCTTCTTTTTTTTAGGTAACTAGTAAATTGATTATAAGAAAGCATTCACTGGTAAGAAATTTTGGAAATCTTAAAAGTATAATGCATTTAAGATCAGTGGATCGCACATGAAACGAAAGAGCTTGAAATGTTATTTAGGTAAGTTTAATTTGCCTCAAATGTACATGTTGAGTAATGCACCTAGATTGGCTCTAAGAAACACGAGTTAGGTAAAATTTTCTAATGGGAAAAATACTTTGGTCGAACTTTGAAGACAATTTAGATACGCAAATCATATAATTTCTAATGGTACAAAAATGAATATGAGGCTAAAAAATCATTTCCATCGTTGAAAAAGTTCTTGGACATCTTGATTTTCCGTTTAAGCTCAAATTTCATTTTAATTTCCATCCAAACCATGACATGAGCCCTTTTTTTTTACCATGATCACTTGGCCAATCCTAGTGGTTAATAATTTACGAAAAACTTTATGAACTACCAAATTAACCCACCAATAGCGTATGGAAATTCATGTATGAGATTTAAATGCGCATAGCATAATCTTGGCCAATTCTTTTAATAGTTATAGTTTGGTAAATTATGGGTTCGGAACAAAAAGATAAAAAGAGTAGAACGGTTAATATAGGATCACAATTTGCATCCAATTTTATAGGACAATGTTCTCAAATTGTAATATCCATGTGTATTATTATAGTATTTTTAGGATTTGATGTATGATAAAAAGGTAATTGAAAAATGTATTATGAAAAAATAGAAAATTTTTCTTGGAAAAATAGCGATGGAAACAAGACCAAGACAAAATTAGAATCAAAATATTTCCGGTGGCAAAGTATTTCTTTCCCCAATATAAAATTTAAACGGTTCTCCTTTCCTTTTCCAGGTGGCAGTAATTTTATCGGACAAGGCAGAGAAGAAATAGGCATTAAATTTCTAATGTCGTCTTAAATTCAAAAAAAGCACTCCAGGATTGGCTGACCAACAAGCCAAGGGCGGAGGACAAGTCTTTCATTTTCTCTTTCTACGTTTTCAACTTTTTCCTTTCTTGCTTTCTTCCCCAATTTCACATCTGGTACTAGTAGTACATTATATTCTCCATTGTAAACTTCAATACTAGTTGTAAAAAAAGCCAAAAGGGTCTTCTCCATCTATCTCTCCAGCACTTAGACACCTCATATATTTTGAATCTTCCAAAACTCTTCTCCTTAATTTCTTGCCTGCTAAGCTTTTTGCTTTTCTCTTTTTTTTTTTTAATTAGAAATTTTAAAAATATACTTCTAGTGCTACTATTATCAGATCTCCGTAAGCCCAATAGTAAACAAACTCTCTGCAATGGCTGGCCGTTATGATCGGAACCCTTTTGACGAGGAAGAAGAAGTCAATCCCTTTGCTGTAAGTTTGCTTCTTACTTTACCGTCTGATTTTGTACTAATTTCCCGTTTTATGTAATTATGCTTGAATTTTGGGTTGCTTGGTGGTTAATCTGTATATCGGTATGCGGGCTTTGGGTATTATGTGCTTTCTTAGCCGTGAGTTGGGTGGATTTATTGAGGTTTTTGTGGACTGTAAGATTCTTGGCGGTTGATAGCATGAGCGGTTCTATCCTGAAATTTGGAATTCTGTTATAGTGTTTCTCATAATTACTTTTTTATTTTCTGAGTTTTTGTCCGGTCGATTGCCTGTTTTCAAATGGAATTTATGTACTTCTAACTAGGTTGACTTTTGTTTGACTGGCTGTACAAATTGATCTGCAATTAGAGCTGAAATCATAAGGGCTTTGGTAATTATTGATCTGCGAGACGTTTCAAGCGGGTGGCTGGGGGTTTCTTCTATTTTAATTTTTCACTTTTTTTTTGTTTTTTGTTGTGGGGGGGGGGGGGGGGGGTTGGGGAGGGAGACAGGAAGACTTATTGGTGCTCAAACCATCGATTATTGTTGGAGGCCTGCTGATTGAGGTTGGAGTATTATAGGTAGGATGAAAAATGATGGTCTTCCCAACTCTGATGTATCTAGATATTTGGTATACTCCTATTCTTTCGGTACTTGGGCGGCAACCCAAAAAATTTATGCAGTAGAGTGACATTTCTGATGCTGGAGTTCAGAGAAGTGTGATATTTTAGATTATTGGCTTAGATGGTTTTAGTCCTTTGAGAGTTGGAAAAGTCAGCATTTGATCTAGAAAAGTAACTTACAGTAATTTGTTGAGGATGAGGCTATGTTTTCTGATTCTATTAATGCAGTTCTAAGTATTAGCTTTACCATACATATTATGCATAGTTATTCAATATGATGCACTGAGTTTGAAGAGATGTTCAAATTTATGATTCTTTAAATTGCTTTTATTTTTGAATTTATGGCAGGATGGAGGGAAATCTAAGTTTAGTGGAGGAGCATTTTATACAACAGTAAGTACATCATTACGCCTGTAGTTCTTCCAGTCATATAGTTAAAATGGCCAGTTTTTAGTTTGCTTTAAATTAAAATGTTGTATTCCCCATGTTTTAGAGCGATATAGGCTGGATGATAGTTGTGCATTTGAACTATATCCTAATTTTTGATAAACGTAGTATTGATATATCATACTAACATGGCTTTGTCTATTTACATCACAAAGATGCTTTTGGCATCACATTTAATGTTCTTCAATGCTTTAGAGGAAGGTTTCTAGTTCAATGGTGTTCTTTTGCCAGTGTTATGAACTCATTTGTTCATGCAGATGATTTAGATGAATGAATTATCTTTTAAGTTTTTTCTTTTCATTCTCCGTGTTTTGCTACAAGGCTGGTGATGTCGTCTCTCTCTCTCTCTCTTTAATACTTGATTCAATTACCTCGTATAATGTGTTACAAAAAATTTTTTCCTTCAAGCAGTTCTTCCTTTTCTCTTTTGAAGGAAGTAAAGAAACTCATTAATGCCATCTATCTTTCTCAAATTTCAGTCTGGCAGTGTCCCTGCAGCAACAAACTCAAGGCTTTCGCCTCTTCCACCTGAGCCTGCAGATTTCTATAACAGTACTGCCTCAATTGATATTCCTCTGGATAATGCTGCAGTAGGTCCAATCCTTAGAACTATCATATAATACCTTATGTTTTTCAACAGTATTTAGTTATGTCTAATTTTATTGTGTCCCAATTAGGATTTGAAAAAGAAAGAGAAGGAGCTGCAAGCTAAGGAAGCTGAATTGAGAAGGAGGGAACAGGTACTTGTTGACTGAAAATCATCATTTTGTTGATCTTTGCCTGATGCACTTTATATTTTTCTGCAAGATGACTTTTGTTCTATTACGTAGTCTAGGATTCTAAATAAATAACTTCTAATGTATATCGGTTATTGTGATTGCCCCCAAGCATTACCATTTATAATGTTAACAGTCCAGTTATGAAAGTTTAATTTCTATAAACGTGTTTCATTATTTTCAAACAAGAAGAAAATGGGATTTATATTGCTTTCTTCTTGTTTGTTTCATTATGTAAAGCCTGGATCTCTTGTTAGCTTATGACATGTTTGGGAATATGTTGGTTTTGTTGTAACTGCTCATTATTGTGTCAGATTGCTTTGCGTAGTATGTTCTTCAAACCTTGAGAGCATCTTTAAGCCCTTAATTGTCCTGTATGATGCAACTATTTGAAAATTTTATCAGCTGGTACTAGAAGTATTTTGGCATGGCCTGATCAACGGGTTAAAGGATGTGAATTGGTTCTACCCAACCAGCCTTTTCTTTTACTATCCATGGAGTTTCTATAAACAATTTTGCAACAACTAAAAATCTTAGCTATATTCAAATGGCTGTTCAAGTTTTTAAACACTCTTAGAACACGACAGAGACCTGAAATTTCTCTTATCTAAAAGGTTCCATGTGTGGCTGTAGGTGCTGTCTTTAAGGCTGTGTCGCTTTTTGGCTGGTTGTCAATATTAACTGAATATCCTTCTGGCTCCTCGGAGAACATTCATGTTTACTTTCTAGTTGCTTCTAGTTTCACGGATTGCTAACTTGTAGTATTTTGATTTATTGATCCACTGCAGGATGTAAAGCGGAAAGAAGAGGCTGCTGCCAGAGGTTCCTTCTTTGCTATTCCATCTCTCTCTCTCTCTCTCTCTCTTCCCCCCCCCCCCCCGGGTCTTAATCACTGTTTTGGTGCTGTGTCCCATTCTACCTGCCTTTGCTTGCTTGGTGCTCATCTGGGGAGGCACCTCACAATGCTGTTGTGGCTAGTCCGCTAATATCTCTATATGTAGTTGAACATTTTGAGAGTCTTTTGAGTTGGCAGAAAATAAGCTTGTTCCTGATGGAAATCTTTCTACTTATCAAACAAGATTTTATGTTTTCAACCCCCACTAATGGGAGGAAAAATGAAAAAGAAAGAGGTACAGAGTGAAAATTTAATGAAGTAGAAGAATGGATATCATTTTCTCTTGATTTCTCTGTTTGCAACGTCTTTGACAGGTGGTCTCATCTTTAACACTTTCTCATGGATGACAGATGAAATTTATCTGTCACAATCTTTGGTTTCCCGATATTAATAAAGGGTTGACTTGCCTTTATTGCCTTGCAGCTGGTATTGTTCTTGAGGAGAAAAACTGGCCACCGTTCTTTCCAATTATCCATCATGACATTGGAAATGATATTCCAATTCATCTTCAGAGAATGCAGTATGTTGCATTCACAACCTTTTTGGGTATGTCGTATTTTGGTTAGCCTCCATTGAAGTTTAAAAGTGATTTGCTTAAATGCTCAACGCCTTCATGAAATTATTTGTCATCATTCTCGCCAATGCTGGGATACCTTTCCACTGCATGTGAAATTTATCATTCCCCCTTTTATATCCTAGGGAGGGGATTTGGATTGGAGCATATCAGAAGCTTATTGGAATCATAGATATCAACTTTATCTCCCATATATCAGGCTGGTTGAAATATTAAAAGAGGAAGATAGCCTATAGATTTCTTTTTAACATCGCTAGGCATTTATTTTCAGGTTTCGTAAATATTGAAATCTATTCTGGCCTGAAAATTCTTGATTGGGGATAAGACTGGTTATTCAATGGAAATTCTTTCCTGGTCATTGAAAGGATTCTGAAAACATAGCCTCTACCAATGAGGAGGTTGTATTACGTATCTGAATCTATTTCTGACATAAATACCATATTACAAGCTGGAAAATTTTGTAACTGAGCAGATATCCTTACCGTTGTTTTTTATATTCCTTTGTTTTTTGTTGAGATCTGTGGAAAAATTTGTAACCGTGCATCAATCAGCGTCTTTGCTATGGTTGTAACCTTTTAATGAATTGGGACTGGATCTCATTTGATTGTTCCATTTGCATATTTAAGCCTGCTATTTTTTTTTTGGTTATTACCTCCACTTAAGAGGAATTGTGTTTGTGGTGAGCAGGACTTGTAGCATGTCTTTTCTGGAACGTCATAGCCGTTACCACAGCATGGATTAAAGAGGGAGGTTCGTTCCTGAAATTTTGGTTCCTTTCATTTCTTTGGTCGTTTGTCTGTCCCCTCTGTGTCCTGTGGTGTAACCTTTTCAACATTCCTTCTTTGTAGACCCAAAAATCTGGTTTCTTGCTATTATATACTTCATATCAGGTGTCCCAGGAGCCTATGTGTTGTGGTACAGGCCACTATATAATGCCTTTAGGTATGCATTTTTGTTATTGACTTTATTTTGGCTGTAGCATTACCATTTATTCTGTTGAACTTATGGGGTTAGAGGGTATAAACATGTTCTTATTTGTTTCTTGACATTGTTAGAAAGTTATCCTTCTATATGTACTGGTGATATGGGTGGTAGTCAGTTTTGACTTAAACCAGCAAAAATGTAGGGTATTAGATTGGATATATTAGTTATACTATAGCTAGCTTGATAATTCTCTCTTTGTTATGAAGTTATGAATGTTCTTATGGTGCTGTTACATGAGGTTTATCCAGTGCTTAAATGAGGCAATTGGGAGGGTTGGGTCCGTTACATAATGTTTTGAGTTTACCTGGATGGATTGGTTGTGAGATTTGCCTTTCACATCAATAACATCTGGGACCTTCATTTTATTGTTAGTTTATTGATTTCACTTCAAAAGTTTTCTTGTAATATTAACAGCACATTCTTATTGCAGGACTGATAGTGCTATGAAGTTTGGGTGGTTTTTCTTGTTTTACTTGGTCAGTGCGTTTACTTGTTTCCATGATTCTGTTCCGTGTTAGCTGGTTATGTAAATATGGCTGATATCCTGCCCTTGTTTATAGCTTCACATTATCTTCGTCATCTTTGCTGCGGTTGCTCCTCCAGTAGTTTTCAAAGGAAAATCTCTAGCGTAAGTTCCTTATTCCATGTTTGATTTCTTGAACTTGTCATGTTAATTATGAGTCTCAATGTTTTTTTGCTAAAAATGGTGGAGATAATGACTTAAAAAAGTTAAGATTAGTATGATTATTTCAAAATTGAAAGCTAATCAATATGGCCACTCATCACTCTGTTGATTCCCCTCTCCTTCCCAGAAAAGAAAAAGGATATGATAAGTTTATCAGTATATAAATTCTAGTGCTGACAATCTAATATTGTGTGGTTTTTTGGAACAGGGGTATCCTGCCTGCTGTAGACCTTGTCGGCAAGCAGGTCTTAGTTGGGGTAAATATCATTCTTATTTTGCTCTCTTGAGCATGACTTGCAACTGTGTAACTCTGCCTTAAAGTTCTTTATGCATTGTATCCACATCTCAACATCTGGTTCTCTAATTATGTAATATTAGCAACAATTTTGGAAGATATTCATATTTGCATTTTCTCCTTTAACAGGTTTTCTACTTCATTGGGTTTGGTCTGTTCTGTCTTGAATCAGTTCTCAGCGTTTGGGTTATTCAGGTCTAAATTTGTTGCTTGTGCTTGAAGTTACTCGGTTATATTACATTCACCCTTCTCCTCCTCGTATTCTACCTAAAAAGTTTGTTCTCATTTCTTTTTGCTGGCTCTTGCTTTCTCATACTGCAGCAAGTGTACATGTATTTCCGAGGCAGTGGCAAAGCTGCAGAGATGAAGCGAGAGGCTGCTAGAGGAGCGTTGAGATCTGCAGTGTAATGCGTTCAACTGCTCAGCCGACTGGCAGTCAGGTGTTGGTTGGGGTTACCTTGCTTTTATAGCTCTTGAGAGCAGTGGATCTTACATCTAGTTGAGTGTTCATTTTTTGTTATGTTAGTCATATTTGTTTGTTACAAAAACTACACTTAGAGATTGATCATTGGACATATGACAAGGTATACCAGATCTGCTGTATGCTTAAACTATAGACTTTGCCCCTCTGTAAATTTGTCGCTGAGATTCAGTTTATTCAATTTTGTCTCATTGAGCGCTTTGGGTAGTTTGTTCTTTACTTTTGCTAGAGAAAGGTTGCTTTCATAATGCCCCTTTAAGGGTGCATCTAAACTGCTGACAACAGATTGTCATACCTGATTGTTTAACGCAGTAGCTTTAAGTTGCAGCATTTTCGCCCTCTGGTTCTTTCCTGCCACAAGCTTTGATTGCTGAATGTGTTTAGGTACTTTGAGCACATTGCATGTTTATCCTGCCAAACTGCAAGGGCGTGACTAAATCTAGGCGCTTGAAGTTTATGGGCCTCTGATTCATTCTGTCGAGAGTATTGAAGGTTGGAGTTGATGCAACTTCAGGGAGGAGGAGAGAGAGAGAGAGAGAGCAATGCAAGTGATCCTTTGCAAATGAGTTGAATCAAAGCTTGTAACGACCACGAAAGCAGGAGAAAGTGAGTGGCAAAACGAGTTGAGTTGATACCAGCAATGGTGTATAAAAAGTGGGAAGATTGGAGAATGGTTGTGGGGATGGTGATTGTTTGGAAGATGGATGGGTATCGATTTAAAGTGCATCAATCCGCCGATGATCATGAATAGCTGTGTCCAGAATTGGGACCTTTTGCCCGTAATAATACGCACTCCGTACAGCGTATAATCCAGTAGTAGCGGTTGGTTGTGATGATAATGATGCAGGTACGCGAATGCTCAAGGACGTTACTGGAGTATTTTAGTTCATAGACATAAAACACAGGTGTACCATGCGCGACATTTCACGATGTTTCAGTTGAGATTGGTGTAGACGCGTGCACAATGTGATGATCGGGAGGCGTGACCATGCATTAGCATGATTTTCCGTTGGGGCGTAAACTAATTGAGTTGTTCGACTTGGGTATGCAAGTAGAAGCTCGTTAAAGATTCGAATCGAGCTCGATATTGATTGAATTCGAGTCGAGTTCAAACTACTTGATAAAGTAATTGAGTTGAATTCTAATAGAAAAATTAAAATTTAATTATTCATCAAGTACTATCAAATAGTGTATTTATGATCTAATTTTTAATTAATCAAGTTTGAAAATTCGATTGAGCTCAATTTGTTAGGATAAAAGAAGCTCCAACTTGAGTTCAAACTTAATTTTGAAGAACTTGACAAGTTTGAGCTCGAGTTCAAACTCAAGCATTTTTACACGGGTAGAGTTCGAGTGATGCGTTACTCGAAATGGACAGTAACCCTAATTTTCTGCCAAAGGCCAATGGTAATTATTTTTATTTATTTATTCCTATGTTTTTTGGCTGCAAGTGTGGGAATATAATTGTGTTTAGTTCAGTTAGTAAATACTCATATTATACTTACACAATACACGTGCGTACATATCGTCCAAAACACTTCCATATTTTGTACATATCAAAAATATTCTGAAAAATATTTGTACTTTTCAATTAACCATATAAAACTCATAATAAATTTTTAACATAGTATGCTTCACAATTTATACTTCAATTTTTTTGAGAAATTTAAAATTTGAACGAGGATCATGGTATACTTCTTAGTCATATACAAAATAAGAGCAATAGATCTTATAATAATTTTAGATTTATACATATATAAGTAATAAAGTGATAAAATTTTAATAAATTTAACATCTTGTATGCAATAATGAATTTAAAATTAGTATAAATATAGCATAGTTTTTGAAAACTACAGTAAATTTGTTTGCATTTTTAGTTACATAACTTTCAAATATATTCATATTCTTTACATACAAATTTATATGCGTAATTTTGCCAAGCACATACTTTTACGTCAAATTTTTAAGTATACTTTTGAAAAAGATTTCATGTAGTATGTATAATATCTCATATTATACCCGTCCTATATTTTACTAACTATGATCCTTATATAGGGGAATAATTGAATTTTTTTTTAAAAAAAAAATGATGTAGTACCTTTTTTTAACAAAAATTTGATACATGTGAGACAACAAAGTGATTGAAAAACATATCTACGATACAAATTTTTATAAATAACAGGATAATCATACAATCAAGGGGAGACAATAGCAGAGAGATGCGAATACAAACAAGGCGGTAACGCAGACCGTCGTCGGTAGAAATAGGCAACTTACAGTGGGCACTGGCCAGTGGTGGAACAATTTCAACGCAAAATTCTTTGTACTCTCTAACAAGAAAACGCGTTTCTTGGGGAAATGCGATGTCTACAAGTCTTTGTGCTGGCGGCCCATGTCAAGCAATAGCGCCATTTTAGCCGTGAATGATTGACAATCTTGCCACCTATCATCGTTTCCGGAAAAAAAAAAAAAAAGATTGACATTCTTGTGATGAGAAACTTTTAGGAAACCATCAAAATAGTATATAACGTGCAAGTCAAAAAGATTATCTTCGGCATATAATATGATTCAGGGACGGTTGATGATCTTATCCCTTCCTTGGATTCTTCATCAGCATTTGCCTATAAATGTGTGGTTTGTTTTGTTGTCAATTTGGAGAACTTCTTATATAATAAACTAAATGGTAATGCTGACTTCCTAGTTTCCAGCTTTACTGACTCTCCAAGACTCCAATCATTGATGTTTTTAATTTTCCCCCCCTTGAAACTGCTTGTATTCCGTTTGCGCACAATATTATACCAACATGGATTGCCGAGACTACAATTTCCGGATATTTTGGATTGTTATTTTCTAGGGCTTTTATAGAAAAATATATTGTAACGAGGTAAAAATATGACTAGAAAGTGCTTTCATTAAAAATAGAAAATGTTTTTTTTTGGAAGAAAGATTGCATTCCAAAACTAAAGTTGATTCCCCTCCATTTGGTATTATGAGTCTTAAACCAACCCATCAATCTTTAGATGTGCTCAGGCACATTCATCACGAGACACGACTTTTTTTTTTCTTTTGAGACCCGAGAAAAAGCAATCAAATGTGAAATCACACAAATTATCCCAATGAAAAAAGATAAAAAAAAAATACATATCATAGATTCACAACTTATTGGAACAGATAGATTCACATTTATTATGACGTTTGTGTTTAGATACTTTCTCCATTTAATTTTACTATTTTCCCCAAGAAAAAAAAAAACTAATACTTGAACATTCTATTGTTCAATATTCCTCGCGCTCATTACTAATTTAAACGGACCGTGCTTTTAGTTACAATGCCAAAACGCACAAAAAGTTAAAAGATGTCAATAAGTAATTTCCCATCTTCTTGTCGTCGTTCTTTTATTTTTCTTTTTTAAGACTCAAAATTTCCCTTTTCTTCTACTTGTCGATCCCAACTTCTTCAGAAAAAGAAAACAAACATAAAAAGTACTGGAGTATTCTAAAACATTTCAAGCAGTCAAAACATACTCGTTTTGTTCAAAGTATAGGACTGATAAAAAGGTTATTGGTTCTACCATTACATGGACTCTTCGTATTGCCACGATAAAATAGATGGGCAGTAAGGTGGAAATAACAATAAGTAGAAGTTCTGGATTCAAGGGTAAAGTCTTAAATAGACCCGATCTTTCATCTGAAAATACATCTTGTGAAAATAAATAAGTCACATCGCCCTTTTTACTCAGCAATCTTCAGACATTTTAGTAAAGAAGTCAGGTAGCGAGATTTTTGACCACACGGTCCACAATCCGGTGGATTGAATTTATCCAAATACTTGTCAGAGTTCAAGACCTCCAACTTATCAAAAAATACCTTTAAAACATTTTCAGTCTAACCTCTGTGATCTTCAAACCTAAACCGTTAAACATGAGCATACGATGGATATAGTCTAGAATGAGCTTATGCTCTGCTTGGTGCAAGATTGGAGAGAGTTTGGAGTCCAAAAGTCATCGTTTCCTAGTTTGGTAACGTAATCTAGATTGAAATGCAAAAGATCTGGTTCCTCTACACATGGATATAGTGAAATTCTAGTCTCTAGCATGGGCTATAACCATTGATTGAATGCGTGGGCTCTAATCAAATTCTAGTCTCTAGCTTATCCGATTTGCAAACGGGATTTTGCTTGGCCAAAACTGCACGACCAAAACTCTTGAAGTCGAAGTTGCACGCGTGCTCCTCTGGATACCTATGAATGCCGCAGAAACTCCCCCCGCATCTGCTGCTGCAATCAAACCCGATTACTCCTACCTTCTTGTTGCAGCATTCGCATCTTTTCCTAGACCCAGAAACTTCAACCTTTGCTCTTTTATTATCAGTAGTGTCACAAACCGTAGAACCAACTCTTGCTAAAGGAACAGGCAAAGCAGGGACAAAATTCTTGGCTGCTGCTGCTTCTGCAGCTTCTTTTTCTTTTTCTTTGAGATGACCTTTGTAGCACTTTGAACACAGATTTTCGGTAGCTGGGCTTCCATAGAAACCGCACCCTCTGTCACACAACGGTGGATCCATAGCTTTACACTCAATCGAAGTATGGAACGGTATGGAGCTATTGGTGATGATGCTGTTAATGATAATATGTTGGATTACTTCTCTTAAATTTGTAGGGGTGGACGAGGTCTTGATTTGTTTATACATAGCTAAAAGAGCTATTTCTAAAGAATGATGGGATCAGGAAAGCAGAAATCGTCTGGTTTGTTCTGGGATTAGGCGATAATCCTTTCTCTTGTAGGATTTTTTAGTTTTGAAAGTTTCCAAATTATCCATTCGATAACAGAAGAAGTGGAGTCGGTGAGGATCCTTCCTGGAACGCGGATAAACATAACCCAAATCAGGGTTTGGAGAGGATACCCCCGCAATAAAGATCTCACTGGTCTTTTGTCGTCTATCTATCTATCTTAAATTGGAGAGTTGGTTACAATTTCTGGTTAATATCATGGCCCGATCGAAAATTAGCTATGAAAATAACAAGTCAACAACACCACCATCCATGTAACCATCCATAAGTCAGCCTTGTATTGCATCCATGTAACCATTAAACTTGTTACAAAATCAAGAAAAGATGAGTGAATCAAGAACTAGACCAAACACCCAACAGCTAATCTCCATCATCACTTCATCCTCGCAGGTCAAATTAAATCTTCAAGAATTAAAATTGTCAAGCATAAATCACCCCAAAAAAAAAAGGACCAAATTCACACCCAAATTACCATAATACCTCACAATATCTCATTGGCTGCATAATTAAGCTCACATACTCGCACATTACACCAAGTAACAATACCATAAGTTACATCACATGGCGTTTTTTCTTTATATAGTCATATTAATACTTAAAATACTTCTGTAACTATAGAAAACTCTTGCAACAAAAGCAGCCACCATACCATTTTCTAGTTTAGTAGTCGTAGTAGTAGCAGTAGTAACCAAGAACGCCGAGCCCAACCCAACCATAGAGGAGCCACCAGCTTTATGTGCTTAACAATAGGCAACACATTTCTTCTTGCAATCCATGGTGCAGCCACCGCCACCGCCACCGGCGCCGTACCCTTTTCCAGATCGGCTAAATGAGCTGAAGCACTTGGCGGGACAAATCAGCTTCTTCTGGTAGCAGGGGCCTTTTTCCTTGCACACAACAGTTGGCCTTATGATGCCACCTCTGCCGTACCCTCCGCTCGGACCTCCATACCCGGCTCCGTACCCTCCGTACCCACCAACAGTTCCGTACCCGGGTATGTTGAACCCACCTCCGGGTCCGAAGAACCCTCCATACCCACCGCTGTCATCACCACCCCCACCTTTGCTCTGGCTCTGGTGGGGCTTTTCATCTGTGGCGTGATCGGGGTGATTCGGGTCGGGTCGGACTGCGGAGGAAGAGGAGGCCGCGAGAATCAAGAAGATGGCTAGGATGACAGAGGTGGCAGCTATGGAATTCATGATTCTGAGGAGAGAGGTTTCTTGTTTTGTGGGATTTTTTGAATTTGACGTTATAAGCTGTTCAGCTTCAAGGAGTTGGAAGACAACAATAAGGAGAAGAACATTTAAGTAGTAAAAGGAGTTAAAAAGGCAAGCATTTAAGATGGGGAGAGCAAGAAAGCTGACAAGTGGATGGCAGTTGGGGGGGGGGAGTTCTTTGGCTATTGCCACTTTTTCTTTGCATGAGCTGTGTGCATCTGTGCGTGTATGACTGTGGGCACTTGGTGCAAATACCAATTTGGTGCCATTGTGTTGAGTCTGGTGTATTTGCCGTAAGAATTGATGTACAAAAAAATACCAACTCCTTTTTTTTTTTTTCTAGTTAGATACCATAGATTCTATTCTATATTTACTCTTACTCTATACTAGGAAAGGGGGATTCAAAGGGATTAAGAAAGAAATTTGAAGGGAATTGAACCACTATTAATCCAGACGAACGTCTAGCACCTGCTAATAAAATCTTTTAAAAAATTCTAAATTTTTAAAATACAGAATAAGAGATTTGATCTCTGAACAAATATGTACTAACTCGTGTATGAAAAATGTATAATTGATGAGCATTCAAAAACGTAAAATTGACAATCGCTGAATTTAGTATTGATTTGTACATTAAATCTTATAGTGCTAATTGAAGACAGACACACACACCAATCGTACATGTTCGGACCAACCTCGAATTGGCAGTGTGACCATATGTGCGTCAATGAAGGGTAGGTTGGAGAAGGGATGCATTAATTATTGCACATTCCTGTAAAGAACCATCATCCTAATAAATACGTTGACGTTTGTTGGATATTTTCAGTTCCTTTTCACTACTGTCTGTTGTGCTGCGCGTTGTTTGGATATGATCCAATAGACTTTTGACACAAGAGGGAGGGACTACTTGTGGCTGGGACATTTGGATTGGTGGTGGGAGTGGTCTAAGTGTGCACTAGTGGAAGGATGCGCTGTTATTTATCATCCAAAATGTGTAGAACGGACCTTTATGGAAATTTCATTGGTATTGGACGGTCGATTCTTTCGTTCACTGTTCTTAGAAATGAGGATTGAGGGTTCGATTCATTGTCTGGATTTTGTTTTCCTCTTACTTTCGGCCCTTGCATTCCTTACTAGTAAAACGTTTTCTCGCGCAAAAGACTAAAGTTTCTTGAACATCGGTTTGGCTGGATTATTTTGTTGTGTAACGTTACATGTTACTTATAATTCCTATCATCGTATCGTCCGACTGAATACTCCCCATGATAAGATTAATCTAGTCGAGTATTTTATGAATTCGCAACAAAATCCAAGAATGGCAAGTCACTATTCACTGCTAATTTGTAACGCAAAATGAATCGAACCCCACAAGCCACCTTCGTTACATTTGTAGCAGCTAGTTCTAAGTGAGATTAATCAGGGCATGCTAGTTGTCGAAGAAATCGCATTTCATGAATCTTTAGATTGATCATATATCTTTACTGAATAATATGTCTAAGCACCCATTTTTGTGCTTATGACTTCTAATCTATTCATAACATTCCACGAGACAAATATCAGCACTCTGAGAATCTCAATTGAACCAAAAACAGAAGAGGGGAAAAAAAAACAACAACAACAACAGGAGGTAACTTGACTACTCGTCTTGGTTCTTTGAACCAGCAATTTCTTTTAAACTACAGTGA
This sequence comes from Coffea eugenioides, assembly GCF_003713205.1. Taxonomy (NCBI): domain Eukaryota; kingdom Viridiplantae; phylum Streptophyta; class Magnoliopsida; order Gentianales; family Rubiaceae; genus Coffea; species Coffea eugenioides. The sequence continues at coordinate 12,304,700 of NC_040036.1, read as the reverse complement.
GATGTAGATAGCATGTATATATTTATGTTACTTAATATATAAAAGGTGAAGTGATGCACGGGCAGACGCTTCCAAGTTCCAGGGTCATTACTTGTTTGAATGGTCTATAATGTATTCATGCACTCATGCATCGTAATACTGCAGACCAAGGCAAAACTATAGACTATAATGGTATAAATCCTACTCTTTTTCTTTGGCTACTGAAGATGACAATTTTTTTCTCTGATAGTACCTTATCATGAGGTGCAAATTAACATGAGATCCCTCGGTAACCTCAATAGATTGCTGGCAGCTAGTTGCCATTAAAGACTCAAAGGTGACGGTTATCTCGACTTGAATCTTATTTGAGGGTGTGTGTGTATGTATGTATATATATATAGCTCCTGAAACTGTTTAAAAATTGTCAAAATAAAAGGCAGAAGACAAAGGTTATTACATGCCTTTTTTTTTTGTAGTATAAATCAGTAATTCTTTCTTCAATGACTTGGTCTAACATATCTCCTAGGGTTAGGATTAAATGGGGAGTACATGTTTATTTTTCGTAAAAATGAAATTTAGTCAGGAAAGTCTATTAATCGATGGAGATAACATTTTTTGAGTATGTAAACAAGCAAAAATCCCTTTTAAAATTTGTTGTGTATTTGTACCTTCTTTTTTTTTTTTCTTTTTAAAGTGGGATGTTGTAAATCAAGGATTTTCTACTTTTAATCTCTCACACCTTAATAACCAACTCAACCCTCCTCCTGCGCACCTGTACCTTGGACAGTGTTTAGAAAAATTATCTTTGTATTATTTTATGTGCAGTTACGTACCTTAAATAGGTAGTATTAATTTCCTTCATGTGTTTTAGCATCAATCAAAAATCTGAAGAACTTGTATATGTGAAAGTAAAATGTAAACGTAACATGAAAAAAAAAAATGGAAATATCAGGAGCCATGAATTATCATAGCGATCTAAAACTCTATACTGCCAACGGAGGAGGATCAACAAGAGAACTAAAAAGGAGAATCAATGCACCTGACATAAATTCGATACTTATAGCGTTGTGTTAAATATTTGTACTTTAAAAGGTCCACTGTCAATGCGCTTGACATAAATTCTAACCTAACATCGACAGTGCAGCCAAGATTTCCTAACGAGTAATTGGTCAATGGGTATCAAGAATTAATTGTCGGGCAGACCATTAGGAGATCATTCAATGAAAATCAAATTGGTAGATGTTGCCCTCTGTCCTTCGCCATTTGTAGCAAGTTCTTGTTTGGATTGAAGTATTCTGCCAAAAAAAAAAAAAACTTTCACGCTTTTCATAATCATATTTGTTAAATATTCTTTTACCTCACATATATTAAATCGTTACAGTATAATTTTTTATAAAAAAAATCTAGAAAATAGCAATCAAAACGAGCTGAATTAATCATTCGTCTCGTTTCCAAAGCAAATATGATTCCGATCCCAATTCTTCCTCTGCAAGCAGGAATCGCGTAATCGAATAACAAGAAGGGCGCGGTAGCTAGGGACTGGGGAGATGGAGGACTTGGACAACCGCGCATTGAATTAAGCATCAGGTCAAGGCAGATAAGGCTCCAAAATTTTCATTTTTTCATCAGAGCATAACTGTAAGAGTCCACATGCATTTGATTTTTTTTCATGAGCCACAGCCAGTCTATGCGGCTCTATGGTTACGGTCAAATCAGCTTTTTATCAATGGGCTTTAAATTTTGCACTGGTGCTACTACTACGTACCAACTAGACCATGGACACGGTTCCAGATTACGATGAGCAGATGAAGGATTGAAGTCAAGATTGTCGGACCCCATTAATGGCCATCTCTGAATAAACAAGTAGTAGTATTATTGACTTTTTTCAATTTGGTTTGTTTGACTAAACCAACTTGCTGGAGACATCATCTCATCTGTCATATCATCTGTGCATAAAATTTCAATTGCCATGTCGGTTCCTTTACGTGTTTATTTAAGCAAATTTGATCAAAAATTAATTCCACCGGCACCGGAATCTTGTTTGAAACGTATTGGATGAATGTGACGTAGGCAAATCCCCCAGAAATTTTTTCCTATGGAGTGATTATTGGCTTTCTAGCTGGAATGCAGTATTTTGGTTTGTGTTGAGATAGACATTTTTCCTTTTAAATTTAATTTTTTGGGTCGAATTCTTGGTGAATCCACTATTATAGGCATGGTTGCATTCCCAGATGACAGAGACAGAACACCGTTTGTCAAATACTTTGTACGGTTACTGCATGGAAATGAAGTCTTTTTTTTTTTTTTAGCTTTAACGGCACATCTAGCCTAGCCTAACCTACTCCTACTCCTAAGGGGAGGAGAAACCTACTCTATGGGATGGCCCCAACTGAGCCGGGGAACCTGATGGAGCTGAACCACCATCAGACCAGACGGGTGCACCTAGGGGTGTGCAAAATCGAAAAATTCCGATTTATACCGGACGAATTCGAATTGAATTCGGAATTTCGAAATCGGTAAATCGGAAATCGGAATCGAATTCGGATTTTCCGAATTCATATATTTCGAATTTTGGTTCGAATTCGGTAATGGAGTTTTTCAAATCGGAATTTCGATTTCGAATTCACAATTCGAAATCGAATTCGAAATTCCGATTTCGATTTCAAATTCGTTTTTAATATATAAATATATTTTTTATACATGTAATATAAAATTTATACTATATAATTATAATATATATTTTATATAATATAATATAATATAATATAAATTTATATATTATTATATATTATTATTAATTTTATATTATATAATAATATAATAAATTTTTCCGAATTCGGTGAAATCGGTGAAATCGGAATTTACCGAATTCCGAATTTGAATTCGGTACGAATTCGAATTCGGAATTGGTGAATTCGAAATCGAATTCGGTCGAATTACCAGGTACCCAAATTTCGAAAATTCCGAATTCAAACTTTCCGAATTACGCGAATTCGAATTCGATGCACACCCCTAGGTGGCACCACACACCCGTATGGATTTAGAACAAACCTCATATTGAAGGACATTGATGGGGAGGCAAGGTTTGAACCCTTGACCTCCCACCCCACAATTAATGTGGTGGCCAACTCCAATTAAGGGTACGTTTGGTTCTACAGAATTAGAATTGAATTAGAATTGAAATTCTATAGAATTGGAATTCTATGAATTGGAATTCCAAGTCATTTCAATTCTTTCGTTTGGAAAATGCATAGAATTGATACAGAATTTATTTGAAATTCCAAATTCTTTGTTTGTATGAGAGAAGAATTCATTAGGAATTAGAATTGTTTCCAACTAATATTTCCTTACATAAAAAATTTCTTTTTTTTACTATATAATAATTTTTTAACATTTAGCTAATTGTTACTAAAGCTTTAAGGAAAAAACCAATTAGTACCTTTAATAATTTATTTTTTCTTGCATTTAACTAATTGTTAATAAAGCTTTAAAAGAAAAAAAATTAGTTCCTTTTTTGCAAAAATAAAAAATTCTTTTTTTTTTAAAAAAAATTAAATTAAATTAAATAAAAAATAATTGTATATTCTAACATAAAAAGTAGTTAATATTTATCGAGTTAAAACCTTGATACGTTTTTAAAGTTAAGAACTTTAAATTTTAGAAAATCAAAAGCCTACTCTATGATATGAATTGGGAGGAAAGTCATAACTTGTACCTATTATAAATATTTGAATTTTGTATCTTACAAGAAATTTCAATATAGGAATACAAGAAATAGAGGAATACGCAAACAAAGTGTTTTTAGCCAAAAAAAAAAAAGAGAAAGAAAAGCACAATTATACATTGCTACTATTTTTCAATAAATGGCCATTCTAATATGAAATTAAGTTCGAATAAATTCCTATCAAATTTCAACTTCCATGATGGCCTTGTCTAATTTGATAGTCAATAAACATTGCTCGTGCTAAAGCATTCCTAAATTGTGTCCACTCGCTAGTTGGTTGTACTGTTCGAATTCGATTCTCGTTAACAGCATTTACACCACCATCATTATTTGGACCATCATCTTCCATTCCATTTTCCTCATCTTCATCTTCCATTTCATCTTCATCATCAACCTCATGTTGTACTCTTCGCATCTCAGCATCAACTTCATCCAAGTAAGGGTCATTTGGTTGTTCTACTCGAATAAGGTTATGAAGGATGGCACATGCATTAATTATCATGACATGAGTCTTAACATCAAAAAAAGATGCATCTCTCAAAATGGCCCACCGCTTCTTGAACAAACCAAATGTCCTTTCAATCACATTTCGAGCAATTGAATGTCGAAGGTTGAATAACTCTTTAAAATTTTGAGGCTTGCTCCCATTAGCAGACCACTCGCTAAGATGATATCTAACTCCCCTATATGGAGCTAAGAAACCGGAGCTATTTGCATAACCCGCATCAACAAGAAAGTACTTGCCTGTAATGTTAGACAACAAATTATTACTCATTTATAGTTAAAAGAAAAAAAAACACTTGATATCTAATTGTCACATACCCTTGGGAACAATTAATGGATCTGATCTAACTAACGCATCCCGTAGAACTCTACCATCTGCTGCAGAACCTTCCCATCCAGGCAATACATATGTAAATCTCATGTCACGGGAGCATACACCTAAAACATTTGTTGCTATCTCATTCTTCCTATTCCTATATCTTCCTTGATCTCTAAGAAGAACATGTACTTTAACATAAGTACCGTCTAACGCTCCAAGACAATCCTGTATTATAAACAAAATATCATAAGTTGATGAATCTTGTAAATATTATCTTCATTAATAAATATCAAAAAATATTGATTACCTGAAACCATTCCCACTTTTCATGCTCGTAACCTTCCATTTCCGATTCAGGCTGGATAAGATAGTGTCTCCCCAATTTTATGATAGCACGTAGAACTATATTAAAGTATCGACTAACTGTCTCACCTGATCTTATGAAATTAAAATTGACAGTGCGATTCTTAAAATTATGAGCAAGAACATAGAGAAACATTGCAACTGCCTCTTCAACAGTAATATTTCTAGTATCCGTCAACCCACAATGCTCTCTTAAATTTGTACATAAAACAGTAAAACAATGTTTATTGAGTCTAAGTTGCTCTACACAAACTCTATTGTTTCCATAGTAAAGACGCCTTAGATATATTTCACGTGCTACTTTAAAGTCCAAGTAAGGCTCCTTTACTATATGTTTCTCATGCCACCAAACTACTAATGTAGCTATTGTTACCATATAATTTGCAACTACCGCTTTTCTCTTTTTTGCTTTTTGCTCGTCTCCTTCTTTATCCATGTCAATATCCAAATTCTGCAATTCAAAATCATGACAACAATAAGAAAAGGTAAGTCAAAAGACCAAATCATGCCAAACTAGCTATTAATTCAAAAGACCAAATTAGATATTGGAAAACTCTCAAACAAAAATTACAGCTATACCTATCACTGCAAATATCCCAAATCATGCCAAGTTCCATGCAAAATAATGCATAAGAAAAGGATGTCCGTACTTGAATTTTTAATCATATGCTTTAATAAGCTCTACTGCACTATGGTAAACAGAGATTAAAAGTAGGGATTGGATTATATATACCAAGCAGAAGAAAAAGGCTGAAAATTAGGCCCTGCTCGTTGATCAAGACGTCAATGAGTTGGTCCCATTAGTCAAAGTTTATCCACTACTCAATAATACATATTAACTTGATGGAGCTTTATCAAGCCTCTACAACTTTAGCTTTGTCCTTAATCAATGCAATGGCACTTTCAACCGCAGAAAGTCCAACAATAATCATTGGGTTCCTATTCTCTTATTCTATCATCGAGATTAACTGAAGTGATACCCAAAAAAAAAATATTGCAAGAAATCGAGAACACAAGAAGACAGAAAATAGGAGCTGTATGTATCTCCTACTGCTGAAAGAAAGAAAGATATATAAACAAGCTATCCGAAACAAGAAAAGAACCAGAAAATGCTAAAGCCCTACTTTTGTCAGATGACCAATTCACACACAGTCAAGTACTTGCTAAATAGAATAATATCTGTCATCCATTCTTTAGTGAGTGTGCAGACTTGTGGAAGATAAAAACCAACAGAATACAGGAAGAGCACTTATACAAAATCTCCTTAACTTTGAAAAAGAATGCAAAGGTTCATGTAACTCAAGGACAAGTCAGGGCATCAACACAGGCAGCTATGTTAATCTCAATATCTAAAATGCTAGTTCATCAGACAAAAGATCCAATGTTCCATTCTTATCATCTCAAAAACAGAGAAAATAGCTGAAATACGCTCTAGAATCTTTCTATAATCTTGTTTTGATCCATTACATAAAAAACAAAGAACTCATCAGAATTTAAAAAGTCATGGATACACGATGGAGTAGTAACAACTTCTACTTGCTCTACTTGGGCTTCCAGCAATCAGCTCAACTTCTTCTACAAAAACAACTTCAACTGGAGATTACCCAAAAAAAAAATCAATTACCAATGTGCATCAATAGCCAATCCTTTTTTAAGTCATCTCCGAGACCAGAAAAAGTGTCATACTTTGTCCTGTCATTCATAAGTAAGTCAATACCCTTCAACAATTGAAATCTATCCAATTCAATTTTAGATAACTCGTCTTCCACCATTTTTTTTGGTGTTTACAATTAAATAACTAATTTGTTATATTAATGTGTGCTCTCAATTTTCTTTTACCCTTAATTATAAGCACTTCACTTAGCTAGCTAGCGCTTTGATGTATTGCATTGCATTAATTTTCTAAGGCTAATTGTGTTGCATGATCGATGTCTTGACTTGGACTGGTAGATAAGACAATTAAGTTATGGATGCTTTCTATCATGAACTCAGGGCTCAGTTTAATATATATTCTTTTTAAGTGTACATGTTAATTTTGTGGATATGGAGTTATTAATGAATTTTGTTAGTTGAATGAGGAATTAATATTGGGGCATAACATATTATTATTATTGACCATGTTCATGCATGCATGGTCCTTAATTTATTGCCTAGAAAGAAATCAAGTGTTGATTGATTAAAGCAAATAATAATATGTACAGATTCCATGCACCAGGATGCAATTTGTTCCTATTTGCATATTCCTGTGAATCTGAAATCCAGCTAGCTAGATAAGCATTATCAAGAAATGAATGAAGTATCCGAAATAAAAGGAACTAATCTTATATACAATGACAATATATATATACTAGCGAGAATGGATATACTAGCGTAAAAATCGAAATCAAGTTGAAAAGAAGTAAAATAGTATATACACAAACAAGATTAACCCAAACAAACAAAAATGAGGAATGTAGTTAAAATTGAGGCTGATCAGGATAAGATTGAATGGGGGTGTGAATTACTGAAAGGTTAGAAGACAAGCAGGAAACTAAAAGCCTATATACATGTACTGATCCACTGCATAGAAATCCTCTCTTTTTTTTTGTTCTTGTAGTTAAAATGGAGGGAGGGGGGGATACAAAGAAGTGATTTCGTTATGAAATTGGTATGGTAAAAAAAAAAAATTAGAAAGACAATGGTCCGGGTAACAAGCGGGAGCAAATGACGGAATAATCCTAGCTAGGCAGGTTCATTTCATGCATTAGATTAGAGAGGCTTGTTCTTCGACCTCTGGAACTATATATGAATGAAGACACTTAACTTGGTGGGGGTTAGTGCAGTGAATTTATCAAAAGATCAAATTCCTTCTTAATTTCTTGCAAAAACATTTGATAAAGCTTGAAGCCAAAACTCAAACCATATGAGAAGGGAGTTATAAAAGATTTGAGTACAACAACCCCCAAAAACAGCAATAACAAAATACAAAATGAAAAAAATACAGATCAACAGGCAGACCAAAATGAAATGGACAATCGCAGTAAATGAGGTGAATTGTTTAAATTGTTTTCCTGCTTCTATATCATCACAAAGTTGGGTTCCCATAGCAGTATTTGGACGTCATAACTTAAAGCAGTATGAAAGTTGGAGATACCTCTGCTGTTGGGGTCCGCTCCAAAATCCAGAAGCAGTAGCACACAATTCTCGTTTCCTTTTGATGCAGCTATATGCTGAGTACAAAAAAAGGATGTAGAATGAACAAAAAGACAGAATTGCATTCTAGAAATAATTTTTAAGGAGTCAAATGAGAGTAGTATATATATACACACCAGGGCAGTTCTCCCATCGTTGTCAGATTCATTTGGATCTAGACCAAATGAGTGGCCAGAGAAACGGAAGGCAGGGGGGAGACGGTGGTGGGAAAGGGTTGCAGGTGGAAGCGATGGTGGAGAGCAGAGCACCTGCGGCTGAGGAAAAATGGTGAGTTAGATAGAAAGAGAGGGGTGCCGATACCCTTGACCCGATTTTAATTTTTGATCCATATTAGATCCGCGTTTGGACCCGTTTAATTGTGGAATTGGAATTAGAATTCTTTTGATCTGGTAAAGAATTCAATTCATGGAATTGGAACCTCTTGGAATTGGAATTCAATGCTAATTCTATGGAAAAGGCAGCATCCAAACACAAGAATTAGAATTGGGGTTCCAATTCCAATTCTAAACCCCAATTCTATGGGGTACCAAACATACCCTAAAGGAAGTTGGTTCATGGAAATGAAGTCCAGGTGCACAATTTGCATTGTATATGTACTGCTGCTAGCAAAGAAAACTAGGATGATCAAAGTTGGTGGGGTGGGAGGTCAGGCATAAAACCCTGCCTCCCACCATTGGCTACAATAATGTGGCAAGCCACTTCAAGTGACTTCGATAGGTGATTCAATCTTCTCCGATTTTCTTTCGACCTCTTCAGGTTCTTCCTTCCCCGTAGCATATAATAATTGTAGGTCTATCATATCGACAAAAAAAAAAAAAAGGTCAAAGCCTTCGACAGATGGAGAACTTGAAAGACAGAACAATTTGGACAAGTATTTCATTTTGCTTCTCAACTTCAGTTGTAACCATGTTTTGATACTTTCTCAACTTCAATTCTTGATATTGAAAGGTATTTAAAAGTAATCATTCATATGTAAAATAGTTTGTTTGGATGAAAAAAAAAAAATCTTGCAATTTGACTGAGAATTAGGGCTGCAAACGAATCGAGCCGCTCGCGAGCGGCTCGAGTTGAGCTCGATTAATATCAAGCTCGAGCCGGCTCAAGTCAAACTCGAGCTTAGAATATTAAGCTCGTTAGCTCGCGAGCCGGCTCGCGAGTTTGAGTATATATATTTTTTTATTTTTATTTTTTATTTAATAATAAAAATACATATATTATATATATTTTTTTATTTTTATTTTTATTTTCATAGTAAAATTACGTATATATCCTTAATATTTTATTATTTATTAAGAAAAAAATATTATTTTTTTATTTTTTTAAAAATAAAATAATTATTTTTTATTTTTTTCGAGCTCGAACTCGGCTCGACTTGATTCGAGTCGAGCTCGAGCTTGAAAATTGCGGGCTCGTCGAGCTCGAACTTGGTAAAATTCAATCGAGGTTCGGCTCGATTAGCTCAAAACTTGACTCGACTCGGCTCGTTTGCAGCCCTACTGAAAATAAGATATCGGTGTAATTATAGAATATTTGGTGGCAGCTTCAGACGAAAAATTATGCATATTATTTATTTCTCAAGTATTTTAAGTACAATAATTCAAAGTGGTTTTTTTTTTCTCTTCCTGATAGAAGAAGTCAGACGCCCGTGGTTTTGTGGAACAGAATTAAAAGTACTGTATTAAAACTTAGCCCTCAGGAAAAGACTGAAAAATGGGCCCTCAGGAAAATAGTACTCTGATCGTCATCGTTCCAAGGATGGGTTGCCCTTGAATTACATGATTGACTATTTGCTATGTAATATGACGACTATTTGTCAATAAAATCCTCTAGTGTCCAGGCAATGGCAGGTGAGAGCAACTTTTAAAATATTGCCAATTCAGTTTTCTTAGTTACTCTCCTTTTCGATTTTTTTTTTTAACACCCCTCGATTTGAGACATACATGTAGATAACTCTCATCCAATTATGTTTTCTCTTTCTTCCGACAACTTCTATCTAATTTAATAAGTTTGAATTATTTTTTATCCATTTATGTCAATTGTTACATTAGTAAGTTTATTAACTTTGCTAGAAACTGAAAAAATTATTCATGAGAAAATCATTGCTGCAATTTTTTTTTATTTTGTATTCAATTGAAAATAAAATACACAATTGCAGGTGAATATTCATTTATTGTTAATCTTAATCACTATTTTAAAGATTACCTGTTATTTCTTTTATTATATGCAATATACTATTTGATGAATATTATCACATTATGATAAATTAGTACATAAAAGATTTTAAAAATTGATAGTGGTTGAATTTTTTGGATACAATAATTTTTTGAAATAAATATCAATAACTATGCAAGGATATTATTATGAATTATTTATGCATTTTATAGGTTCATGATAATCATATTAACAACTATTATTTCCTGTTAATGCATGGCTAAACACTAATTACATACTATTAAGTTGAACTAACGGTTGTTTGCCCTGCATTGACAAGTTCCAAGTAGGCTTTTCACTTGGGCCTCATTGGCCGGGTTGTGCACTGTCCAAATTTGGAGCCCCATTAAAAACGAAACAATTGGATTCGGACTTGGCCGATTCGAGCTTCAAATATTCAGCGTGGCCTTTTTATTTCATTGGGTTCCAAAACGGGCTTTCCCAAATTCAACAATTTCCCATCTAAAGAATTACTGTATTTTTCTACATGTACAAGATACTAATTAATTAAAATCAAAGCTTGAGATTTTAAGAACAAGATTATTAATCAAAGCTCGCCCCAATTGACAGTCCTTGTTCCAAGCAAAGGCAGTCCTCTACTTCCACTTTCTTGGACCCCAAGTCCCACACCAATTGAAGGCCATAAAGCAACGCCCACTATTCGGTTGTTAAACTATTTGCTACCCCAATATGAGTTGTTCAAGTGCAGCACACGTGCTCCAGCTTACAAGACAGGTCCGGTGTAAGTACCAGATTGGGTCATTAAATTTGAAAACAATTATTTTTCCCTAAATTTGAAAGGAGTGGCCCAAAACCTAATGCGGCCCATCTGGGCCACAACCCATGCGCTTCAGTTTTGCAGCAACTGGAGATGCCCCGAGTCTAGACTGGACAAGGTCTGGATTTACAAGCTAATTAATTAATTAATTAATCCGCTATAAGATTAAAATTGCAATACCTGACATTAACTGCTCTGATCTGATCTGATCAACAACCGATGGATCAGATATCAAAGTTTATATATAATACATTTTCATCCGTTTGCAGGATAACTGCCATGAAACAAATATAGTAAGAAATGTGAAATCTTCACTATCTTTTGAGAAACAGCAGCATTACAGGCAAAGCCATGCAAGCCTCCAGGAACAAACGGTAACTTCTGCTATCATTTGTACAAAGTATCCCAAGGTCTTTTTAACTTTTCTTGATCCACTCAATTACAGTACATATTAAAGACTAGAACTGTTCCAGCTATCTTCCACAGCGCTCAGGATCTTCTCATGCAGTCCAGCTCCAGCACAGGCAATTATACCCCGATCAAGACCTTCCAAATATATGCCTTTCGAGAAGTCTAGTGGCTGTCCTCCAGCATCAGTTACCACACCACCAGCCCCTTCAATGATTACCACTCCAGCTGCATGATCCCATATCTTCTCCTTGTAACCAGTCCTGGCAAACTTCATGAAAACCTCAGCGTCTCCTCGGGCTATGGCTGCATACTTCACCATGCTATACAGACGCAACGGTTGGTTCCTAAATTGATTAAGAAAAGAAATTTCACAAGATTTATCAGCCAGCATCGCATTTCACAATGTAACTAAGATGAATGGGAAAATGTACACACCTCATTCCAACACTATGAGCTAGCCCCGCTGTGAAGGAATGACTAGAATTTGCCTTCTCAACTGGTTCACAGAAGGTAGCCATTGCAGGGTTGCCAATGGAGGATACTTTAATCTGCCTTGCAGAGTTTGGCCAAACAAACTTCTTATCTCCATGGAGTAATGTCTGCATCCAGGCTTTGCCACTACCCTTCCTGGCATAGATTACAGACCCCTTGGCATAAGCTTCTGATGTTGGTGAGGTCAATCTAGATAAAAGTCTGCGGTAACCATTTTGATAGCTCAGCCAATCCTTCTTCATTGGGTAATTTGGACATCCAAGTACTCCTATGACAGGTTCTCCATCTTCTATCAATGCCAGAGCAATGGCATACTGATCCCCACGTACAAAGCCCAAGGTGCCATCAACAGGATCAAGAACCCAAAACCTTCCACTTTTGCCACCCCTTGAGTTGCATCGACTGATTGCATTTAGAACCTCTCTCATATCAAGAGGCCTCGAGGGAGCTTCCAGTCCCAATAGTGGGGCTTTGGCTAAACATTGATTCACTTTCTTTACCACATTTTTAAGTAGGTCAGCTGAACTAGCCTTTGACAGTACCTCAACATCTTCTTCCGCAACAATTGAAACATTTTCACTGCCAAAAGCCTCAGAAAGGACCCAGCTCACTGTTGCTTGGACACTCCAATCTGTTTGCAAGACGCAAATAAGACACTAGTTGAATTAGCAATCCAAAGTTGGAGATCAAATATCTAGATGATTTATCCAAAATTGGATAAAAATGATGATGGCCTGATGAAACAAGAGAAATATATACTTGATAGAAAGTAAAGGGCAGAAAATTTTTGGAAATAATTACATAAGCCTGTGCAAAATATTTACTTAACGACATTAAGACATAGCATACCATTAAAGGTGACATTGGCAAAAGAACATTGAGTTTATCAGCTTTGAATAGGGATATTTTTGGTGGTTTTATAGATGATGACTGTAGGATCTCAAGAATTCCAAATTATGACCTCCAAATAGAACACAATCATTAAATCTGATGAACTTTCAAATGATTAACTAGGGGGGAAAAAGAACCATAACTTTGACTGAACCAGTCATGAGATGTGTGATATTTGCTTCCATATTACTCAGTAGTTGCTTCATGGAAAATTGATTAAGCATTATACAGGAAACTTGACTTTAAAAGAAAATATGCTGATTTTACATGAATTGCTTTTCTGTGGAAGAGAGGGTAAATATGCGGGAAGTAAGAACAGCATATTGTCATACACATAATTTCACATAAACTCCTATACAAGAAAAGTTGTCCCTTGAGGCAAAGTTTCCAGCTATCTGTTGAACTGTGCTTTGTTCTCTGGTACTTAAAAGTAATTTTATTACTTTAAATGGATCTTCCAGTTACAAGCTGAACAAAACCACCAAACTACTCAAAACATAAAATTCACCATCGCAGCCTAGTAGTAACTTGGATATCCTAAAAGTTGGAGACTAAACCACAATATTTGAATGTGCTTTTCCCAGGAGCACAGGGAAAAGAAAAAACTTTGAGCATAATATTCATTTTAGCTAGCCACCGATTAGACTTTGTCAATCATGTCTCCAGCAATTGGTGATTTAACTAAAACCAGCACGTTTCTGATACTTTAAAAGAAAAATGACAATTTCAAGAACAGCAGAAATAACTGATGACTGAAAAAACAACAGAAAATTTGTAGAGATCATGAATAGGCTCAAGGAAAACTAGAGCTGTATTTGTGCATACGCCATTCAACACCTTATCTATTAAAAAGTAAACCTTGCAGCGAAATTGGCCAAAGAGATAGATGAGTCACGGAACCTTCTATAAACCAAAGCACATATGAAATCAGGATATCTGTTAGTTCTTTTACAATATTAACGAGCCAAGAACATGCCCTTCTTTTAAGTAAGTTAAAGAAAGTGATTAACAAGCAAAAGATTTGCTGGACATAATTTGCAGCTTGTAAACCCAAAACAGCTTCTTGATAAGTGGAGATAGCTCACAGCAGTTCCAGGAGTTTTCGCTACAGTTAACTAATAGTTAGAAGTCCATTCTATAACTGACAAATCAGAATTATTAATTCTGTAACTGATGAATCCGATATCAGTTTTTCTTTCATTTTTTTTTTCCACAGCAGAACAGACCTTTGACTAGTTCTTAAACTTCTGAATATATCCCCACATTAAAATTTTGAAACCTTTTTCACCCACTAGTACTACTGTCACTGTCACAGCCAATAGTTGTAGGTTGGGCCAAATCACGATCTAAAACACCAATATCCTCGAGAACATTGGATCTCTTTCGTTTTTCAGCTAAGAGAGAACACTGAAATTGAAGCTTGTTTGAGACTACAATAAACTCTTATACCTCATCACGTGTGGATTCCACTTAGCAATTAGAAAATGAAATATGCGGCAGTTGGGAGCAAAACAGTTGGATAATATGTTGCAACTTGACAGCCATATTGGCTCCCAATACATATTCCAAAATCCACCGAATATTGTGACCCATAACAACCCCCCCAACCCCGACCCCAACCCCCTCACGGTTCAAAATTTTGTCAACCTACACTTTTTAGCAGCCTCAGCAGTGTTTCAGTCCAACACAAGGAAGTTAATATTTTAACCATAAAGGACAATTCCAGCCAATGAAAGACAAGAAACACAGTCAACAGTCAACTTTGAACAACAGCTCACGTCAGTTAAGGATGGATAGAACATTTTGTACCTGCGACTGTCACAGGAGAATTGTCATCCTTGGAATGAACTTGTTGATCATTGGCCTCATGGGTTTCAGAAACCAAGCTTTCTTGAACTCTTTGACACAGCATACAAGCCATATGCACTGCTTTAACAGCAACTTCCAATTCTTTGGAAAACTCATCCTTTGTTTCTGATGAAAATGGTGTGTCAAACTCCAACCCGTTGATTTCTTCCATCGTTGAAGCAGAGTGATTATTCTGGTTGGACCTCGAGTTCAACAGACAGACGGATAAGTTGGTTAGATTCTGGCGGTTATGCTTTTTGTCAGAAAAGATGGGAAATTTTGTCAGGTGGCCAGGGAAGGAATTACTTCTCTGGACTAAGGCAAAGGGGAATTTGGCAGCAAAGCCTGAAGAAAAAGTCGGCATTTTAAAGATGAGATTTAGAGAGGGAAGTCTACAGGGGACCTTTGCCCCTTTCCTTCGGGAACTATGGGCTGAAATTTGGATTAATGATTTGATGTGGATAGACCGATGAGGGATCCCAATTTGCAACCTTTTTAAAGGGGTTATTTGGACTATTTGTCACCGTCTCGTTAACCTTCCTATTAAATGAAGAGTAAACTTTGTATGTACTATCAGTGTATGATTTATTTATTATTTATAAAAGAAAATTAATCAAATCGTTAGCCATTTTATTTTTTTCAAAATAAATATAAAAAGAGAAGAACTTTCAAAGTCTGATGATGATGGTTATTTGATTGAAAATGTGGTGTTATTTAATTGAAAATCCTATGATAAGGAGTACGCAAACGTGACACCACCATCTTAATGTTAAATATTCATTAGATAGCATTGTAGAAACGGTGTAGAGAGTAAGTGCATTTGGAGTAGAGTGTTATTTAAAAAATACAGTAATTTTTATTATATTATAAACATTTTAATTTTTTTTTATTTTTTTAAATTCATACATGTCACATTAAAAAGTACCATAATAGACGGTATTCTAACACAATTTTTGAAATAATCTTTATCATAACAAAGCTACCAACTTATCCACTTAATAGTCTTCCAAACAATTCAGCCCGATTGATTTTTATTTTGTTGTACAAGTGTTAGTCGGAATGGTAGATTGTTTTGATCAATGGAACTACCGTAAAGTATCCACTTTATTTTATATTAAAGGCACATCCCTGACATTATTGTTAAGAGATCGGGAAAAAACTCAAAACAGGACGTTATTGTGAAAGCAGCGGCAGGTATCAGAATAGTAGATGCATTTTAAGAGGCGGAAGCCAAAATAAGTTGGTTCAATTGGTGGGAACGGATTACTTCCTCGTAAAAGATCGTGTATTTAAAACTATTCAAAACAGGACATTATTGTGAAAGCAGCGACAAGTTTCAGCATAGTAGATGCATTTTAAGAGGCGGAGTGCAAAACAAGCCGGTTCAATTGATAAGAATAGATTACTTCTTCACAAAAGATCGTGTATTTGACTTTTACTGTGAATATAAAAATTGTGTTGGTGAGCGATCGGTAATAATTTATGTGAGTGACCTATGGTCCCAATTGGTGGACGATCGATAAGAATCTATGTAAATAATCTATGGTTTCAAAAACATTATCCTGATTTATGATGGTGATCGAAATTGAGCTCATCGAAACTTTTACTTGCTAAAAAAAATATGTATCCACTACGGTGGCTTAAGATGGTTTCTCTAATTTAATAGTCTGAGACTAGAAAGTTACAGTTTGAGAAATAGATGAATAAGATAATTCAAATGCAACAAATGGGGGGAGAGAGTGTAAGCAAGAGGTCTTGGGTTCGAATCCTCCTACTTTCACTAAAAGAAAAAAGAGAGAAACTAATTGAGACTTGAGAATCACAGGTGGCCATTTATTTACTTTGGTTGTTTGTAGCCTTCTACCTTTTGTTTAGAATCTTTATGGTTGGTTCAACTTTTTTAGATTCCAAATACAGCTTGATGCGACAAGCCAAACACCACGTAAGGGTGACTTCACTTCTTACGGCTCAATGATCCTGTTTAGAGTCCAAAACAAAAAAAAAAAAAAAAAAATTGCAAAGAAGAAAAGGGAGCAGATGTGGATATACTACTACTAATCAGAAATCAATTCATCGTACAGAAAAGGAAATTCACCAGACGTGCTATTGAAACGGAGGCCCTAAAAGTCCACTTAGACGGTGCTGTAAAGAAAGAAGATTAATGTTGCAGCTTGCCACGGATTTAGTTTTCAGCCTACAAATCTGGAGTGCATTAAGTTGTGAGATCTTGTTAATGACGCTTATGCTCCAAAATTATGTATCATGGATGATTTCACCATGCCCAATTGTTCAAGCTCCTGTTTTATGTTCTTACCTTTCAATAAGCAAAACCAAACACACACACACACAAATGTCTTTTGCTTTTTCTTCTTGTATTCGTCATGTTTTGGCTAGTTGGAATTTGGGAAAAAATTAGTACTTGATGGAGGCCAATCAATCACTAACTAAATCAGGTGCAATCTTCTCATCATCCCCATAGTGTGTGAGACTTTATTCTAATTGTGTGATATATGATTGACCGAAATGCTTATAAGCAGAGGTGTACCCATTGGAGTCATAGAAAAGTGTGAATGCTAGGGACAAAAGAAGTTACATTAAAATGGGCTTAAATACACTGTGCCCCCTTGTAATTAGTTGTTAATAGCAAATCATCTCCGGTATTCATGAAACCTACAAATTACCCCTAGAGGATAATGGTCTAATGTATTTGGGTAGTAAAAAGGTAATCATACACTCATTGTTAGAATATTATTCAACGGCCATTTGTCCTTTTCTCTTTCTTCTTGTTGTTTTTCTTATTATTGTTTACATTTCTTTTTCCTCGTTCTTAATTCCTGCAATGATATATAAATTTTCATACTAATGTGCTAAAGAATATATTATGAAAATTTTAATTGTCATAAGAAATTAATAAGTACATTTTATTATATGTAACTTCTACTTTATTTACAAATTCTTGTTAAGCATTATTTGTTACTAAAAATAAAAATTAAATATTTGGCATATATATTTTACTTCTATTTAATCTTTGTCTTCATCTTCTATTTTTCTTTATGCTTATTAGCAATTCACTTAATTATATCTAGTTATTTTTTTGTTGAATATTTAACCATCATAAATTATTATAAGAAACCAAAAAAAAATATATATATATATTTAATGAACGTAACTTGTATTTTTATTAACAATTAATGCATACGAGTGCAACATCAACATTTTGTCAACCATTAATACACAGCAAGAAATTATTAAAGAAAAATAGAAGCTACTTAAGTTTTATTATTATTACATACACTTCTTCTCATATCGTATAATAATTTATAATAGTTAAATATCTTACATAGCTGAATAACAATAAATGTATTTACTCATCAAAAGAAATTATTTACAAGAAAATGAAAACATATGTTCCATCAAAAAAAATTCTTTAGTATATTATTCTTAAAATTTGTATATCATAGTCAACATGGAGGAGGAGAAAAAGAAAATCTGTCTATAACCGGGAAAAAGAAGAAGAAAGAGGATCATCTACAATGTCTGATGATGAGAGTGTAATTGTCATTTTGCTAGAGACATATATTTGCCTAGTAGTTAATAAATAGGGGGTAATTTGTAGGTTTTGTAAATACCGGGAGCAATCTGCCACTTGGCCCTAATTACACGTGATTAAGCCATTAAGATTTCATCATAAATGTCGGAGACACCGGGATAAATAATTTCACCTCCATCATGGAAGTATTTTATCGAATACAGATAAGATAAAGCACTCGTACGATTCTACTAATCCACGTCAAGAAATTAATTGAATTCTATGAAGATATTAGTGGTGGAATACCATCTCCCACGGGTATCCCGTAAACCAAAACGTACGTAGTTAAGCATGTACACCCTTGAAGAATAAATGAAAGCCACGTCACTATACTATACCCTGTATTGACTTCATATTAATGTACATTTTCATGTTTGTATTCACACTCGTACATTCGGTATACAACTTATTTGAGCAGTCCAGTTGAGTTTTATCAGACTCTCTCTAATTAGTATAATTCTTGCAAGTACCCAATTTAGGGGCGTAAAAGGGAATACTATAGAGCATCCAAATTTAGGATGCTGGGGGATAATGTCAAAAAGTTTTATTTTCAGTGAAGCCATTCTGTTTTTTTTTTTTTTTTTTTGGTGTTTATCTTCTGACTTAGAGCATATAATAGAAAAAACTTTTGGACAAAATATGGTACAAATTCAAACAGTTTTGGTGTGATCGTGGATTTTGATTGTGTACACTTATAAAACACATACCAAAAAATCTTATTAAAAAAGAAAGACACTAATTAATTTCATCTTATAAGAATTTAAGTAGCTGGGCATGACAACGAAGCGAAGCTTAGTTGCTAACACGTTTTACCTGTAATCGATAAGTCGCGGGTTAAAGGCAGCAAGGAAATAAGTGGAAAACCCTTCTTGATCTTTTAAGGCAAAAGAAAAAAACAGTAGCCGCACATAATTAGATAAAACTCAAGACATCAAGTGGGGAATCCCTCTTGATCTTTTGAAGCAAAAGAAAAAACATAGCCGTACATAATCAGATAAAACTCAACTGTAGCTGCCCGTTCCCTGTTGTAACTTGTAACGCATTGATTACAAGGTACACTACGTCCAACTTGCCTAAGTTGGTCATGCACTTGCCTTTTTTTTTTTTTTGGAGCATAACCACATAATGGATAATGCATGAATAGCTATAATTCAGAAATGATGTATTGAATTATTGGGTGGGGGGTCAGGTTCATGCGCTGTCGTAAATAATGCAGTTGAGTCTAACAGTCATTTACAAGTTAGATTGCATGTTAACTTTATGCAAGTTTATAAATCTTCAGCGTGATTTTTTTTTTTCAACAGGTTAATTTTGCCTGAAAAACAGCAAGAAATGTGCAGCACCTCTAAGAACCGGTATTTGCAATTGTTGTGGAGATGATGACTCCATCAAGAAAGGTTTCACGGTTCTGTCTTAGAACTCTAAAGCATGTTCTTTAGGTCATTAATTAACCCTACATGCATGATGGATTTATTATGTGATAATCATCATGTCTTATTATGCCCTTGTGTGTGTGTGTGTGTGTTTATTTCTTTCTTTGCTTCAAATCCAATCCTGCCAATAAATAGTATATAACTAAAGAGCAAAATTCATATTACAGATTGAGGGCCGGAAGAATTGTGGCTTTGCATGATGCTGTCTTTTGATCATTACTTCGTCATCCATCCTGGTGAAACATTTGTCTGTTTCGTTCTTTAGCTCATGAAGATAACTCCAATCTAGAAAGTGACTTCAATCTTGCTCGTTTAGTCAATCAAACTATCACATATGGAAACTAAACCAACCCATTATTTTTAGCCCCCTAAAAAGGAAGTATCATGAGCTAGATTCTAAACTTGAATAACCACAGATATGAAATCGGCGGATGTGAAAAGGCTTCTTAATCTAAGAACATGAACATTCAATTATCTTCTTTCGTTTTCATATGGCCAGAGGAATGACAAAAAAACTGGTGCGAGTGCAATCGTACTATTCATAGATAGATACCCTTTAAATTGACTGCAGCTTTTATTTGATTATTTACTTACTGGTAGTTGTCACACTAATTAGCACCATGAGCGTGATTTGATGTCAGCGTGCTTACTTTTTCTTTGAACAAGACGGAGAAGATGCGTCTTAACATTCAGGGGATAATTTCAGAAATTTATCCCAATAGGTTTCTGACAGTTTCTAATAACATCCCTTATTTTTATATTTTCGTAGTTTAAAGAGAAAAAAACTTAAATTACTGCAAAAACTTTAAAATAAAAATTAATATAAAAACTGCAATGATCTATAAACCACACAATTTTACTTATGGAAGTCATTACTGAAGGAAGAATGATCAGAAATTAGTGAGCTACACCATCCACACTCACCATGCCCAATCAAATGCTTGTGTATAACTATTACTAGTACTTTTTTGGGGTGAAGTTTAATTCTAACCAGAATATAAATGCAATATTTCAACTTTGATTTAATTTTATATACACTGTCAGTATATACACTATCAGTATTAGATATATGATACATGTGCAAAATTTGAATTTAAAATTTAAAAATTACTCATGTGTCATCTATCAAACTGTAATAGAGTTTAAATTTACTCTTAAACTTTAGACAACCTTCTCGAAAGATATATAACTAAAATTTCTATTGAGGAAACGAGTCGAAGAGCCTCTTAGGCCAGATACTCTAGTTTTCGAGCCCGTTATAGGCTGTCCAGCCTAACATCATATCTCATAGCCTATGGGCCCTTCTTCCTAGACAGACTTAAGTTGTGTGGATTTAGATTACGAATCGCGCATGGGTTAAGTCTCCCTGCAACGTTTGTTGATGGGCCAGCAATTGGGATTAAACTTGAGGTGCACCACATCTCATGAAATGCGAAAACGAAGATTACCAGTGGCCCACTTTAATGCAAAACGAAGGCATAAATTGGTGCAAATGCAAAAAAAAAAAAAAACAATCAATGATAAGGACAAGTATTAATTCAAGAATTTCTAGTTAACAATTTCTACATGGATCGAGAGAACCATCTGTAGTACCTTGATTTTGTATTTTAACTTAATGGCTTTCGCCAAGGAACTTTATGATGGAAGAAAATTGAAGCAAGCATCCTATTCATTTTTTGTTAGGAGTTATTCAACAATATGTGGCTCGTGTTGATCATAGCTTTTTCCTTGTTCAGCCCAAAAATTAGCATACAATTTTCTTTGGTCATACATCGGCTATCAGTGAACGGGGATTGGTTCAACTATACCTTAGGGATCTTGAGAGAAACTGAATCACCATCGCACCATCACTAAATTTTAGGAAAAATTACGTAATAAGTGACGATTGATAAATAGCAGGAGGTAAAGTTAAAATCCTTGATCTCTCGGTGCTTTTGTGGTGACACACAGGCGCCAGGGGCCTTTGGTTCAAAAATCATCGCACAGGCAGACGTGAAATATGCATCATGACAACGGTACGGCATATCATATTTCTTTTTGCCTATTGGACGGATGTTGTGTTAGTGCTTTAACTTGCTTAGTAATGAATGGAGACTTGGAATTAAAAACGTGACAAGCTTAGTGAAGCAGATGGGGAAGTGGGAATGGGGGGATAAGGATAAAAGGCTGCACCAGAAAGTGGAGATTGTCCATTTACTTGTACAATTTACCCTCAAATGGACGCTGCATAGCGCACATTTCAATGAATTCGAGCCATCTTGTCGGGGGTACACGTAGAGGCCGATCAAACGTGAAAAACAAAATGTGACAGAGGTCATATCCAATTATTAATAGAGTGGGACTTGGTTACGTCATTAGGATGACTATTTTATGACGGCGAATTGATGATTTTATGCTACTACTCCCACCCTTTTTTTTATAACTGACGTTTAAGGTTTTGCACACCAATTAAGAAAAAAATTTTATTGCTTAAATCTGTACACTACTTTCCTTTTGTACCCTCATTAATTGTCCAATTCACCCATATTTTTTCTCACTAGAGTACTAAATGGTGCTATTTTACTAGGCCAAAAGCAATGCAAACTAACTCCCACCAAACTAAATGTTTCTAAAATGAAACTAAATGTTTCTAAAATGAAAAACTTTCCCACCAAAAATTTTCACCTAAATTTTTAATCTGAAATTTTAACATTTTTAACTCCCACCAAATATTTTGAGAGGCTATAAGGACTTCACTATATAAACTAGTCTCAAGAGAAGAACAAAGGAGGTTCAACATACTGCGAGAAAAGAAGAAAGAATACGGAGGGGCAGATAATTACTAGGGTTGTTACAAAGAGAGAAGCAATAATTACTATGAGTAGTAATTAAGAACCCTGTATTGGAAAAGAGAGATAAAAGGGTAAAATTGTGAAAAAATAATTAATACTGTATGGGGATAATAAAATGACAGATAAAAGTACACTAGAGCAAATTTCTTAAACGTCAGTTATAAAAAAAAGGAGGGAGTACCATTTTCATCATCGGGTATGGCACGTGACTTCATACTTTAGGGCCAAGTGGAAGACACTACTTAAAATGTGGAGAATGGCATCCAGTATTCGTAACTTAAAATTTATCATTCGGTGGAATCTGTAAGAATGGAATGGGTTCTGCTTTCATACCCACGAAAATCTTGATTAGATTATTCTCATGTCTCAATAAATTTAATTAGCTCAGTCATGAATGAAAAGATGCCTTTAGATGCAAATTCAGGATAAAGGCAAATAAATGATATCAATTAGCATGCACCGCGTTTGACTACTCCTTCCAAAACCCCGAAAGAAAATTGCATATTAATTTACTACTATAGAGCTTTAGCTTATTGATACTAGGGTCATCTTTAAAGACATTAGGCAGCCAGCCTATACACAAAAGGTAAAGCGGCTGCTTAATCTGCTTTTCCAAAAAGTACTTGGCACTAATTTGACCGCCCTAGCTAACTCACTTGGTCCCCCTAGAACATTTTCCAGAGTTGTCATCAGCCTGCTGAATTGAGAACCCGAAAGAGCTGATAGATACTTACAAGGACATGGCCAGCTGCAGGTAGGGCAATAATGGGGACTAACATAAGGTTGAATCGTGGGGTTAATTTGTCCAAGAGAAATAGTTCTGGGCGGCCAACGCCGAGGAGGGGTCAGGTGAAAATTGGCATATTATATCGAGTTTGGCCACTTCTTTGGCTGCTATTTTCTCCCTTAGAAGCTCTTGTGCTACTCCTCAGACTTTGATCACCTCTCAATGCGGAAGTACGCAATTAGCAAGTATGCCCTTCCTCTGTCCAAAGATTCAAATTGCTGTCGATTTGAGGTTTGATCATTGAATTTGAGAGAGATGCATGCCGCCCTTGATGTTATTTACTCGTATTTTTTTTTTTTTGGCAAGATGAAGTAAAGGAATTATTCACGATGCTAATAATTTTCTAAGGTGAGATTGTATTATTCAAAATCAGTCTGTATAACTCATGCATTAGCTCAATTTGCATAAAAATATCACCAAACTGTCATTTTGGACCTTGGAAAACAATCACATAAACAACATCGCCATTTCCTAGATCAAGAATGAAACCTTGTTTGTTTTGCGATTTTCCGCAGAAAAATTTTTACGTTTTTCATGAACACATTTTGTAATTGTATTTTTATCTCACATACATTAAATTATTACAATACATTTTTTTTTATAAAAACTCGTAAAAATAGCAATCAAAGTGAGGTTAACAATACGGAGGGAATTATTCGATGCTTAACTGTGAAGAAAATACGTAATCAAATGCAATCATGACATCTACTAAAAGACCACCCCCAGGACATGCGGTGTCATCCATTGAACCTTAATCTATTAGTTTCGGCAAGCGGCTTTGTTCGATGTACTTATTATTTAAGAATTCTATTTGGTTTAAAATATAGCAGACAATATCTGATCTTGTTGGATAATATAATTGATGAACCACAAAAATTTTTGCCAAGATAGTACATTTATTGTTTTGGTTAAAAACAAAAAAAAAAAAGAGACAGTAGCAATATAACACCAGCACATTATGTACGAGGGATCTTGAATTCCTAGACTGTTTTGTACTTTTATATACTAAAACCAAAAAGATTCTTTTCTGTACTATGTAATTTGATATTTGTTTAATGGAATTTATAATACAATATGTTATTGATACTAGATCTTGAATTTCATAGTCATGAAGGAGATGTAAATTGAGTCCTTTTCTTTTCCCCCCCAACACAATGAGAAAAGTCCTACATACGAAATTATACCATTCACCTAACGTTTTACCATTCACTACAAACCTTGCGAATTAGTCTGATCGAGTAAGTGAGAATCAGATTGAAGTTTGAGGGAGAGAATCTTACAACAGTTCAAAACTTTGAGGGGGGAACTGCAAATTTTCCAATTGTGTGAATTGGGTCGATATCACTTAATCAATGACCACCCAAAAAAAAAAAAAACCCATAATTAAAATGTTGTTCGAGAATAGAAAGCAATAAGGTATGCAGTTAAAAGTAGCACGTGATCCTTGATTAAGTATTGACCAACCGTTTGTACTGTTGAATCTAAGCATATGGGATATGTCATGTACTCATGGGTACTTGGTACTGTTATGGTACAGATTCCGCGTCAGATTTGTCTCTACACCTGTACCTTCTGTTTGCCTCAGAGAATTTGATATCCAATATGTAAGTTAATAACCTAATTCTGACCCAAAAATTTAAGCAATTAGGTCTTGGACCCTCATTTACATATTAATCACTCTTTGTCTATCTCGGATCAATGTGGGACATGACTCTTTACTCATGAAAATCATTGGACGTTGGTCCAAATCTTGTCCATGCATTAGGTCGATGGTTCAAACTCGGTTTAGTGCATTACAATGAAGTATTATATTTCCTTTGTTCAAAAAAAAAATTCATTGAGTACAATGATACGATTGTCTGATTTGATAATTCACACCCAACTCCCATACAGATCCAGTTGAACTTCCTTTTTCCCGTGATGTAGTTTGTAGCATCGAAATAATGTAGATTATTGTCATTAGACAATGAAAAAAATGAATCTTGGCTAGCGTAAAATGGCTATTATTGGTTTGGACTTGCATCAAAGAACGAGCTAGGAGTTGGAATGTGAGGTTAATTAAAATAGAGACTACAAAAAATTAAATTTGAGTCTCAATAATTTTTATAATCTTAAGCAAGTTTAGATTTATAGAATTTTGATAATTTTGAGCACCCTATTTAAAAAGACTACAACCAAGAAGGATTTGAGTAAATAATTGATAGATTACAAACTCAAATACCTGTTAAGTGATCCAAGTAATCAAAGAGAGATTTGAGAGAATTTTAAATCTTTTATCAAAATTCTTAGTAAAAAACGTGGCCCAAAAGTCTTTAATTCTTTTAGTTTTTCACATTTCTATGTTGGTTTATATCTGCCAGTTGGCTTATCAGTATATTGGGTTTTGCTTCCATTATTATCAAGTAAAAGATTAAGGAATTGTTAAATGGCCCCTCATTCAGTTGATGAACTTGACTTGCCCTAATAATCATTTATGAAGTACAATAGACAGCTAGGTGCAAGATACATATCAGATTTCAAAATATTTTTTATGAGATACAACAATTTGCCCCATCTTAGAATGTCTAAATTGACTTACTATTCTAAACATAGGCAGCTGAATTGCAACGTTTTAAAAGTTCAAGGAGGAAACTCAAAAATAAAATAAAATAAGATGAGACACTGATTACCACATGGCTAGGGCTACAAACGAGCCGAGCCGAGTCGAGTTTTGAGCTAATCGAGCCGAGCCTCGACTAAATTTTACCAAGCTCGAGCTCGAGCTCGACGAGCCGGCAAATTTCGAGCTCGAGCTCGACTCGAATCAAGTCGAGCAGAGCTCGAGCTCGAAAAAAAATAAAAAATAATTATTTTATTTTTTAAAAAATAAATAAAATAATATTTTTTTCTTAATAAATAATAAAATATTAAGGATATATACGTAATTTTACTATGAAAATAAAAAATAAAAAAATATATATATAATATACGTAATTTTATTATTAAATAAAAATAAAAATAAAAAAATATATATATACCCAAGCTCGCGAGCCGGCTCGCGAGCTAACGAGCTTAATATTCTGAGCTCGAGCTCGAGCTCGAGTTTGACTCGAGCCGGCTCGAGCTCGATATTAAGCGGCTCGATTCGTTTGCAGCCCTACACATGGCTCGATTCGCAAATATACACACTTTGGAGAGTTGAATTGAAATTAGCCCTGAAATAAGTACATCGTGGCATGGTGCTCGGTCGACGGCCAAACGGAGACGGAACCTTGGTCAAAAGGGACCGGTATGAAGCCTAGACGGTCAAATTCTGGTCAAGTGAAAACTTTAAAGTCCAAAGACTCCAAACCGGAATTCATTATCTCATAACTTTATCCTCAAGTTTCAAACACTTGATGAATACATATATTTTCCTAGTGACCTTAGGAGATTTTGGTATGTTTTATTTGTCGCTCAATTTACTATCACTGTTAACTTGACGTCATCATCGACTTAACAAGTTTCTAGATTCATCTTGACGTCATAGATGATCCAAGCAAATAAAATGCTTTTTTTTTTTTGTTTTGCGATTAGAATTAAGTTTACTCAATGTGTCCAAGCTATTTTCCAAACCCTCGAGAAAGATAGATTTACTCCACCATGCAATTAATAATATCTTAGATTTGGTGTAAAAATACCTTTTTATGTACAGCCACCAAAAAGATTTTTACTTTTATTGAACATGGAAGATGCAGGGCATCTAAGATCACTTGTCAATTCTTCTCCACAACCTGTAGGACTTTGGATGCTTTAGCTGACAGCAATCTTTCAAAGTCGTCAGGAGAGGATCACCAACCAAATTATTGTTTCCCTGACTTATTCATGTATGTATGTTGATTAAGATACAAAACACGAATCCGTTTGGAAGGTGAGTTTTTTGGATGTTTGTTTAAAATTTTACTGTAACTTATTGTAGAAATTTTTAAAAAAATTTTGAACTGCTTTTTTTTTTTTAAAATTTTTTTTAAAGTATATAGTTTAAAAACTTTGAAAAGTTTTTTGAGATTACTGTAACTAAAGTTTTTAAAAAACTTGTAGCAGACAAACTTGATAAAAAACTTGACTTCCAAACAAGGCCCTTGCTAATAAATTTATCAATATATTACAAACTTAATAAATCTAGTCTCATTTATATATCTAAAAATTAATCTGGCAAGACATAAAAAGAAAAAAAAAAGGACCAGTAACCACAAAAAAGGCCCTAAAAAATTCTTATTTGGAAAATCAGTTTTTACAAAAGAAAATTTTTATGTTTTTTCTAAACATATTTTTCAATCGATCTCTCATCTAAACTAGAAAATTGCAATCCAAACAGGATAAAGATTTTGACACTAAGCTAGAGTACCTATAGGTGCAAAGATAGATCCCTATTGATGGAGACCTCCATTCATGGAACCTTTGAACATGAGAAACAGTCAAGATTCAATGTACCAACGAGGCTGCGATTGCCACTCTTTGGGTTAACTCCACTGCAACTTGGAAAGATAAAGATCAGATTTAGACAGAAAGCAATCACATGGCCCATTATATATTATAGTATTCATATTTAAAAGGATGATCATGATATGATTGATACCCACCTTTTTTAACTAATGGCACCAATTACAAAGAACACGTGATCCTTATGCAAACACTGGCACATTCCGTTCTGAGCAAGATACCTTCTGCTTTTCCTTGGGTTCCCAACAAGATAATCTTTTGCTTAGTAGATCTCATAAAAATAGATAATCTTGTTCTTGCTTCTTTATATATATATATATATATATATATATATATATATAATTTGGAATTATTCCGTCCGCTCATGACTCATCAACATTTTATTAAAAATTGAATAGAAAACTTTTGTGCCACTCACAAGAATCATGGTTTCGAAGTCGAAAATTGCTATGATTAACTCGATAAATTAAAGAGACACCAGTATATATTGGAATTTTTATAAAAAAAATATATTGTAATAATACGAAATATGTGAGATAAAAAGATCATCGAAAGGATTTTTCTGCGAAAATTTATGTGAATTTCAATCGGTAACTGATCCATCCATATGGCCATATTGTTGTTCCTGTTTCCATCATTTGACACTTTTGGCAGTTCTGAATGAGCAAGGTCACAAAATGTTAAAATCGTCCTATTATACAACAAGTAATAAACTTTTGAGTCTGTACAGAAGCAATAATGGTACCAACCAACAAAACCAAACAAATGGCCAAATAATTTCGTATATTCTATTTGGGTTTGCCGAATGTGAACAGAACATCACTTCCTGTTTCATGTTCAAAGTAAAGGAGAAAGTGAAAGAAAAAAAGATATGTGAACATTAGAAGGTCAAATTCGTCAAACAATTTTCAGATTCCCTTTCTTTTCTTAGCTTGCTGAGTTGTGTTGCTTTTCGTGGCATTATGGTATGGTAATTATCGCCAAACTTAAGGGCAATTGGCAACCCGGAGGTCTTTAAATACCCACTACTTATCCACTTCACTCGTGCATTCCTCAAGCAAGCAACAAACACACCAAGAAAGAAACTAGAAAACTCTTAGCTCAGCTTACTCAAAGCCAAGAGAAGCTTCTAGCATCAAGAAATCTCCAAGATGGCAGGCGGAGTAAGAAGAGAGATGATCAACGGCAGAAATATTTCAAGGGGGCATGGCGTTTATGGGCGTCAAATACCAAAGAGAGGTCAAGTGAAGGTGGCTATAGTCTTGGGTTTGGCTCATTCTTTATCATCCATCTTCTCTTTTGCTGCTCGTTCTCAATCTTGCCGAAGGACCCCTTTGTGATGATTTCAAGAAAATAGCTTGGCATGGCAACTGAGAGAGATTTGTGTGTGAGAGAGAGAGAGAGGGGAGTAAAGTTTTTGCGGGTTTGTTAAGAGAGTTGTGTGTTATGGATCCGAGAGGAGCATTCATTTGTTTGCTCCACTGAATCCGGCCACCTCTTTGTAAATTTTTGAATGTTAATGAATTGTTCTTTCCGATCCTATTCCAATTGGTGCTTTCCCCTTTACTAACTTCAACATGATGCCACTTGGTGATATAATTTGAGTTGGGACATCTGAGCTCTAACCAATCAATATACCAACTGCGTGATTCTTCCGAATGTTTGCAATCATCTAAAAATTTTTAGCGGTAGGAGCTAGAAAAATGTCAATTATTCTCCAATTCTGCGGAAAAGAGATCAAAAAGACACCGCACACATGCTCCAAACATAAAGGGCAGGCTGGGCTTTTCAATGTCTCGCCGTTTGTCCCAGCTCAGATGATCCTTGGGGAGATGGGAATAGTTGAAGTCAATGGTCAAATTTGGCAGATGATTATAACTGACTTCTAGCAATTTGTCAATTGAAACGTGCACTGGTCAATCTCGAAGTAGACTATGACCGTCCAGCGTGGCTGCTAAGGGTAACTGCCATTGTAATGCTAAATTTAATTTTGGATGGAATCGAATTGGCGAAGTGCATAGGAGAAAATTGGTTGTGAAACCGGAGACTTGTGTAAATTGTGAAAGGATTAGACACATACTACTAGGAACGAATCAAACACAGGAGAAAATCATCTATGTTGGATGTAGTTTTTGTTTATAGGTTTTTTTGATGAGAAGGGGAGTGGTTATTACTTAGTAGTAATGGCTGGTACGTCTGGAGTCGTATTGGAGCTTCAACAAAATATTCCATGATGTACCTAAAATCCCACCAAAAAAAAAAGAAAAGAAGAAGAAGAAGAAAGAAACAGAAAGACTAGGGTGCAAATTGTTAAATAATTTGGGTGCTTGATACCGTAAATTTAACCATTTCCAACCCACATCTCAAAATTTTCCGCCCTGATTGGCTGCTTTAACATGATATAACTATGGTAAATAATTGATAGTAGTAGTCTAAAGTTAGCTAAAACTTAAAAGGTGCCTGCGGTTAAAAAAAAAAAATTACCTGACTACTATTTCGACATAAAATGATTTTACTAGGTTCATCCTATTCTTGAATTGTCTCTGCCAAAGACTAATGTGGTAGCCCAGTTCACAGCCACGTAAAACCTGTTCCTCCAACTCACCACACGAGTGAGATAAGCCGAGCGCCACATTAGCCAGCTCAAAAAGCCTGCCATGGATATGCCCTTCTCATCCTGTCATATTGAGTATGGATCAACACCGAATCAAGTGAGTCATTTGGGAATTGAGACAGGAATGCTTGGCGGAAAATACACAAACATCATCTAATAGATAATGGCAATTAAGGTGACTGCAGATGTAATTCGAGGCAAGACAACTTTATTAGACAGCAAATATGTGAAGATTGCAGAAAGTGATATGCACAAAAAGATAACAAAAAAAAGGAAAATAAAAAAAGAAAGGAGAGGGTTGCCCTGTTATCCTGATTGTGACAATGCAGCCACCACAAGTTATCCCTGGAGTCGGCTACAGAGCTTCGGACATGTGATACACAAAGAAATGCAAGAAAAGAGAGGGTTGTACTTCAAAGCAAAATGGTGGACTAGTTTCTCCATTGAGAGGGTTGTACTTCAAAGCAAAAGACATTTAAATCCTTTTAACTCCTCATTTCCAGAAAGAAGGCTAGCACCTAGTAACTTCTTTGATAAATTATTGCAGGGACCAACTAATTGATCTGTTTTTGCACATGTGTGATTGATAAAGTTGGATAAATTAATAAAGATTCTAGATGGTGTGCATGCTCTGTGAGTATGAAGATTGCTTCTTTCAAATGAATTTAAGA
Source organism: Coffea eugenioides (assembly GCF_003713205.1). Taxonomy (NCBI): domain Eukaryota; kingdom Viridiplantae; phylum Streptophyta; class Magnoliopsida; order Gentianales; family Rubiaceae; genus Coffea; species Coffea eugenioides. The sequence goes on along the minus strand of NC_040036.1, from coordinate 12,273,602 downwards.
AAGTGAAGCTCTAACAATGATCAGTACCTTGGACTGGCGAAGATCAACCAATGCCTTGTACCGACCTACAGATGCCATGCTTCCAAGATGCTTGTAGACAAAGGGCTCCCCCAAAGGAATGTCTTTCATGGATAGTGCCTTGCCACCATTTTTTGTGCCGATTTTACTGAACAACTCAACTAGATACTTCCCTTGCCTTTCTGCTACCTAATTAAGGCATTTTACAAGTGAAAGAACTTGAGACTTCTTCACATTCTGAAAATATCTCTAGTACAAACAGCTACAGACACCAATCCGTAATCAGGTGGAAACACGCTGTCAATATCATGCAGCCGATTGTAAAACTTCATAACATTTTGAAAATACACGACGTATGCACATGGTAGAAGTTTTACTGGGAAAGGGATGTAGTATCATATACATTACGCTGGACCAAGCAAGTGATGGAAATTTGAACGCATGTACCCAAACTTGGATACTAATTCCAATCTTGCCTAGTTTGACTCGTCAATCGTACGTTGCTAGCAAATCAAATGTCGCTCCTAAACAATGAAAAAGAAGCCATTTCTTCGTCTCTTCCTGCTTTGAAGCAAAACAAACTCTAGTCCTTAAATTTGAATTCCCCCCCTTATTGCTGAAGTTCTAAGATTTAAGCAGGAGTATACTGTGCATTATGCACAGAATGGACTTCAATGGACTCATGTTTCAAACTATTAGATCATCATCATTACTAACATTACTACAGTTATTGCCAGCATATGCAGACTACTATTCTGACCATATTCGAAAGTACAGCCTCAACCTGTTCTTAATGTTTGTAGCATTTAGTTGGTCAAACATCATACCACATCTCCACTTAGTCCATCATAATTAACTGATCTCAGAAAATCTACTGAAAGATAAGATTTCCACCTTGGAGCTAAGTTGTTGCCATGACAATAATCAAGCTCAATGTTGTACGTAGTAGAGAAGAAAAAGGGGAGCATCTAAGTACCATTCAGAGCTGAAGGGTTAAAGGACAAGAAGCAAAAAAATAAATAACCAAAAAAGGTAAAGTGAAAGCAGTTGCAGACAGAAATTAATCACTACTACTACCAAGAACAAGCAATAGGTTTACGTGCTGAACCTGCGCTAGTGCTGGAAGTACTTGCCTCCCTGTTTGTTCAAGGAAACCAGCACAATCTCCAAGTGCAAACATATCATCAACAGAAGGAACTCGCAGCCATTCATCAATACCAATTCTGCAAGTGCAAGAGGTTATATCATAAGGTCCATCATTACTCGAGAAAAAGAATGAAGGACCAAAAAGTTGATGCAGTAAACATGCTGAAATTGTACCTTCCACCCTGAGACTTGGTCAGATCTAGTGACTTTACAAACTCAGACGGACCAACTCCTGTAGACCAGACAAGGAGACCATATGGAACATCACTTCCGTCACTGAGGACTATTTTCTTAGGGTGCACCTCTCTTACAACACCTCTTACAAGGCGAACACCACACTGTTCAAGTTTTGGAAGTTGTTAATATTACGAAGCCACCAAAAAAGCCGAGATCTTTCAGGAAAAGGAAACAAAAGCTACCTTGGTCAAGTGCTTTGTGGCATACTGTCGTAATCCAACATCAAATGATGACAAGATCTCATTCGCCTGTATAGAAAGAAATGACAAAGTTTGTAGTTCATGCTGAGGCCATCCACTGACATCTAGTTTATTCAGACAGCCAGAGAAATTTATACCTCAATGAGAGTGACACGAATGTAGTTTTTCACATGAGCATATCGCTGGCGTACATCTCTGATTATAAAATCACTCAATTCACCACTAAACTCCACCCCAGTAGGACCTCCCCCAATAACAACGCAATGTAAGAGGCGCTCCTTTTCTTCTTCAGTAATGCCTGTGAGCATGCATGGGGGTGGTGAGTAATTTCTATCCTCATGGTGAGATCATATCCAGGTTATTAATATACAACAACCCTTAGGTCATAGATCATATAACTTATGCCTACACAACTAAGATCATGTACAATTTCTTTTCTTCATTAACTGTGTAATCAGTCTGTCACGAGCAACTACCGTGAAGATCTACAGTAATCAGCCAAAGAATGAGAAAATCAACCCTGAAACTCAACACTTGTCATCTATGCACTCCATAAGCATAAGAATTATGATATATTAGCCCCCCCCCCCTTTCTTCTCTCTCTCTCTGTTTTTTCTTTTTGGTTTGCTGCTAAGCTTAAGAGACAAACTTTGTAGTACATTTCAATTACTCAGGACTAATCATAAGACCAAAGTTCATGTGGATATTACACTAAAAATGCACCTCTATACTTTGAATTATTGATGTCATGTAAAAAGCTAGCCCCCTTTCCTTTACTATTACAAATAGTTTAAAACCATTTTTGAAAATGATGAAAGGCACTGGAAACACTGGTTATCGGACGCCTAATAACTATATTCTATATTAAGCCAGAAGACTTGAAAAGAACAAAATGGACCAAATACCAGAAATGTCAAGCTATATGTACTTTTCACTTCCCATGATCAAATAAAATATAAATTTGGCATCCGTATATGGGTGTCATCTTAACTTTGTCTTCCTCTTGTAGGAGAGCGGTGAAGGGAATAATCACCTGGGTTTTGAGAGAGCATGAGGTTCAATAGAAGTTTCTTCCTTATTTCTTGTGCATGATTCACTTCTCGAAGAAAAAAAGCATGTTCCTTAACTCCCTTAATGCCAAAGGTTAAGGGCTCAGCTCCAGAAGCAATGACAAGTTTGTCATATGCTACTTTAAACTGGTAGGGCTCGTGATGCAGTGCACCATTTTCAACGGACTGACAATACACCTGATAGACAAATCAACATAAACACATTAAGAAGGTTTCTCCATTTAGTAATTCAATAGCGTCGAAATGAAAATACAGAGTGTATACGGAGGTAGTTCAAAATACAATGCCATTCTGATCCTCTTATTAGCATTTTGTGAAGAAACTTCTTCTGGTCTCAGAACAGATTTTCAGTTCTTGTTTGCAAATTGTAAAGTGAAGGTTTGATTCCTCCCAAGCAACATGTGAGTGCAAAAGTATTCCTGTATTTGGTTGCCATATTGATACTTTATCAGGTTGCTTTGGTGATATAGTATTCTATACGAGACTGAAATGTTCAAAAAAAGAAAGGAACAATGCAGTGCAGGAAAATTAATTTACCTCATGCTTTTCTGTGTCAATGCCAGTGCAGGAAGCCAGGAAGAAATAAGAATTAGGATCCTTTGCTAGTGCTTTCTGAATCTGACTGACAGGCTCAGCAACTGAACGGAATTCCAGAGTACCAACACAGGTTGATGCAAGTAAAGGAGTGAAAACCATGTGATTCCTCGGTGATATGCAAACAACATCATATATCTTGGTATCAAGCCCCTTAAGGAATCTACACGCTGCCCAGCCAGAGCCAAGAACAACCACTCTAGGTTTTTCGCCTGGCTTTGTGGCTTCCAGAGTGGGATACCTGGTGCTTTCATACTCTGAATCATACCCTTCCATGACGCTTTGTGCATGAGCGAAATGATATTGAGGGGTCATCCTCATTCCTCTGATCCACATACAAGAGTAATCTACCTTCTCGGTGTTTGAGAGGTACGAGAAATTGCCTCCTCCTCTGACATTTCGCATGTAAGTTGAAGGGCTCTCTTGCACTGATCCCCTCTCAAATGGTACATTCCTCTCATCGGCATAACTGCAAATGGCACTTCCAGATCGTCTCAACCCACTCCTTGAAAACCTTGCTAGTGCCATTTCAGAGTACCAGTCAAAGGAGCTGATACCCCTTGGGTTCTTCTCGCACTAAAAGCAAATTAAGCAGCAATTATCGCCCTCAAATTTCAAATTAAGTCAATGATCCCACAAGGCAATCTTTTATAGTAATAGCAAGCACATAGTCAGTTCCTTTCAAACGGAAGAACAGTACAGGCCAAGCATTAAGGCATTTAGAGTTCCAGAAAAATGGGCAAGTCTAGATGATTAAAGCGAGACCACGTTGGTTTCTAAGACCAAGATGACGAAAATACAAAATTCGCCAGCGAGTTTTTAATTGGTTGATGGCAGATTCAAAGAAAAATATACTTCGTAATATGCTATAGAAGGGAACAGATCTGAAACGGCTGTAATTGCTCCTATATTACCAAGAGTACGTAATATTTATTTCTAGCTGATTGATAGTGAAATCTCAGTCTGATTCGCATACTTAATATCTACCCCTGTAGCTGTGCCAGTGTGCCTTACGAAGAAAGTAAGAAGAAAGTGCAGTTTCTTTACCTGCAATCGACTTGAAACTTAAGCCGAATATCGTTGATGCTACTATTTACCTCTACCTGGTAAATGATTATTAGCTGCGAAGAAAATCACGCCAAAAATAAAAAAGAAAAAAGTTAGAATCGTCCATGTGACCGTTCAATTATGAATTAGGCACCAAATCGAATTTCACAATGCAACGGCGAATTTCATGATCAGCTAAAACCTCTCTTAAACCACGAAATACGGTTCGATACTCAGAAAATGCTGCACCAAAATTCTGTAAGTAGGATTATGACGAACATAACTTGAATCAAGAAAAATAGAACAACAAAAGCAATCTGCGTAAGGCATGCATTTCTTTAAAATCGCTCTAAAAACTTACTCCAAAATCCCGAAAATAAAAAATACAGGAAGAAAGAAAGAAATTGCAACGTATATATACAAGAACAATGATACAGGCGATATACGTAGGATTATACGCATGTGTGTTGTGTGGTTACACTTTCGCAGTGACGCACATTACCGATAGTTGAAGCAGCGTTTGAAGAAGAATGGTGGCGGCGGCGGCAGCGAGGCTGAGGCAAGTCACTTGGTACACGATCTCAGGAGCGGCAACGTTTCAGACTGAAAATGAAAAAGGTTGCTTGATATTTTATTGCAATGGTTTTTAAATATTATTATATTGCAGATTTTGAGCCTTGAGGAACAAGAAAAGAAAGTTTTGGTTTCTCCCCTCTCTCACTCTGCTAAATTAAAAACTGTCAGCCTGCACGAAATTTCAGACTGAAATCAGACGAGTAGAAAACGTGGCATGTGTTTAAATACTGGTTGAGGAGCGGTGGTAAATATGGTAGCAATGAGGTTTCATCTTCATAAGGTGGCGGTGGAAAGGGAAAGAGGAAGCTGAGTTGCCATTTCCGCGAGTTTTGAGGTTTAAAACGACGTCATAGCTCTTGTACTTTACTATTCCTTTTGAAAAAAAAAACCACGAGGCTTGCCTTTGGTCTTTTGAGTTTTGACCGTTGACTCAGTCTGTGGCATAAATAGTACCTCGTCAGGCGGGCTTGAGGGTTTCGAGTGTATTTTTACTCGAGTAAAAATGTTTGAATTTGTACTCGATTTCTTTAGAGTTGAGTTCGAACTTGAGCTCGATTAAATGAAGTTCAATGAGGCTAATCAAGTTCTCAAGTGTGATTTTTTTGGGTAAATTTTATAACTCTACAATAAATAATTAAAATTTATATTATTATAAATATGCTACTTGATAATAAGGCTTGAGGAGTACTCGAATTTTGGTTTAATCAACTTGAACTCGACTCGATTATGTTATCAAATAATTCGAAATGAATTCCAATCAAGTCTTTGACCGATGAATTCGCGTGTTTGAATCGAGTAATTTGATTAATGTACACCTCTAATTTCACTCTACGAAATCTCTGTAATTTTTTATAAAAACACTTTTGACCACTCTAATTTAGGTTCAAAATTATGTTTCCTCATAGGTGTTCAGGGTCTTGGTGTCAGCAAAGAGGAATTACTGGTCAAGATTGGATTTTACCATCCCCAGAATATTCTCAGAATCTTTTTGTGCATAAATTTTTCTATAGTGTGTTTATTGTAACTTGCAAGGAGAGAATAGGGCCAGTTGCGAGATTTTCTTGACTAGTACCAGCACTAATGAAAGAAGACTAGTAGAAAACGTGATGACAGCTCAAAAGTATTCCGTCTTTGGTATTAAAAAAATGAGCAATTTGAATGAGCGGAAAATCTTTGGTTCAATACCAGCAAAGTCTCAACGTGTCAAAATGAAATACTCGGTAGGAAAAACGTTTCGACGGGCCCATAGTTGAATATCACGTTTGGTACCAGTCCCAGACATCTAGGAGGAAATCCCGGCTTTTGTGATTGCATTCTCTTTCTAATAAGTTTGTTAGGATGGTGATTTAATCACTGACGATTGGGAGCAATTGCTTGCAGCTTCCGCTACGATCTCGTTCAACCAACACGGTAATAAACAGGTGTACTTTCTATGTGACGTCACTAATACCAAGAGTTTAACCTTTTTTATTTACTAATTATTAATTTTCTGCATAATCAAAATCGACGCTATAACTAAACTCTTTATTATGTACCGAAGAATTGACAGGACGAGCCAGGTCTCGCTGTCTGATAAACGATTCAGGTCTCCAAACGTTTTTGATTTTTGTATTTTTTTTTGGCTATTGCATGAAACGTTTCGACAACTTCACCTTAAAACTTGTACAAATTCAGACTTGAGACCCCTATTGGCAATTAAGATATTTTCATAAATTAATATAGTATATTACACTCTTGCGCGCGCACATGAACACGCACACATATAGTGTGCTTTCTGGTCTGAAATCTTTAAGTCATTTTCAACACCATTAATCTTAGTCGGCAACGTCACATTGATCTTTTGTCGAGCTTCTAAAATTGGGTCCAAACAAATTGATCTCTAAAGAAATTTCTCATTTTATTTACTGATTGGGCTAATGGATGACCTTCGGCAACATCTAATGACCCAAACTGTCCCCAAATGTTAGGAATAAGGTCTATTCCTATGAGTTTGGCCCAAACGAATTAATCGGTGAAGAATTTCCAGTGTGGCAGATATCCAATTTCATTGCAGTTCTGAATTAAAAGTGTAATAAAATTTTTTTCTTTTCTTCAACTACGTGATTCAGTAAAATTGTGAATTTAATCAGACTGCTGATCGTTTTCATCTGAAGGTAAAAGGGATTAGGGGAATTTGCAATCCCTTTTGCCTTTGGTGAAAAAACAGATTTTTCTTCTAATTAATCATTGTTTGCCCAAAATGTATTTGGTTGTTTGTCAGAAGTGCTTAAGCATCCTTTTTATCTTCCAATTAGACTTCTCAAACTAGAAGCAGGGCGTAAAAGAATGTAGAAGGAGAATCAATATATGGTGTCAACTGCATCTTTCTTTTATTGTGGGATTGATTTTTTTATTTTTATTTTTATATGTATGTAGGAGAATGATAAACAAGGGATTTCAAAATTTGGACAAAACTCTCCTGGGATGTCTATCCATCGCACAGGATTTGTCTAGTGCGTCTTACCCCTTCATGTGATTGACGGGCTATTACACGGGACAGAATTTACCCAATGCGCACTCTCGGGTAATGGTTGCGATTCCCTTGTAAAAAAAAAAAAACTGGACAAAAAAATAGGTAAAGACTTGAAGGTACGGATTTCATGATGATGGCTTCTAATAGTTAATTAGTTTCTTGATTTTGTCTTATACTAGTTACAGAAAAATGGCGAAGCGTTTATGCTTGTGCATAGTCACATGAAAAGCTTTCTTTAAATTTGGCAGTTAGGTTATAAGTTTGTTTGATAAGAAGCCGTGTAGATTAGGCAAGAAAAATAGATAGAGGATTTGAAGCCACATATCAGGCGGCATTTTTAGATGCCATAGACGGGAAAATGTCCAAGAAATTAGAAATTTTCAACATATCAACTGTTTACTAATCTAATTCAGCATTTAGGCTTGATAAATTCAGATTTTAATAAGTTCAGACCTGTTTGATAACAATAAATTGAACATGTAAATTCATTAAGTTGCACAGAATTTTTTAGACAAAATTTATTTCCTAAAATAAGGGATAAGCTATGTCTTTAACATGATATACACTCCAATGTATCAGATTTAGTAGTTAACAATTTAATAATTTAATGGATTCAAACTTTTGATTTCAGGTTTCAGTTTATCAAATGCATCCAAAGTAAATGTTTATCTCAATTTTGAATAGGAACTTAATTATGTAGAGCTAAATGTAATTTAAATCTCCTCATCTATGAGATCAAATGAAAAGGAGACAGAGGGAGATTTGAAAATTTTCGACATAGTAAATGTTTATCTCAATTTTGAACAGGAACTTTATTCTGTAAAGTATCTTCCAAGATTACATCTAGCTTTTCATAATTTAAGGTCATGAACGAATTGTTGTTCATTGCCGATGCTTTCAGACAACGTTATTGTTTGTCCTATCTAAATTTCGCCAGTTATAAGCAAGCACAAATATTAACTGATCAGTTTCATATTCTGATGACTACGGATTCTACGAAGGCAGGCTGTGCAGATGCATCTTTGGTCAAATTAAATCTAGCAGTTGGTTCAAAATGGAACCAACACAATCAAGTTGCTGCAAGGAAATCATCTTGAGAACGGCCAAAAGCTCGATTGAGGAACATGGCCAATCGAACTCCACCCTGAGCTATTCGTTTCATCACCAGGGGCAGTCTGGAGTTGAAGTAATCGTCTGTAATCAAAGAATCCAAAGCATTATTCTTTTGGCTTAACAAGCAATAACAACAGATGAAATGGAACTTAAGTTTTGGATTATTGGAGGATCAAATTATTTGTAATACCAGAGAGAGTCTCTCCAGCCTCAACTCCCTTGTAACCCCATTTGCAAGCAATATTGATACTTTCTGCTGCATACCTGTGTTTATAAGGAAAAACATCCGTCAACAATTAAAGCCTACGTCTAAATTTTGGCACCAGAGAATAGAAGCAGAGTGCCTTCTTCTCACTGGATCAATTTCTTGGCTTGCCTAAAAGAGATTCAGAGAGAAAGCTCACTTGGTTACACAGGTATGGAGATCGCTGCAGTCCCTCCAGGAGTCAAGATCGTCAGACCAGATTCCCTGTTCCATGAAGGAATCTACATATTTAGTTAATGGAAAAAGTGGCCCTAAAGACTATGAATTTAACAGGCAAGAAAAGCCATGCTCAATATGTTAACCAAGCACCCAAAATATGTGTTACAAGTAGGATACAATCCAGTTTGTTTATATACTTACATCTGTAAAGTTACTTTCTATGTCTTGCTCAAGGAGGTCGATTTCCTTCCCGTAGTAATCTGCAGCAGCCGTAAGAATAATCTCTCTGTCCCAGACCTATATGCATAGATGTCAATAATACGTGACAGTTATCTCCCAAATTTGTGATTTCATGATAGGTTAGATCGATGTCAATACTCACATGGTGCAGATTGGATTTGTGCCTGAACCAGCGCAAATTTATGGTGTTTCCTCCTTCATCACTTGTAAAGCCTACATGCATTGGCTGAGAGAGTAAAATGAAACAGAAGCAATAAATTGCATCAGAAATTCACGACTATCAAATACAGTGGCAACATGACACTAAACTAATCGAACGAGAGAGAGATAAATTTTTCGATCAGACGCTGTACCTGATGTATATCTCCCATAAAGTGTGAAAGAAATAATAGGGCCTCTGTCATATTATCTGTGATGATTGAAAGACAAAAATTCAGAGCGTGCAGGTAATAGCATCCCTGAAGGGGCAGAATTGCTTAAGATTTGGCTTGGAATCTTACGTCGTCGATCAGAAGATCCATGGCGGTAATGTGAAAGCTGAGTAGTGAAATTCTGGATGGCACCAGCAACACACATATCCTCAACTCCATGTTGATCATGACAGTCCCCTTTCAGGCCAAATCATGGTTACAATGTAAGTGACGTTATTTTGGTCATTCAATTTCAAGAAGTACCATAAAATTATGCTTACTTTCATAATCAAAGTTGCAGGCATTATCAGGGGTGTCAATGAAGTGAAGTGGGCTCGTCCACCTATACTTGTGCCAGTGCCTTACTTGATCTGGCCATACACACAGGGCTGACAAGTCCCCGTTAACATAGTCGGGCAACAACATTTTGACCGCATGGGCTGCATCAGGTTCCAGGAGATCCTGTTCTCAGAGGAGATAAATGTTACAATCGAAATTATTTTCACTATATTCATCCTGTATAATACGATTAACCAATGAAAATAAATGACCCTACACATAATTTCTACTCAGAACTTCTTAGTTCATCTGCTTTCCATGTAAAGGGCTTGGAGCTTCAAAATTTACTTTACCTGTGCAATTTGGCATGTCATGATATGACCCTCTTTGCTCCATGCTCGAACACCAGGATTTGGATTGAAAGAATTGGAAAGAAAGAAAATGACCAGTACTGAAGACAATGTCGACAAGATTTTGGAAGTTGTCATTTTGACGGATGTTCAGCTTGTTTTGTGAAATCGAAAGCAGAAAGAAAGACCAACCAAGACAGCTTAGTTCTATATATAATTCCATGTGATCAGCTCCCTTCTGTCAAATTATATTACTAATTAAGGGACCTGTCATTGAGTGCAAGAAAAACTTTACAATATTCTAATGAGAATTGCATGTTGATTTTCATTAGAAGCAAGATGAGCATATTCCAGGCATCTCAAACATCAAGAAGAACGTGAAAGGAACCCTGGTCTGATTGGCTTTATGAAAAAGTTGACTTCAGAAGGAATCATGGTTGTTAATTAGGTAGTTGATCACTTCTTGACGTGAGGGAAACTGATATCATTAGGGAGGCCTTTTCGATGTTCTTTACTCAATTAGTTTGCAGTTGTTGGGTGCAAGGCAAAAATTCGGCCAAGAAACGCAGCCACATTTCGACCAGATTGATTATTTAACACGCTGATTTGCAGGCTATTTAAAATAATCAGAGAAGCTGCTGTTGATAGAATGGCAATATTCTCAGAATTGATCAACCAGAAGAAACCACATTGTTTGCAGAAGCATATCTGCAAATTATTGATTTACATACTTCTGACAAAAGTATATCGTTGCGATGTAATAATCTGAAAGCATCTTTGATGACATGGAAGAATTAGGAACCATAATTTTGTGATTAGTCAATGAGGACAAAGTAGGTAAGTCCTAAGGAGCATTCAGACCAATCTGTTTGAGTGACAAAAACAAAAAACTCAAGTTTACATTTTTGTTGGAGACCTTTGTCGCAAAGAAAGGCAATTCGTCAAGGAAGGTAATGACTTGGAAAATAGGATATCAGATGATGAGGCAAAAAAATCAAGAACTAATCCGTTTAATAAAATTTCTTTTTCTATTTAACATTTTTTTGGGCCAGTCTTTTGTTTATTTATTTATTTTTTTTTTGTAGAACTTGAACATCAATAATCTTTACATTCAAGCTTGGAAACAAAATATCTATACCCAAAATCTATTCTAAAATGAAAACATAAATGATAATAAGGGAGTTTGGCAAACAAGTGTGCTCGAAAGACACTTGTCATGAGAGGACCTGGAGTTAATTTTTTTGGCAAAAGTGTAAATATTACAGAAAAAGTGTTCAAATTCAAAGGTATAATATTTCTGTGTGTGTAATTATGTAATATAAGTTGGACGGGAAATACATGTATTGACGACGAATGCTCCATGATAACATACCATAGCACATTATTTAAAAGGTTTTCATTGTTTTACGGAAAGATAAGATGTTTAGTTGAATAAAAATCTCAATTCGAAGAAGAAAACAATAATGCAAATGCGAACAGGCTCGAAATCTAAGCGGGAAATTGAACAATTCCTTTCTACAAATACAGATGAAATCCATAAGGTGATTTAATGATGCAAAAGTACAAAAATCCAAGGGTAGATCAGATTAAATAGAAAAAGTACATAAATTTAAGGGAGGGTAATAGTTATTAGGACTAATCTTTCTTACACTAACAGTGTATACACCGTCAGTATTGAATGAATGACAACTATGTAAAATTTGAATTTGAAATTCAACTTTCGCACATATGTCATACATCCAATGGTGATAGTATATACACTGTCAGTATATATAAAATTTACTCATAATTATTAATATATATATAATAGGTTAAGTGAATATTAGGTACATTAACAGGTGCCCATAGGCATCCATTAGAAAAACCCTATCAACATAACGATACAGAAAATAGAGTCAGCAAGTTTTGTACTAATATACAATAGGTAAGGACACTTGGTTTACTTAAGTTGCAGATTTGAATTTTACATAACAGGGCTAGTATTCCCCAACTGCTGAACCATTATGTTCTATCATATCCTAACTTTTTCTTTCACTCTTTCGCAATTGGTAGATTTGAAGAGAAGATACGATTGAGAACAGCAGCCAAACGGATGCCACTTTGAGCCAGTCTCTTCTCCACAACAGGCAACCGAGAAATAAAGTAATCATCTATAATAAGACCAATAGTAAACAAAATTAGATATGGAAGACAAAATTCATATATCATATAGGATTCGTTTAATCTAATCGAACTAAAAACATTTGTTTAAAACGCTACTTCAGAAGAAATAATCCAGCCTCACAGGAGAAAGTTCCTGGAAAAAGCCTTCTAGAGGTAGTTTCTTACTTTGTCTGCGCCTTCCTCGTTAAAAAAGACAAAAGGCTTCACTGATCGCTAAAAAGAAATAGATGTGTGCATCCAAATGGATTCACTTTGAAATAAAGGGAAAGGAGTACCACCTCCTAGAGTGCTTCCTGGTGTAGCATTTCTGTAGGCAAACTTGCATGCGAGATTTACACTTTCAGAAGCATACCTGAAACACAGTGCTAACTACAATTTAGATCACTAGGGAGTTATAATGGTATAGCTGATAAAACATTTATCATCTAAACTCGGCTATGCAGAAGATGAGCTTTGTAATGCAAAATGTTAGACCTCAACTTTAACCACTAGAGTCCCCAAGCTGAAGCAGATATGCATTACCTGACAGCATCTTTACCAGCTTAATCCATGTTCAAAAGCCAAACTTAATATGACCTCCTTAAATTTTATTGCCCATATGGAAACAGAACAGCCATGGGAACACTAATTTGGTGCCAAATGACATGCAGGTTTGTGAAGCACATAAAATGGAATCAAGCATCGCAACGTAATTGGACATTTATAAATATAAAAGCATGCATCTTGAGCATGACAAACACAAAAACTGATAGGAGTGACTGAAAGAAGTGCTCACGGATCTGGACAAACTGTGCCATTGCAATTCTCCCACGATGAGATATCCTCATTCTGTTACAGGTAAAGAAAAAGGATAAACAGATAGTAATGTGTATAGATTGTGACAGAAAACAGTCCAGGCAGTGTTTTGCAATCAAGAAATGCTTACTTCCCCGCACAGCACAAATTAGTTCCTTGCAAATTTAATCAAACAGATACACTGTGTTACAATAAAGAGCATGATGTGGACAGAATTTCAAAACAGGAGAAGAATATGGGACAACGAGACGGTAACATTATTATGTCAGGATTAGCTCTCCATTCCAAGGTGAGCTTCTGTGTAAGAATATCATGAAAAGATTTCATTTTTCATTATATAAGACAATCTGGTTTTTCTCCTAGAATGAATGAGCACAATTATCCACATATTCAGCAAGGACTATAGAAGAGAATACCAACTGAAATGTCGATGTTTTTTTCTACTTCAATTTCTGTAGCACATGACTGTCTGTAATAATGGATTATGCATGATGTAGTCCCTCTGAATTTCAATAGCCTTGTCATAGTGCATGAAACTACTCAAGCAGTGAAGGTAGAAAAGGACAAAGAGAACATACTGTGATATTTTGTTGAATTGCTTGAATCATAGTTGTAAGATCGGAGTTATAATAGGTCTTTAAAGCAGATTCAATGATCATAGTATCCCATACCTGAAAGCAGAGGAGGCAACATAAAGCAAGTAGGCATTAATCAACAACTAATTCTAATATTTTTAAAAGGAACAGTGTTTTGTGGGCATCTTCCTAGACTAGTCACATGTCGAAAGTGGCAAATGATTAATTTCATCAGAATGAATTCTGCACTTTACCACAGTAGCTACCTTGTATATTTTTCCAGCAATATTCATGAAGTTCAAAACCAGACGTTGGTAGAGCCACATTTGGTTTATATGATTCGTTCATGGTACTCGTGATAAAAAAGTGACAATCAAAGAAGAATTGAATGAGACTTTAGTCCAAATAGTTTTGGTTAAGGACCTACATGGTGCAAATTTGTCTTTCTCCGGTACCAGCGAACAGTTATTGTGTTTCCACCTTCATCTCCAATAAATCCCACATGGAGAGGCTGTCATGCATGTTAAATTTGTCAGACAAAGCTTAATTGATTGTCATTCTATTTTATTTGTGCAACCTGTGAAATAAAATCGAACTGTAAAAAGAAAATCATGCTCAATACTTTGCAGGAATGACTTAGTTACACAATCTAAAAGAGAATAACATGGTACAGCTTAAGATGCAGACTACTAAACACATTCCTGTAACTATTGGAAATTAGAATCCCTATGTCAAATTGATCAGAAATATATTATTCTTGCACCCTTTGATCCCTAACTAAAAGGGCTCCAAATTACTTCCATCCACCTCATGAGGCCTATTATTCCAAAGATGATAAAATACAACAATAAAGCTTGCTTGTTGCAAAGATGCAGCATAACAACGTGACTGCAACTTTGCAGTCATGTATTTATTAGCAGTACATAACCCATGAATGAGCTGTAGCTCGATTCTGCACATCTCCTAAAAATTGGCATCAGTCTACGAAACAAGAGATAACTTCCAAATATGGACCTCCAATTTTTGCAGTACAATTAAAGTGCCTATAAAACCAAAAAACCACAAACAAGGTACTTCTCGCTACCACATATTCTCTCACTATTGGGGAGACACTGACAGAGGCCAAGCATGGTATTACTAAAAAGTAATTGGTTATGAGTACCCTTTGAAATATTAGCACCCTTGAGATAGCAGTTGTAAGCAATTTACACATATGAGAACCATGCCAAATACATTACGATATACAGTACTTGTTTATGGCCAAAGCCTTCCCAGACTACAATACAAGAAGCAGTTGATCAAAATTTTCCGAGAGTGGTAGAAGATTAAGCTAACCTGGTGGACATCACCAATGAAATGTGACAAAAACATGAGCGCCTCTGTCAAGTTGTCTGTTACAGGGAGAATATTAACTTAGATTCCTTATAAAAAATCATGCCATAAACATGTTAGAAGTGTAAACTTACATTTAATTTCAGAATCTGGAACATCTAAACTGGATGTTAGTTGCTTAGTGTAGTTGTATATTGCACCAGTGACACACATGTCTTTATGACCAGCAGAATCATGGCAGTCTCCTTCAAAAAGTAGAAAGGGAGTCAGCCTTGTTGTCTACAGGTGAGGTAATGAAAGTTAGATGCACAATTCCTACAAGAAGTACACGTAATGGAAAAAAATGGAAAAAAGAGATTTTGGTTATCAAGGAGTTGTCACATTCAATTGAATTACAAGAATTGCTAAATAAACGTGAATAGCTATGATATGCAGAAATCCAAACATGTTGATGAAGTTATACATCAAGGGAATGTGAATATTTGTTTCGAAATGTTTTACACGTAGCAAGAAGGAATACGCCGCAATGTTTCATCTTTGGCAAAACCAAGCCAGAAACCTCAAGAAGAATGCATGGTCAAGTGCCAATTTCCAGAAATACTAGCAACTAGTAACAGATTTCATGCTTTAAGAGTATGGGACATCCTCTATCTGTCGGCAGCTGAAAATAGGCTTACAGGATTTGAACTTTATTAAAGGTCAGAGCCTTAGAACTGAAAGTATAATAGCATACTCCCAGTAGTAAGCTCTCACCAATTAGTTCACCTTGCATGTTCAAAGTACTATGTCAGGCAAACATCCTCCGCCTACAGACATAAAAGCATCACAGAATTGGCAGGCAACAATAGTAAAATAGATAAATGATTACTATTGCTAGCAGAGACAGATTGAAACTATGGCAATTACCAAGCGATTGCAGTTATCACATCCAAGAACTAGAAGTAGGGGGGCATTGGTGCATTATCTTAGTTTTGTAGTTTCATGCCAAATAGAACAATACAGTATAGACTAAGGGAAAACAAGCAGACACTGTAACTTACTGCAGTACTGGTAGTTACACCTAAAGTCAGGCGTGTCAACATAATGCAAAGGCCTGCTCCAGTGATAATGCCACCTAATCTCATCCGCCCAGAAGCAAATAGCAGAAAGTTCTCCTTCTGCATAATCTGGAAGCAATTGTTTCACCCCTACCAGAGCATCTTCTGAAAGATATCCCTGATGCATATAAAGCATTTCCTATCAAAGTGCTGAGGGGAGGTTACCTAAGATATACTATCAGTTATTCTTATCACTAATATGACCATCATCGACATCATATCTGGGCACAACCAGAGTACTTCCATGTACCATCCTCAAATCCCTCTACTTAACCAAGAATCAACACAAGTACCAGTCTGCCCAGGCAAAAAGAAAAGCATCTTTTATCTACAGTAAACCCTTTGTTTTTGGCATTGTATATTGCTAGCTGGAATCAGAGAATTTTTTGGTCAATGAAAATATAACCAGAGTACTTCTTACAATGTCTTGATATGAAATCAGTTAATCCTAGACTTCAACTCTAACAAGAGTAAGTTTAACTCACTTTAACCAGCTTCATAACCAGATTAACAATTTGCTTGATTCAATTAGTAAGCAAGTCATAAAAGTATCAAGAATTGATTTACTTGGGGAAAACACAGAAACATCAAAAGCCCATTTAAGCTTCACATAATACAGAAGTGGGACTAGAATTAGAACTCCAACAGCATTTCTGCTAAGCCTTAACTTAAAACAAACATAAAATTTTACCAAGAATAAGGCAATGAATTGGTTGTAAAGACTGAATTTTTAATTTCTCTGAGAGATTATAAAGAAAGAAAGAATGACACATAATTTACCTGGGCAATTTCACAGATAACATGATGGCCGTCTTTTCCCCAACCAAAAGTTCCTGGAACTAATAATGATAAAAGAAGAAGGAATAATACGCTTCCAATCCACCATGACTTCAGACTGATCATGTCTTAATGATGCGTAAAAACAAAGGACAGTGGAAGTAATCAGTAAAGCAAAAGTAACAAATATGAGAAAGCTCAGTTGAAGCAGGTTTTTTTTTTTTTAATATTTTTGGGAGTATTATTCTTGTATGGTTCACTTCATTGATGAAGAACAGGACACCAGAGGAGTAGGAAAAGTAACTGAGCAGTTGAAAAAGCTAAACAATGATGGTAATGTATTGACTTTCTTGCCATGGAGGGAATGGATAAAGTTAGGCGACGTGGTTGACGGGATTTACACACATTTCTTACTAAGATGAAAAATATTTTGATACTCAATCAAATTCACTTAATAAGAGTTTTTTTTTTGAATTTGATTGTTAACTAATTTAACTAAATTTAAATTATTATTTTATATTTAATAATATTCAAGTTTAATAAAAAAAATTTGTTTAAATTTAATTTAACAAATAAATAAATAAAAATTTAAATTTATTAAAATAATTAAATAAATTTAAACATTAAAATGCACGCTTTCGAATTAAACTCGTCACACCCCTGTTTACACCGCTATTTCTGTCGCTTTAGGACCGCGCTTTAAGGTCCTTTTTAATATCCTTTCAACACTCGCGCTTGACTTTAAGATGCTCGGTCGGTTCGGTTACGCTCGTTCAACACCCTATCTCTAACGCTTTAGGAATTAGGATTGCGCTTTTAAGGTCTTTGCGGATGTCCTTTCAACACTTGCGAATTTGCGTTGAAGGACCGGCTTTGGAAGGCATATTTCATTTTGGCCCTACCAGTGACATAAAGTCTAGAGTTGGCCCATTGAAAAGACAAGTTTTTCTAATTTGGATGGGGATGGCCAAGTCGTTTCTTTGGACATTTAGATGAAGTCTCTAAAGTAGGGGTGGCAATTCGGGTCCAAATCAGGTTGGCGGGTCGGGTCTGACCCGACCCGTCAGAAAATCTATTGACCCGAACCCGACCCGCCAACCCGTGACGGGTCAGATATACTGACCCGAACCCGAAAATTTCAGGTTGACGGGTTGGCGGGTCGACCCGAAATGACCCGAAATTTAATTTTAATTTATTAATTTATCACTGTAATTTCTAATAAAATTAATTTTTCACAAAACTAATTACATAATCAAGTAATAAAAATTTAAATAAATAATTCCAAACCAAATTTAAAATAAATTAAACACAGTAAAAGTGTTTTATCCCAAACAAAATATAAAATAAATTAAAACAGTATAAAAGTAAAAAATAATATAATATATTATTTGTCCAAATATAATAATTTCAACTTCACACAAATTAAATAAATTCATTTAGGATTAAGTAATTAATGCCTTTGAAAAAAAGAATAACTTAGTTTAGTTAGATAAAATTATTTTTATGTTTATTAAATTATTTTTAATTCGTAAACGGGTCATATCGGGTCATATCAGGTCACCCCGGGTTGACCCGAAATCGACCTGTTTTCTTTTTGGGTTCATCGGGTTCAACCCGATTCTGACCCGAATTCCCGAAACCTCAACCCAAACCCATTAATTTCGTGTTAGGTTCGTGTCGTGTTTTCAGGTCGTGTCGAAAATTGCCACCCCTACTCTAAAGTGCGCATGCATATTGGCTATCGAGGCACGTAACGTGAAGTAATAATGTTGACATAAAGTCTACAAATTGGTTTCACGAGACCGCCTTGTCAACTTGCCATTGGCTCCGAGGTGTACGAGAAGAAAATTTGTAGACTTTATGTCAACATGATTGCAGGTTCATTCCTCTGTTTCAATTTCTGTACCATCTCTTATTTTAACATCTGTTAAATTGCTATATATTTTTCATTATTTTACTTCTTTTGCCTGTTTCTTTAAGTTCTAACACTACTAATAGAGAGTAAAATATAAAAAATCATATATTAACAAAATTTAACTGAAAAATGGGGTTTAAATAATTTTTTTTATTTTTCTATTATATATTGTTATTTAGTCTGTTAGCTTTTATATTCTACCCTACAAGTAATTGTTGAATTTTAAAGAAACAAGAAAAAGAATTAATTTAAGGTATTTCTGAAAGATATATAGCAATTTAGTAAATATTAGGGCAAAAAATGATTCATAAAGTGAAACAAAAGATCCTTGCATCACTCCTCGCCCACTTAAGTAACTTCCACATTTTCACACATTAACCTTCCTATTTTTTATTTTTTTTTGGGGTCAATAAACTGCCACGCATGGGAGACTAGTAATCAACAAGGCACTGCTTGGCATACTTGTGATGGAGTAATTTTGAAGTGGCAAAGTTTGCTGTGGAATAAATAATGAAGGGTCTTGATTTTTGATAAGTTAGAAACTTGTCCTGAATTTTAGTATTTAGTCTCAATATTTAAGGGGAAAAAAATCTCCTTAATTTCTTTAGGCAACGGTACTACTTAATTTCGATAGTATTGTATCAAGATTGTAGAATTTAGGATTGTGAGATCCTACAATCATGGTCACAATCTCAATGATCTTTCTAATTTAAGGTGAAGTTTCAATCTCAGCAGTGATTCGGATCAAATTGTGATGATTCAGATAGTATAGACCAAATATGTGGTTGAAGGTCATCCATCATCTGTAATTTTGCACGAACCTGTACTGTAGTCTTCGAACTGTCGAGCGTTTAGATGTATTTAGTAGATCACTGGAGAGGTTCTCCATGCAGGTGTTTCGTAAGTTAAACATCTGAAATCTGCTTCATTTTGCGAATATGTGGACAGCATTTTGGTAAATGGAAATGGTTGATTGATGATCGCGGTTGATCATGAGCTGAAAAGATAGCTCAAAAGCTCAACTTCCTTGCAACAAGTGCCAATGATCGAGGAATTTGCTTTCATTTGATGACAGATACTTCAATCTCCACTAAGCTGTCTGTCAACTATACCTGTCCATAGTATAGCAAATTCGCTGATTCAATCCAACCCATGAGAGGAAATGAAAGCATAGTTATTAAATCCGACCTGAGTTCAACCCAGAGAGGTGATTGAGTCTTCGGGTCACCGGTCAAGCGTAGGTTGAACAGTTCAATTACGAGTTGCACAATAGTTATATAATATAATATAATAATATATTTTAAATTATACAAAAATTAATCTTCTATACGCTGACAGTGTGTACACTTTCACCATTAGATGCATGACACATAATTCGAATTTAAATTTGAAATCCAAAATTTGCAAATATATCGAGTATCCAACCATGATAGTGTATTGTATATATATTATCAGCGTATATAAGATTTACTCCTATAAAAATAATAAAATTTTTAAGTTTAGTGTTTCAGCCGATGATTTTTATCCGATTCATCAATTGAACCGTTGAGTCGTTGATTGGTCAACGAATTTGTTGCTTAACTGATTTAATTAGTAACCCAACCCGATCATATATATCTGGCTCACCGAGTTGATTGGTTTAGCCGTCAGGCCAGACTGAATTTTACAACTATGAATGAAAGTATGTTTTGAACGTAAAAGCTCTCTGGCATATCATGCTTTTAAAAGCCATTGAGATGTATTAGCTATGTCTTGAAACTCGAACCGTTATTTGAATTAGGAAAGTGATTGGGTCGAGATTCAATCAGTCAAACTGTTTCAATCTTGATTCGATGATTATGTATATACACACATGCGCACACATTTGTGCACAGAATAGGATATCCCATGAACCAATTTAAAACATCACATGATAAAATGTCAAATATTTTTAAACGCAA
Source organism: Coffea eugenioides (assembly GCF_003713205.1). Classification (NCBI taxonomy): domain Eukaryota; kingdom Viridiplantae; phylum Streptophyta; class Magnoliopsida; order Gentianales; family Rubiaceae; genus Coffea; species Coffea eugenioides. The sequence goes on along the minus strand of NC_040036.1, from coordinate 12,252,792 downwards.
ATAAAGTTTTAAAATTGTGAATTCAAATAAATAAATTCATTTCAATTGTACCTACTACAAAAAAAATCTTAAATCCTACACAAACCACAACCAAATTTTGAAATTAAACAAAATGCATTGGTATTTCTAAAATTAAACAAAATCTAATAGAATTACAAAAGAAAACAACGATCTTTGAATTTGAGGATGGGAAATAGAGAGCGTTTGGTTATTCTTTTAGAAATTAGAATTGGGAACAAAAGATTCGACAGATAAGTTTTATGTTTAAAACTTTAAGTTCATTTAAAAAAAATGAAAAACTATAGTTCCCCCTTTTCGAACTAGATATATATTACTCTTTCTATCCCATTAAAAGTGTCATACTTTCTATTTTAGAATGTTCCAAAACATTTGTTATGTTGTAAAAGTCAAAACAACTTTTAGTTTCTCTTTCTAATATAGCCATTCTTTCTAATTATATGTATGTTACCATTTAAATTTCAAATTTGAATTTGTGGGGGTAAAATTGAAAAGAAAAGTACAAACATCACAATCAAATTATTATTTTTAAAAAGTTGAATTACCTAAATATAACTAAATAATTGGGACGAAGGAGTATTTCTTTCTTTTTTTTTTTTTTAGAATTTGATGGATAGGGAACAAGAGTCGGTCCAAACTCCAAAGTTGGCCAGTCACAGCCGCCCGGTCGTGTAAACTTCTCTAGTATGCTACATAAATCCACGTCAAGAGACAGCAAAAACCTTCTTGTCAAAACAAACACCGCTTCTGGACTCGCACACTGAGAAGAACACGTAAGAAAACAATTCAGGAACGATGAAGGCTGTGGTGATCACAAGCCCCGGTGGCCCAGAAGTGTTGCAATTGAAAGAAGTAGAAGACCCACAAATCAAAGATGACGAGGTCTTGATTAAAGTTGCAGCTGCTGCTCTCAACAGAGCAGACACCCTTCAACGCCAGGGCAAATACCCTCCCCCTCAGGGAGATAGTGAGTACCCTGGTCTTGAATGCTCTGGTACCATTGAAGCTGTTGGCAAGGATGTTACTAGGTGGAAAATTGGTGATCAGGTCAGGGGCAAATCTTCAACAATATTTTCAAATTAATTGGACTAGGATTGGATTATGGTTGGTGAAGCATTTCCTGTGATGTTTTATGAATAATTAAGTGGGTTGGTTTCCTTTTCTTGAAATTTGATTGTTTTGAGAATAAAAATTGAAACTTGAATCTCTAGAGAGGATTTTACTTTTAATAGTGCAGGCCGTGTAGCTTGTATAATTTTCTGTGACTGCTGACTATTGAGAGAATGAATTTCATTCAATGAAAGGAATCGAATAAAGTTGCTAAAGCATTTCTTTGATATTTAGACTACATACTAATTAACTGGGTTGTTTTATTTTTCTTGAGGTTTTATGGTCTTCAGCGTGAAGATTGGAACTTTATTAGTTTCTGGAGAGGACTTTCCTGAATTATGTACATTGCACTGGCTGTACGTTTTGGCTGGCTTGAAACTACTTTAAAACTCCTGGTTTCCTTATGCGGTCATGAAGCCTAAAATTTTGTGACTGCAAAAGAACGATGCTAGTAGTTCAGTTGTGTATATGTTCTCATTGAGATCAAATATTTGACTGTCCTGATTGCATCGGGCGATTGGGAAAAATGAAGTGAGTTTTAAGATTACTTTTGGAAGAGAGCTTGCTGGTACATGTTATTAAGGAAGTATTGAATGAGTTAGTGAGTGATTTAGGACAAGGGCTTCCAGCCATTTTCAGTAGTTTGATGACATAACCTCTAGGCATAACAGAATAAGTTGACATAGATTAAGACGATTTGGACATGTGGCAAATTTACTGGATAGCTGGAAGAGTTGTGTTTATGATAATCAATCAGAAAAAGGAGGATTTGAGAGACAAGAACTTAGTATAGAATGAGGATATCAAATAAGATGTGATCAAATGTAATTCCATCTAATTATTTAGTGTCAGAGAGTGTAGTATAAAAAAGCATTTTACATAGCCAAACATGAATGGGCTAATAGGCTTTTACAGTTGCACTTGTTAGATTTTCAAGTTAAACTTCATGAACTCTGGAGAAAAAAGCCAGGTTTTTTTCATACTATTGCCTTAGACGAGAAAATTTCATGAATCTTTTGTTATTACGCCAGTTCCTGTTTTGCTGGCCTTTTAAATTATAAATTTCTAAATTCCCTACCTAGCTTGAACAGATGTTACCACAAATACCTAGATTTACTCTCTGCACTTCCTGGCCCACTCTCCCTCTCTTGTCTATATCTATCTCTCTTTCTCTTCCACTCTTGTCTCTGTCTATCTCACTTTCCTCTCCCCTTTTCCTCCTACTCACACACTGTTACGTGTGATGGGTAACAGGAGGTTTTCCAAATTAAGAATTAGATAGGAGGATGTCTTACATGTTACTGGAATTTAATTCTTCTGGTGGTAATACGTGTGCAAATACATTGACAAAAATGTGTTGGATTTATGCAGGTATGTGCTCTTGTTAGTGGAGGGGGATACGCAGAGAAAGTAGCTGTGCCTGCAGGACAAGTTCTTCCTGTTCCATCTGGTGTTTCTTTGCAAGATGCAGCTAGTTTTCCTGAGGTAGCTTGCACTGTTTGGTCAACCATCTTCATGATGAGCCGACTTTCTGCGGGGGAGACTCTTCTGGTGATTCATGAACTGAAGCTTCTTGATTAGTATTTTTTTTCCAATTTCCTTTTAAAAACAGGTTCTTTTGTGTCTTTTGGGGATAGAAATCTGATGTATTGTCACTTATTTCGCAATGCCATGTCAGTGTCAAGGAACTTATGGTACTTTTGTGAGATTGTATACTATGATATTTAGAACACAGAAGATTAGTCATATCGGAAATACTTTGTCCTTTGGACACCTAACTTTACTTCTTTGATCATAGCAGTAGGGTCTGGGGTGAGGAGTTATGGTCATCTCCAAGTTCTTGTAATCTTTAAAGTTGGACTCAACTTCAAAGAATTTGTTAGGTTATAGGATGAAATCATATCAAGGTGGTGGATTGGAGGGGAAAATATTTGTGTTTAAGGGACTTTCCATCATTTCTGGATAAGCTTCGTTTTGAAATTTAAATCCTTCATGAGATGTGATGCAACAAGCCAGTTAAATTATATATTTCTTTCCAGGTGCATGGAGGTTCTAGTGGAATTGGTACATTTGCCATCCAAATTGCCAAATATTATGGAGTGACCAAAGTATTTGTCACAGCAGGTTGACTAGCTAGTCTTATCAGTGGATGTTTCATATGGATCTTCAGTTAACTGTTTTTTTTGTCCATTAGGAAGTGATGAAAAACTAGCTGCTTGCAAGGATCTCGGGGCAGATGTTTGTATCAATTACAAGACTCAGGATTTTGTAGCCCGTGTGAAGGAAGAAACAGGAGGAAAAGGTTTGAATATGAATATCTACTGTTCATGTTGACTATTTCTTTTGCAGTTGCTTTTTTAATATCATTATCATTATCCACATGGAGGTATAAATACTTCTACCCTATCATCTCTTTTTGCATTCCTCTGGAGGAAAAACTGATTCTATGTGCTATGAGATAGGTGTTGATGTTATACTAGACAACCTTGGTGGGTCGTACTTCCAGCGGAATTTGGACAGCCTGAATCTTGGTGGGAGGCTTTTTATTATTGGCTTTATGGGTGGGACGGTAACTGAAGTGAATCTTTCAGGTATGCTTGCGAGACGTCTCACAGTGCAAGGTATGTTGAGCCTCCCCGTCGGATACATAGTTTTAGTATCTGCATGATTTTTCTTTTTTCTTTTTCTTTTTTATTAACTTTTTTGTTTTGAAAAACATTTTTGGTTTTGCCCTAATGGTTCAGGGCATGTCTTTGAATTGCGAGTATGAATGGAAGCATTTTGAGGAAATAAAAATGCGGAGATACATATTTATTTATTCTGACCATTGTGATTGCAACAAAAGTTACTTTAGTTGCTACCAACTCCACCCAATGGACCTAGGGAACACAATCCCCTGAAAATGTGCCTTGAAGCTTTTCATGCTTTCAAATCGCAGCATCTCATGGAGCGGGCGTTGCATTTCCATTTACTCTTTCAGAATTTCTGGATTTTGTTCATTCATATGAGAAGATTGCAATCAAATTGGACTTAGGAAAAGTGGCAGTTAAACTTTAAATAAAACTTAAAATTGTGGCTGACATGGAAACGCCACAGGAATGGTGGGGCATAGGTTAGTGAATGGCATCCAAAAGATTCAAAGAATGAAACCTGATAATCTTCCATATCTGGCCAACTCTCAACTCCCTGTCAGAGCTTTTCTGCTGACAATTGTAAACTTCCTGCAAGCCATTCTTTGCCTGAATTCTGTTCCTGGTCATCTCGGTGCACCACTATCTAGTTTCATTGACAGTTGGGTGAATGATGCATTGATATGTTGCTACGGCTATTTGTATGCGTGCATAAGTTAAGGCGAGGAGAGGCATTGATATGTTGCTAAAGCTATACATGTGCGTGCATGAAGTTTGGGGAGGGAAAGGGGGTAAAGGGAGGAGGTAGCTGTTGGTGAATGTTCCATCAATATGTGCTATGGTTGTATATATGCATGCGTGAAGTTCAGATGTGGTGGGAGAGTGAGAGTGTGCAAGCTGCCCTGTGGCAGTTGAATGTATATATATTTGTCCATCAAGTTAAATATGAACTTTGCTGAGGAGATTTCCTTGTATTTTCTGAATCAAAATTGATGACTGAAATCTTTTATCTTCTGCTGGTGGCTCATTGCAAGACATGGATTAAATTTTTAAAGTATGTCTCCTTGCATGGTAGAGTTCTCTACGACATTAACTCCATAAATATTCTGTTGCAGCTGCTGGATTGCGCAATAGAAGCAAGGAAAACAAAGCTTTAATCATCAGTGAAGTGGAGAAGAATGTTTGGCCAGCAATCGCTGCAGGCAAGGTGAAACCAGTAGTTTACAAGTATTTACCATTAGGTCAAGCTTCAGAAGGTCACAAGCTAATGGAAAGCAGCAAGCACATTGGGAAGATACTCCTTGTTGTATAATTTGTGCTTCTTTACATGCGGATTATCTCGTATATTAGCAGTGCATAATGGAAAAATGCTGTGTGTGTGCATGACAAACCGTTTGTTATAGATGGTAAACTTTTTACTTCTGAATGACTATACCCACGGAACAGCATGGGTTCAACATGATCATAGAAGCATATATACTTATAGGAACTGCCATTGCCTTTCCCATTTATTAAACTTAAGCCTCAACGAGCTTAACCCTTAGTAAGGGTTGCTGAGAAAAGCTACATAGGATAGGACCTCAAGGATATGAATTTTTTTTTTTTTTTTTTTTTTGTATTAAATAAGGTGCTCTGCATCTTTTTATCATTTCACTAAATCAGTGCTATTAAGTTTTCAAGTCTAAAAAATGTGCCTTTTTTCAAAGCATAGGCATTTCCTGCTCCATCTGTAATTCATTGTATAAACTAAATAAATGTAAAAGTTGCTGCATTTTTGGCCTCAATGCTTGCTAGGTGGAGAACTTCTACATGTTAATGAGTCAAAACGCAGTGACCCCAATTTCTCATTTATGGAGATTCATTCCTCTGGCTATGTCTGGACTTCACTGTTCTAGGTCTAGGCAAGACATGGATGTAGTAAAGTTCAAATTATGGTGGTGTTCCCTTTAGACGCGTTGTTGAAGTGCTTGCTTAGGAGCGAATTCTAAGTTCAGGACTCTAAAAAGATTTGAAGTAGATCAAATGCAATTATGTATAACCGAAATGGCAGGGACCATTTTCCGGCAGGGTAATATGGACATGAGCCGGAATGGTTTCCTCACAGTTTTTGCTTTTGACAAGCTCAAGAAATAGCGAAATGGTAACTTGTAAGACAAACGTCCGTTCTGAGTCGAGTCTAGTAATCATGAGAAGGATTGATTTGTGTCTCAAACACTGCAAAGAGCTTGAACTGCCACCCTTTTCAGCACCCCAGGACATGGGTCTCTGAGGTTAGCTGCAAAGAGAGGAACTGAACATTGCTGTTTGCCCACGCAAGCCTGCAGTGTCAACATTGAAGCATGTCAAAAACTATCTTAACAGACAACATTGAAGCAAATTAATGGAGATTCTCCCAGATGAAACAAGTTCGAAGTAAAGAACAATTAGTATTCGAAAGCTTCGCCAGGTATCACAATGGCAAAAGATGCAGAGTAAGAATATCACATGATAATCACCAACGCTAGCGTATTTTCACTTAGAAGGGCATGATACTTGTGCTGCATTCGCGAGGGACAAGATCGGCTCTTTATAAGGACTAAACGCAATGGTTTTAAATTGCCAAGCTGCTGAATAACTTGAAGGCTGTTATCATTGGTAAAAACCCTGGCAAATATGGGAAACAGAAAATTTTCTCACCTGTTGATAGATGGAAGTCACATTGGCATGACAACTCCCTTGCATGTATGCTCCACAATCTCCTTCTGGAGTTCCAAAGCTGGCAAAGCGAATTGAAGCTATGTGCCAACCTTGGTCGCAGGTCAGCCGAACTTGAGGGACTTCAGACGAAAATCCTACTTTTGGGTTCCAAGTATCAGAAGGTGGAAGGTCAGCCTCTGACAAACTTGCACAGATTTCTTGCCCAGTCCGTGTGACCAAAGAAATTTTTGAAGGGTCACCTCCTATCTCTTCGTGGAGAACGAGTATATTCTCGCCTGCATGTAACCAATGGCGTGGTATATGGTACCTAACATAATTTATGTGTTACATAATTAGTCCCGAAATTTGTCCCTTTATACAGAATCAAATGAAGAACAGAAAAGATGTTGGCGTTCAGTTTTAAACAGTGCCAACTGCTGGAATGTTCATAGATTAGTGGATAAAATTTGACAGAACATGAGTGAATCAATTTCAGAGGCCATATGTGTGATTCGAACTTACAATGTTTGAGTAGGTTGACCACATTTCTTCAAGCATTTCCACGCATTATAGCTTCCCCTGTAGTCACAATTGTCGGTGCAGCCAGTTGATGGAGAGTGATAGGCAGGCCAGTATCGCCCTATACTCCGACCATTTACCCATGCTTGACCCTTCCCCATGCTGGAGAGATCAACGGATACTGGACCTTTTCCATCAGGAGCAAGAAAGGTGGCCTGAGAGAAATAGAAGCAAACTAAGCATGCTGCAGAGGTACCTAGCATATTTTACCCCCTGTCGCATGCCAGAATATTCATTCAATTTCACCTAATTATACTAAGCTGGAATGATTTCTCGTGACAGCTGATGTTTCTGCTATATCTACTGTCAGATTACAGCTATGCACGCATTAAAGTTTGCTATCTCTTTTTCAACTCAATAGACTAGAAAACATCATCCACATGACTTACCTTGTACCATATTAGGCTCTGATTGGTCGGTAAAGCATTTCCCTTTTTCCATAGTGAACTATTTTGAAGATTTACTTTATATAATCCAAGGGATTCTCCTTCGAGTCCCACCTGAAAATAGCATGCCAAGTCCATAATTGGTCAAATTTGCTTCATTAAACCCAAGATAAGTTCTCTCTCTTTTCACAGTTTCCATGAACAACAGCTTAGTAAATTCTGGCAAGGGAATATAGAATGACAGAGTCACAGAAATTTTGGCAGTCGTTTCTTCGAGTCCAAACGCAATGTTGGATAGTACATAGAGTATTTACTGAGTTAATAAAGCTCCAATTCTCAAAATCTACTATTACATTTGTGAGAATGTTACATTCAACATTCATCCAATGTCACTCAGTCGAAGTTTTAATCATTCACCAGCATTACTTCTAGTACCATTTCATATGATTTTGATCTCTTATACATAGAGGCATGACTGCCCTTGCCTTTCCCACTCTGGCATGCTACTTTTGACGAACAGAACCTGTTTCTTAATGCTCTATTTTATTATTTTTTTGGATAACTTTTAACTGAACTAGAATCTAAAGTTGTAAATGCACCAAAAACCTAAGATGGTTTGCCCATATATATTATCCATTAATAGGATTGGACATTATATATTGCAGTGGGAAATCATACAGAGTGCCCATGGTTTTTCTGGTTAACAAGTAAATGAAATAAAGTTACATGATCAATATATTTACAGAAGTTAATCATATTATCTATCTGAGTGCAACAATATCAATACAAACATTGAATAAGAACATTGGATGCTGAAACATATTGCGTGAGGGCAGAGGTAAGAACCTGATAGTTCCATCTTTTTGAAGAAAGATTTTCCTTAGCATTCTTCAAACCACTGAGAACAACAGAATTAACTCCTGCACCTTGAATGTCAAACCATGGTCCATAGTTCTGGTGATTTGTTTTAGTGTCAGAGAATTGCTTGACGATATAAAAGCACAAGACAGAAAGTGCCAGACTTTATGTAACATTCTGAACTTGTTGGTTAATGCAGGCTACCATCAATCATGCAATGAAAGAAGACAAAAATCCATGCCATGGACCTCAGACAGCTTTTTGTGAGTCAATTTTAACATGCAAAGCACCAGATTTGCCTCTACTTTCCACATGGTTTACAAGGAAAAAGGGGAACAACTTTACAATGAATGGAGAAAGAAAACTAGCATCCCAAAATCAAATCACTACACAAGAGGTACCATTCTTGTCATTTTGTATCAACATTAAAAATCCTCTTCCAGATGAAGTTTAGGAAGACAAATGGTGCGGCCAACAACTTTTCAAGGTGATGTTTCTTATCAAGAAAACATGCATCATAAGTTAATTCTTTGGACATAAAAGAATCTAGCAACCCAGAAGTTGACAATGCAGCACATGTACACATTAAATTTGTTCCTCTTACCTGCAAAATCATGTTTACATCAAAATTCTACTGTTTGTCAAAAAGAAAAGCAGCCAAGGATACAATGCAATCTTTAATTTCATAACTAAACAGAAAAAGAAAAACAAAAGAAAAATTGCATACCTGCAAACCAACAATCATGCTCAATACATCCAACGTGTTGTTTCCAGGGTTGAGACTAATTTTCTTTTTAAGCACAAAGCTGGCATCATCATGATTACCATAACCAAATCCTACAAGAAAAGACCACAAAAAAAAAAAAACCGTTTGCAGATACACAGGCATTCACAGATATGCACTTTCTAACCAACATTTGGATGCCATACCTACAGTAGAAATCTGTATGATGATCCTGAACTAAACTAGGACATATTTGATGTCACGTCAGTAAAAATTACCAACTACAAATGTCACATGTATGCATTTAATTAGTCAACATGTATGCTACCAATTAGTCATACCATATTTGAAAAGGAGTGATTTTATTGGAAGATGATGCAAGGCTCAACATGTCAGAACTAATGTTTCATGGGTATTTAGAAAGCAAATTGCTACGATAGACAGTCTTCTGATCTACAAGTAATATTAGCACTTAGAATTGCAAACTTGCTCTGGTCATCTTAATCAAAGATATATATACCAGCGTCAATGTTGGGAGACAAGTATATAATGTAACTTTCAGAACAACCGAGTACTGCAAAATTTTTGAAGTCAAGAAATCTGAGCAATGCGTGGTTACCTACTGGCCTCTTGTTCACGAAAACGAGTGCTGCATGCCCCAAACTTGCAATACTCAAGACTACTACATTCTTGTGATCTCGTTCAATTTTCTCATCCACATTTACACTGATGACAACAAGAGAAAAAGGTATTAGACAAATGTCTCGTAAGACGCAGAAAGAAATTGTGAAAAAACTAGTAAGCCTGCATCCCAATTGTAATGATATTAGGAGTGCAAGCAGTTGCTTCTGGAAGTTAAACTCAGTGAAACTTGATAATTCGCTTTGGGTTTCGAAAGGAAAACTCAATTCAAAACAAAAACTACCCAGAAGAAACTTTGAAAGATTTGACATTCTAACAAACAAACTATAGCCATCAATACCTAATCTAGTTCTACGATGACCCAGAAACTCATGTTTGCGTTTATGACACTAATGTCTCCCACAAAGACACAACAAGATGGGGCAGGACGGGGGAGGGTGAAGTTCTGTAATATTATCCCAGAAATGTACATCACCGAGCCAATAACAGTATTAGGCCAACCAACTCACATAAACCATCATAACCAGCAAGATACCTGGTGTACTAGTTACCTTGTTGTGTACCATAGAAAATCACTCGCATCTTTTGTTGTATTTATCTGCTCTAGTAAACCTGATGCTGTAAATGAGTTGCTGCCCCAAATGCCCACTCTCTCTTTATACCAATCCCATGCTGATGACGCCAAAGAAGACTTCCTTGTAATCGTATTACGTACAAATGAAACATCATCAAGGGTCTTTTGGGACACAACCTTGGCCATCACCCACAAAAAAATATATAGAGTGTTTAATCAAGATGGTCATGAAACAGGGCAACACTAGCATTGAAACATAAAACAAATTTACCAAAATGAAATTGAAATCCACAGAGAAAAATTCTTAGGGAAACAAGTTAATTGCATGTTCCATGTGATACGAGTCATAGATCCTCTCATAACAAGCATATTGCTAAACATAATTAAAGCAACTGAAATATGAAGGTTCATGTTACACAGCACTAGGACTGAAACTCGTGTTGAATAAAACATATGAGAAACTGAGGAACAGCAATTGGGCTGTCAATGAAGAAACTTTCATATGTCAACGACATTTATATATGCCCCCACGCGCGCGTGTATATATATATATATTACCTACATCTTTGGTGATTGTGTGCACCAAAATATTTTAACAGGCTATTGTCCTGTCAACTTTCAGTTAAAAACTTAATACATACAAAGAAAAAGTAAAAAGTAAAATTTGAAAGCTTCAAATGAATTCACAAGTAACAGATTTTGGCAATAAAGGCTATGGTCATAATGTAAATGTGCAGTTTAATTAGTGTAGTTCCTTCCGGGTGTGCTTCCAGTCTTGAACTCATGTATATGATATTGACTGTGAAATCAGTAGTCTTTTTTCGAAGTTTTTACTTTATCTTTGGCATTAAATGCTTTTATCTAAATCAGTAGAACCATAGACTCTTTACAGGTTAAGTGCAATGCTGTATAAAGCACATCAAAACCAACTAGAGAACTCTGTTTGCTTGGCAGACTAGTCAGCAGTAATTGTTAACAAGAAATTCCAAAATCGAAAAAGAAGCTCCATTCATTCACAAGCATGCCGTCATCGTAGCTAAACAGATTTTCTCTCTTTGGCAGAGTGGACGAGAAGAAGATGCAGCACTAGGACAATCTCCATTCAAAATAAGTAAATCTTGAAAGAGTTGCAAAAATTTCTAAACTTAAGCAGGGCTGTGATGTTGGGGAAATCGGGTAATTTCCCACTCAAAAATTCAATTAGTGATTTAAACCGATTCAGTAATTCCCAAGAAAGATCGTTAAAACAATCTCTTTAGACAGAATTACGATTCGAAGTAAATTTCCCAGGAAAGGCTAGAGGGAATCAGATCCGTGTATACATAAATAGTACGTACACACGAATAAGAAAAATATACCCAGAAGAACCGTATAAAACACTACAAATAAACCCGACAAATATATTGAATACTATACTACAATTGAAAAGAAACTATTAAATAAATGCGGAATAAATAAAAGAGATAAGAAAAGAATGCACCCGAAAATTGATAACGGAATTGGGCCAATTTTGCCTAATCTCCGGACACCGCCTAAACGACCCGCTCTTAATAATTTTAGGAGAAGAAAGAATTACAAATAATTCTTTGGTGTCTCTTTAGTGTATCTAATTGGGAAGGTTTGAAAGTTAATTTGCCTTACACCTACAACTAATCCTAGCCTTGCACCTACAACTAATCCCACCGATGTGAGATTAGAAATTATGCCAAAAAAGTCAACAAATCTCCACCTTTTGGCATAATTTCTAATCCCACATCGATGAGAATAGTTGTAGGTGCAAGGCTTGAAAGTTATAAATTAACTCTCAAGCCTTCCCAATTAGATACACCAATGAAATACTAAAAAATTATTTATTATTCTTTCTTCTCCCAAAATTATTAAGAGCGGGTCGTTTAGGCGGTGTCCGGAAATTAGGTCAAATTGGCCGAACTCCGTTATCAATTTTCGGGTGCGTTCTTAATAATTTTGGAAGAAGAAAGAATTACAAATAATTCTTTGGTATCTCTTTGGTGTATTTAATTGGGAAGGTTTGAGAGTTAATTTATAACTCTCAAGCCTTGCACCTACAACTAATCCCACCGATGTGGGATTAGATATTAGGCCAAAAAAGTCAACATGTGATTTAAAACTTGGCCTTTCGCTGTGTCTATCCTGCGTGTAACTTAACGCAAGTGTATCACAAGTTACCTTTGCTGTGTTGAAAACAACATTTTTGCAGTCTGGAAGAATGCTCACAGACCAAGCAGGAAGGAAATATGAATTCCCCTTGAATGTGACGTTGGCATCTCCTTTGCTGTCATAGTTAGCAAGAAAGGCTGCACAATCGTTTGAAGTTTTATAGTACACGTGTGCCTGATCAAACAAATTAATCCTGTCAAGATGATGGAATTAAAAAGAGCACATTCAGCAACATTTTTCTTTGGTTTTACGTTTTATTCCTATATCAGGTGTAAAATTCTGTAATTCAACATCATAAGCAAGTTACAGGACCAAGTACATATGAGGCAAAATCAGTTAGCTGGTAACCTAATCACTCAGAACATTTTTGGGGGGGGGGGGGGGGGGTGTGGGGCAGAATATCCTGAAACATAAGCAGGTTAATTCATCATGACATCCATTATAAGTTCCAAAAGCAATACAAAATCTTCAGCAACCAAATTCTTCTACCTTCCAAAATGTATCCTGGGTAAAGGATACTTGAAAGGAAACATTGTATATCCTCACCAAAGTTTATAACTATTCAATAATCAGTTATGCCTTTCAAAACATTATTCCAAACTTGGCAATTTCAGTTTCTCACTATAATCGGTCATGAGGGAGTTGGAGCATTGCATACCTCAAGGTTCATACCAAGTGATACTCTAGATGGATCTGCTTCAACCAAATAGTCTTCACAATGCTTAATTGCAATGTGCAAGTCACGCAGGTGTCCCCATTTTGGCTGTCTAATAAAACCTGCATCATTTATCATCTCATAATCTGACCAGTAACTGAAACTCCTTGGATGAGGATTTCTATCAATTCAATTCTTCTTTCAACCACATTGTTATAAAGCAGAAAAAAGAAATTCAATGTCTGTCCATATCTTGGCAGGCAACTTGAACATGAAAACTATAGCAAATACGAAGAGTCGGGATGCTAAATTGTAAGAGAGAGAAGAATAAAGCAAATAGAGAGATGACAGCACACTTCACTTTTTCTTCTTTTCTTTTTTTTGTGAAAAAAATCTAGCCAAAACTGAACGATAATGTAATGGGAGCCGGCAGCTCCCAGTCGACTTGGCGTTTTGAGTAACTTCTAGAAATAACTGAGTCAAAGCTAAAAAGATGGATGTATGATCACATTGCAGACAGAACAAAGATTCACCATAATATGCCAGTGAGTCAATGATGCAGCCAAGTTAACTGAGATCTTATGATTAGGCAACGTGTTAACTGATAAACCCAGTATCTGAAATAAACTTTAACAGCATAAAATTGATCAGATGATGTGTATACCCAGGCAGCAATTCGAAGAAGTTTTCTATATCAGATCAGCCAGGGGCTTTGTTAGAGTGGCGGTTACAGATCACACCCCGCCCCTACATTTCTATAGATGAATCAAAGAAGAAATTCATTGGATAAAAAGACAGGGAGTAGAGATGACAAAACTTCTCCATTTCAAGTTAGTTTTCCTGTTCTGAGTATTCTGGTGGTAGCTTCTAATGTGGGCAATTCATTAAGTTCCATCTGTTACATTGTCATGCACTCCATCTAGTTTTTACAGGAATGACTTTAAACAAGATACTGTGCAAGATAGCGAACAATGAAGGTCACCATTAATAATATTGCGTGCATACTGTTTCACATCCCTTCATAAGACCAATTGCAACTAACAACATTTAAGAAAGTTTACCATATTCATCCAGTGGAGCATCATAATCATAGCTTGTTGCAATCAAAGGACCTCCTGCAGTTCGCCCAAAGTTGGTGCCACCGAAGTACTGAAAAAGAAATTAAGTTGAAGTCCTGTATAATCGAAGTTCAAAGCACCAGATTATTTTGCAGCTGTACTAACAAATTTACATACATATCACCTACCATGTAATAGTTTTGAAAAGTTCCACCTTTCTCGAAAAAGCGTGCTACTGCAAAAGCAATGTCCTCAACAGGTCGATAAGGGATGGGATAACCAAATGCAAGAAACCTGCAAGCCAGACAAGGTTCTCAGAAATTCCAACCTAAGTAATGAACTGGAAAATAAGTCAAAATAATCTACAACTATGCCAGTAAATAATTCATTGAGGGCATGAAGGGCTCGTGATCCAACCATCCAGGGTAATTTTCTGTCCACATTGCTGGCTTGGAAGGGGAATTTGGGGTGAATCCATCACAATAAAAGCCATTGCATGTGTTTATCTGCATTATTAAAGTTTAGTACATCAGGAAAGTTTTATAGGATCTTCAAAACTCATGCACAACATGTAATAAAGATATCAAATATGATGCTTAGCCACAATATTGGGCCTTTAAATCAGCAGATAGCATGTACCTTTCAGAGTTTCTATCAGAGTTGTTAAGCACATAAAATTAAGGCAGTAGGGGAGTGACTAATCAGAGTTTCTATCACCTAAGCCAATGAAGAAGCAGTTCAGTGTATGTTTTTACAACATCCTCTTCCATGTCCACCGTCATTCTAATTCAGAAACAGCAAAACAATAATCAATGAATCTTGCATCTCTGGTCTGTTAAGTTCTTATTCTCATCATTTACCAACCACTCTTGAATTCAAAATTCTGCAGAGAGAGGAGAGCAACTAATGCTAGAAGACCATGGTACAAGAGAAACTGCGAGTCCAGTGAGGGGGGCACACTGAATAAATTTTCAATATTCCTATGCATATAAACCTTAGGACCTAACTGCAGGACTTGACATGTTAGGGGGCTCCATGGCCTACATGTAGAGCTCTCTCTGACTCCTTTAGGACTTCTCAAGAGTTCTGTTAATTAGTTGCCAAATCTTCTTTTCCTTAAAATAACTAACTGCCAAATTCTATAACTGTTATATGGGATCAAACCTACCAGCTGTAAGTATATTAACTACAAAGTTAAGACCGTACCCTTCCAACTACATTATGATTTCCTTATATTTTCTTCCTTGCGTAATTGACTTCATGCTTAATGACTTCACTTTCTAGTAGGCTTTGATGAAATTCCGCCCATCTAGTATATTCCTCGAATGCACCAACATTCCCCTCAATCCCGATAAGCAAGAAGATAAATATGATTTGCACCAGCCTGAACCCTCAAAAACTTTAACTTTTTCCAAGTAACCAAGTTTTGATGTCTGATGCATAATAAAAACTCATCCCCATCTGCATGATCTTTGGTTTATTTAGCTTGCAGTAAACAAGTATATTATTACATGGTGCAGGAAAAATTCTTGGTAAAGAAATATTGAAAGCTAGTATGCATACAATTGGATCGGGTGCATCTTTCTGAGCACACATCACCCACGGGACTGTAGTATTTAGACTAACAGCTGTTTCAGCAGCCCATTTGACATATAACTTTCCACCAACTCCATAGGCATCCTCAACATTCCCGTATTCATTCTCTACCTGTTATAGAGTAAAAAAGGTTGAAGGAAAAATGAGTAGCCAAGCCAAGAAAAGCCAATAAAAAGTAAAAACAAAAACTAAAAAAGAAATTAGATTCATAGAACTTATTCTCAAGCACTGAAACAGGTGTTACTGATGAATCATGATGTTGGTCATTTCTTGCATAAAAATTAGGCTAGAAGCAGGTCACTGAAATGGACACTTCGAAAGAGAAGTTGGGTTATTTTAAGATTGAAAACATACTGCACTTTTACTCTGACAGATCACATGGTATGGTGCTTTCGGTCTCTATATGCCTCTCCAGCTGAGTTTCCAATTAAAGAACAAGTACTAACTTTGAACTAGTAAAACATTAAGCAGGAAGCACCAAGATATACCGGAGATCAAGGCCTAAGTTCATTGCCATGCAAACTTTCACAGACTAAAGTCACTTCTCCCAACCCCAACACAAGGGTCACTTTTCTTTTTCAACTTTAGGGCTCCAAACTTTCTTCGGGAACCCAAAAAAAGATTTATTTTAAAGTGATTAAGTTGCTATCAACAGGATATCTTGTTGCTCAGATAGATTATGGAACTTTCAAAAGATCAGTCTGATTCGTTTTCCAGCCTGCATGTTTGGTGTCGTGACACCAAAATATAGATAAGTTTTGAACTAATTAAAATTCCAATATTCTTCTGACAATGTCTTTATCATCACATTCCTAGGATACATGATCTTGTTACAGAGAGAAGGGATCAAGAAAACTTCGCACATGCTGTGTCCACAATATAGTAAATATTGTCTTCACGACCAACTAATCATTCACACAATCGATCAACAATCCAAAAGGCTACATAAAAGGATTACTGACTCGAGCCAATCAATCAAACCAGTAAGAAAAGAAACCATATTTTCAAAAGCCAATGCACACAATTCACTTCTAGAGTCTATGACAAAGGCAAGAGATAACCACCTGTGCAAGAATGATTGGACCGCCTTGAGATGCAAATAGATTCTCATCCTTCATTAAGTTGACTACTTTTTTCAGGAAACGCTTCATTTCCCTCTGCATGGATTACAGAAAAGTACAGACATCTTGATCTTGAAGATTGGCCCAATTAAATTGGTCTAATCCTTTTCTTGGGTTTTGTCCGCAAGTAAATTGAGAAACTAACTAGGCAGTTAAACAATTGAAAGATCTTTAGAAAGTCTATGTGCCCATTACCTTGAAAAGTTCATTCGAAGTTCGAAATTTAATTCCAGGAATAAAATGCAACCAAACAGGGAATCCCCTGTCCATGTCAAAAACAGAAGTCAAGAAGAGCATGGACACCTTCACACTGAAAACTTACTGCATACAAAGAAATGAAATTCATTTCACAGCTTCAAACAACATGTCAGAGATTAATTTGCCTTGATCAGTTCGACATA
This sequence comes from Coffea eugenioides, assembly GCF_003713205.1. Taxonomy (NCBI): domain Eukaryota; kingdom Viridiplantae; phylum Streptophyta; class Magnoliopsida; order Gentianales; family Rubiaceae; genus Coffea; species Coffea eugenioides. The sequence goes on along the minus strand of NC_040036.1, from coordinate 12,235,586 downwards.
CCAGAATAAATATTACACTGGTCAATTAAGAACATAAACATCATAACGTAATGAGTTATTTCGAGTACTACCTACAGGCTAAAAAAGCCGAAAAAAAAAATGTTGCAAACAAAATTTGCAAGTATAAATAATGGACAAATTGTTGCAGAATCAAAAGGAGATTGCATAAGAATCAAACCCGTAATTCCATTCAGCACATGCGTAGGGGCCAATTCTCAAATGGACATAAAGGCCAGCTTCGTGCACCGTCTTCACGAACCTTACAAGATCAAATCTGCCCTCAAAGTAATACTACAAATGTACGAGACAAAATCAGAAGTGAGACCGAGATAATACTCATTACAACAACAGATATCAAACCACGAAGTCAAACAGAAGGCACAAACACAAAACAGAACTTAACATAACAACCAGAGTTCGGCATTATCACAGATTAATGATACAAGCAGTTGAGATAATGTCCTCCTCTCATCATATTCTACTCATTTCGACATGCTAAACCAAGCAGTCATGTTTCTTATCAACTATAATCACATCAAATAAGTAAAGAAGAGTAATATATTCAGTATTGAAGCGAGAGATGATTTACTTAATACCTGCCCTCGAACAGGTTCATGATAATTCCAGAAAACGTAACTCTCGATCACATCCAATCCTCCTTCTTTCGCCTTGCTAATAATGCCTGGCCACATCTGGAGTTCTCCAGTAAAAGTAGCATTGCCTCAAAATCAGCCAAAAACAACAATTGCATGTAATTACCAGTTAACTTCAGTTCCAACTCACATCAGGTGTAGCTCGTGGATAATGTATGGAGCCTGACTGCAAAATCCTCCTCTTTCCATCAATAACCAATGCCTTATGATCATAAGTTACAGTTGTTGAAACCCCTCTTTCCCAATAACAGCCTTCAACGACCAAGATTACCAAGAGGGTAATTATGGTTCTCATGTTCATTCTTCCCATCAGCACCTCAGTGCAACTAACAGTCAATGAACTCAAACCTCGTATAAATAATGCTTTTATTTGACATGATTATACATAAAACAACACTAGTATCAATGCACAATAATTCTTTTTTGCGGAAATCTAGTTCTGCACATTTGTTCGGTTCAAAAAAGAGGAATATTTATTCTGTAGCCCACTTTTCAAGCCCCCACCTTTGCCTCCTTCCTTGACATATTTAAGAAGGACCATACCTTTGGCAGTATTTGGGATGATTCGATCATGAAGTTACATCTGGTTAGGCAGTCCACATTATCCATGTTCTTGACAATGAACGATGGTTCCAAGAGATTGATATGTTATAATGATATTGTCTTCCCCTTTTGGTCGCTCCTGCATTGAATACATTGGCTTTTGTTTTGTTTTATTTGGTGGAGCCATGGAGGTGTATGAGAGACTGTAATTGCTACCTTACAAACTATGCAACGACAAGACTTCAAGGCCATGGGGCATCCAATGCTCAAATTTCAATCTTGAACACAAAATCTTGAAAGATTTAATAAATTCTTGGCAAAATCTGGACAGATTAATACGCCGGCTTGGGCTTTATTCAACTCCACATAGATGTACCGGGATCCTTCATTCCATAGTCCAATGGATCATGAGGCTTGTGGATATGGGCTTTTCAATTAGTTTAACATGATACTAATATTTTTGTTCATAATTTGACCTATAGTGTAGACCATCCAAAAATTCTGTACAATCAGATAGCAAAAAAGTTCGAAGTCAATTTTTCTCATAATTAAACAAACTGGATTTAAATGTATTATCAAACGTTTTTTCTAAAGCTCTAGAAATATGAGGTATTGAGTTCAATTTTCCCTTCTCGCTCCCAGTCATATAAATCTACCCCTTTCCCTACGTAAAAAAATTTTAAAAAGAATATAAACAGATTTATAGGTAAACAAATAAATTTTTTTAACAAAAAAAAAAGAGGAGGACCGAGTAACAAAAGATTTCAAAGCTTAATAGTGAAACTTCTCTCTTAATAGGTTTCTTCCTCTTGATCGAATCTGTAACAGTGTAATCTGCGTTAGCAGTTTTCTCAGTAAACAGCTACTTTTCGCGCAATCAAGAGACTCACGCGCCAGTCACTCCATAAACTCCCGACTTTTCAGCTACGTTGCTTTCAGCAATTGAATAACGGATTCATCGCAATACCTTATCCGACTCTTCCATTTCTCTACCCCTTACTAAAAAGGCTGATCAGCTGATTAGTACATCAAAGATTCTGATACTTCTTTACCGTTTCTTGGTGGACACTTGGGCTTTTGTTGATTGAACACTGGTGTTTCTTTCTTGGTTTTAGCTAGCTAGCTGCTGAAGTTACTTTATTGAAAAAATGGACATAACAAAGATGGATCGAGGCCAGATTACTACTGTGGGATCTGGGTTCTGCGTATTGCTGACTGTCCATTATACTGTACAGCTCTTATCACAGCACCTGTTTTACTGGAAAAATCCGAAGGAACAAAAGGCCATAATCATTATTATACTCATGGCTCCTGTTTATGCTGTCGATTCATTTGTGGGGCTGTTGGATTTTCAAGGTAGCAAGGCATTTTTCATGTTCTTGGGCTCCATTAAGGAGTGCTATGAAGCTTTAGTAAGTCCATATTCTTGATTTTGGGGTGTTCAATTTTGAGCCTCTTTCAGTTATTTGGGGCTTGACTTTTGCTTATTGAAGTTGAAATTAGTGCTGATAATAGTTAATTTTGCCCTGTCTTGTGTTGAATTTTAGGTGATTGCAAAGTTTTTGGCTTTGATGTATAGCTATTTGAATATATCCATTAGCAAGAATATAGTGCCGGATGAAATTAAAGGGAGGGAAATTCACCATTCTTTTCCTATGACTCTTTTCCAGGTGAGACTTACTACTGCTTTTTATTAACCGTGTTTCAGTGTAACTTTGTACAAGACTTGCTGCAAGAAGATATAAAAGTAAAAATGTAAGGCTTTTATTGAAAGAGTTAATTACATAGAAGTAGCGTTTAAATTGTATAGGAACAGGAGTACAATTTTCCTATATTAGAATTTTGGTGGACAACATTTGGTTTTGTTAGCGGAGTCTTTCTCTTCTTGCTAAAGGTATGTCAAAACAGATGATCTTGACAAAATGTGATAGGGGATATTTGAGTTATGCAATGTCCCATTTGCATCAGTTCTAATTTATTTTATTTCTTCACATTTTAAATCTGAAACAAAATTAAACAAAGTCTTATAAGAGTCTTGTATTACGTCTAGTAACACCATTTCGGTAAATCCAGCCATCTTGCAACCTATCATGAACTATACCATAACAAAATGCCCTGTATTCATTGGAGATTTATTTTATATGCACAAGTCTGTTAAACATTTTCCGATTCGTTACAAGTTTGTGTGTGTGTGTGTGTGTGTGTGTGTTTATATCTCTCTCTGTGTGTGTTTGTACTGGAATGAAGTGCAAACATGATTTAACAAGGATTCTGCTCAGTTTTTGAAGATCATAGCATGTAGGATTTCTTTGTTCATATTGTGTTTAGATGAGTGGTAAATGTGTTACACATGTTGTTTGTACTGAATATTGATTGTGCATTTCAGCCTCGCACTACTCGATTGAACCATCAAACATTGAAGCTTCTCAAGTACTGGACATGGCAGTTTGTCATCATTCGCCCTGTATGCTCCCTCTTAATGATAACACTACAGCTTCTTGGCATTTATCCCAGATGGGTCAGTTGGACATTCTCCATCATTCTCAACATGTCATTCTTTTTAGCGATGTATTCGCTACTTGCCTTCTACCATGTCTTTGCTAAAGAATTGAAACCACACAAGCCACTTGCAAAGTTCATTTGCATCAAGGGGATTGTTTTCTTCAGCTTTTGGCAGGTTTGCATTTCTGTTTTACCTTCTCAAATTGCTGAATCTTTATCTGCATTTGTAATGAGCAGAAATTATCTTATAACTGTGTATGCCTATAGTTTTAGGACAATGATCACCTGCAGTTAAACACAATGTTGTGTATCTTGTAACGTGCCACACTTTTGTGTTCTCTGTTGTGTCTGTGCTTGATAAGAAACATTACTCTAAGCAGAAGAGAGAGCCCATATGTAAGCATAATACAAGCAGACTATATTCATGGATGAGATGTGAGCATCCCTATATCGCTATGTTCTGATATGAGCAACGTATGTGCAGGTGTCTGACCCCCTGGAGTTAAATCAATTTGATGAATCTTTTAATACATGCCAGGATTTCAACTGTCTATCTGTTTATGTGCTTGTGAGAAATGTATTGTTACCAGAAAAGAGAGAATCCAATAATTATGATAGACGTAAACCATCTCAATAACTGCATGATACAGTTGTATCATTAAATTATTCCGGCTTAGTGCACAATAGTTATACTGGTGGTAATTGCTAGTGTTTCTCAAGGCAATTGCTTGGTTTCAACTATCACTTTGTCTTGTACCCACGATGTATCATCTGTGCCCCAAAAAGAAAGTCAGTCCAGATGTATCAATAGCCAAATTTTACCCGCTGATCAGCCAAATTTATGAAGACCCAGAGAAAAAATCTTCTCCCCTCCCCCCCCCCTCCCTCCCTCTCTCTCTCTCAGGGAGGGGGTGGGGTTGGGAAGGTTTTGGCTCTAGAAAGACCGAGCATTTTCAATGCTAAAACTACACAAGGTTCTTATGCATATAGGCCTGACAGCTGGGGCATTTGGTCTTCTAATAATTCTGGGATTAACTATCAGCATTATGCTTTAAAGGGAAGCCATCAAAGGTCAAAAAATTAAAGATATGAACTACCAGAAATGTATTGGCCAAATCCAATCCTTTTGTGAGATGTTGTTGTGCTCTATGCTAGAAACATAAAGCAGAAGGTGAAGGTAATTGCTTCTTGGTTATAGTAATGAAGCTGAGCATCTTTAGATTGTCTAACAGTTGCTCTTATACTGTATTTTTATTTTCTAAAGCCTTACTATATAGCAGGAAAGGATCGTCTTTGTCAACGTTTATAAGCCACAATGCCTATATTAAGAGTACAGACATATTATTTTGCTGCTATTCTTGTTGCCACGTGTACATACTTTGCATGCATTGTGCAGCATTCAACTTCTTTTGTTTACCTCCCAGATCATATTGAAGCTAGTCTGATGCTGTTGCAGATAATTTTGCTTGCTCAATACTAATTTATTAACTGCTTCTTTACCAACATTTTTGTTGTCTCTGTGTTTTTTCTTGCAATCAGAATGAGTTTATGCATATATAGTCAATTAAATAACATGCCCCTGCTAATCTCCAATGATGTCCATCTAAAAGTAGAATTAAGCATGACTTGTTGACAGCACAAGAGAGTAAAAAAAAAGGCTTCTTAAAACCATGTTTCCCTCTTTTTACTATTTTTCCTTGATGCTTGATGGGATTACTGTTGGTTACTAAAGCTAGTATTTCAACATATTTAGGGCATGGTGCTTGATATCCTAGCTGCAGCGGGCATCATTAGATCTCAGCATTTCTGGTTAGATGTGGAACACGTTGAGGAAGCTATTCAGAATCTATTGATCTGTGTGGAGATGGTTGCCTTCTCTGTTATTCAGCAGTATGCATACCATGTTGCTCCTTATACTGGAGATGTGGAAGCTCTTTTGAAATCACAAAAGAAGTACGAGTGATGGGCTGTGGATCCAAGAATTTGTGAGAGAGCATCTTGAGGAAGTGGTCTTTTATGTAATAGTGGAATGTAGCAGCAAAAGTGGCATTGAGTGCAGGATCCATTTATGTATGCGAATCTTTTTTATGTTCGATTATGTACAAGGGCACCATAATTGAGAAAAAAATTCCAACGAACCTAAGATTTTAGAAACATAAAAGACATAGCACAAAAGGATATAGCTTTTGCTGATGCTGCTGCAGAACATAAACACTTCTGTATCTATACGTAGCATTACTGGTAGACCATGATAAATTGCAAGTCATACAAAAGAGTGCAAGATATCCTGGTAGTAGTTCAATGTCCTCCAAGTTAGCCAGAACTTTCTCTAGCGACAGCCACATCAACACGTAAACCTATCTGACTGGAAAGCAGGTTTCTTGCAGTATGCACCAGTAAAAATATGTCGGTCACAACAGAAATTACAAAGAAGCTTCAGATCGATTTCTAGACCTCCAAGTCTCTTTTACTCCACTTCGTTGGATTGATATTGTGGAACAAGTAGGCACTAGACCAGCCACTAATACCTGTCACAGGGAAAAGTAAAAGAAAAACTCGAGCTAAATCACGAGGAGTCACAATAAAATGGGAAGGCAGAAACATTAATGTTGAAACCAGTCAGCAAAACGAATTGCCTTTCAACAGCATAGGGTTTCACAACCAGAAAATTTATTGGCTTATTTCTGTTTATGATGCTACTGTATCGTACTAAAAAAGGCTGATCTAAGAGAAGTGAGAAACATCCAACTTGTAAAGCTTCAGCATCTATTGCCTACAGGTGCAAAAGGTATAGGATTTAGATCGGACCCATCCCTGAAATTTTGGGGGGGCAATCATTAGGCTGAAGATGGCAGAAAGTACTTTTGGCTTGTGAATGGTTTATTGACATTTCAGTTCATTTTATTGCATTGAAAGAGACTCAACGCTATCAAAACATGCTTGCATTGCAAGTACAGCAAATGTGCTGCATGAAGTTGATCAATTACATTTTCTCAATACGTGCAAGGAGAAAACATATAAGAGCCCTTTTTGAATACAAATTTTACCCTGTATAATTAATAGTAAACAACTACAATTACCTGTTAGTTATATTTCTTGGAACCTTCATAAGTGAAGAGGTTTACCGCATTTCCATAACTAATTTCAGCAAGTTCTTCCCTAGTCATATCAAGCAAAGATGCTACATAAGACAGTACATGGTGAATGTTAGCAGGATGATTAAGGTTTTCTGTCTCCAAAGTTGATTTGTTGGTTTCCTTTATAGATGCATTCTCAAACAAGGGACTGTCCTTGGTAGTTGAATCTTCATCAGGACTTCCAATCACAAGAAGAGAATCTGAATTGTTTGATTTTGGAAGAGCATCGGGTGCATCTGTCTCCAACAAAATTCTATCACGAGGAACAGACTTCAACATTTTCCTTGCCTTGGTTTCCTTCATGGACATAAGAAACCCCGAAAAGGAAAAGTACGCACCAAGCTTAGCAAATTCAGGAACCATTTCGGCAGAACCCAAGAAAGAATGCAAAAGCACACCAGCAGGGAATGGTCCTTCAGATTTCAGTATATCAAGTAAATCACCAAAAGCTCGCACACAGTGGATAGATGCTGGTCTTTTCAACTCTTTAGCAAGCTGAAGTTGCTGTCGGAAAACTTCAACCTGGTCTGTAAAATCAATCTGCTTCCCACGTGAACCTTTGTCCAAACCTATCTCTCCAACTGAAGCTGCAGGATTAGCCTCAAAGAATTCCTTCAAAGTGTTCAGCCAATTGGGAGTTCTGTCAGCAACAAACCATGGATGGATCCCAAAATTTGGAATCACCGAAGGATGCCTATCACTCATCTCCTTAACCAAATGCCAGTCACTCTCACTGACTCCATTGACAGCAAAATGAGCAACCCCATTATCAAGCGCTTTCCTGATTATCTGTGGGGCCATATTGAACACCCTCGGATCTTGTAGGTGACAATGAGCATCAAACAGCTTCATCATGGCCATGGAACTATTACAGGCATTGCTTGTCGGCTGCTATTTACCTAGTCACCCTTTAAAGAGTTTATTCTGCTCCTGAATCAAACACTATCCAGTAAGTCAGAGCTTGCAATAGGTAACCTTAACTTCTAGAAGAGATACTCGGGCAGAATACACTAAGGAGCACAATAAAACAGAAAGGCCAGAGAAAGAGCAAGAAGTCGTGGCAACACAAGTCCCTGGTGATTTAATTAGAGACAACATAAAAAGTTGCAACCAAGGGAATTGCTATCAGAAAGGTTGGTCTATCGAGTTAATACAACCCCATGTTCTAATATTTACCGAACGCCCAAAAAAATCAAACTGGAAAAGGTAAAAGGCAAAGAACAGGCATTGGCATAACAACTTATCGAAATGGGAGAAGACATGCACCTGGTCAATGCCCTGCAAAACACCACTATTTGAAGCCAGAATACTCCACATCAAGAACAAAAAAGCAAACTAAAACTACAAAAGTAACACCCAGCCATTATGATAGATCACAGGATATCAAGAACCAACTAGTGAACAAATTCCGTTTGATACTTGCTGTCATTTCCCTACTGCACATTGTGAATCCAAAACTAAAGCAAGATATACATGTTGGGGAAACTGGGATGCCCATCACCAAACAACACACATAAAACTGCTTTCTAGTGATCAAAATGCCTGCGAGGACTGCATCAGGACCATCATTTGGGTTCTATATATAGTCTAGCAAGAGATATAACTTGCTATATTGCAATACCCTCCCTCCCTCGACTTCTTATCTTATGCTATTCCATCATTTTTCCTGGTTCTGTTAGCTTCAAAGTTGTACTTTGCAATGAAAAATTCAGATAAAAGAAGGGATTTCCAAATCAGTTTCTGAAACCCAATAATCCACAGACCATATGTTTAAATCCAAATACTCCGTCTTTGAACTATCAATCACCATTATTTGAATAAACTCAAAAAAAAAAAACCTAGGTGGCCCAGGTACCAATTAATTCTGCAAAATTGCACAAGAAAGAAATACAAAGGGCATAAAAATGTTCACCTTGTTCTCTTTATTTTGATGGATAAAACGTCGGTTGGCAGCTGGCTCTTCGGGTTGTGACTTGTGAGGCTTCCAAGGTACGGAGAAAGACTGGAGCCTGTACGACGTCGTTGAAAGATAAGACTGCGGAAGAAATAGGAATGATAATGGGATGGGTGAAGTCTTTGTGGCTAACGAACAAATTGCACTTCAAGTCTTCAACTTGTCATTAATCAGCAATAATACATTTTTATTCTAAAATAATTCTATTCGAGGTCTTATTGTTTCCATTTGGCCTCTTTTTTTGTTTATGTCTAATTCAAGCAGAGCAATATTTTATTTTGAGAAATACTAGATGAAGCATTTCTGGATTTGCTCCAAAAATTTTTGCAAAATATTTAAAATAAAAAATCTTTATCATCCTATTTTAAATACTCATGAACACCACCACATATTAATACTAATATCTTATTAAAACACATACTGACAATGTATACATACGTTATCACCCGTTTGATTCATAACATACGTGTAAAAATTGAATTTTAAATTTTAAATTTATATAATTGTTATTTATCCAATCAATATGTGTGCCAAACTTCTCCAAAATAATACACCATATCCAAGCATTTCACAAAGAAGAAGAAAGGCAAGAAGGAGCTTTTTTTTTATTATTATTATTCTCGACAAACTGCATAAACGCACAGGCGGTGTATTTTAAGAGGCGGCTGTCAAGAAATACAAAGGGTCAGTGTTAGAAGTAGAGAATTGCAGGATGGTGCCTTTTGCGGGCCAAAAGACACACTACTCTGTCTATGCATGTTCCCCAAAGTACGGAAAGCTGCATTTTACAGTCAGTCATAGCTCATACTGTGAATTTGGGGCGTAGAGAGAATGGTGCATGAATTAGGAGGCGTTTTAGCTTTGATTAGGAGGCTTTCAGTTTCTGGTGCAAAAAATTACCAGCACAAGAACTGAGAAACACATCTGCAAGGTCATCTACGGCAGAGTGAAAAAGAGAGCATAACAGTTGAAGCAGCCACCCCAAGCCCAAAGAAAAGATAAAATTCAACAAAGGAGAAAATGCCCACTTACTGCCGCCTCAGACATCACCTCTGACAGATGCTTCATCGCTATTTATCTGCGATCAAAGAACTGCCGAGAGAATTGACAACCATAAATCACAACCTGTCGAAATTCGTTCAAAAAGCTTCTTAAAAATCCAAAACCAAAAACAAGTACAGCATTTGAATTACAGCATAACCACAATTCCTGTCTTGTGTATGTGGATAGCATTGGAAATTCCAGACTTCAGAGGAAGCGAATATGCAATGGAACACAAATGAGGATGACACGCAGCGAACGGGGATTTCTCATTTTGAGCAAAAAAGAAACTGCAAAAATATACAGAAGGAAGTGGCGTTCCGAGATCCCCAAGGGCGATCGCATAAGGCGAAAGTATTTTAGGATCTAAGTTCGAAAACTCAGGGCATACATCAAATTATCTTAAGTGAGACGTCAAAAGCATACGCCTCATAAATTATCTTTAAAAAAAATTGATTTAACCCACTATATACTATTATTAAATAGCAAAAAAAGAAATACATAACTTTAGCTCTTTCCTCTTAAACGATGAAATCTAATTTTTCAATTTTAAAATTTTACTCTTCTCTAAAAATTTTCTATGTTTCCATTCAACACCGTCAATAACTTCGTATCTTTATTTCTCTACCTTCAATAAGTATCACAAGTCACCAAATTCCTCACGAATTCTAGATCCAGAGATCATCAACTCACGACTCTAGTAATTTTTCCCTTTCTTTTTTTTTTTTTTTTTTTGCATTTTTTGGAAAGGTGTGGTGTCATGACTCTTGAGCTTGAAAGCGGTCAAGATTTTTTTTTTTTTTTTGCAAAGTGAACCTTGGCCAAATGTAGGATTACGAAGAAACAGAATATATTAATTTTCGTGATTATTCTATTTTTTTTTTTTTGTCAAAGTGACGACTATTCTATTGCATAATCCAATTTGTGTACCTAACTTTGATTTTTGTAATTCTAATTTCTCAGACTAGCAAAAGTGAATTCTGTAAACTCAGTTGCAAATAAAATACAAAAAGTGCATAAAGAAAGATGAGATGGTGAATATGAACTTTTTCATTATCAGATTATGAGACCAAAGCGTGGATTTCGGAGCAGAAGTGAGTTGAAACGAAAGAAGATGTGGTGGTACTATTGTAATCTGGAGCGTGCATCATCCATATCCATATCCCACTGGCCGCCCCCTGTCAATCAAGACGGTAGGAAAAGGGCTTGAAGCATGGGGCATCATGAAGATCTCCGCCTACAGCCATGTATGGTCGTTTCGTTAAAGTTAGGTTTAAGTTGTTTCTTGCCGGTCGCACTAAATATATATCTGGCTCTCCACTCATTCTGCATAATTGCATCGTCAAGTTAATTGGCAATTTCTGCAATTCTTCTGTATTCTTTACAAACTCTCTCTAAAATCCAATCAACTTTAACTCGTAATGATAATATGATATGAATCAGATTAGTTCGAAAGACGATCGATGATCATCCAAGAAGTGCTGCATCATATTTAATATATTATCTGTTTGTTGTATCATTCATCTCCTATTTCCTCACAATCTTCATTTGCTTGAAGCAGATTTTGGTGTAAATGGAACTTCAGGGGAGGTGATTGAGATTGTCAGAAACCTCAGGGGAGGTTTCTGAAATTATCCCTGGAAAATATCAATGATCTTCGAAGAAGTTGTGTGATAAGCAATCATACAAACTTGAATATTTAAAGCATCGGGACAGTAACAGACATTGATTGGATTTAAATGAGACAGATTTGAGAGTTTGTGATGGAAATTATCCAAAATTGAGAGTTTAAAGTGTAAAATTCGTGTTTAAAATTAAAACTCAAAGTACAAAATAAAAAAAGTAATACAAAGTTAGAGGTGCAAAGCGCGAGACCAGTCCTTCGTCAGAATACAATCTGCAAGGAAACAGATTACTAGACTACAACATCGATCAAATCAGAATCTTCATTCCACTTCTATAAGCAGTATTATCAAATCTAAAGGTATGTGGTTCTCTAGTGGAATTGGCTAGACATTTAAATACCTTCTTGTTTTCTTTGCTTTGTCTCTTCTTCTTTATGTAATTCTTGGAAGTCCAATCATCTATTCCAAGCACAAAATCACTTGAAAACTCAGTATGTTGAAGCTACGTCAGTTTTCACGTCCAATTTCCACGTAATGTGTGTCACAATCTAAAAAGAATAATTGCTAAGTATATAAAATGACACCTGCAATATTTCCATAAAAATTCTAATCTACCCCCTTAATGTTGCCAAAAATCCCAAAATTCTCGCATACGCATATAAGAAGTAGAATAGTATACAGCGGTGTTATGGTACTAATTTTGCGCCTGCCCATATATTGTCATTTGACAATTATTTAAGTGCAAATTATTACCCAATTCAAAAGGCAATATGCAAATTCAGAACTGCAAATTTAGTCTTGTCTTTCTTAAAAAAACTAGTGCAAGCTTTCGCTCTGCTAAAAGGTTAGTTCTATGTTACTTGATATATTTCGGATCTTTCAATGAGTAAATAAACAAAGAAACTTAACTAGAGAGTAAAAAGATAAATAAGCTCCCATCTTGATTATGGGCATAAAATTAGAAAGTTATTGTAAAATTTGTCATAAAAAAGTTACAAACATAATATATATATACACACATACATACATGTATACCTTAGTAGGGTCTGCATATATACAACTTTTTATTTTATGACAAACTTTGCAACAACTTTTTGACAGTGTGTGTCAGTGTGTGTAACTTTCTGATAGTGTGTTTGTGTGTGTGCGCGCGTATATATGCATGCCATGATTGGAATAGAAAGCGTCTCCATTAATCATCAATCACAAACAATTAATGATTGATTTAGGATAGAAATCTGCGAAGCAATGGCGGTGTATAAAAATGTTGTTCACAATTAAGGTGTAATTTTCCAAACTTCTGGAGAGCTCCGTTCTCCATCTGTTTGGTAATCTAATCTCAAAATTTCGTTTTCCATTACTTTATTCGACAATTTATTCTTTTTCTTCTCTTTTTTTTTTATCAGCAATCCAACTAGATCAAGAGAATATTATGGCACAATCCTTAAAATTTTTTCACTGCAGATGAAATTTGAACATTCACCTACAGTTCGAGAGAAGGGACTTAAGTATCTCCCTGTGGCCTATGAGCCGTTGGCTCAGTGGTTTATTCTTATTCTTCTCATTCTGATTAGTATTGGAAGTTGGTAAAATGGATCCGACATCTTCCGACAATTCATCATTCATGTACACAATATTATATTTAAATCTAATGAGATGTGAAGAATTCCGTAAAAACCCAGGCCACTTTTAAAGGCTCCGGAAGGTAAAAGCTTAATGAATGCACAAGCTACAAATTACAAACATTTAAGAGGTAATGAAAAGGGAAAGAAAAATTACTTTGCTTCCATTAATGTTAAAGTGAATTACATTTTGGTCCCTTCCAATGTTGCTAAAACCATTTTGGCCTTTTTACTTCAAAATTTTGGCCAATTATGGACATTTAATAGAAATCAAAGATAGGTAATGAAAAAGGTGTTAAGTAACTAGATGTTAAAATTGAAATATGCTGAGACTTTGTTGAGATCATGGTCGCAATTCATGAGCAAAGTGACTACTACAGTAGAAGAGTGCCCCACATTGGGTAGTTAGTAGCCTTTCTTGTTAATCCACCACTTTTTCGATTAGCCAGCTGCAAAGCGAAGAAAGTGATTAGTAAGCTCAAATCATTGATTAATCAAACCAAAAATATGGAATCATAAAGCTTGAGACATTGACAATTATACTATTTAAGAAGGTGGGGAGTTATACAACTTTGATAATTGAGTTATGACACAAGAACAAGCTTTTCTCGATGCATGACTTGCTAAGCTCTTTCTGCTATAGAATTTTGCGGTTGTAAATGCATAGCATAAGTGCTTTGTACTTTATTCCAAATTAGTAAAATTTCTCCATCTTTGTCTACTTTCTCAGGTATCTTTTCTCAGTCATCAATTGCAATTTTGTCAAAATTAAAGGACCAGAAATTACTACACTTTAATGTATACTCGATCATTGAGAATTAAAAGATAGTAACTTAAATAATGGAACTTTAGTATTTTGCAGTTTAGACCATATTGTGCTTGCATTTTATGATCGAACAACCATGTAAGTTTTTAATAAACCTATCAGAATCCGAATTTGTAAAGCAACAATAAATGGTAAAATGAAACACCAAAAGAGGACTCGTAAACAAAAGTTTATGACAGTTCTGCAAAAGTCCACACATCCGTTGCCAAAGATTTTACCTCCCAATGACATCTTTTACACAACTTGTATTAAGCTTTTCTTTGGAATGAGTTTGATTGATTAAAATCCCAAACATATGAGATTAGGGACCGAATGGGTCATTTTCTACCCACAAGGGATCATAATGAAACTTTCTTTTTTTAAAAAAAAAAATTTAGGTACCATAGTGGAACTTTTAATGCCTTCTAAAATTTAACTCATTTTTCTTTAGCCCATTTCAGATTTGTCCTTAAATCAATCAAAACTCCCCACCTAAAGTTAACAAACATAATAGACCAAAAGTGTTACTAATAATTGATACTCCGACTAGGCACTGTAATCAACAAGATCAATTGGAACACTTCTTCCGCATAGAACAAATAAATTGTGTAGAAACAAATGGCAGGCACAATTTCAAGAACCAACAAAAAAGCGGGGTCGTCTTGGATTTGACCAGCCAGCCGCACACGCCAGCCTCGAAAAACAACGGCAAAGCAAAGAAGGAATCGGAATGGAACTTCGAAAAAAGTCAAATTCAGGGGACTGACTCACAACTCACAACCTTAGCCTCCTCCACTTGCTTCTGCTTGGGCTGCGAATATCTTCTCCTCTGTCTCTTTCTTTTCCTTCTCTTTACGCTCAGTTTTCTTAGCAGTTTCTTGATCCTTTCGTATCACAAGTCCAACAAGAAAAACAAAGAAAGAGTTATCCTCCTTGTATTGTTTGCAACTACGCAAAGACAAAGCAAGAGAAAGTTTGGCAGCCCAGTAAGGGAAGAGCACCACGCCATGAACGGAAAAGCCAGCGTTTCCAAGGAGCTTAATGCAAAGCACATAAAGGTAAGGTTTTTTTTTTTCTCCTTATCATGGGAAATTGTCAAAGTTCGAATTTTTATGGAGCTGAAATTCATCTTTGTTGTCAAAATTTCGTGTTTTTATGATTCCTTTCATCAATATATATGTGTCTTCAATCATGCTGGAGTCTGTATGTCCAAGATTTTGATAAAGCTTGAATTCTTGCATAACAAAGTAATATGTGACTATGTCTTTTAAGTTTTAACTAATGCGTTTTGGAAATTTCGTTGTACTGGTATCCCTGTTCAGCAATAATATGTCAACATGCTCCATAAGCATACATCTGTTTTCTTTCAATCCCATGTCAAGTTATTTTTTTGAAAAAAAATTGTTAAAAATTGAATCTTTAGGAGCATGAAATATGTCTAAGCATCCATGACGCTGAAATTTACGTGGGTTTTGAAATTTGATGTGCTAGGATTGTTTGAATTTGTATTCCTTGTGTTTGAATACTTCCTCTTGTCTTACCATGATGGGTCTGTAATTTAAATTATTCTTTTTCAATTTAAATTATTTTTTTTCTCTCTGTTTATTAAGGTGTTAATTTTTTGTTCTTGAGAAGCATAGCAGAGCCGTGTCCGTTATGGACAAATACATCGTTTATTTCTGTTATTAGTTAGATTTTAGTTTCAGAATTTAGGCTTTTAAGTTTCTTCTTTAGGTTTGCTTAGAAAAAGAACATCTTTTCTTGAGATATTTCTTTTCCTTTCTCGAGGGTTTAGCATGTGGTTGAATTTCAATTTGGGACGGAACATGAATGTCTAACTAATTTGGTCTAATAGATTGATAGTCGGTGCTTGACTATTTTGCTGCCAAGTGCCAATGTATGATTTGGTGTGTTTGGTTAACAAACTTCCTATTTTTTAAGTCATTGATGACATAGGACGAACTTATTCTGTGTTCCATTTGGTGCTCAAAATAATTAGACTTATCCACAATCATGAGCTAATGCTGGGTCTTAATTCAGTTTTATATATTCCTATTCCTGTCAAAGGTTCTATAAGCCAATATTTCTTTTGGCATCAGGCCCCACATTGGAGGTTGGAACACAATTTTATAGCATTGATATTCTGCTATTACCATGATACTTCGGCATAGCTGGACATATTGGGAAAGTAGTTGAGGTTGACATGCATAAGTCCATAATCTAGAGCATACAGCACTATGTTGGTGTATTTCAATTTATATGTTGGCAAAATTAGATTGGTGCCCCTGAAAAGACTAGCTTTTTATTAAAAGTTCCTGTGGACTCTTAATTGTGTCTTAAAACAAGCCCTTCCTCCATCTGTGTCTTAGATTTGGCATCGATCCGAAAGAGTTATCGCAGTATGAGTTTCCTTTAGTGCTAAAGAAAGAATTAACAGAACATCTAGGACCTCGATGAGGAAACAAACAGGCAAAGAATGGATTGGCACAAAGAAGTTTGTGCTAGATAAGATTTTACAGGAAAGGCAGTCATGATTGATATGAAGGAATATCATTTTCATAGATTAGACATATGTTAAACATTTGGGGAGCTATGATGTTCTAGGTAATTCCAACATGCAGTTCATGTGCTTTAATTCAGAATACTGTGAGATTAATAAGTTTCATTTAAAGATTTTGGCTTGACACATAAGAGTCTGGAAGTTGCAATACCAGAACCAATCAATCAACATATGCCAATTTTAGCTTGAATTGATTACTTATACTTGAACCAGCATATGAAATGTTTGGAAACCCTCCTCCCCCCTTTTTTGGTTGACAAGCAATAAAGAGCTGGTTTTGCATCTTTCTGAAATCAAATTTCATGTTAGTTTGAGCTAATGCAGATCTCCACAAATTTTATGGGTATTAATCCATTTATGGAATTTGATTTTCCTAGCAAAAGATGCAGTCATGCAGAACAATGGCATATCAAAATGAGTAATAGATTGAATTCTTTTCTAAATTTGAAAAGGCATTTGACTGTAGACAACTACGAGCATATTTGTTAGATCTATGTTAATCTATGTCTTCAACTGGTTTTTGCACCCCTGAATGCATTAAAGATGGAGTCTTCTCTCTACTAGATAGACTTTGGTTCACTGATCTCTGGGGAAAAGTTTTGACTTTTCTGTTATCCAATTCTTTCTGTGCCAAGAAAACTGAAATCTCAGATATCAATTTTGACTTTTCTGTTATCCATGATGTCTAAGCTCCATTCAATTTTGACAATAAGATAAAATCTATATCTGTTGACGAGTAGATACTATAATGATCAAAGATGCCTCTGTTCTGTGGTGATTGAGGGCCTCTGACCTACAATCTTGCTTTATCCAGCAAAATTAGATCCAGTTATCTCTAGTATACTGAGGCTAAAAGGAAGAATTTCTATGTTGTGTCCTTCCGACAGATTCTTGAGGGGCTACTCAAACTGCCGGAGAACCAATACTGTGCTGACTGCAAGAGCAAGTATGTACCTGGGAGCTGTATATTCTGCAATTAGTCTCAATATAATTATTTCAAACATTAGATGTCATGCTTTTTTGTCCTAATGGTACATTTAATTTCTGTGAAGAGGCCCTAGATGGGCTAGCGTGAATCTGGGAATCTTCATATGCATGCAATGTTCTGGAATCCATAGAGGTCTTGGAGTACACATATCAAAGGTGCGTGTATCATACTTGCATGACACATGTTCAAGATTTGGAAAAGATGTGTATCATCCTGTTCATCTGTAATGAAAGAGTAGTATGATATTCACCGGAAATTTTAGCTCTTGGGAGTTACTTGTGCACCTATCAGATGGATAGCAAATCTTTTGCCCCTGCTACTTGTCTTGGATTAATTGTATTTCCTTAAAATGTCTTCAATGCTATGCCTACTAAACTTGTTTAATTTGTTGCAGGTGAGATCTGCTACTCTTGACACATGGCTTCCAGATCAAGTTGCATTGATTCAATGTGAGCAGGATTCCTTTCCACCTCTTGTGGACAGATAAACTAAGTTTTTCAATGGTTCCTTTGGACTTAACTTGTTTGTTCATCTTTGCAGCAATGGGGAATGAGAAGTCAAATAGCTATTGGGAAGCTGAGCTGCCTCAAAAATTTGATAGAGTTGGAATTGAAAATTTTATCCGTGCAAAGTATGATAGTGGTTGATCGGTACTTTGACCAACTATGATGCCAATGACTTTGTCCAGCTTCATTGTTACTCCCTAGTGGTGGAATTCTAATAGGCACTTATCCTGTTTCTATTTTTCAATTTCTTGTTAGGTATGTCGAGAAAAGATGGATCCCAAGGAATGGAAACTTTAAAGCATCTCCAGCTGTGAGAGAAGATAGAATTTTGGACAAGAAGATGGGATCTGGAAGTAGAAGTACTGGATACCTTAAGTGCACAGATAATTTGTCGGAAGAGAGGAAAAACTCTAAACTTCTGAATAATGTTACAAGTTCCCCCTCCATTCAAAACGGCTGTAACCCTGCGCCTCCTAAAGTATCCGAACAGGTTAAAAGAACAAACTTAAAAGATGTTCTTTTCTTGGTTGCTTTGTCTTTTGTTCCTCCCTCCCTTCATCTCCTTTTGTCCTTGTACTTTTCTTCGAATTTTGCAACTTCTGAAGATCTTACTTTGTATTTTTGTCTTCTTTTCCACAAGTCCGATGAGATCAGTTGAAGCCTGTAAATTTTGTACATAAGAGTCATAGCACGGAAGCTGCGTTTAGCAACCCTTTTGACTGGATTTGATAGTGAAGAGTAAAGAACTGTATTCTTTGATAGTTGTTGTGTATCATTCGAGCTTAATTGTTGCTTGGATCTAAAAAAGTGAACATGTTGGAACTTTTTTACTTTAAAGTGAGTCTACATTGAATTCTTGAATTTTATAGAACTATAATTGTAGAGGGCACAGTATGTGATAGAGGAAGGAATCTTACAATGGGGTCCAAATGGGTGCAAATTCGAAAAGTGGTTAGAACTTTTATGCCTATGAAGTACTTTTATCACAGTTGGAGGGGGTTGGGGGAAAATTGCTCACTGTTAAGCACATGTAACTCTGCAACTACATATGATAGTGAACCTTCACATGCCTCCACATTTACAACCTAATACTTGTCAGTCAGGAGACTTCTGAATTTTGAGTTCACTAAAGAGATACAGAGGTCTAGACTTTGATTTCCTTGTATTCCATTTTTGGATGTCTTGGAAATTGAGCCATCCTTTTTCTGAACATGTTTCTGCCCTCTCTGAGCATATATTTGAATGATCTGGATTTGGTAGCTTGCTTTTATTCTATACCAGAAATAATTGTTTCCCAAAGACTGACATGGACTGTTGGACAGATTGCTTCTGCTGTGAAACCGCAAGAAGTTCACCAGAAATTGGAGCCATCAGACACTCAGGCTAGGAAAGGACAACCAGGAGGCAGGGCCACCCCAATGGAATCAGAAGCTAAGGTTGAATATGCTACTGATTTTCTTAATAAGCTTTCTATGGAGGAAGCCAAAGAAAATGACCCCAAATTGTCTGCTGCTAATAATCTTTCATTGGGACATTCGCAGAGTATGTTCTTCACCTGAGATTTATTTGGTATCATGCAGGCATTTTTACTGACTACTCCCAGCACTTTTTATTTCCTTCTTTTATTTTCTTAGGGAGGTGGTGATGGCTGTAATTCTTATCGCCATGGAGTAAGAAGCCATCTATAGTTGGATAAGTTAAAACCTTTTTGCCTTGCACTAATGATTTAATTGTCTTGTTGCAGCTGCTGAAGCTACACGATGCTTAGAGCAAAAGGTTCCATCTAAGGTTGCAGAAAACAAGAGCAAGCTGGACTCTGGTATTGAAGAATTACTTAGAGATTTTCAGTGGAATACCCCAACTGTTGTAGGGAAACCTTTAGATGATATGAAGAATGACACCATGAGCCTCATTGACAAGGTATATGACTTTTTGCGACAATCAGTTAAAGTTTATTCTGCCATATTATGAGGTTCTTTTCTTTTGATGACAAATAATCACTGAAATAAAAAAGGAACAGGGTAATTCAGAACATTAACTGTATTTTAAGGTTCAATTCAAATTTGTTGGGCAGTCCCTGGAAATTGTTGTACTTGTAACGTATGTTCTTGACCAAATCTATATGTTTATTAAGTGTTCATGTGCAGTTCTTGTTCTTAGGTAAGATTACATCTTAACTTGCTAGTTTTTTTTTTTTTTCTCACAGTCTAGCGTGGTGTCACCTTTGCCCGTCCAACAACAACATATGATGCTGGCTGAACAGCAGTCTAGTTTCATGGCTGCTGCACCAAGGCCTTGGGGTCAGTCTCATTCAATTCCCAACAATATACATCAAGCCACCTCCAATGCTCAAAACTGGGGAAGAATTAGCTATCAGGCACCTGGAAGAATGGTTGGTCTCCTGAATGTATTCTCTTAATCTTATTTTTTTTTTTTAACATATTTTCTTCTTACCATTGTTATATTTTTATGTTCTTGTACAAGATGGGAAGTGTTCAACCTTTAAACTGCTATGCTGCTGCTTCTGCAAGTCCAAATTTAAGGTAATACTAACTATGGAACGTCTTTTGCATGAATTTCTTCATCCATAATTGTTGGAGAAATTACCTTTAATATCCACTGAATAATCTGAAATCTGAGATCATAGAATGACATCTAGACATGAATAACAACTCAATCAAAAGGTGTCTTTCACCTTTCTTAAACAGCCTTCATCAGAGTTTTCAGCTTTATTTGAAGAGACTTGCTGTCGTTTTGTTGCAAAATACAGTGTGCGCGCCCTTTCGTTTGCATCACTTCCGTTAATAGATAATCTCCTTGTTTGGATTGCGGTTTTCCGTCGGAAAATTACGTCGTTTTCCGTAATCACATTTTCCTATTACCTTTTTTCCTCACATACATCAAATCGCTACAGTAATTTTTCCATGAAAAATCATGAAAAATGCAATCCAAAGGTTGGCATAGAAATTCCACCTGAATCATTCTTCCAGCCTGTTCAAGCATCTGAGTGCATGTAACCAAATCAAATGTCCTCTGGTTCTATATCTACTAGTTTTATGAAAATTTGATGTCCCGCAATCTGATATCCAATTAATGCAGCTCACAAGAATCGCTGTGAAAATTTAAGATGAAATCAAGAAAGTGCAAATCCCCGCAGTCCCTGCGTGGCATTCTAATAATACATTGAAAACATGAAGATAGGCATTATTCAATGGAAAGATACCAGTAATTTGAAATCAGCCTTTCGAAAATAACTTCAAACACTTACAGAATCTGTCTTTGCCAGCATGTACAATGCAACACCAATGGCTCCAGTAGGTGGAAGAATATCAGCTGCGGGGATGGGCAGGCCTTACTCAACTTTGAGTGCACCATCAAATTATGACTTCTCTTCTTTAGTGCAGGGAATGTTTACAAAACGGTGATCCACCACCCCAATTCATTTGTTACTTTAGAGCACAAAATTAGCATATCCATAGTTAAATACTACTTTTGGTTTGAAGCAATTATTATAGTGACTGATGTTCAGAATTGGCTCCATTCTTTTATTTATCAGCAGATTGTATATTGCAAATATTTGTAATTTACCTGCTATATCCCTTCTTATGTTAAGGCATTTAGCTTGTCAATTCTTAATTTTGCTAGCATAAATATAGTAGATTTTTACCTTGTGAACTTCCGAGAATGATTTATGCTAAGAAACACAATGCTTCTAACTTGAGTGGAGTGGATCACCTGCGATGTGGGGCATCGACAGCAACTGGTAATAAGAAAATAAAACACGAATGTTGCCCGATACTGTAATAACCAAAAGGATGCGTGTTTTCATGCTAGGAAAGATTCAGAAAGCAGGAAACAAGATTATATCAGAAAGGGGGCAAGAGGGAGTTGTAAAAAGCAGTAAGCAAATATCGATGTAAATCCCCGTAATCGGGAAAATGGCACCAACATGAAGAAAATAAAACTATAAAATTGTTATATATATATATATATATTGTTCTGTAAAAGTTTTGCCAGACTTTGTTAAAATTTCCGCCAATGCTGGTGGCGGAATTCTTCTTGGGTGGCTCATGGAATGTTGATCGGCTTCAAGCTTTTCTCTCTCAGAATATTGTCCAAAAGGTGCTGGAGTTGAGTTTTGATTCTACAAAGGAGAACATTATGATTTGGGAATCTCAAAAAAATTTTACATTTTTCGTAAATACATTTTTAATCATTTTTTTTACTTTACACACATCAAATCGTTACAATATATTTTTTACAAAAAACTTCAGAAAATATTGCAAAATCTCTGACTTTTCATAGTCAATTACTTATGATCTCTAGCTCAAAAGTAGTCTTCCTTGGCTTGTCTTGCGGGTCTCTTGGGCCATAACAACCAGGTTAATTGATCTCTAAATTTATGGCATGTTTGATAAAATTGAAGTCTGAAATTTGAATTCATTAAGTTACTGAATTGTTAAGTGGTAAATTTAATACAATTTTTGTCTGAATTTGAACATTGAATGTATTATGTATGTTTGATAATTATAGACAACTGAATGCCGAATTTCTTTTACTTTACAATTTTGTCCTTATATTGATTTATTTATAAATAATGCTATTATATTGGTGTATTTTAATAGTAGCACATATGATTTAATTTTATTTAAAATAAGAATTACTTATTAGAAAAAGAATGAACTTAAAATTGAAATAAAATTGGTAATGGAATAAATATATTTGACAAAATACAAATAATAGTCTATCAAATGCTATAAATATAATTCGTCTAAAATGCTAAAAATGTTGATTTTTAATTTGCTCACGTAAGTTGATCATAAAAGCTTGATCAACTTGTCGAGATCCTCCTTCGTGTTCTACATTTTCTGTGATGTCTTCAACGAATTTTGTAATCAAACCATAAACTAATGATGAATCATATAGTTGTCAAATATGGCGGAAACGATACAAATATCTACAGACTTGTATGCACACCTTTAGCTTATATGAGAGAACACTTCAATGGAAAACTCCTTTTAATTATCCATAATGATGCCCAATGGAAAATGAGAAAGGAAGGGGTGGGGGACTTATGATCGGATGTTGATGAGAGAGGGTGTGGGAGAAGACAACCTACGGATTATTTTGGTCATATAAAAAAAGTACTTAAACCCCAACGTATAAGTATATCTTATATTAAGTGATAAATGAAAAACTTATCACTTATTTTCTGAACTCAATTTTGCCTAGATAATTCAGAAGCACTAGATCAATTAAGTGGCACTATTTTTTGTTATAAAACAATCTAAACACAATTAAGATTTGAATACATTAAATTTAAGTGTTAAATTTGATTATCAAATAAATTAAAAATTTTTACATGTGAGTTTAACACATGCCAATTTTTTTTTTTTTTTATTTTTGACATTCCACCGCTCCTTTCTGACATTTTCTTACGAAAGTAAGAATTTTTGGCAAAATAAACCTAACTCCCCACAGTAACTCCAAAAGCCGGTAACTTTTGGAGTCCTGTGAGGGACTTATAAACCTAAACCCCAACCCCCTCATTACCGATGTGGGATAGAAAATCCCACAGGGGTACCCCGCTGCTAAGAGATAAAGACCCCCCCAAACCCCCTGAGAATGAGTTTTCTTTCTGACATTTTCTTACAAAAGTAAGAATTTTTGACAAAATAAAGTTAGGTTTATTCCACCGCTCCTCATCACTATATTCTCATCCCTAACTGTCATATCTAAGATTTAGGTCTAAAAGTGGCATATGAGGGAATTCTAAATGTACTTCCCTACTCGCCCGACAAATCTATCCATTCTAAATGTACAGCTGGCATGACCTCGAAATCAAATGGTACAAAGTCATTAAATAGATGAACCCATCAAAAAACTGGTAAAGCATCTCTAGGTTATCATACATGTTTTTGACTGATGAGCAACTTGCCTGAAACTTGTGTAGTGATGATTCGTCGGCAGTTGTGAAGCTTCAAATGTCATGTACGCTTCAGTAAAAATGGTAGCCTTCAAACTCCAACTAGAACTCCGAGTACATGGAATATACCCCCCGCGCCCACCAAACCCATGCAGCCATTTATCTTAATTGCTAGCTGCACATTTGGCAGAGTCTTAGAAGATTGACGGTGATAAGGTGTGAACTAGCTACATACATCCACTTCCATTGTTGCTTTCACACATTAAACCTTCAGGCTCAACTCGTATCCTCTCTTCGTTTAATTTGTCGTTTCAAACACTGAATATATATATATAGAGATAATTCATTAGAATAATGGCGAATATGAATAAACAAAATGTGTTTTGCATGGATGACAGACCAATTGAATTTTTACAAAATATTTGATCAAGCCAGTAATATACCAGCCAATATAACATATAATTATTCAAATAATCTTTTGGCACATTTTTTAACTTCTTTTTCTTGACAATTTTATTTTAGACAAAGCTCCATCAGCTATAGGCCTGATAGCCAACCCCAAAAAAAAAATTTATTTTACGTGTAGAATATGCATAACTTAAATAATTAGCTTAACATGTTGGATTTATTAAGACAATTAATCGAAAGTTTAGAATTTGAGTAACATTTTGAATTTATCAACACTTCTACGGGTATTATTTGAAATAATTACTGTAACATTTTTTGTGATGTGATGTATGTGAGATAAAAAGATGATTGGAAATATAAAAAGGTGGATTAAAAAATGTGTTTATGATACAAATAAAATATTATTTGAAATAATTTACTATCCAAACACTTTGTTTTACTACAAGAGGGCGGGCAATTATCCCTCCTTCCTTCAATTTTGCACAATTTATGGAATAGACATGAAAACTTCACAGAATTGTAGGCTTTTATCATAATTGTCCCCCCTCCCTCTCAATTCTAGGAAATATTTCTCCCTTGAAATTACTCCCTATATTTTGAAAAATTCATAGCCCCTCTACATTGCCCATCACCCCTCCCCCACCCCCCTAAATAATAACTTTAGACATCTCTCCTTATGATACAATTATTTCAAAACTAATTAAGCAAAAAATTGAATACTACTTGAATAAGTAAAAAAATTTTAAAAAATAACGAAAAATAAATACATAATTATAAGTTCAATATCTTTTTCACATAATAATTATATCATTTTTTTAACTATAATATTGCTCCACTGGTCTAATGTTCCGGCTTCGCCACTAATTTTAGTATTCATCCTCGTTTTCCATGTTAAAAAAATAAAAAATAAAAAAAGAAACCAATTATATTGATCTGGCGGTTCTTCTGCAAGTGGGGCAATTGGAAAAATAGGGTATGATGGATAATTCCCGGTAAATTCTCTGAGGATAATTCTCGTTATGGAATAATGCTCCTAAGCTGGGTACATCAGTTTCAATTGATTAGGTAATCTCGTGGATGGCCCGAGTAGATTGACTCATAATGGCGGTCAATTGTCTGGGTTCAGCAATGGCCCGTCAATGCACACGACTTAAGCATATGAGTCAAGAAAAGTGTACAAACGCCATTATGAAAGCGTAAATTATTACATGGTCCCTTAGACTTAAACTGAATTGCAGGTTGACACATTGGCCTCGGGCCGACATTGAGATATAGTCCTTTTCGTTATCAATTCTACATTTTGTAATTGAGCTACACGATCAAAACTTAACTACTCTCGCTGCGTCTCATTTTGATAGCTTTATTTTTCTTTTTCATTCATTTCAAATTACAATTTACTTTACAATTGAAAAATATAATTAAATTATAACTTTTTAAAATGTCCTTATTTAATGTTTTTTTTTTATAATTGAGAGGACTTTAACCAAAGACATTTTACTTGCAACCCCTCCCACTTTACTGCTCAATCTAGCCCTCTTCTTGAGTATAACTTAACTTATTTAAGGTAAAGCTAATTAGTTATACTCCGTTTAATGTAAGAGTATTTTAGTAAGATAGTAAATTAGATTTATTACTCCAACAAAGTTAACTAACTTTTCTCAATTTGTGTGGCAAAAAAATCAAATCTATCAAATCAAAGTGGGACAGAGGGAGTATTTAAGAATTAACTTTTTATGCATTAATAGTATAGTAATTTTTTTTACACTAACAACTATGAATGTATGTCGCATGTGCATAATTTAAATTTTGAATTTAAATTCATGCTATGTAATATGATTTCAATTTGATAGTGTAAAAAATTATACACTGATAATGTATAAAAATTTTACTCAATATTTAAAGAGAAAATATTGCATATGCTCCCCCCTTGATAGTTAAAGCCTCGAACAATTAATTAAAACCAGTTATAAATATTTAACTGTATATAAATATCTAAAGTGAAATTATTGCATCTGCACCCCCACTTGATGGTTTCTTGACTCGAACAATTCAAGCCAGCGATCATCGAAAGTAACCGTTACAAGGTTTTTAAATTATCATCCTACTTTCTTTGTCGAAGAGTGAGATACATCTTTGTTTCTTGTTTTTTCCCCTTTCCTTTTGATACAATCCATTATCCAGAAAAACAAGTTGTTATCCAGCTATAGACGTCAGTCTTTTCCATTGAAAAATAAAGTACCCTTTTTGACACTAGTACTACAAATTTTTTACAAGCTAATTTTGGTTAATCAACGCAGGTGAGGAATCGAAGAAGAACAAGTGTACGTATTCCCAATTTGATAAGATGAAACTTGAAAGCAAGAAGAAATATACCATCTATACCTCTACTCCAAAGCTTAATTTATTGGCCATTGATACGCATTCACTTTTATTTTCTATCCTACAAAATTTTTTTTTGTCTTTTGAGTTATCGAATTAAATCTCAAACATTAAAAATATTTTAAGTGATAATATGGCAAAAACTGACCTTGATTCTCTACCATCCACAGTTGTGTTTGGATTGCAAATTTATCTCAAATAATATTTCGCTTGTATCATAAATATATTTTCCAATCCATCTTTTTATATTCTCAACTACTTTTTATCTCACACACATCACATCACAAAAAATGCTACAGTAATTATTCCAAATAATATTTCAAATAATATGCTATCCAAACACACTTGCATTATCCAAAACGTCTATAAACGTTGATTCTCTACCTTACATCTCAGACAGTAAAGATAGTCTTTGGCTTTATTTTTTTTTTATTCTTTTCGACATAATACATTATCCAAAACACAACCGTTGTCCAGCTATGGACGTTAGCTTTTTCTTCTCTAATTAAGAATGGTGCCTTTTCCGACACTAGAAGAATGACCACTGCTATCGTCAATTTAACGGATGAGATGAAAGCAAGAAATATATATATATATATATATATATATATACACTTCTGATCGTCTCCTCCAAAGCTTAATATATTAGGAGAAATTAATTGAAGGGGTTGGCATGCAACATCGTTCCGTAACTTCTGGAGATGGAGACTTGGAATTCCTGGCAATGAGTCGGTGCCACCTCTTCTGGGCAGTTATGTTAGTTGAAACGTAAATAACTGCCTATTGCTCTCATGGGACCCCCAATTCCTTACCCATACCTGCATATTGGATCGACCATTAACGTTCACTCCATTTTCAAACGTTCGACCCTCGGATCTCAATCTTCATGGACACACGTAATTTCTTTATGTTGCTGTTGCCCTCCTCCATTTAAATTTGTTGTTGTATTCGGAGAATGGTTGGCAGTTGAAGGAATGGAGTTATCTATTCTATTCTTTCTTTCACACGGTAGACAGTCCACTGTCGTATTCAGAGTTCGAAACCCTACACTTCTTTACCCGCGAAAAGTCATACATGAAATTGAATTACCGGATAAGTACAAGTGGTCCAAGCATATTCAGTTAGGTGTATGACAAATTTTTATCTTGAAAGTTCGCATGAAGTTTCCTTAGAACATGCGTGTTAAATATGTAATACATACAAAAGTTCTATTCTATGCTTTTATCATATTTTAAAAAAAAAGTTTTCTATTCTATGTTTCGTGTGATTTGGTATAATTCTCAGCAAGACAATAAGATATCTTAAGTAGTATTCTAAGAATTAAAGGTTTTAGTTTCAAATCTTTCTGTCCCCTTACCGCTTCTCAATCCCACTCTTCTCTTGTTTAAAAAGAATAAAAAAACTAGGCATTAGGTAAATCCCATTATTCAGCACGTCTTAGTGTTGCCCATTTGTAAAAATCAAAATGAAAAAAAAAAAAAAAACAGAGAGTCATGTCCAGACATTTAAAAAAAAAAAAGAAAAAAAGAAGGTCCAGACAAGACCTCAAGCACGTCCATAATTTCTTGCGGGAGAAACTTCCTTCAAATTCACCTTATATGGACTGCTGGAGGCGGTTAAGCCATGGCCTCCTCTTCCTCAAGAATTTGTCGATAGGGTGAATACTAGACCAAACGGGAAAGGAAACAACCTCGATGCCAATAATCAGATTGGAGATTATTATCTCAACTACTATCCCACTTTGAAAATTATTCCAAGATAAAGTAAAGTCTTCGGAGTCTTCATTTCCGTGTACGCTTTACAAGTTCTATCTATGGACTTTTCTGCTCTTCATTTCTTGACTTGTATTCCGCGCAATGCTTTTATTAGCCTTTGTGGGTGGCTCAAAAAATCACAGCTGTGCAGTAATTATTGATGTTTCTCTAAAGGACAAAGATCAAAAATTACAGATGTGCAGTAATTATTGATGCTTCTCTAAAAGGTTAAAAAGATGGGAGGCAATAATGTCTAAACTTCCTTAGGGACTAATCTTACTCCAACCTCAGTCATGATTGAACCTTAGTTTAACAGACGACTAGTAGTAGACTTTGGAGAAAAGGAATCAACTACTATCGGAAGATTTATTAGAAATTAAACCATCAAAATGAGATAAATATCTCCTAAAATGGCAACAAAATGTTTTTAAAACCTTAATCTTATCTCTTTAAACTTTTTCTACAGGCTTATTTCCTTATTAATGAAAGCGATCAATCTTGCTGCCTTTAAAAAAAAAAACCCTTAAATCTTGATATTACTAATTAAAAGATATAAACAGTACTTGTTGAGAGAAATTTGTTTATCTTTAGATAGAAAATAAGGTAATTGTGGATTTTCATTACTACTTTTTTTCATGGTAGAAGAAGAATGAAGGTAATGGTGCTTCATTAACCAAGAATGTTTTTTTTTAAAAAAATTTATATGTAGTATCTTAGCGAAAAAGAAAAAGATAGGGAATTGTGATGAAAGAAACTACTGTCATGTCATTCCTTTGCCTAGGACCCGGCAGCCAGAGCCTGGAGAATGCCCTTTTTGGTCCGTTCGTGGGTCGATTTTGACAGAAAGGCAGCACATGGAAGAGGGTGGGTGTCAATTTAGAAGGAACAAATGGTCGGTTGGGGGGGTCAGCCCACGAAGCTGGTCGTGGTGGGCTAGAGCAGGGAAATGGACAAAGATGTCACTGGCCACTCTCATCCGTAGACAATGGCAGTGACCGTAGGCCTGTCTATATTTGGAAAGGGGCCGCAATTCAGTTGTGTCAAGCACAGTGGACGCGGTTGTCTTGGTTCAGCAATTTGCAACAGCACAGCAGAAACCTGTGCTGTGGTTAGCTGCCGGGGTTTGGCCGATTGGGTCCCCAGTGATGTTTTCCCTATTTTATCAACCTAGCTATGGTTTCAACATTTCTTCGAAATTAAGATGTACTTACTATAATAGACTTCTCTGCTAGGTTGATTAACTCACCCCAATTCTCATGCATAGGATTCAAATCCTAAATTTAACAGCGAAAAAGAGTCTTAACAACCTTCCCTTGGTACTGAGTCCACCCTCATGGTCAACTCCTCAAGTCTTCTTTTTTCGTTTTTTATTTTAACATTTTTAATTTAAGCAAATGCACCTGTTAGGTTTAAAGTTTGAATTTTGGATTTGACAATTGAAAATAAGAAGGGTACATGAAGAGATGGGAGGATGAAAAAAAAATATATGTATATGTTCATTAAGATCTAAATCTTTAGTATGGCAATTAAATGCTTATCTTTTTCTTTTATTTTTGTAATAAAAAGTTTGGATAAATTTAGTTTCCATTCTCATCACTCGTTCGTTCAGGACGTTCTAGGGACGCTATTTTCCTATAAAACTTTAATTAAGAGTTCTTTCAAAGTTTAACGGTTATTCTTTAGGTAGAGTAGATTAAGTTAATCTTTTGTAAATTATGAACGTCTGATAGATGACAAGTGGACAAACTTTTGGCTTTATTGTTGAAATTTTCTACTCTAACCGTGCATACTACCATACAAATCATTCTAGCCCACCGTTTGCAGGCAAATTTCTTAGAAATTAGTCGCTCGAAAATCACTTTTGACGAAATTAGTAGTTAGTAATTTTTCGTTAACTAGTACTATGTGAATTAGGAGTTCAGCATTTGGCGACACCAGACTCTATTCTTGATCTGAATAAAGGATCAAATACGTATTCAAGATCAAATGCTTCACCAAAGCAACCTAATTAATTTGGCAGGGAAAAAAAAAAGTTTTATCCAAAGGGGAGAAAAGAAAAAACTGATTATCTTGAAAATCAAATTCACTCCTAAGTTTCTCTTTGTGGAATCAACGCTTCACAACGCGTAATTTTGGCTGACGTCCATTCGCTACATCTACGGATCTACTACGATAATTTACAACCTAAATGGGAATCTTTTCCAACAAACAAATTGACATCTTTTAACTGGTTTAGTTGGAGCTTGAAAGACAGGAAGAGCCATATATTTTTCTATTATATTAAAAAAAAAAAGCATAAATATCTGATTTAAAAGTTCCAATATTCAAATGGAAAACCAATCGTTGTTACACCTGACCTTTGATGAGTCCAGTACGCTAATGGTACGACAGAAATGGACCCAACTCCGCAACCGACGCAGGTAAATTTCCTCGCTGTAAACATGAAAAGATGCCAACTCGATGAGTAGCGGTTGGATACTTCCGACGGTTTGAATAGGACTCATACGAGTCTGGGTTGACTTGATCTGATATTTAAAGTCAATCAGATTCCAGTTCCAAAGCAATTTAGTTGCCTTTCATTATCAGATTATTTTATCCAAGGCTTCTGTTACTGTGTTGCATCAGTGACTGGTTTAAAATAAAATGGGTGAATCTCGTCCATGCACCTCAGCTATTCGACCGAACCAACGTAAAATTCTTCGGTAGATCTCAAGTCTTTTGCTTGGAAAAGTCATACAACATCTAATTTATTTTAGTTTCTGTTGAAATGTTTTAAAATGTTTATCTCAGACAAGAAAAGTGAATTTACATGCAATCTACCCAATTGGACTAATTAGCTTAGATAGGGTTTAGGAGGATTGAATCGACATAATTCCAGATGTAAGTATTTCGAAGATCCTTTTCACGAGAGCAGTGGTATGAAATTTGGGCTTTTCCTTTTTAATTAATTGACTTCCAAAGTAAGCAAGAAAATTCATATACTGTACGTATATTCTGTACGTATGTAAAATTCTACACGTTATTGACTAGTTCACATATATATACTGGCAGCATATTCCATTATGCTTCACAGTCAAGAGAAAAAAAGAGAATCTTGGGCTTATGATGGAGTACAAATAGTTAACAGAATGATGATTGCAAGAATCCCCCTGTGTGCCAAATTTTACAAATGTAGGTTAAAAGTTATTTGTTAGTCATAAAGATGCTTTAACTATGACCAAAAATAATCATTCAGAGAAACTAAAGCAAAAGATAAAAAAAAAAAAAAGTTGTTGGAGATTCTCAGGAAAGATTGCATGAGTGAAGCCCTTTTTTTCGATGTAACCTTTTTGCATTATAGATATGCCCATGCAAATATTTGCATAGATAGATAAGATAGAAAATTAATAGTAGATGATGGATAATGAGATAAATGAGTCATATTTGTATGTCGGTTAATGGATTTGTTTTTGTGGAGTCTTTGACTTTTTTTGGCTCCCACCACCGTCCATTCCTGAGCTTCAACGTAGAAAAAAAGAATACAAGTTGATGGGAATGGCAATTCCTATGGAGTAAGGCTTGAGATTTATCCAGAAGTGAATTTCGTTTTAGTGGTTAAAAAAGCAAGCAAAAGTTGAACGCTTATTCTTTCTTTCATTTTATTTATTCATTCGTTATTTCTTTTTTTTTTTTTCAAATAATGACACTGGTGATTCCATTTCGAAGGACAGAGTCACACACACAATACAAACAGATCAAGACCACATTTTTCTTGAAAATAAATAAGTATTGCCTCCAATATCAAGAAATCTTTGAGATTTCTTCTCTGATTAAGCAGAGAAGTGATGGTGTCCAGTGTTTTTACATGTTGAGTTGTGATGAGGCTTCCTTAAATTAAATCTTTCACTACCCTTAATTAATATTTTCATCCAAACTCTGAGTCAAGATCAAGATGTCATACGCTTACTTCCAACTAAGGATATGGTTTCTTTTAGATGAGCCATTGAATACCCCACCTTGTGCAGAGAGTGAAACATGCCAAGATTGCGATTTAATTTTGTCTCCACGTTTACTGGAATTTTTTTTAAATTTAATAGCATAATCACCACCACTTGATCAACCTTGGGTTCAAATGTACGGTACAGGTCTGATGCGAGTCCTAGATTTTCTAGTCAAAACTCGAAACTGCTGCCACAGCTATCCTTTCGGTGCCAGCCGGAACAGCAGATAATCTTCGGGAATTTAGCTGGTGACTAGTAGGTATCACCCTGAAAAAGGTCTACTAAAACTGTTACATCATGAGACGATGTGATATCAAATTAAATGGCGTATTACTATACGTGCTTGAGTTAATAACGCTGTAAATGTCGTTATAAAGTAATTCTAATCTCCCTTGAGAGATATGGATAAATTCCTGTCAATTGAGTAAGGAATTGCTTCAAAAGAAGTGCATGGATTGATTCCAAATGCTTAAATGTTAAGGAAAAATGAGATTAGTGAGAATTAACCAAAATACTTAACAATTCTTCGAGAGGAGATCTTATCGATTATCAGTTTCACATCGACTAGGGGTGATATCGAATCGACTCGAATCCCAATAGTGCTATGCTTGAGTTTGAATTCGATGATAGACAAGCTTATTTGAGTTCGAGCTCGACTTGAGCGAGCAAAAATTTATATAACCCGATTCGATTTGAGAGAAGAACAATTAAAACTCGAACTCGATTTAATAAGGTTCGATACTATTCTCCAATCTTATCAAGTTACAAAACTTCACGTAAATTATCTAAAACATAAACCTTTATTGGTCATTTCATAATCAAAATAAATATATAAAATAACACTTAATCGGGTTACTTGACTAGCACTCAAGTAGCACAAAGAGAGACTGAAACCCAACTTGGTTCCTGTATCGAGTTTGAGTTGAGCGTTTGATTGAGCTCGCCAGCACCCCTAATGTCGATGAGACCTTAGTCTACTGATCAAGATTGAGTTACAAGGATTTACATATTATAGGTTTAAATCTCACCAAAGTGTGAGTCTCTCCTAACTTTATGTTAATATTTCTCCCATCGTTGGTAGGGGTTAGTTACAGTTTAAATTAGTTGTAAACTCAATCTCTTGCATTGGTCCACATAGCTAATCTTATTAAAAAAAAAAAAAAAAACTACCTGCGTCACTAAAATTCTTCTTTTACAGACAAATTTATGTCTTTTATTGGTCCACAGTCGCTGGTTATAGGTAATCTTATAGAAAAGGGGAAAAAAACTACCAGCGTCACTAAGTGGTGTATGTTTCAGATTAGACACGTATAACTAATTTATCGGACCATGTTGCTTTGGGACAGAACAAGCAAAATAAATCAATAGAATATCAAGACTCAACTTCGAAATTTAGATTGCAAACCGTTGGCTTTTTGTTCTCTTTTAACTGAAGTAACGATAACTTTAACAATTAATAACGGAAATAGTTTAATAATTCCCCTTTTCTACTTTTGAAAAGCATTTCTAAAAATTTTCCAGCTGGAAGAGAGAAACCCTTTATTTGTGACAAACAAAAATCGCAAGAATGGTCGGTCAGAGGGGTGTACCCTACCCACCAATTGAGCCCGCCGGCAACCATGGGACCGGGCTATCAGCATCCCGGATCCAGCCCTCGACTCAAACAGTCTGTTATATGACCGTTATGGCAGACTTTTGCAAATATGCGATCTTAGAAGGATTAATTATATCTGGTACTTTGAAATTTATGCATATTTTGAACACAAAATCCCTTAATTCAAAATAGCTTCATGGTTCTTGCGTATCCCTTTTTTCCTTTGGTAAAATCAAGTCTTACTTAAATTTTTTACCTTTGATCAAAAGTTCTTATAGCAGCATAGACCAATCAAGAACTCAAATGGAATAAGACACATTGACAAGTTATAATATACTGTATCATTTATGCTTTAAAGCAAATCTAATGGATATCGGAGTAATGGTTACTTTTATAACAAGTGATTGATAGCTTCACCAATATAAAGACCGGATTATTTTCATGCAAAAGATGTGTGTGTTTGAATTTCATTGTCGATGTGAAAACTGTATTAATGAGCAATCTATCAAAAATTGTATGAGCAATCTATGATCATGAAAACATTTAAATTCAGTGTGAATCTTGTGCAACAACTACAAACTGTCAATTTGTCTCTTAGTTTCATAATACAAAGTATTTGATCGTTAAATCCATTAATTAACTAAAGTGAAATCACTTTATCCTTAATTTGACTAATTAATCACTTCATCTTCTCACACGTGGGCCACCCCCCATTTCCTCTGCAAGTTGCATTGCTGCACCCCCAAGCTCCGACTCACGAACTCCATTCCATTCCCACATCCAACGGCCCTCATTCCATCAAATCCCACTTACCGCGTCTCCTCCTTAGTCCTTCCTCCAGGTCCCCACCCCATGTTTATATCCAACGGCCCTCATTCCATCAAATCCCACTTACCACGTCTCCTCCCCGGTCCCTCGTCCATTTCCCCACCCCTATTTATATCCCCAGCCACCCACCTCCCACAAAACCATGCAACCTGGAAGGAAAAGTTCCCCAGACTCAAAGCTAAGCATATACACTCCACTCTCTGGTCTGTTGGAAATTACAAATCGGAGAAAAAAAATAATGTCGTTTCCTACTACGTTGCTACTTTCCCTGAAAATTATCTTGATTTCGACGGGAGCCATTTCCATGGCTATGGGGATGATATTCTCTGTTCCATCGATTACAGCTTTTACCTGTTATGACCTTCCTGTAGTTTGGAAATCTGTGGTGACCTGGCTCAAGCCTCCTTACCTCTACTTCATCATCAACGTTATTATCATCACCATCGCCGCCTCCTCCCGCTTCAGTCATCATCACCAATCCAAAAACTCGGATTCCTATCAATCACGTGAGCCGCTGATTTCTGTTAGAACACCTCCGCCGTCTGATGTGGTGGCCGCGGTAGTATTGGCTCAGCGGGAGGATGAGCTGAATAGGAATGCAGTGGAAGCTCCGGGGCCGCTGTCGCTGCCTCCGCCGCCTGTGGTGGAGGTGTATGTTGCTGAAGCTGAAGCTGAAGATGAAGAGGAAGATGAGGACGAGAAGGTTGTGGAGCTGAAGCCCGTGGTGGTGAACGGTGTTCAATTTGAGGCCGTTGGAGGAACTGAAGATGCTGATGACGTGGCGAATGATGAATGGGTGGTTCGGAGTCTAGTGCCACTCCGTCTCAGAAGATGGTTCTCCCCGAGTCTCCCCTGGATCTTCTCCTGCCGGAAAAAGAGAAACGCTAACTGCGTCGAGATTTGGGTCACAGGAAGCCTATCAAAACCAGTCCCGAAGGTATAAACTCAATTTACTAATTAAAAATTCCGTCCTTTTATTTTACTACTACTTTTTTCCCATTTTTTAAGTTCTACTACTACTATTACAATTTTAACCCTACTATTGGTAGCAAGACAAGTCAACTACCACGCAGTAATTTATTAAGGACGCTATATAGATTTAAATTGTGGACTCATGCAACGAAATTTTGTGGTGTAACAGCTGCGGTTGATCCATTAATGATAAGAAGAGAACTTTTAGAGTGTACTGTTACAGTGCTTCTAAGGTCGTGCAGAGAGTTCGAATTTGAAATTTAGCAGTTAGGGTGAAAAACGATATGGATAAGGAAACATGAAAGATTTAAAAAAAAAATTGAAATTTTGCGTATTATTACATCTTGTAATTGTGCATTCATTCTTTTCCTTGATGGTTGTAACATTAGCCATTTTTAAGGATGTCCTAAGTTTGACCATCTTTTAATGCAGAAGTTTCACGGAAAACTCTACGAAATTTAATTTGTCCTTTACTTTTTTTTTTTGTGTTTACGTATAGACAGAAGAAATTTGCTATGTTTTGGCTACATTAGATAAGCACGCACTTATTAGTAGTTGCTACCATATTGGCCCACAAAGGTTTCTTGTCTTCTAATTTTTGTTAATTGCCTAAAATTTCATTTGAAGTAGTTAGGTTAGGTTGGTCAAATAGTTACTCCATTTAGCTCTTATTCTTTTTATTAATTATTATTTTTTATTTTGATTTGGAAGGTGGGAGAGCGCTGAGGGTAGCAAGGCCAAAGAGGGATGAAACGCTGGAGAGCACGTGGAAGATGATAACGGATGGGCGTCACGTGCCGCTCACGAGGCACTTGAAGAGATCTGACACGTGGGAGAATCATGGGCGGGAGGTCTTCGTAAACCATCATTAGATTCGGAGCATGACTTGACTCCGGACCACGTGCCCAAATCACAGACCTTCAGAGAGACCGCACCAATTATTATGACGCACAAAACCACCGGCCGCCGGCGAGTTTGTCTCCG
This sequence comes from Coffea eugenioides, assembly GCF_003713205.1. Taxonomy (NCBI): domain Eukaryota; kingdom Viridiplantae; phylum Streptophyta; class Magnoliopsida; order Gentianales; family Rubiaceae; genus Coffea; species Coffea eugenioides. Next base: position 12,198,825 of record NC_040036.1, on the reverse strand, counting down.
GTTCCTGGGAGGATTAATAGGGAGCCTTCACCGGGTCAGGACGAGTTGAACCGCCGAGTCGAAGCATTCATCAAAAAATTCAATGAAGATATGAGGCTGCAGAGGCAAGAGTCGTTGAACCAGTACATGGAAATGATCAACCGTGGGGCCAATTAATTTGATACTACTAATTTTAGGATTTTCTTTTTAGCAAAGAAAAATTTGACACAAAAACCCAAAAAAAAAAAAAAGGAAAAGTTGTGTATAGAAGTTTTTGATTGACTTGTTAAAATGGTTGGGAGTTCAGTGATGTTTTTCCATGTCTAATTGGTATAGGGATATAAGACAGGGGCCAATTACATATACAACCAAAGAGTTATGTACATGAACATGCAAAGTTTTTTTTGTTAATTATCTATGTTTTACATCAATGAAAACTTAGTAGCCTATTAACTTTTTAATAGTTATTGAATACTTGAATTGGAGTATTATCTTTACTTGCTATTATGCATATATTTTCTTTACTTTTTTCTTTAATTTCCTCCATTTATTACTTCTAGGCCTTTTTGGTAATTTGGTTAGGATTGAAATTTAGAAACTCAAAGCTCAAATTCAAAACTTAACTAAGTACGACGTTACGTTCCTCAGATAATACTCTTCACTGATTTATTTGTTATAGCAGGTGGTACTTAACCTCTAACAATAGCTCTTAATACTTCACTTTAGTATTTTATTAGATGAAGAAAGATTAATTTTGGGGTGCAAGTTTAATTTGCAGTTATTACCATATACATTTTTTTTTTGGGTAATTACTACTAGTATCTTTATTATGTTCTCCGATGCATCTCGCCAGGTCTAGTCGTGCTGATGCTATAGGCCGCAACCAACGACAGAAAACGAGAGTCAATTGCAATGCTGGGTCCTATTTCATAAGATGGGCCAGGGCTTTGGGTTGTGACACTGGCTAGTCATCCGTATTCATAACCTGTTGCATCGTTAGGCCCGACACGGAAAGCCACTTGGCATGAGAAGTAAAAAACATAATGGACCACTTGATCGGATAAGAAAAAGAACTTAATAGACCACAACCATCCCCTTCTCAAAAAATAAATAAATAAATAATTGCTAAGAATAAAATATGACAAGATATCTTGATTGGGAAAGAAAACGAATTTAAATAGATTTAGAAATTAGAGGTTCTGAATTCAAATCTCCCAACCCTCTTCTGCTAAAAAACAAAAAAAAGGATTTCTAGGAATAAACTATGACAAGGTATCTTGGTTTTAAGATTCTTAGACTAAATTCTTGTCGAAATAATTACAGGTTGATATAACTGTCAATTAACTGGAATGTTGTAGATTGTACAACACAGTAACTTAATTAGTTATATATATATATATATGGAATAAATGAATTATGAACTGAACACTGAGTCAACCTTACTTCTTATTTATTATTTTCACGTCAGAAGTCACAGATAAATTCATTGAGTAAAAGCAATTCCAAAAATAAAAAAGCAAAAAGAAGTTGTTGTTGTTGTTTTTTTTTTCCAGCGTTCTCTGGCAGCCCAAAAACAGCCAAACACTGATGATCTACTCGCTCCTGAAATTCTGCGAACGAAATGGGCTAAAATTAGTTAAATCCAGAAGCCAAGTTTTCGGCGGTCGGTTTGAACTGCTACGTCAATGGTCATCGGAGCGATCAAGAATCCACATCAATTTCAACGTATTTATCGGTGCTTCTGAAACTTTTGCCATCTTATCAAATCCAGGATCAGTTATACAATAAAGATTGGAATGCCTACTTTTGCATGTAAAATCTTTCTCGGTATTCATACACACGATCCAATTTATGTCTGATTGAAAGTGCAAAATTTGCCAACCCTCTCATTGGCCACGCCTATTTTCTACTGCTTCCTTTGCATTGGTCATTGGAACTAGTATTAAGATTGAACATAATAGATAGACCTTTCATGAGAATGGACGATTATCTAATACTGTTCTTTGTCTACAAAGCTAATATAAAGAGAGGAGAGCAACTAAACAATTACTACAGATTTCAGTACACCTTACATCTGATTGGAGAGGTAGTCGTGTGTTTCATCAATATTTCAAAAGAAACATGGTAGTAAATTTTTTTTTTTTTCTTTTAAGGAATGAATGTCCCCTGGTTTGTGTTAGAAAAATAACTACAAATATAGAATACAAGATGTGGTTTTGACGTGAATAGATTCACTTTTCTTGAGGAAATTTGCCCCCGCTACTTGCTATCGAGTTTGTGGCAATTCCATCTAAGAATTACAATGCCAGAAACTAGAATTTCCTTGCACCAATACAAAGAAACTCTCTCAAGAATATTTACGGAATTTTATGTTTTTTTTTATTAGTAAAAGAAGAAAGAAAAATGAAAGTAAAAGTTAAAAGTGAGTGAATGATGTCTAGATCTTTTTATTTTTTATAGTCTAGATACCCCTTTATGAAAATACGTCTCTTTAGACATGTACATACATCTTCATCAACATTTCTTAATGAATAGGTAACTTTTTGTCAATATATACCTTTCAATAAATAGAAACCTTTTGAATAATAGGTACCCCCTTAATCAATCGGTACCTTTTGTCAATGGGTGCATTTTGATATACTATCACTTTTCTTTTCATTTTCCCCCTAACTTCCCAACATGGAATACATCAATAACTATATCCCACAGTTAGTGAGTCAATAATGTGGAGATTTATTCTTGCAAATGACGAATATCATGAAAAAAGCTGGACACACAACGGGCATCTCAATATTAAGTCTCCTCTTAGGTAGATATATCTATTCCAAATCCCTAAAAGACTCATTAACGAAGAGTGGGATAAGGATCATGACAACAAGAGTGACAGCTCCTGCTATAGCAAATTTAGCACGCCTTCTGGCTTCCATATCATAATGATCAGGCTGGTCTAGCAATTGTGCCGCCCCAGTTGATTTCATAAAGGAACTCTCACGGACCACTTGGTTTTCCCGACCCAAGCCGCCACTTTTGCTCTCCTTCTGACCAAATCCCTCAACTACAGCAGCCATGCCCAAGAATGCCTGATGCAACTCAACCAAATTCCTCTGCATATTCTTCGAACCTTCACGCCTTTCTTGAACTTCTTGAAAAAAATCCACTACTCTATCTCTCCCATGCTCCTGGATTGCCTCTTCCAGAGAATCCTCAAGTCGTCCGCTGGATGCCAAATTCTCGATGGCCTCTATAAATTTCTTTTCTCCCGTGATTGAGTAGTACTTGGACTCGACAGTTTCTTTGTATACAGTTGCCATTTTGACTCTCAGCCCTTGAAATTCATCCATCATGTCCCTTAGTTTTTTTCCAAGCCCCATAACCACGGAAATCATGGTTCGGTCAATGGTATCGGTGGACGACATGAATTCTAGAGCTTCGACTCTTTTCTTGATGGACTTGGCCAGCATCGAGACATGATCAACATCTGAATCCATTCGGGCTCTGAGTTCTTTCATTTTTGCCGCATCCGGGACGGTTTTGCTCTCCTCGTTCGTTTCATTCAGCCTATTGCGGACCTTATCCATGCTTTTCACGTCTTCCTTCACGATCTCGAGTTCATGCATAAAACGATCGAGATGGCTAGCATCATTTGACAGCCTTCCACCAATTTCCATGTTGTCCCTCGAAGCCTGATTCTTCAAATCCTTGTATTTCTTGAAGGAACCAGACATGAACATATCTGACAAGTTTCCTCTTTTGATTAACTGGATTTTGAGAGTTTTGTTAAATGTGTGATCAAATTAATACAAACTAATTGCAGATGGATTTGCTAGGCAAATCTTTGAAATATTTCTTGTTCTATTTGATCAAGACCTCATTGCTCCCAAGAGGAGCTTCATCCTCCTCTTCATCAATCTCTGATGAGGAACTGAATTTATTTGACCCAGAAATTGGTTGAAGTCATTGTAATTGGAATCTGGGTTGGCATGAGAAGCCATGGTTAAGGTCACAAATGCGACAACGAATTTAGCAAGATTTTAGAGTCTAACAAACCATAATGTTTATACAGCTAATTTCGATTAATTCAACTACTCTTGAGGCCGGCATGGGTCCAATACGAACTTGGTACTGCCTTAGAAAAAATTAAATTGGTATATGTACGTCGTTAGTTGTCTAAATTATAAGGTTCAGTTAGTAAATTAATCATGAAAGACGTACGTGTCTAAGGGCTGGATTGAAGGTTTAGTAAATTATAAGGTTTATTATGAAGATATATAGCTTTTCATAGTATTTCATCTATAATACTATATTTAATAAATACTCTTCGATTGCTTAAAATGACTACCAATGGGTTGATATTATGCTAAATCTAAATGGTTAACATGTAGATTTGGAGAAACAGTATAATTGATTATCAATTTAATGGCTTAAAATTAAAAGAACTATGAACATTCTCTTCTTATTCCCCATTAATAGTATCATGTATTAAAGTAATGTTGTTGACAACTCAAATTTTGTTAGGAACCTCTGGTCATGTGTCATATCATTTATGTCAGTTGAAGGACAACTAATGAGTGTGTGTGTGTGTGTGTCTTTTTGAAGTCTTTGTTGATCTGCTTCTTTTGAGGTTGCTGCTTCTTTTGTAAATGGTGAAAAAAGTAGTGATTTTGAATTGTTTAATATTCAAATTTTGGTTATATCCCATAATCATATAATATGCTTTTAAATCATGTTTTAGATTATGTTTTTGAAAACTCAAATTTTGTTAGGAAGGGGATAAGTGGAGAAACACTACTAATCCTCTTTAAAAAAAGGAAAAAATTTGAAAAGTCATTATTGAATTTTACATTGCTTAAGCTCTTTTGAAAAGTCTTTATTTGCTTGCCTCTTTTGAAGTTGTAGCCCTTTTCCTAACGGAGAAAAACGTAATGATTTTGAATTAATTGTTTAATTTCCAAACTTTGGCCATATGATCATAAAATTACATAATATGCTTTGTAACTTTACAATATGCATTAGACAAAATCTCTTTCTTCACTTTGAACCTATTGGGTGAAAAACCCGATGTGGATATTTTATTTGCCAAGGATTAAAAAAAAAAACTTGACAATATATAGGGTTGTTTCTCCATTAAACTCGAAGAGAAAAATTATCCATTAGCGATTTCAACCACGTAAATGAAATGATGAATTTTACTAGAATTTCATTTTTCCTCATCCTGAAAATGAATCAAGATGAAGTCGAGCACCAATCAAATTAAGCACAAACCAGTACGGTACGGTCAATGCATGTCGAGCACCAAGAAACGAAGTAATCTCCACATTTTCGGAGATTTTTTTTTTCAGCAAAATGGAAACTGGACAAGCATTTAGGAATAAACAATCACTACTTGACATCAGAGCTGGGTTACTCACACGGCAGCAGTTCTTTCTTTCCATGAGGATCCTCTGTTGTGAGGAGCTCATATTTCTCAATGGTAACAGAAAAATCACGAGGGTGATCCGCTGTGCCGGCCGGAGGCGAAGCAGTGAACACACCGAACATAATGCAGCAAGGTTGTGCCTTCCAAAGGGTAGCAAATCTAAAGCCCGAGGCTCGACCAATGTACCAAGGTTCACCGCCGCTCTCATCGGTTTTCTTCCTAAATAAACCATCCCTCTGAAGGGGTTTGCCGTATTATAAAAGTAGACCGTGTATTAAAGACCAGTATCATCATCTGACTCCTCGGTTAGACCTCCCAAAGCGTAAATCAGCAAGCCACAAGAACCAATAGCAACCCGTTGGTAGGCTGTGAATGGAGGGCGCTGCTCATTTAGTTTCTGACCACATAGATGACCCTCGTCATCTCTTTCATTCAGGTCTATGTACCAAAAGGTACCATGAGACTGGTTCTTGACAAGAAAATAGATGCCTGATTTGTCACCTTCTTCTTGCTCATTAGTCATTACAAACCCTTGCTTTCTTCCTCTCCACGCTCTCCGTCTCTGTGCCAAGGCTTTTCTGGTGCTGTTGCTTCTTCTTGCTGTCCAACTCCGTGTCCATGGTGCCAAAGATTTGGTGGTTCCTTCTAATTAGGGCGACGGGATTGAACAAACCCTATTTGGGGATCTTACTACAAGCTTTAAACACAAGTATATGTTGTAAAGATATGAAGCATATTATGTAAATTTCACTATATTTTTCTTCAATAAAAGTAAATGAATGAAGAGCTCAAAAGGAGCTTAATTGATGTAAAACTCAGAAAACTGCTCGTTTGTCTATTTAACTTGCATGAACTATAGGAAATATTTATCTGATATGTTAATATTGTTTATCTAAGTTCATCGACAAAAAAAAAAAGAAAAAAAGAAAAAGCTTTACCTCAATTTTCAGCTGCTTTTAAATTCCTGTCCATCCTTGGCCCTAACTACAGCGGCATGGTTGTCCCACGCTGTCCATCCTTGGCATGGTTGTAAAATTTGATGTCATTTCTATGACCCTCTCTGAGGTTTCCTTGGTGGCAGTTGCTCCCTCCAGATTTGCTACCCTTTGGGCCTCCCAACCATGTACTGTTAGGTTAGGTGTGTCAACTGCTTTGCCTTCCAGCACACATGTTTTGCCAGTTACCATTGTGGTATCGGAGAATCTTAAAACTAGAGGAGCACGAAGATTAATGTCTACGTTGAAATAGCTGTTGCAGTGTGACTTGCATGCTTTGATTCTTATATATCTTTCTTTTTCATGTTAACGGAATTCTTGACCTGCAAAGACCTCCCAATTGGAAATTCTTGAGATGTGATAAAAATATAACCGGGGAATCTTGAGTTTTCGGCTGGCACAACTTGCCGAAGAATGTGGCATTGACCTCAGTAGAATAGTTGCACTTAAGTGTTCGATATATCTCCGGAATGGTGGACTAGCACTGTAGCACCTTGCCGTCCAAAACACTTGATAAATTAGCACCATGATCAAGCATTTGAATGCACTGCTCTTGAGATAGTATAAGAATTTCATGGTGTTGTCCTGCAAGTGCGAGAGTAGCATCTTTGCTACATTAAGCGATGGGCATAAATACTAGTCACACAGATATTTTATCTGTCAAATTATGGTCAACAGAACTAGAAAGTATAGTTCCAAATTCACAAGTCAAACAACCAAAAATTCCAGCCAAACGGAGCAATCTCATTCAGATAACTGATGCGAACACGAGTTATTTGTAAAAACACTCCCCCAAAAAAAACACAAAAATAAGCAACTTATAGTCTCAAAAGTTTGTCAGCGATAACCACCAGAGCTAAATTCATCCGAACTTTTTTCTACCTAAAAAAAATAAAAAGTCAGATAATTGATCCGCTATCTACTACCTTGTGAAATAATTTATCCGTTTTTGGGATAATGCCTGCGTCTGCGATTTAAGAGACGCAAGATTGCCCACGAATCCTGCAAGACAACCTCTCTGCTCTTGTTGCAACTTGCAAGAGATACCATGCGTGCTTCAGAAAAGCACCTTAAGAAGCCGGTCCAGTATAATGGACATGGCCTACCCCATGTATCAAGCAATCTATCTGGCAGACCGTCTATATCCTCCTTGTAAGAAATTCTAGAATATAACTTACTTACAAGTGCAAATAGGACTAAACAACGCAATTGCTCTGTACTCAATTAAAAAAAAAAAATCATGCTTTAATTACACTGGCAGTATGTTCTCACATTAAGGGCGGTAAAGCAAGCTCCTAACCACATAAGGAGCAGCTTCAACCACAGCCTCTCCAAGTGCATACCGAGCAAAGACGAGCAAAGGAAGGCCACGATATCCAGATAGTTACCTGAAAAATGTACCACTTGTTTTTGCAGCGATAGAACTACATCCTACCAGTTTATATACAAATATGTAATTCCAAAAGCAGATGAATGTACACTAAGTTAGACCTGCCTCTTCCACCAAAAAAGTAGTTCAGGTACTCCCCTATATGGCAGCAGGAAAGACACTTCATCAGGCTGGTGACAACGATGCCACTGTCTCTTTCAATGAAGACCAACGCAGGTCACACTCAGTTCTCTTGTAACTGCTATGAAGAGCAATATTACTGAAATTTGTCCGTCCAGCTGCATCCTGCTATGTCTGATTGCCAACTAAACTTCCTCTACCACTAGAAGCTGATAACCTCTGCTGCCTGTTATGCCGCTCCCGAGTCTCCAGCATCGATCTTGGGATGTTACCAGAACAAAAACTAGGCGACAACTCTTCCTCCTTTTCTGGCTGTATATTGAGGTCTATTTGACCTTTAAATGGCAATGCAGAACACATCTCATCAGGGTTGTCAATACAACCCTCATCACTTACCACTTCCTCCTTTGGACTTTTGTTCACAAGGCCATTAGGCACTTGTTCAGGCAACTCTTGCATGTTAAGCATTTGGTCACTCGTTTCTGGAATTTTCTCTGTTAAATTTTTCTCCTTTTTCAACATCATGGTTTTATGACGACGCTTCAAGGATTTGCAGACAATGCAGTCACATGGTTGCTTATGTTTGGGTCCTTTTCCACTTGGCGGTTGAATGCAAACAATGCACGAACAACCAGCCTTATGGCGCGGGTGCTTTGTTGTTGCCTGGGATGCCTGAAAGGACCCTGATTTTTCCTGTATGGCTAGATTGGCAAGTGCATCAAGCCCTTCCAAAGCCTCAACTGAGTCAGGATCCTGCTTAGGAGCCCTTATCTTCTTAGAAGCAGCTGCAAAGGAGTAATATTATTTATTTGGAAATTAACAAATCATGACAACACTAGCACTCGTCTAGCAGACTAAGGCTCCTCAAGGGTGAAACAGACCTGGGGTTTTTGATGCAATGAGAAGAAGGAAACAAGAAAAAGTTCATACTTTTGCTAATAGCAGGTAATAGGTCCTGAAGCTTCTCCATGGATAATTCTTGAACCGTTGAACAGAGAGATCTGCAACAAAGTTGAAAGAATCAGTAAGATTCCAGGATAAGCTCACACACTGTACCATGGAGCTCTAGGCTAGTGTGCCAAATAAAGTGAGATACATTGCAACCTTTTCACATCAAACAGAGCAATGTCCTGCACCAGTTATAAGACAAAATATTCTAGCCTGAACTTAATAATCTATCAGGTCCAAAATCACAAATGGGTCATATACTTTTTAAAAAGCCAAAGATCTGATTTAAGAGGCAAGAATATTGAACTTGAAAGATGCAAGGACTGGGAAGGAGAATATTCTACAAGCCAGAGAAACCAATATTAGCAACAACTATCACCAGCTCACATCAAACTTGTCAAGAAACTAGCCTGTATAAACTCTGAGATTCTCTTGGTGATATAGACATGGTATTAATCCATATCCATAGGACTAAATAAACACAATAAAGTTCTATTAGGTCTATCACTCAATTAAGACAGGTTAATCTCAGCTGCCACATGCCTCCTTACTGAACTTGAGACCAATATTTTACCATGGATAAAGAGCATACTCAACTCCATTTCAGTTTTACAGGAGAGCTTCTGCAGTCACCGCAATAGTAAAAACACTTGGTTTTAAAACATAACTAGGTGTTATCAGAGTTATCCCAGAATCACTATTCTCTAAGAACCGCAAAAGAACAAGCAAATAGACACGTAACTACATATGATGGTGGGAGATCACAATGACAATCATTAATTAAGCAAAGCATCATATCATAGGCTGGAATGCATGTAATACAACAGGAGAAACAGCCACAAGCTGCTGCATCCAAACAGCCAATCCCTCAAAGCAGAAAGCATAGTTTTGGTTGTCCACCATACCTCTCAGGGTCCCACAAGTTCTGAGAACATGTCCACTTTGATGGAAGAAGAGCATCAGCTGGTATTTTGCGCCACTTAGAACATTCTTCACACTGAGCCCACTGAATCTTTTTGCTGCAAAATGAAATTTAAAAAAATGGGCATGTTACCCTGTATAAAATCATAGCAACAGAAGTCAAAAAAAAATTCCAGTTTTCCAAGAAGCACATAGAGAACCTACCCTTGATGATCAGTACCAGGAATAGTAGGTCTTCCAATAACTGGTGCGTCCTGCTGTAGAGAATGAAGTCAGAATGCAGAATTTCAAAATCCTTAAAAAGCTTGAGCCATTGTTAAGTTAACTTAGCAACTATCAGGAAGCATTGACAGATGACCAAAGAAGCAGAATCAATTTAGAGAACTTCTAGAAATTTGAGTATAATTTTCTTTAAAAATTTCATGCAGGACAATGATATCAGCAATTACAAAATATTCTGTTAAGAAATGTCAGCAACAACAATCAGTTCAATGAACTCATTCACGAATAAAGCAGCATTAACTAAAGCTACTAAATGCTCAAAAACCATGACATTAGACTCAAAAGTGCATCCTCAATGTACTACCCATTAATCTCTTTTTCCAGCCTACCATCTTCTTGGTATGCTTCTAGCACGTATGAGCTATATGGCGCAAAAAAGGGTGTGCTTTTTCATGAACTTACAGCATGACAAAATTCTACAATGTGCTTCCTCAAAAGAAACAGCTATATCAACATACACACACACAAAATAAGGCAGGTAACAGATGAAAATGGTTGCCTATCTAAAACTTTCAAAATAGAAAAGCAAATCAAGTAAAGCCAGCTTCAATGCTTAAGTACAAGAAAAATCTAAACAGACCAACTTGAATACCTCATACTCTTCAATTTCACAACCTTCTATAACAAAGACGCTAGGAGCCTTATTAGGAGGTGGGCGGAGCAATCCTTGAACTTGTTCCCAGGTGACTTTCAGCTCTAACATGTCCTCATTTTCAATCCTAAGGCGTTTACTTTTTAAACCCAAAGTGCTATTTTTTCGCTTACTACGGACTGCAGGCTTGGCTTCAACTACTTTGGCTACATGCACTCGTTTATCAAGTTCTGGCCAAGTACTTCCCGACTTTGCTGCAGCACGATTTAGTGATGGACAACTGGATGATGCTGAGTAGCCTTTCATACGAGAATTAGTTGATACTAGTTCACCAGGTTTTGTTATTTCACCAGCTTTGTTACTCTTAGGCGCAACATCCCCGTTTGAAGAATATCCTTGCCCAGCATTAGAAGCTTCATTTCCCTGTATATTGTAAAAAGGTCATAATATGTGACACTGTATTCTTAATGAAAGATCAATCTAGCGAAAAACAGAACCATAATAGTTAACAACTAAGACAAGTTCTGGTGTGAAATATTGCAGTCATGTGGAAAGTTCTACAATTTTAATATATTGCAAATCACAGTCTTATCCTCCCTGTCCACAACAATTATGTGATAAAAGGAATCCAATGCACCAGTTGTATGCTAATAGAATAATTAAGAAAGCTTTAATCTTATAGGCCAGGTTACTGATATGTGCCAACAAGAAACAGAAAACAAGCCAAGCCAGCACTGTGCATCTATCCTCAAAATAATGAATTAAGGATATCATAAACATGGAAAAGAGCACTATTTTGCATTTTGTAGTAAATTGACCAACCTGATCTGATGGAGCACATGAAGCCTTTCTGCAACCCATGACCAACTTTCCTTCTGGCTCTATTCTGCTGAATGTTACTGAATCATTTGATCACATATCATTAGTGTCTGGATATTTTAGCATACAAATACAAAAAAATGCAAATATCCTAATTCTGCACTCATGTTTTCTTTTTCTCCTCTTTCATTCCTCTCTTGGGTGGGTGGTGAGAGGTTTTGCGTTCTTTTTTCTTGTGAGTACAAGGGAGAAGGGTGGATTTGGTGGCAAAATGCAACAGTGGAAGAAAGAATCGCATTAAGTACATGCTTCGCTATACACAAAGATATAGTTCTCCAAATACTACATCCTATGAATTAATGCAAGAAAATGACAAAATATGCTCTCAGCACTTGATTCAACACTAATGAGAGAGGCACACCCTACATCTGTGCAATTAATAAAATAATCATGGGGAAAAAGTAAAGGTAGGAAAAAAGTTGAAAGAAAAAAGGATGGGAGAAGCTATTAGCATCAAATAGTTAATTATTATGAAAATACTATTGAAGTACAAAAATTTGTCGTCCATGTTCATGCTTTATGATAGTTGAAATAGAGGTAGTACGATACATTACAAGAAGCAGAATTATTAACCTTTCTCAGTCCCCCACTGTTCAAAAGCACCCATGCAACACCACTTAATATCCTTTCCAAATTGATACCAGTTGTAAGAGAATTGATACTTAATTAGAAGAAACTAAAATGACGGTTCTGACCAAACAATGCACGGCTACCGGAATATGATTCTAGAATCAGACAACAATAGATGTTTACCATGTGGTTGACCATTCCCATTCCCATTCCAGCCCACATGGAAAAAAAATGAAAAACCTTATTTAGCTCTCAGGTTCCATGATTAATCATAAGCAAAGAACTAAAAATCCACGTGGTATTAGGGAAATATTCAAGGATTTCAAAGTGCTGAACAATAATAATTACCTACATCACCAGCTTGCAATTGCATAGACTGTATACAAGGAGTTATCCCTTCTAGAACATACATTCTGCTATTGTTATTTGGCCAAAACCGAAACTGGAAAACCCATTCCTTCCCTTTCAAATCTTGTACTTTCAGTGGCAATCCCTCTGGCTGAGAAATTGGTGGAAAATAGGCCTACATCATAGTACATATGTTTCTCAGAAATGAATACAAGAAGGTAATATTTATACAGAAAATTCTAAGTAAGCCCCCATCTAACAAGTAATAAAGAACAGTAAGTAACACTTCCAGGCAGTAAAAAGTTTAAGTCATATACTTTCAAAACTTGGTGACATTGTTAGCTGACAGCAGTCAATGTTCAGTGTAGCACATCAGAAAATGAAGATTCAGCTAACAGCATTTACATACAACCCAAACATAGGCTACAGTGTACAGATGCCAATCTAGAAAACAATTAATTTACAATCAAAATGCCAAGAACATCCAATCTAGAAAACCAAAAGATCAGAAACACTTAAAAATTCGAAAGCTGAGCACCTAATAAGTACTTACCTCTGCACATTTTTTGGGAAGCACTAAGCGCCCTATCCGGCCAGCATCACTTGCACTTAGCATCTTCTCAAACAAAGGTGTAATTACCGAGTTTGAACTAGATGTAGTTAAGTCAAAACAAGATGCTTAACTGCCGTAGTCAGCTTGTCAACTCAAGCATCTAAAAATTATATGTGCATTAACAATTTCTGATAACTAAATGCTTCTTTGAGAAAGCTTATGCCATGTCTGCATAAAAGTAAAAGTTTCGACCCAACCATAAACCAAAAGCCAAAACTAAAGCAATGTCAAAGGTGTCACAAAAACTTATCAAGATTTTTCTATCATAAGGATACTCTCCAGATATCTGCTGCAACTCCTGGTCAGTTATTCGGGGCCAATAACGAGGAAGCAATTGACTCCGTGCTCGTACCTCTGGTCTGGCCCGTCCATTGCGTGGTTGACCCTCAGACGAATCTGCTGGGTTGTGACCACAAGGTCGTTTCTCAGATGGTGTTGGCTGGGTTGTCTGTTGAATAAGAGTGCCAGATACCTTAGTATGATTGTTGCTTCCATTTTCCAATGCAGGAGCTGTAGCTACACTGAAATCTGAAGTTGATGGGTACCCAGTTTGAGGGGAAGCATTCGAAAAGGGAAAAGATTGCTCCTTACCCATGGCTCCTGCAACAAAGAATTACATTGGTGGACATAATGTTAATTCCTTATATCTATGTACTATGTAATTCAAGTACATCTCTGAGCAGTGAAATCAATTACCAGAAGTGCCACTCCCAAATTCTGAAGAACAAATCCTCAGGCTCCCATTCATGAACCTTTCAAAAGATTCCTCCTTTTTTTTCTTCTCCAAAGAGGAAGATAATCTTTCATTAAGCTGGAGCCTATCAACCCCACCTGATACATCAAATTCAATTGGTGTGGGAACCCTTGGCTGCAACTCAGATTGGATAGCAGAACCATTGAACAAACTAGGAGCTTGACGCCAAGGCACTGGACCTGAACCGGCTATCGGACTCCAATTTTTGACAGATATATCTTTAATTCTTTCAGGCTGTAAAGGAAGGAACAATGAAGGCGGAGGCCAAGCTGGATTTGGCGTCTACAAGACAGATGACAAGAAAAAAAATGAGAACCGCAAAACAATATCTTAGAGAAAGGATACGAAAGAAATACTGATTATGGTTTAAACATTCAAGTCATGGATAGTACAGCATTACTGAATTTTCAAAATTATTAATTTAAACAAGTTTCTGAACTACATAATTAGAGGAAAATCAGACAAAACAAATCAGATGAAGAGGCTACTCTTTCATATGCTTAAACTTATGCAAGCTTAGAGATTCTAAGGTGTCAAAAGATATAGCAGAAACAGATACTAAAAAATAAATTATTGGCCAAAATATCATGCCAATTCAACTATTTTACTAGTTAACAATCACAAGTGCTTATTTCCGTGGATGAATTTTTATACAGGGGAGCTGTTTATGCTACTAACCTCATTACACCTGTCTAAAGATAGCAATGTTCAAGTTTTGACTTGGTAAACTGGTAGTACATAGACACTCAATAAGCATAATACAAGTGTCTAAATCATAGTTATGTTCAAGTCATAAATTGGTAAAAGGATGGTGAAATAATTAGCTCATTAAATCTCTCTAAAACATAGACAATAAATCCTATTTTTAGGATTTCCATCATTAAATCTAAGCTGTCTATGCCCTTATCAAACGGTTGCCACCAAGACTTCCTAATGCTTAAAAGAGTGCAAAGGAAGCTATGGGAAGCAATAGATGATAGACAAGCAAATGTGAAATTCAGAAACCATCAAATGGAACAAATGACTCTTACCAAGATGAAACTTTTCCGCGCACAGGTTATACACTCAATTCCACCAGCATCCAGTAGGACAAACATATGGAAAGAGACAATACATCCACAATGTATTTGCTGCATTTGATAATTTAAAGATTTAGAACCCCATTGAAGAAAAAGGATGGAGCTTTCAAATTTGAAAACCAACAAAGTCATCATTAGTGCAGCACAGATCAACAAAAGTTACTTAGCCACAGGGTCCTGTGGTTGTTTCCCTGAACCTAAATTCAAATCCTGGAAAACCAATGAATATCTGGCTTACCTTCCCACAAGATTCACAACATCTCCAACCAGAAGCATCAAGATGAAAAGATTCACAGAATTTTCCATCCTCATAAGCAGAACTACAATCAAATATAAGTCTTGTCAGGTTCAGGGTATCTATAGAGACAACTTTAAAGAAATATGAAGGGATTATTGAGAGAAATAACTGAAGCACAGAAAGTATTCAAGAATAGTTTCTGAGATGCACGATTGAAGAATATAAAGTCCCTTATACATTCAGAGTGACATTGGTTTTAAATTTTCGCTTATACATTCAGAGTGACATTGGTTTTAAATTTTCGCTTATACATTCAGAGTGACATTGGTTTTAAATTTTCTTCATAGGTGGGAAGTCCATGAATTCAGATATGTGCCGCCTTAAGAGCATCTGCACTCGTGCATGCAACCACCATAACGCAGACCAAGCCGACATATAGCGCCATTACCCATACAAATGTTATTTGTGCACCCAAAGAAGCTTCTTGCACACCTTACTATGTATTTGGCCTACTGTACATGTTTGTCAAAGAATCAGCAAAATACCCTTCAAAAAGCTGTACCCATTAATTAAGAAATGTGTCCAACAAAAGCTCCAGAATCAGTAGACCTGAGGTATGATTCTTTACGCCCACATATAGAAAAATGTAATATATCATGCAACCATTTTAGCACCTCATATTTTAGAAAGGAAATGTTAATTTCCTTCCCTTCCAGAGCCCAACCCTTATTTTTCCTCAACGTTTACTCTATAAAAAAAAAAAAGACAGGCATACTTCGATATCTGTTTGCCCCCCTTTTCCAGACATATACATTTAAATTAACCAACAACTAAACAAGAGGACAGCAAGTCTCATAATGACAAGAACACATGACCATGGAATAATAATAAGTAGCTTGTACTGTCAACACAGTTTTCACCCCCAAAGAAACAAGTAAAAAACCATAAAACCATGTCTACTAGAATTGAATGAAGGTAGAGATAGTTTTCACCCACACATACAAGTCCCATAGTAGCAAGAATACACGAAACCTGACCTAGTCCCTTGGGGTTAAATGACGGAAGGCATCCTAACTGCCTTATTCCCTCATTTTGGAATTTTTCTTCACTAGATTTTTAAGTAATTTATCTTCAGGACTCCTAAAGAATCAGATACCAACAGAGGCGAGAAAAGGAAAAGAGCAAGATAGAAACTTTATACTAACAAGAAATTTCAGAAAAACAATTCAAAACCAAAAAGGGGCAACCAACATAGTTAAATTCGTTTACTTAGAAGCACACTAACTTTTAATTTTTTTCCCCATTTCTGGAATTCAGGTAATAACAGCGTTTGAACAATGACCTCTTGCCTCGATAGTAACATAAACTGTACAACGGTTTTTTACCGAACAAATATATCACAACCTGAACTCTCATAGAACATGCTACTAAGAGGCATATTCTATAAAAAATCTGATCTTTCCAAACACAACAGTCATGCCCAATAAGTCAAAGCTCAAGTAAGCACCAGAAACACCACTCACTATTTTCCAGGAAAAAATTAAAAATAAGGAAATGTAACAGAGAAATGAAATTCAACAGCAGCATTTGTCAGACTCTAGTTCTGCTTAGCATTCCCAAAGATACGATTTTGACAGCAAAAAAACTACTAAAATAAACCCAAAACACAAGACATGAAATCAAAACTTAGTACACAAGTAAAATGGGGGTCATAAAATAACGCAAAACTTCTAAATCCGCAACGGTAATTAAAAGAAATAAATTGGCTTACGCGCAACGATCACAAAGGTCAGCAAACTCGCCGGTCCGGCGACGCCAACCTTTCCTCGGCCTCTCTAGAGTTTCCTTGCAGTTGGAATTGAAGCAAAATTTCGCCAGCGACGCCGTCGAAGCCGCCGCCGACGCGGCCATAGTTTCCTAATAAACCTTTAACAAACCCCGCCTCCGCCGCCGCATAAAAACCCTAACAATAAATTACCAAAACCTAAACGACAAAGAAAAAGAGGAAAAAAAAAGATTTATCGAGGAAAACGTGTTCCGTCGATTGAGTCGTGCAAGTCGAAACATGAAACTTTCGTGGTAGATAAGGTGAAGCGTGAAAAACGTAAAAAAGCGTAAAAATCCTATGTGAACTTAAAAACTCTATAGAAAGAGAGAGAAAGTGAAGGAGGTGAAAGGCGACGATTTGATTTGATTACGGGTTGGGTTTTCCTCAGCAGAGGGTTTTAGGATTGAGAGAGAGAGAGAGAGAAGAGTGTTGTTTTGTTACGCAGTGGGGAAAGGAGTGTGTGTGTGTGTGTGTGGGAGTGGGTGTGGGCGCGTGAGCATGAGATCAGATACGTGTTACATGTAGTAGTATGGCTTAAAGAGCACGTTGATGAATAGGGAAGAAGGGGTTAATTTTAGTCTTGGAGCTGACGGCGTCGTTTTTTGGCGATGACTTGAGTTTGAGTTTTGGTCGACCTCGGCGACGCTGTCATTGGGCGAATTCTCCAACCTTATCTGAATGCGATTTCTTTTCTGTGTACACTGAATCTCGCGCACTCTTGTGTGTGTCGAGATTATTTGATACAATTATTTAAAATAATTAGTATAATTTTTTTATAATGTATATGAGATAAAAAATAATAAAAATTTTATTTAGGATGCAAAAAAATATTTTATAAATAACTAGACTATGCAATTTATTACTAGACCCATTGGAGTGAAATGTGAAATTTTGTCTTAGGTGCTGGTACAACTCTTTTTTTTCAAACCCCTTTTGGAATCAACCACCGCACACCTACGTACCTATTAATACAAGAAGGTATGGAAGTTAACGGTAGCATTCCTATCTTTTGAAACGTGACATAACTCTCATTTGAGAAAGTTATAATTTTCTTCCATTTTCTATTTCTCCATTTATGGTTTAACACAAAAGATCTACTATAGGGGTTAAGACGAGATTTTCATTGGAAGTCATTTTGTTTAATCACATAAACTTTTATTGTTTTTATATGTTATGTATGACCAAGTTTTACAAATTAATGAAAAACTTTTAATCTTTGGATATTGATTAATTATGTTTGATTGGTAGCGAACCAGCTCTTAGATTTAAATGCTCTTTTATGTAATCGATTAAACTCTCTCAGAGTTGCACAGGAAAATTAGAAGGGGGGAGGCTGAGGTGACAGGAGAGAGGGGGAGGGAGGAAGAAGGAAGGAAAGGGGGAGAGAAGAGAAGGGACAGGGAAGAAGGAGAGAAAGAAAGAGAAAAGCAAAAAAAAAAATAAAAATAGAGTTTTGCTGATGCCAGTTGCCGCGGAGGTGCTGATGTCATCGGTCGGCTGTAGGAGGGAGTAAAGAGGAAAATCAATGGTAGGGTGGGAGAGGAGGGGAGAAAAGGAAACTAAAAAAGAAAAAAAAAAGAATTTTTCTATAAATTCTACTTTAAAATTCAGACAAACACTCAAGAAACCTAATAGCAAAATAGGGTCCAAATTTTACATTAGTGTTATTGTAAATTTGTATTTGAAATACTAGTTTTTCTAAAAATGAAATACATAGGTTAGATTCCAAACAAGATTAGACATAACCGACAACAACAATAATCAGCTGCAGAAGAAACTTATAGCCACCTGCAAACGACAATAGCTTGGAGAAATAAACGACCATGATCTATTCTTTAATTATACTCAGGTTGCCCGGCTGGATTGTAAAAGACAATGGAGGACAAGAATCAATTAATTAATAAGTTCTTCTCATTAGTAATTTACTTTTCCAAAGGATTGACAAACATAAGATTGGAGAATTTATGTACACAAAGATCCGTACACTGTGTAGCATAAGAAAAATCAAATAATCCAATATATCGAAGCATAATAAGTCTTACTAATTTACTCTAACAATATACAGTGATCCATCAATGAGGGGATGTTTAGGTCAACAACGCTGAAGCTTAATTCTAACACTAATTAAGGAGTCAATCATGTGAACAGAAAAGCTTAACTTAGTTAACTAGCGCTCGTAAAGCTTTAGCAACAAAAATGAAGAAAGAACTTTTCTATGCAGACTAGGGGTGTGCATCGAATTCGATTTCGGCAAATTGAAACTTTGAATTCAGAATTTTCAGAAATTTGGATAATTGAAGTTTCGACTGATTTTAATTTCGAATTCACAAATTTTGATTTCAATTTCGTTTCGATTTCATTTCAGAATTCGGTAAACTACCGTATTCACCAAATTCGACTGGCTAAATTAGATGCTAATTTTTGTTTCCGTACAAAAAACTTAATTAGACTCACTATTATAGTACTATAATTCACAAATTATGTATTAATATCAATATATATATATATGCATATTTATTTATATATACAAATTTGAATTCAAAATAGGAATCAGATTTACCGTTTTTGAATTATGAATTCGAAATCGAAATCGAAATTTGGTAAAACATGATCCCAATTTTGAATCTAATTCGTACCATTCGAAAACACGAAAATTCCAATTTCCATTTTTATCTACTTCGAAGTTCTGAATTAATATTGAAATGGATCAGTAAATCGATTTTTTCCGAAATTGCACATTCCTAATGTAGACAAAAATGGAGAAGGCGGCCAAGCAAGAAAGAGTCACTTGTAGTGTACCATTAAATCATGCTTTTGATTGCCGCTTGGTCCGGCTTAGCCGTCGTCCAAGCAAGACTAGTGACAAAAATGGCTTCAATCATCAAGTTGATTATTTTGTTTCGTACATTTCGAACTGGTTTGGAGTCTCTTGCACTCTCTAGATCATAGGCGACATTCGTAGAGTTCTTTCTTTCAAAATTTCCTATCTTTTTTTGGTATAAATTACAAGTATTCGTATCCATTTTACGGTTTGCGACTAATTCTATTTGAGTCGGGTTAGAATCCTTGTGAGGGAAACTCTTCCAACGTTATCCTTTTCATTCTCATAAATTTCAAATCAGGAATCTCGTAATTAAGGGATGCAGATCCCTTTCACTTACACCAATATCCATTGGTGAATTTTCCTATCTGTGATACATCCATATTTTGCCTATCTTCTCTTTCTAACTTTCATAGTTTTCTGTCCTAGTTATTTAGAATGGGACACAGACAAAATGTTTTCTTTATTGTTATCTAGTTCCTTTACTTCATGGTTATTCCCTTACGTGTGACGTAGGACCTTAAATTAGGGGGTGCAATTTGCTGCTATTATGATGTTTCTTATATGTATCATTAAACTTAATTATGTGAATTTAATTTAGCAATATGATCATTCTACATATTTGAGTTAGGACATTAAAAAATTTAAGAAAAAATTTAATATATATATATATTTCTTATCAGTCTTAAACACACATTCTCCTAATTTTTTTTTCAATTCACATACTTCACATTAAAAAAATTGCTACATTAAAGAAAATTTTTAAAATAATTTTCAATCTAAATGGATCGACCTTTTTATAACTTGAAATAGAACAGAAAATAATCGTTATTTCACGATGATATCTTAATAGTTAAGGGAGCAATGAAACTATCAAAGGTAATTTCACAAAATTTAAGGGGGGACAAATATAATGTGATTGAAAACTTCTCAAAACTTCTAAGGCTATTTTGTGATTTTACCAAAGTTGAGGGGGCACAACTGCCCACCCACAACTATACGTGGCTCCGCCACCGGTTGTATACATGGGGTCGAGTGAGAAACACAGCTATCTTGTGCAATATATGTAATGTAAAGCCTGCATTTGGAAACCCAATCGATTGAAAGAAAAATTGACTTCTAAATAGGACAAAACAATGTAGCCAATCCTTGCTCCACATTGATGTGGAGTTTTTCATAAGCCAACAGGGTCTTCTGGTCACATCTGTACGTTCCTTTTCCGCTGGCCAGAAGCTCTCCATCTACGTCTATGATCCCTTCCTTGGATGGATCATCATTTCGCGGACCAGGCTCCAAAATGAAAGCCTTCACCTGCAGATATGGAATAAGTAAAGCAATCTGGATAGCCACAGGAGTCCAAACTTAAAGCCTACTCTAAAGTACAAACTACATTTTTTCTTCCTCCTCAGCTCCCCCTTCATTCTTAGGGTGGGTCATTGTATGGTTGAAATGGTCTTCAAAAAATTTCTCTGAGATCCTCATAAATATCACTAAAAAATTTGAAAGAGAAACAACTCCACCCATCAAAAGCACCACATGCTTTTCTATGTAAGATAAACAATAATGAAATAGAAACAGAGAAAAATTTCCCCCTTCAATGATGGTATTGCATTGAATACTTCAGAAACAGTCAAGACTTGATTAAATTAAAGGACCAGAATACAGAAGGATTTAGGTTTAAAACGGGGAACTCACCTTAAGGTACTGGACGTGTGGCGATTTAACATGACCACCATTATTCAGTTCAGTCATCAATCTTAGCAACCCCAACCGGGTGCAGTCTTTTACCATAATCAAGTCCAGATAACCATCTGAAAACTGTAATCAAGCAGAGGAAGAAAGAACCAAGAAGTTAAACATTTGCAAATCACTCAGCAAAAATACTTGAAACAGAAGTCTGACTGCAGCCCCAAATCTTTCATGGAAGAGAGAGAGAAAGAGGTGGATTTGGAAAAGATAAGGTTTCCAATAATTGGAAAACAAAGCAAAGACTGCACTTGAAAAGAAAAGAAGGAAAAAGCAAAAAAATTACGAAGAAGAAAAAGAGTACAAAAACAATTTCAGCAATAAGGAAAATATTCTGTCACAGGATGCCCACAACAATCACATATTTTATACTTCTTAGCGTTGGAAAACACATGATTCAGTGAAATCACCAGTAGATTAAGAACTAAGTTGAACCTGACCTTAGCATCAGGAGCGGCCATGGTGTCTTCCCCTCCCCAAGGTACATTATGAAGCCAGATTGAAACAAAAGGTCCATCAACCTTCCGCCAGTTTAGGTTCTTCATGTCAATATCAGCACCTTGATAGCCATTTTGCTGACCATTGATGAGCAACTTATCAGTTCCATCTTCACTGGGAATGACTTCACCAGTAGATTCACATTCTATGCTGGTAACTTCTCCACAAGCCTCATATCCTGGTGCAGGGACAAACTTTATGCAACCATTGTACTTCCTCAGACAAAATATTCGCTGAATGGCCTGAAAATGAGACACGAAGATCAGGGAAACAGCCTCTTTTTCTTGCTTCTTCCTATCCTATCAGGGTAAAGCAAAGGAGTGCAACTGATACTATATTTACAGAAAAAATATTTATTAACTCCCAATATCATCCATGACCCCAGAGCAAAAGAAAAATGAAACCCCTTACTGGCGATAGTTGGATAAAGTGAGCATTGCGAAAAAGGGACATGCTATATGTAACAACGCCTACATTTCTAAAGGATTGATGATCATGATAACGATTCTCTTGTGTTTCAACTTTCATAAGTCATTTTTCTAATTAATACAATCTTCTTCAGCAAAAGAATCAGATTGAAACCAAACTGATAGGCGCATTCAAGTGTAGAACACTATCGATGATTTTGTTAATTATTTTTCAACTGAAGAGTATAATCTGAACTTAAACAAATTAGCCAAATTTTTTAAAGGCAAAATCCTGCAAAACCATAAGCTGCGGGGATAACAGGCAAAAAAGGAGTTATATTAGCAATGAAAAGTACAAAGACTGCTTAGACTTGCAACTATATTTTAGATATTCAATCAGTTTCATCTTGTGCACCATCACATTCAGAAAACATCTGATAAAGATCTGAGACTAGTTAATACAGGGAACATATCCACACGGAATAAAGAACTTGGGCAGCTGTAAAGGCGAATTGACAAGCAATAAGGGAGAAACTCGTTGTAGTATTGTATCATTTATGTAATTTATTATGATGAAAATATAGACTCATGCAATACATCTATTACCAGATGTGGTTTCAAGATCCAAATGTATCAGGAGCTCAAGAGGGTAGGCACATACTTCACATATTTCAATAGAACTTTAAAAATGAAACACATAAAAAATAGAAAAAAGAGGTTCAAAGACTCACATAAAAGTCAATGCGGGCACTACCCATCCATCTGTATTTCTCAGATTCAATGTCAATATCACCCACCAGACCTTAGAAAAGTGATTGTGAAACATGAACAAGTACGTACAATTTAGTCATTAATCTATCTAAGAAATTATTTCAAAATAATGAAAGTGTAACAGAAATTATTGCTGCACCCCAAGCGAGCATCAGCACACTGAAAAATTTGGTCTGCCCCTGGGAAATGGTAGCCACATCGAGTGAACGCCTATGCCCTGACAGATATTGAGCATAGAGAAGACTTCTTAAGTGAAAATTTTGAGACTTGAGAGGAGTTACAGGACAAAAATGTTAATATTATCTTTAACATGTATAACTGAAGATTTTGGAGCAACCTTGAATTATAGAAAGAACAGCATTAGCTGGTGTGCAAGGTTCACTGGCTGAATCCAGTAACGACTTTGCCATTCCATTTCCAGTTCCTGCATCCAAAAACCATGTAAGTTCCCAACATATAACCTGTAGATGAAATTTCTGGCATCATTTTCTGTGCAATCAATTGCTACTTTCATTGACATTTTCTTTTCAGCGGTAGGAGATAGAAACGGTTTGTAAAAGTAGAAATATATTCTGTTTCTTTTATCAAATTGTTATTGAAATGAAAAGAAACAAATAAACGACAAACCTGCAGGCACTACCCCAAGAGGCATGGTTATTGCAGTTTTCCAATCCCCCCTTTCAAGCAGTCCATTTATTACCTACTAAGGTAGCAATATAAGAATTAAAAGCTCAAAAATTCCCCCATTATGTGAACAGTTTGCAAAAACTTAAAACAACTTAAGCTACATTATAAACTTGAGCATCTGAACGGTAAGCACCAGAGAAAATATATCAGCATGTTCAAGATACTTCCTTTCTTCAGGATATGGCAATTTAGTGAATGCATGAGTTATGTAAGGGATATCTCAGGAGCTGGTTGTGTTTCTGAAAGGAACCAAATGTTGATATTGTGCAATGGTTCATTATGCAGCATTGGTACTGTTATAGAACAGAATGCTCAAATTATAACAGGAGAAAAGCCTTTACCAAAATTACAATAAACCACCCTTTATCCATCTGAACTCTTTAAGCACAGACCAAACTGACCCTCAAAATCCTTCTGCTGAGGGAAATTCTGTAACAAATCATTATGCAGTCCAAGGTGACAAACTTACCTCAACTAAAATTCCATCCCCACTCACACAGACAATTCCGTCATACTTTGGTAGCTCCAACGAGAGAGCAATTTCCTTGGCATGTAGCCGGTACTGAGTTTCTGTCATATCAGGAGATAATTAGCAGGCAATCACCAATCCTATAACAGTATTCTGCACACAAAAGATTAATTACTAACAGATTAGACACATGGAGAAACATATAAAATCATTCACCTTGCACTGTGATTTCGATATTGGCATCCTCCAGAAGTGGCTTTACAAAATCAAGAAAAATTTTTGAAGCAGATCTCTTCCCTCCATATGGATTTACAAGCACAAATAGCCTCTTAGGCCGACCTAATCATCCAGACGAAAATAACATTTGCTTAGTTATTCGGGGAACAAAGACAAAAGTCAACTAAGGTAGGGCTCAAATGACAACATGCTACTTGATACACAAATAGCTCGTCTTCATAAAATCTAATTGTGAGATTATTTTGTCAAGTAATAAAACCAAGGCCGATCAGTAATTAGTGCTCATTAACTTTCAAAGCTAGCATATAACTCACATATAGGCAACTAAAGCTGTACTTGAATCGACCTCTGACCCATAAGAACTTCTCAAGTTCAGCTCCAAAAAAATAAACAAGCCAATCTCAAACAGAATTTTAAGATTGTTAAATATGTAATCTCAACCTCCACAAAATAAGGTGGCGGCAATAAGGCCTTCTTTACACGGCAACACTAAACACTAAGGCACTCACACGTCCATACAACTAGCAAAAGCATCTATATCCTTGCAGATTAACATAGTTTAATATCTTCATTTGATCACAAAGCTACTACAATTCAAAATTGGGTGCTAAGATTAAGACAAAGAAATGATCAAATTGCACTAGAATCAATTTCATACTACAGATCACAATCGAAATGACAAAACCTATATTTCAAACTTCAACTCGTAAATTAAAGTAATCACACATCAAAGCTTTCCAAAAGAATAAAAGAAAAACGAAAGGGTGCTGTTCCATAACTCAAGCAACGTATAAATACCCGTTAAGAAAATAACTAAAGGTCCTTTTACCGAGAGAATCAATGTAGTTTTGGAGATTGTCACACCAAAGCCGAAGGAGATCATCGGATAACGGCTCAAAAGTGAAATTTTTCCTCACAAGAGCGCCTTTGTTGCCTCCACAGCAGATTCCAGCTCCCGTTTCAACAATTGTCCTAATTTTAATTTTTGAGCCATTCACTACAAATCCGAGAATCTCTTTCTCCACAACCAGGCAACGATCTGACCACCGGAGTTGACCGTTGACGGTGAGAGTCATCAGCGTCACAACGCCGTTGATTTTTACCCGGTCAGAGAACAGAGCCTCAGGGGCTCTACTCTGCTCCATCTCTCCTGAGTGGTCTTCACTCCGTCTTCCATCTCCACTCGTTTATTTTTATGGAAGCTGTATCAAATCGGTTCGGCCGGTTCAGATTAGACCGGATTTCAGAACGAAAGTTTAACGATATTTTGAGTTTCGGAGTTTACAAGGTTAGTTGGTCGAGCAAAGATACTATGCTCCTGGTAGCTTTAATCTATAGCCCTAGAGCCGTTAAATAATCAGATATCTTGATAATTGGGATCAAAATCTGAATCCAACGGTGAGCGATTTAAGTCGTATGAGATGCTTGCTAGTACCGGTACAAAGAAGCACATGAATTTGGATTCAAATTTAAAAACATGCTCGGATAAGGTTATCTAATTGTCAGTACTAATCTTTTGAGTTTCAAAGATTAATCTATCCTGCACAAATCAAAACAAGTTTTTCATTCCCGATCGAAAAAGGAAATTTATGGATAATTTTTTTTTAATACATCGTATCCTCCTTCTTATCTTTTTTTTTTTTAGAAAATTATGATAAGGGTTTGATTCTATTTCACCACTGTATAAAAACACATTCTTCAATTTTTTTTTGAAAAAAGGTTCATAATGGCAATGTCATTTATGCAGTCTGGTGTAACTACTGGATAATAAATTTTTAAGTTTAAAAATTTGAAAAATAACAAATACAACAGCAAATTTAGCTTTCATGGCGTCCCCTCTTCAAGCACCCCATTACTCTTCGTTCATGTGTGTCTTTGTAAGTCTCAAACCAATTTTCTAGAAGCATATATAAGTTTTAAATACATCTATATGACGTCGATAAAAATGATAATGTTCAATAGATCATATTTGAGAAATAGGATTTTCTACAAGTCAAGTTCTTATAAAAATTAAAACTTAATTTACTATCCCTAAACAAAAAAATCCAAAAATTTAAGGGTTCAGAAACTAAATGAAAAGAACACTTTAAAAACTAATTAGCAAAGAATGCACCATTTCATCCTTGTAAGCAAATGTACTATAGAAAAGTTTGTGCATAACATAAAAAATCATTAGAGTAAGTTAGAATAGGTATTGCCTTTTGTTTTAAAAAATATTATTTATAAAATATATCATAAATGCCTTTTTAAAAAAATAATGTTTGGATTAGCTAGTTTTTCAAATGTAATGCTATATTAACACATTTCAAAAATACCTTAAAAAATATCTAATTTATACAATCTTCGACTCTGTTTGGATTAACCTATTTTTTAAAAACTAATTTTTAAATACAATATTATAATAATACACAAATAAAAATAATTCAAAAAATCTATCATCTATACAATGTATCAAAACAACTCACAAATATATACAAAAAAAAATTTAAAAATTAATTTTATAACATTTTCCACCTATTATCACCACCTGCTGCCACAGCCACCACCGCCACAGATTAGACCAGATTACAGAACGAAAGTTCAACGATATTTTGAGTTTCGGAGTTTACGAAGGTTAGTTGGTTGGTCGAACAATAATCCTATGCTTCTGGGTAGCTTTGATCTATAGCCTTAGAGCCGTTAAATAATCAGATCTCTTGATAATCGGGACCAAAATCTGAATCTAGCGGTGAGAGATTTAAATCATTTGAGATGTTTGCTAGTACCGGTACAAAGAAGCACATGGATTTGGATTCAAATTTAAAGGCGTGCTCGGATAAGGTTATCTAATTGTTAGTACGAGAGTTTAAAAGTCAGAATTGGTTTTTTGAGTTTTAAAGATTAATCTATCATACACAAATCAAAACAACCTTTTCATCTCCGATCGAAAAAAGAGATTTATGGATAATTTTTTTAATACACCATATCATCTTTCTTATCTTTTATTTTTTTTGGAAAATTATGATAAGGGTTTGATTATATTTCACCACAGTATAAAAGCACATCCTTCAAATTTTTTTTTTGAAAAAAGGTTCATAATGGCAATGTCATATATGTAGTTTGGTGTAACTACTAGATGATAAATTTTTGAGTTTAAAAAATTGAAAATTAACTAATACAACAGAAAATTTAGCCTTCATGTCGTCCCCTCTTCAAGCACCCCATTACTCTTCGTTCATGTGTATCTTTGTAAGTGTCAAACCAATTTTCTAGAAGCATATATAAGTTTTAGATACATCTATATGATATCGATAAAAATTATAATGTTCAATAGATCATATTTGAGAAATAGGATTTTCTACGAGTCATGTTCTTATGAAAATTAAAACTTAATTTACTATCCCTAAACAAAAAATCCAAAAATTTAAGGGTTCAGAAACAAAATGAAAAGAATACACTTTAAAAACTAATTAGCAAAGAGTGCACCATTTCATCCTTGTAAGCAAATGTACCATAGAAAAGTTTGTGCATAACATAAAAAATCATTAGAGTAAGTTATAATAGGTATTGTCTTTTGTATCAGAAAATATTATTTGTAAAATATATCATAAATGCCTTTTTAAAAAAAATAATGTTTGGATTAGCAAGTTTTTCAAATGTAATACTATAGTAACACTAGGGTTGGCAACGAGGGCACCCGCCCCGGGGGGTAGAAATGGGCTGAGGGATGGGGCGGGGGCAAAATATTTCCCCCCGCCTTAAAATGGGGCGGGGGATGGGGCAACATACACCCGTCCCACGCAAAAAAAAAAAAAAAATTTATATATATATATAGACACACACACACATAAAACAACCCTAAATTTCCTAAAGCTGCTCATTCACATCATCTGCCGACTGCCGCACGGTCTGGACCTTCCACCCTCTTTGTTCTGCATTCTTCTTCACGCTTTGCTTTCATCCGCTCTTGAATCCTTTATAGGTTTGCTCCCTTATCATTCTTATCTTGATAGATTAATGAAGAACGCATGGTGAATAAATGATTGCATCTGTGTCAATCCCTTTGCCGTGGTGCTTAAAGCTTAAGATTCCATTTTTGTCAATTTTTGTCAATTTCTTTAGATGTCTATTTCCTTTGCCGTAGGCTGTGGCACTTAAAACTTACTTTTGTTTTTCTAATACTTCACGTTTAGGTTGTTGGAGATTAAGAACTACCAATTGTAGTTTTGCTATTTGATTTTTCAACTGATTTCCATCGTCTCACAAAATCATCCCGTTGTTTCTGGTCTTTTCCTTTGACTTGGGTTGGTTCATTTTGGGCATTTTTTTTATGGGTAGATTGAGAACTCTAGCTGATGGAGTTTGATTTATTGTGCCATTTGCTTTTTTTGTGATCAGTCCATTTATTGTGCTATTTGCTTTTTTGTATTTGTAGATTTCTTATCACAATGAACCAGTCCGAAAATGTAATTGCATCTGAATAGGGGGATAATTCATCAACTCCACAATCAATGAATGTTTAATCAATTTACTTGACAGATGCAGTAGAAAAAAATGAATATGAAATTGAAGGCGGAAAAAGAAAATTAAAATCGAAAGTTTGGGCACATTTTGATAGAGAGAAAGGTGAAGATGGCATTTTTTATGGTGTGTGCAAGTATGAGACAGGTAGCACTCATGGATATAATTTAACTTCTAATTTTAAATTTATATAATTTTTTTTTTGCATTTCTTTATTTAGTAAATCAGTGGTTTTTTTTTTGTTTTTGTGCAGCTACTTGCTCTACCTCGGAAGGGATGTCATACATTGTTGGATGAAGAAGATGATGTTGATTGTGTTACTGAATAGGTATTAAAGAAATTTGATTCATCTAAATTATTTTTCTCCAATTTTTTGTTATACACTATAGTATGGTGACAAGATTCTTCTTTTATTTTAACATCAAATGTCAAAGTTACTTTATCAAGTGAGTTATCACATCTCGAGATTGATGAAGAGCAAATGTTCTGAAGTTGTTGAGTTGTATTAATGAAGAGAAAAGTTGGATTTATTGTTAAGTGTTTTTAGTTTGTTGAATTCTGAGTTGTTAAATCCTTTTAGATAGCCATGGATATAACTTATTATGGACGGGTCATCTTTAACTAATTAGTTCAGGAGACCTGTGAATGCTATTACTTAATGGGAAAAGCTCTACGTTGCTGTAAAGCTATGCTGAGGTTTTGGATATGAATCTCTGGCATCTTATGTACTAATACTCATTTTACGGCAATTAAATGGTTTAAGATTTTAGTATTATATAAAAAAAAGAGTTAATCTGACATGGAAACGGAGGACCGTCGGGGAAACGGGGGGAGTTATTTGACAACGGGGCGGGGGATGGGGGAAGGATCCCCCACCTCACCCCCCGCCCCATTGCCATCCCTAGTAACATATTTTGAAAATACCTTAAAAAATATCTAATTTATACAATTGTCGACACTGTTTGAATTGACGTATTTTTTAAAAACTAGTTTTTAAATACAATATTACAATAATACACAAATAAAAATAATCTAAAAAATATCTCATCTATACAATGCATCAAAAACAACTCACAAATATAGACAAAAAATTTTTAAAAAAAATTATAACATTTTCCACCTATTATCACCACCTGTCGCCATAGTCGCCACCGCCGTAGATTAGACCGGATTTCGGAATGAAAGTTCAACGATATTTTGAGTTTTGGAGTTTACGAAGGTTAGTTGGTTGGTCGAGCAATGATCCTACGCTTCTGGGTAGCTTTGATCTTTAGACTTTGAGCCGTTAAATAATCAGATCTCTTGATAATTGGGACTAAAATCTAAGTCCAATGGTGAGGGATTTAAGTCGTATGAGATATTTGCTAGTACCGCTACAAAGAAGCACATGGATTTGGATTCAAATTTTAAGACGTGCTTGGATAATGTTATCTAATTGTTAGTATAAGAGTTTAAAAGTTAGTACTGGTTTTTTGAGTTTCAAAGATTAATCTATGATGCACAAATCAAAACAAGCTTTTCATCTCCGACCAAAAAAGGAGATTTATGGATAATTTTTTTTAATACACCATATCATCTTTCTTATCTTTTTTTTTTTTTGAAAAATTATGATAAGGGTTTGATTCTATCTCACCACTGTATAAAAATGCATACTTCAATTTTTTTTTTGAAAAAAGGTTCATAAAGGCAATGTCATATATGTAGTTTCGTGTAACTACTGGCTGATAAATTTTTAAGTTAAAAAAATTGAAAATTAAAAAATACAACAGGAAATTTAGCCATCATGACGTCTCCTCTTCAAGCACCCCATTACTCTTCGTTCATGTGTATCTTTGTAAATTTCAAACCAATTTTCTAGAAGCATATATAAGTTTTAGATACATCTATATAACGTCAATAAAAGTGATAAAGTTTAGATCATATTTGAGAAATAGGATTTTCTACGAGTCACGTTCTTATTAAAATTAAAACTTAATTTACTATTCCTGCACAAAAAACCCAAAAATTTAAGGGTTCAAAAACTGAATGAAAAGAATACACTTTAAAAACTAATTAGCAAAGAGTGCACCATTTCATCCTTGTAAGCAAATGTACCATAGAAAAGTTTGTACATAACATAAAAAATCATGAGACTAAGTTAGAATGGGTATTGTTTTTTGTTTAAAAAAATATTATTTATACAATATATCATAAATGCCTTTTTAAAAAAAGAATGTTTGGATTAGCTAGTTTTTCAAATGTAATGCTATAGTAACACATTTCGAAAATACCTTAAAAATATCTAATTTATACAATCTTCGACTCTGTTTGGATTGACCTATTTTTTAAAAATCATTTTTTTAAATACAATGTTACAATAATACACAAATAAAAATAATTTAAAAAATATCTCATCTATACAATGTATCAAAAACAACTCACAAATATAGACAAAAAATTTAAAAAAATAAATTTCATAACATTTTTCACCAATTATCACCACCTGTCGCCACAACCACCACTGCCGCAGATTAGACCGGATTTCGGAACGAAAGTTCAACGATATTTTGAGTTTCGGAGTTTACGAAAGTTAGTTGGTTGGTCGAGCAATGATCCTATGCTTCTAGATAGCTTTGATCTATAGCCTTAGAGCCGTTAAATAATTAGATCTCTTGATAAGTAGGACCAAAATCTGAATCCAACGGTGAGGGATTTAAGTCGTATGAGATGTTTGCTAGTACCGCTACAAAGAAGGACATGGATATTATTAAAATTTAAAGACGTGCTTGGATAAGGTTATCTAATTGTTGGTACGAAAGTTTAAAAGTCAGTACAGCTTTTTTGAGTTTTAAAGATTAATCTATCATGCACAAATCAAAACAAGCTTTTCATCTCCGACCGAAAAATGAGATTTATGGATAATTTTTTTTAATACACCATATACTCCTTCTTATCTTTTTTTTTTTTTAGAAAATTATGATAAGGGTTTGATTCTATTTCACCACTGTATAAAAACACATTCTTCAAATTTTTTTTGAAAAAAGGTTCATAATGGCAATGTCATATATGCAGTTTGGTGTAACTACTGGATGATAAATTTTTAAGTTTAAAAATTTGAAAAATAACAAATACAACAGCAAATTTAGCTTTCATGGCGTCCCCTCTTCAAGCACCCCATTACTCTTCGTTCATGTGTGTCTTTGTAAGTCTCAAACCAATTTTCTAGAAGCATATATAAGTTTTAGATACATCTATACGACGTCAATAAAAATGATAATGTTCAATAGATCATATTTGAGAGATAGGATTTTCTACGAGTCACGTTCTTATGAAAATTAAAACTTAATTTACTATCCCTAAACAAAAAATCCAAAAATTGAAGGGTTTAGAAACTAAATGAAAAGAACACATTTTAAAAACTAATTAGCAAAGAGTGCACCATTTCATCCTTGTAAGCAAATGTACCATAGAAAAAATTGTGCATAACATAAAAAATTATTAGACTAACTTAGAATAGGTATTGTCTTTTGTTTAAAAAAATATTATTTATAAAATATATCATAAATGCCTTTTTAAAAAAATAAAGTTTGGATTAGCAAGTTTTTCAAATGTAATGCTATAGTAACACATTTCAAAAATATCTAATTTATACAATCTTCGACTTTGTTTGGATTGATCTATTTTTTAAAAAACTAATTTTTTAAATATATATTACAACAATACACAAATAAAAATAATTCAAAAAATATCTCATCTATAAAATGTATCAAAAACAACTCACAAGTATAGACAAAAAAATAAATTTGATAACACTTTCTACCTTTATCACCACCTGCCGCAGATTAGACTGGATTTCAGAACGAAAGTTCAATGATATTTTGAGTTTCGGAGTTTACGAAAGTTAGTTGCTTGGTCGAGCAATGATCCTATGCTTCTGGGTAGCTTTGATCTATAGCCTTAGAGCCGTTAAATAATCAGATCTCTTGATAAGTGGGACCAAAATCTGAATCCAACGGTGAGGGATTTAAGTCGTATGAGATGTTTGCTAGTGCTGCGACAAAGAAGCACATGGATTTTTATTAAAATTTAAAGACGTGCTCGGATAAGGTTATCTAATTGTTGGTACGAAAGTTTAAAAGTCAGTACAGCTTTTTTGAGTTTTAAAGATTAATCTATCATGCACAAATCAAAACAAGCTTTTCATCTCCGACCGAAAAGGGAGATTTATGGATAATTTTTTTTAATACACCATATCATCTTTCTTATCTTTTTTTTTTTGGAAAATTATGATAAGGGTTTGATTCTATCTCACCACCGTATAAAAATGCATCCTTCAATTTTTTTTTGAAAAAAGGTTCATAATGGCAATGTCATATATGCAGTTTGGTGTAACTACTGGATGCTAAATTTTTAAGTTTAAAAAATTGATAATTAACAAATACAATAGAAAATTTAGCCTTTATGACGCCCCCTCTTCAAGCACCCCATTACTCTTCGTTCAGGTGTATCTTTGTAAGTCTCAAACCAATTTTCTAGAAGCATATATAAGTTTTAGATGCATCCATATGACGTCGATAAAAATGATAATGTTCAATAGATCGTATTTGAGAAATAGGATTTTCTACGAGTCACGTTCTTATGAAAATTAAAACTTAATTTACTATCCCTAAACAAAAAATCCAAAAATGTAAGGGTTCAGAAACTAAATGAAAAGAACACATTTTAAAAACTAATTGGCAAATAGTGCACCATTTCATCATTGTAAGCAAATGTACCATAGAAAAGTTTGTGCATAACATAAAAATCATTAGACTAACTTAGAATAGGTATAGTCTTTTGTTTAAAAAAATATTATTTATAAAATATATCATAAATGCCTTTTTAAAAAAATAAAGTTTAGATTAGCAAGTTTTTCAAATGTAATTTTGTAGTAACACATTTCAAAAATATCTTAAAAAATATCTAATTTATACAATTTTTGACTCTGTTTGGATTGACCTATTTTTTAAAAAACTAATTTTTAAAATATAATGTTACAATAATACACAAATAAAAATAATCCAAAAAATATCTCATCTATACAATGCATCAAAAACAACTCTCAAATAGAGACAAAAAATTTTAAAAAAAATTTATAACATTTTCCACCTATTATCACCACCTGTCGCCACCGCCATAGATTAGACCGGATTTCAGAATGAAAGTTCAACAATATTTTGAGTTTTGGAGTTTACGAAGGTTAGTTGGTTGGTCGAGCAATGATCCTACGCTTCTGGATAGCTTTGATCTATAGACTTTGAGCCGTTAAATAATCAGATCTCTTGATAATTGGGACCAAAATCTAAGTCCAATGGTGAGGGATTTAAGTCGTATGAGATGTTTGCTAGTACCGTTATAAAGAAGCACATGGATTTGGATTCAAATTTTAAGACGTTGGATAAGGTTATCTAATTGTTATAAAAGAGTTTAAAAGTTAGTACTGGTTTTTTGAGTTTCAAAGATTAATCTATCATGCACAAATCAAAACAAGCTTTTCATCTCCGACCGAAAAAGGAGATTTATGGATAATTTTTTTTAATACACCATATCATCTTTCTTATCTTTTTTTTTTTTTGGAAAATTATGATAAGGGTTTGATTCTATCTCACCACTGTATAAAAATGCATACTTCAATTTTTTTTTGAAAAAAAGGTTCATAATGGCAATGTCATATATGCAGTTTGGTGTAACTACTGGATGATAAATTTTTCAGTTTAAAAAATTGAAAATTAACAAATACAACAGGAAATTTAGCCTTCATGACGTCCCCTCTTGACGCACCCCATTACTCTTCGTTCATGTGTATCTTTGTAAGTTTCAAACCAATTTTCTAGAAGCATATATAAGTTTTAGATGCATTTATATGACGTCGATAAAAATGATAATGTTCAATAGATCATATTTGAGAAATAGGATTTTCTACGAGTCACGTTCTTATGAAAATTAAAACTTAATTTACTATCCCTAAACAAAAAATCCAAAAATTTAAGGGTTCAGAAACTAAATGAAAAGAACATATTTTAAAAACTAATTAGCAAAGAATGCACCATTTCATCCTTGTAAGCAAATGTACCATAGAAAAGTTTGTGCATAACATAAAAAATCATTAGAGTAAGTTAGAATAGGTGTTGTCTTTTGTTTAAAAAAATATTATTTATAAAATATATCATAAATGCCTTTTTAAAAAAAATAATGTTTGGATTAGCAAGTTTTTCAAATGTAATGCTATAGTAACACATTTCAAAAATATCTTAAAAAATATCTAATTTATACAGTCTTCAATCCTATTTAGATTGACCTATTTTTTAAAAACTAGTTTTTTAAATACAATGTTACAATAATACACAAATAAAAATAATTCAAAAAATATCTCATCTATACAATGTATCAAAAACAACTCATAAATATGTACAAAAAATTTTTTAAAAAAAATTGATAACATTTTCCACCTATTATCACCACCTGCTGTTGCAGCCACCACCCTTTCCCTCTTTCTTCTCCTCTTTTCCCCTTCTCTTGTCCTTCTCCCTTTCCCTTCCTTCCCATCCCCTAGACCTCCCATTTCCCCTCGATCCAATCGAGACAAAATCAAGGCCTCTAGTTATGGCCAGAAGATCGCAACTTTTTTTGTCGCGATCTGGCTGCGACCAGTTTGAGGAGTAGAGGGGAGGACCGGATGAAGAGGAAAGGAGAAGAGGGGATGAGGAAGAAGGAGGAGAGAGGGAGTAGCGGTGGCGGTGGTTGTGAGTGGTACTATAAATTTTTAAAAAGTACTCTAAAAATATTTTAATTTTAAAAGGTACCTCAAAATATATTTCAAAAAAATCACAAAAAACATTTACAATAAAAGTTTTTCATATATACTAATATAGTAAAATATTTCAAAAATATTCCCAAAAATAGTTAATTCAAATGGAGTTCTGACAAAAATTAAAAAAAAGATGAACAAAAATATACCAAATCCTATTGCCCATTTTTTTTTCTACCCCCACCCAAACCCTCACCTCCTTCTTCCTCTATTTTTCTCCCCATCATTTCTTCTTCTCCCTCTCGCTTTTCCTCCTTTTCTCTTCTTCTTCCTCTTTCCTCTTGCCCTCCTTCCCCTCCCTTCTAACAATAAAGAAGTGTTACAAATGTTTTCAACTGATGTGAACAGCCATGCAACTGTGCCAAACTGATCACATGGAAGAAATGAGGATGTAGGGGAGGGAGAAGGAGAAAAAAAAGGGAAAAGAGAAAGAGGGAGAGAGAGGAGAAGGAGGGAAAGGGTTGGTGGCAGTGGAAGAGAGAGGACGGAAGGGACGGCGATAGTGATAGGTGGTACTGTGTGGTGGGAAATTTTTAAAAATTTTTAATTATTCTAATAAAATTTTAAGTTTTAAAAACACCCTAAACATATAATTATTGTAAAAGTTTTTGATATGCAATTTTACAGTGTAATATTTAAAAAAACACTAATAAAAATAGAAACACCTAATCCATACTACCAGAGTTATTCCTATAAAATAAGTTGCTCATTACCTAACCTTGCTCCAAAAAGTAGGCAAACGATACTGCTAGAGCTAATACCTTCTTGATAGAGCAAGATTTATGCAAATACCAGCATTACCCTCACTAGTTAACTCCATATATTCTCACTGATTTTGTTAGACCTATTATCCACCAATTACTCATTTTTTTCCTCTTTCTCATTAACATTACAATGTTTTGTCTGCTTTCTCACTTCCTCTCCAATCCTGCATTCTAATCTCTCATCATCTTTCCTATTTTATAATTTCTTTTCATTTTCTTGAAACTTTTGCAACATATGGTTCAAGATCTTTGCATAATACTCTTCTCTGCTCCACTCTTGCTATTTTTCTATCACCATCAGTATATTTTTATTGGCCTTTTGGAGTGACCATAAATTTTGATTAAATTTGCAATGCAATTTTGTTGCAATTTTTTGGAGGGTATATTATGTTTTTTATTCTTTTTTTTAAATTAAAGATGATGGGAAAATTGTCTGACTGTTATTATGATGTCATTCGAACTAATCTTGTGAAATATGCAACATATTTTATTTCTTTGAATTTTGTTTGTTTATTGTACTAGTGTGCAGTTGATATTATTATAAACTTCACTATCCTTTCCACTTTTCTAATTATATACATCTTGACTTCAACATGTGTCCATATTTTCTAATAACTAGATTAAAGTTAGTTTAAATTGCATTACATTTTATATCCCATGAATATTGAAGGAAAAGTATGTCTATGTTTTTTTGGATTATTTTCATTTTAGATTGTTAGTTGTTCAAGTTAAATCATATTGTATTTGCAAAGAAAAAAAAACTTTTAAATACAACTTCGAAAATAAAAAAATAAACTAAAAGAATTACAATATAAGAAAAAATATGATAAAAACTCAAAATCAAATCAATGAGCTATGAAAATAATAGATAAATAAATTAAAGAGGGTAAAGAAGTAGGCAAGCTATTCAATTAATTAGAAAGAAAAGAAAATGAGTAATTAGTGGTTAATGAATCTTTTTTTTTTTTTTTGAAAAAAGTGGATCTGACAATGGGTTAACTAGTAAGAATAATGTTGATATTTGAATAAATATTCCTCTGACAAAAAAATTTGAGCTCAGGCAGCATCGCCAGCCCAAAACGGAAGACAAAAAAAAAGAAGGAAAAAAGTCACCCAGCCACTAGCTCTTTCTACAAAATTTTCCCAGTTTATTGAACCAAAGTACCAAACTATAAAATGGGAGACCAAGGTACAACATCATAAGAAGAAAGTACGACTCGTCAAAAGCGTATACCCTAGTCAACAATAAGTTCGTTACTGATTACTCCAAGAAAGCCCGAGTACCAACCAGTTGTGCTCCGCCATGGAAGAAGCCGAAGCGGTGCCTTCACAAGCTGACGCGCGAAGAGGAGCCCGCCATATCAAGAAAAGAGCCCTCAAGAACAAAGCCCTTTCAGTCTCCTTCAATGAAAAGGACCTCAAGTACTCTTTCTTCTTCTGTTTTCAAAATTTTCACTGCTTCGAGTTTAAAGTTCTACGCCATTTTTTTTTTTTTTTTCAAATTTTGAGCTTTTCGATTTTTTTTAAATCAATTGTAGGGATTTTGTAACTGGGTTTCACAAGAGGAAGAAGAAGAGAAGAAGAGAAGCACAGCAAAAATTACAGGAAGCTGAGCGCCGAAAGCGGATTGAAGCCCGCAAAAAGGTTCAATTTTTATCCTGTTCGAGTTATTCTTTTTATTTTGTTTGTTTTTCTTTCTGGAATAGGTATAGGTGATTAGTTTTTAAAATGCTTTATTTGTATGGTGGTACTTGAATTCTAAACTTGCGTACTTTCATGGGCCTATTTAAGTGGCTTAAAAGTAATGCAATTATTTGCTTCAATTCAGTGAATGGTGCTTTAGGAATTAGGACTTCATTTTTGAGGTTGCGTATTGATTGTATTTGGTTGTGAATACCTTAGATATACTGAAAAATGGAGTGTTTTTATAGTTGTCATTTGCTAATGGAGGGCAGTTTAGATGATTTAATTATAGTTTTCTAAAGTCGGGTTAAGTATGTAAATATCAAAACTGAAGGCCTTAAGTCTGTGTCTTGGCATGTGAATTACTTGAGATTCTTTGAAGGGTAAAAAATTTGAGGGAGCTTATATGTTATAAACCAAGTTTCTAGGTAGAGAAATTACTCGGTTTTACAAGGCTAGCACACCATGTCTCCTTGTATATGTTTCTCGAGGAGCTATCTAATTT
This sequence comes from Coffea eugenioides, assembly GCF_003713205.1. Classification (NCBI taxonomy): domain Eukaryota; kingdom Viridiplantae; phylum Streptophyta; class Magnoliopsida; order Gentianales; family Rubiaceae; genus Coffea; species Coffea eugenioides. The sequence goes on along the minus strand of NC_040036.1, from coordinate 12,159,959 downwards.
GGATATGAGATCATGGTGTACCAAATTCTTTGTCTCTTTTATCTTCATTTTGCAATTATAAACCCCCGCCCCCCTCTTTCCCTGTTTTTCATTTTGCAATTATAAAATTTGAGGGAGCTTATATGTTATAAACCAAGTTTCTAGGTAGAGAAATTACTCGGTTTTACAAGGCTAGCACACCATGTCTCCTTGTATATGTTTCTTGAGGAGCTATCTAATTTGGATATGAGATCATGGTGTACCAAATTCTTTGTCTCTTTTATCTTCATTTTGCAATTATAAACCCCCGCCCCCCTCTTTCCCTGTTTTTTCATTTTTTTTTAAGAAATTTGGAGTAAATTCATATTATTATGCCAAGAGGAAAGGGGAACAACAGTGATGTAATAGCAGCTGTCAGAGTTGAAACTACTAGGTTGCCTAGGGGAATGGTCAATTTACCACTTCTTCTGACCCTTGAAAAGCTCCATTTAGCCCCCATTTTACAGCAGTTTCAGTACATATCTATCTCTTCTTCATGATATACACCTGAAGCATGCTCCATGAAATGGTAATCATCCAAAATTTTTGAAAGCTGTTCCTGGAAATTGAGATGCCACTCCACTTCTTTGTAATATAAGCTCTTAATGGTTCCTTTCCATGGTTCCAATTCTGCCTTGAGTCCACCATCTCTGAGATACTACCTTCTTTCCAATATTATTGGAATAGTTGACTTCTCTTAGTCAAGTGGATCTTTTCTTGTTTTTTCCAGATGCAACTTTCTTTCCTTGACTGTTGAAAATTATATTTCAGATTGTATAGGAGTAACTTTGGTTTGCATTTTTGTAGATTGAATAAGTATTTTAATAATGTAAAGTGGTGTCTGATTCTGCTTGGTAATAATGAAGACATTTGGATCTGAGGAGAGTGGAATTCTTTTATCACTCTCTTTGAGATGTAAACAATACCTTTTGTAAAGAAAATCCTATCAGTATATTTTGGCCATGAAATGAGTTTTTTAGCTGAGATCTGTAAACTAGGTTCAGTTGTTGCTTAGTTGACAGTTTGGGATATTATCTGGTCCATTGTACTTGGTTCTCATTTTTCAATATCATGTTTCTGGTCACTTTCTTGAAACCTTCAATCACACAAATAATGGGATTGGGTGGGAAGGCTTCTCGGAGAAAATATTTAATAAAACAAGTGAAAAAAGAAAAAGCCATTGGATTGGAGGCATCCATCTCTCTTGCAGTTTTATTAAAGATTTAGACTTTCATGGAACTAAAATCTGCTCCTTGCATCGAAACAAATTAGAACTTCCGATTTTATTGTTTACTGTTGAAAATAGCATAAAAAAACTACTCAAAACAATTTGTCACTTAATGTTTGAAAACTTGAGTGGTCTTAATTAAGCTTGAAACAGTGTGTTGGTGCCTGTAATTCACCAAAGATCCTCTAGCGAGCAGGCTTGTTGAGTGAAATCTTAACATGAGGTTCTTTGACTTTCCTTCTGATTTATTTGACAGAGAAAACTGGAAAGAGAATTTGTCATATATGGTGGAGCTCAACCTGATTCAAGTTCTGAACCTAAGGAATTAGATGACGACGGAGAGGACAATGGAGAAGAGGAGCCAACCACATCAGTCTCTGGTATCTCTATACATCATTCTTTTTTTTTTTTTTGATAACCTCCATACATCATTCTTGTATCTTAGAACATGCTTATTATTAATATTAGAGGCCATAGGATATGCAAATTAGCTAATAGCTCGTCTTCCAATACAAATCCCCTGCGTCCTGCTGCCCTTGTACTTCTTTGGTACCAGTCAATATGCTGATGCTCTCTCTCTCTCTCCCCACCAACCAACCAACCAACCCCACCCCCCCCCCCCCCACCAAACAAAAAAAAGTGTCTGATGACAAGCTCCAATCGGATCATAAATTACAAAAAAAGGGTTTCTTTCTCATAATCATAGTGTTATTATTGTCACTTTTTTAATTTTGATAATTTCTGCGGTTCCATGGATGTGTATCCACGACAGCAAAATAATGGGGAACTGAGGCAGCCAGATTTTTCTGAATTCTCTGACTAGCATCCAAAGAAGTTCTCTTTAGATACTTTTGTGTAAAGATAAATACAGGACTTCATTTGAGGGCACTTCTCTGTATTGCTGGTATGTTGATATGCATGTATATAGTCACCTATAAGTGTTAAACTCTGGCATTTGTCCTGTGATACAGGATTATTGCACAATTATATACATGATAATAAGTAATTTATTGAAATCTAAAACAGATAAAATTTGTTAATTGTAATTCCATTATCCTTTAATTTTTGGTGCGTGAATAGAAAAATTTTGCATTAAACTTGACTGTCATCCTCTTAAATTATAATTTTTCTTTGTGAAACAGGGACAATGATGTATGATAATGGTGATATGAAAGTCACAGTGACCACAAGGGAGATCTCTAGGGAGGATGAGTATCCCAGTCAAAGGCCATTGCCAGAAGCACCTCAGTTGGATGAAGGCCCTGAAAAGAAGAAAAAACACGTAGTATCTGTTAGCAAGAAGAAACAATTCAAGAAGGCAGCAAGGATGAGATCTCATCCAAAGCCACAAAGTAAAAGGGATAAGAGGAACGGGAAAAGGATAAATAAAAGGCATTAGCTGTGAATCTTTTGTTGTCCTTTCTTTTCTTTTGGCACCTTCCATTTTGTCTGACCATATTTTGGAGATTACGTTGTCATACAATTGGTACATCTTACTCTGCAAAAGTTGCTCAAAAAAAAAAGATCTATTCCCTGAGTAAAGGCTTGACATGGATTTGGGTTTCTTGGTGCTTGCTTGATTGTATTATTTTTTTTCACTATGGAAGTGTCTAGTTTGCGATGTCAAAGCCCTAAGGTGCACGGCCTACCAACTTGTTTGGGAGAAATGTACTTGCGGCTTGTCAGGCCCACGAGCCCCTCAACCCTCATGCGAAAGGCTGCTCTTCCAGACGGCTTCATTCTCGTTTAGTCTATTGAAGTTACTTGTTTGCTCAGTGCCACATCCCTCTTCTTTATAGGGTTGCTGGGAGCAATTAGTAGTCCAGGGCCATTTCTATTTATTGGGATGGTCTTGCCGGTTTCAAGCGAAATATTTGATTTCTCCCTCTACTGCTGGTTTTTTGGGAAATAGGTTGTGTTCCTGTCTCCAAATTTGTATTGCTTTCACTCTTTGAATTGGCACAAGACGCGCAAAAGTTGGTGAAGATATTGGCCTTGTTCTTGGTTGCTTTAGAATTTGCAAAATTTGATTATAAAAATTGATTATAGAAAATAATCAGGTCCAGCAAAAGCTACTCTTAGATGAATATAGTTTGGATTGAGAAATTTGATGAAAGATTTTAAATCCATTCAAAATAGCTCTAGTTGTTTTTTATTACTTGATAGGCATTTGGCTTTGTAATATATCAATTTTTAAAATATATTTTAAATATTAGAATAATTGAAAATTTACAAATCTAAATATTTTCCAGATAACGTGGAAAATTAGAAGAATTTATGGTTGCGTTTGGATTGAGGGATTTGACAAAAGATTTGAAACTCTCTTAGATCTCTCTGTTTGTTTAGATTACTTACAAGGTATTTGGATTTATAAATTATCAATTATTCTAGTGTTTAAAATGTATTTATATAATAAATAAATTATGCACCCTTAAGATATCTAAACAATGAGAGTGATTTGAGTGGATTTCAAATCCTTAATCAAAAATTTCAATCCAAATGAAGTAGTCTATGAGAAATTCAAATCTTTTGTCAAAATTTTCAATCTAACCGCAGCCCAAGTTCCTTTGACATGGTTTTGTTCTGCAACATTAAAGAGAGAGAAGTCAAGTCTCGATTAACGTAGCATGGCCGTTGCCATTCTCTACAGGACGCAAACTAGACATTGGAGGTCAGGTCACAGAAATATATTACAGATATAATAATGAATATTGAATAGAAGCATGTTTATATATATCACTATATTTTTTTTTTCTTGAAGCGGTCCACGCGTAGCGTGCAAGCGGGTGGTTTGACTTGATAGTGATTAAGACGGTGTATTTCTGATTCTAAATTGCAACTTAAGATATATGAAGTTGAAATTGGGAAAAAAAATTTAAAAGCTTTCTGTAAGGTGTAATTTTCTCAGTAAACAAATGATTACAATCTTCTCAGTAAAAAAAAAACCCATTAATTTGGAGCATGACAAACATCATTTAATGATGTCCTACTAGTATCATGTTTTACAGAATTTTCGTATCAATTAATTCGTGGATATAGTAGTGTTTTTTTATTTTAGCGTAAAGGGAGGTCTCGAATATGACCTTTCACTCGACCTATCCTTTCCTCCTAAATTCGTGAATATAGCTGAGAACCAGTGTGTTGGGATAAAGAAGAAAACATGCAATTCTTCTCTCTCCTTTATTTTTGTTTTTATTTATACAGGAGCATTATTGGTCCTTTTCCCCGACGGTCTCTACAAGATGATGCTAATATGATATCTTTGTCCAACAAATATTTGACTTCCCATCTCTTTTTTTTTTATAAAAAATTAAATTTTATTAACGAATTGCTAGAAATCATCCGGTACAATTTGATTTACATCGCTGTCTTAGTAGCAAGTTAAACAAGCACTTGAAATAATAGATGTACAATTTAATAACAGATATCGGAATGATTTTGAACATATTCGAAATATACAAGAAATATTCAATTTGCCATCTAATAAGATAAATCATTGCAGCTCCCTTGCACATGTTCCAATAGCTAGATAGATATGCTAATCAATGGTTTTAACCTCCAATAATGATAATGGGATTTGTCGAGATAGACCTAAGATTGAAAAATATTTTAGATTTGACAATCATATTTGAAATAAATTCGACCTGAACAAGAAAATCTTCTGAAAAGATGAGAAAAAGTAAAAAGAAATTGGAGGAAAAGAAAAATAGAGAGAAGTTCTTTGACTTCTCATCTTTTAAAGAATAGACAAATGCAAAAAGAAACAAAAATGAATCTGTAAATCAATATTCATAATTGTATTAGTAGTTTATTTAGATATTTTAGGAAAATTAGACACCCGTTTTAAACATTAAAAAAAGAAGAGAATGTCAACGACATTGAATTAAGTGCATTAATCTCAGTATTTTGATATGTGCTATATTGCCTCTAGAAACTTGGGTTCTTAACTGAATAGAAGAAATCATAAGGGCATTCTAATTAGAGTTATGCTTCGGTCTCGAGGTTTTTTTTTTAAATCTCTAACACCAAAAAGTGTCGTTTTAAGCTCTTTATTTATTTATTTTATAAGTTGGGAAGTGTTGAACCCAAGGTCATTCCTTGCACTTTACAATTTAACCTAACCTTCCCTTGTTGTTATAAGCTCTCCTATAGAATAAAATTCATTTGAGGGAAAGGGTTCTCTTTCCCTATTTTTGTACACTTGAATGTGCAAATGCATGCTTGTTTTCTTCTGGTTGACTTCCAATAAATTTGTCCAAACAAACGTTTATTTATCCAATTCTATGATGAACACCCCCTCCAAGTATAGCATAGTACTGAAGAACTTGAAATCCTTTGCTTCGATTTGTTATTTGACATTGTGGAAAATGCAATTGTAGAGTAAAATTCTAGGTGGCAAACTTGGATTTCTAGATAAAACGCCATTGCCATGCATTAACTAGAAGTGCCTCAGCAACTTGTTGGAGGGTCAGAAAAGAAGAAAAGGTAAATCGTTCAAAACATTTTTCACAGTTTTTGTAAAATGATTTTTTTCATCTCTCCACTTTAAAAAATGTAATTTTACATTTCTTACAAATCCAAAATTTTTTGAATTTACAATGACCAATGTGAATTTGTAAGGGATATAAAAGTACACTTTTAAAATTGATGGACGAAAAAAGTCATTTTACAAAATGTGAAAGACGTTTTGAACGATTTTCTCGAGAAGAAAACCATTTATCTATTTGCAAGAAGAAAATACTTCAAGAACTGAAAAAGGAAGAGACTCATCAAAAGCCATAAAGAAAAATTAGAGGAAGGAGAAAAAGCAAAAATAAAAAGCATTAGCCGTAAACCTTTCCCCTTTTTCTTTTGGCATCTCCCCTTTAGTTCTAGCATCTCCCCTCTATGATGGAGTTGGCGTATCTAGCTCTAAGAAGGTTGTGGCATTTTGCTACCAAAAAGCTTGATTCTTTGAGTCAAGAATTAACATGGATTTAGACTTATTGATTTTAATCTCTTTAATTTCCAATATTAAACCCAACATTTGGCTGTTTGAAGATAACTTGTCTCCCTTTTACTATTTAGAAGTGTATCGTTTTTTTTTTTCTTTTTCTTTTTTGGGGAAAGGATATGAAGACTTCATTATCAAACAAAAACATATTTACAATACTGTCATCCATGGGCAAAAACATTGGACTAAAAATAGTTTCACGTCTTTTTCTAAGAAACGGGAAAATATAAACTAGGGGACTAACAAAATGCATACATCCATGGGCAAAAGGTTTACAACGTGCAAACTTAGACAAAGTGTATCACTCCTTTTCATTGGTTGGTTTAACGCTATGCACTTTTCTTATATAGTACCATCATTGAGCAAGGACATTATTGATTATACTCTTACGTTCACGTGGCTGTCTTACTTGGGCTTTAACATTGAGCAACTTCTTGTCTATCCATATCAAGTCAACTAATTGGCAAATTGGCCGACAACACACTTAAAGTAGAAGATTAGCTACTCCCTCCTTCTCACTTTGATAGTCCTGTTTCTTTTTTTACACAGTTTAAGAAAAAGTAGTTAATTTTGTTGGAAAAGTAAATTTAGATTGCTATTTTCCTAAAATACCCTCACATTAAATAGAGTACAACTTTATGGGAACTTAAATTGATGGTAAAAAAAAAATCAACTCTCATAAAATGGGGTAGGTTTATAGTAACAACAACTTACATTGAATAAGGGCATTTTAGAAAAATTAAAATACAACTACATTCTTCAATTGGAAAGTGGATTACAATTTGGGACAGACGAAAAAGGAAAACAGGACTATCAAAGTGGGACAGAGGGAGTATACGATAACCATTCATGTTTCATTCGTCCCATCAGAAGCGTCAAATTTTTTTTTTATTATTTTGAGATGTTTTAAAATGCCTGTCATCTTATTAAATCAAAATTAATTTTGGTACCTTCTTTTAATATTATTGTCACTTTTATCTATATTTCATATTAAATTCAAAATTAAAATTTATATTTTCGATGACAACTTAAAAAATAAATTCGTTAGTATTACCATCAAATCACTATTTTTAAAAAATTTATATCCCAAAATGTGATAAATAATTTGGAACGGGGGAGGGGGCACGCGAAAGCCCAATCTCAATGCTTACTTAATCTAGAAAAAAGGAATATTTGGGGGGGGGGTGGGTTGGCAAAGGAATATGTGTACATTAATAATTTATATTAGTAATTATTAAATTCTACTGTATATAAAAACCAGCGAAATCCAACGTCAGCTATGAGACGTAAGCAGAATTCCGGAAGTACTGCACGTGCCTAATCCTTAAAGTCAGAGAAATGTCAGCGACGGAACCAAAAGCACATCAAAACATTAACGATTAGCCCCGAAGCCGTCCAGCCGACGCTCCATGGTCTCTATACCAACCTGGTTGGTGCTTGACAATATTGACCTTTGTATTTAGCATTTTAAAGCATTTCTCCTACTTGTTTCTTAAGTTATCCATTTTCATGAACACACGAGAACGAGGAGTAGTAGTTTTTTTTTTTTTTTTGGGGAATGCTATTAGAAATTTCAACTAAATTTATTTAATCCCCATTACTTTATTCTATTTAGGTATACGTTACATTGTACTTACATCATAAAAACTGCATAGAAGGTCATTTTTGCATTTAATTTTAAGGGTCAATGGCAATTTGCCATATGAACTATTTAGTAAAGAGAACGTGCTTCTTTTCATAAACATAAAACAAATTATATTTTTTGAACTTTTTTTTTTATTTATAAATGTATAGGTTCTCATACTTATAATCCCTTCCTTCTTATCATCTAACCCAACTCTCCTCCACATAAAAAAAAATTATTTTGTGATGCAAGTACGTGTTAAACTCATCATTTATATGTATCATGCAGAAGTTAAACATTTTTTTGTTTTTAAATACAATGAGTTATATTATCATTTAATGCAATTCTATTATAAGATAAGTTAGTTGATGACTCACCAATCATCAAAAGTAATATAGTATTTAATTTTATAATCCTTAATTGGAAATCATTTGTGCTCATAGGTCTTATTTCTATGCAAATCAATCTAATAATATCTGGCAATCAAACCAGCAGTACCCATGAATTATACTACCATAACACAAGAGACATACATTTATGATAGGATAAGTTATAGGGCAGCTTTGACACGTACAATACTTGATAGTCAAACTATGTGGTTTAAAACCGTGTCAAAGAGCTCCAACCAATTCTTATGTAAAAAAAATAGGGTATGTTAGAAACTTACCTTGTTTAGAAAGGGATTTTTCAACAAAAAATTTCTATGTTTTTTATAAATATATTTTTTAATTATTTTTTATCTCATATATATCAAATCGTTACGGTACATTTTTCACAAAAACTCTAAAAAATTACAATCTAAATAGAGAAAACGCTACATTCCCTCTTTGGTATAGTACACATCTTGCTATATCATTTGGTAATTTAAATTCTTAAAATATAAATATAAGAGTTAATAACTCTTCTTCTATATTTAATTGTAAATTTAAACTCCACCTCATCCATATTGTACCTTTTTGTCAAATTTGAACAAGAATAATTCTAACCTTAAACCCACGGTAATACCAAAAGCCGGTAACTTCTGGTTAACTGAAGGACCAATCATCCATATTGTACCTGAAGGACCGTAGAACTCCCTCATGATAAACATAGACGGCAGTAGCGTGGTACTAATATAAAGTAGTAGCGTGTTTCTAATGGGCGTAACTTCCGAGTGTTTTTAATCTAAGTGTGTGTGTGTGTGTGTGTGAGTTTCTTCCGTTTCGGAAAAAAGTAGTAGCGTAGTACTCGTAAAGTTGTAGGATTGGATAAAGCCAAAGTCTTGTGCCCTTCCTAGCGTACTTTTTTAGCAGAGTGCTGAGAGGGCCCATCAGCTCCAAATCAAAGAAAATTCCCTGATCTTTCCTTGAAGTTTCATTGACGCCTCTGTAACATTTCTCAGAACTTTCAATTTTCCCGCTTTCCATCTTGTTTCCTAATTCTCTCTTTTCCCCTTCCTTTTTTTTATAAGATTCTCCAACTCACAGCTTTTCCCGTTGAGAATGTAGACTTTTACCGAAGCTGATATCCAAAATACTTCTACCAGTTGGAGCTTGGAGTGGCTAGTTTAAATAACTACCACCATCCATTAATTAATTACTAATTCAAGTACTCCTCTGCTGGTATTTGACATTAATTATTTCAGATCAGATCTCGAGTCTCCGAGCTTTGCAGATAGAGAAAGAAAAGATTGAGTTGTTGATTTTCTTGGGCATCTGAAGTAACCAAAGGTTCAAAATGCAAGCTCGGATTTTTCAGAAATCAAATAGCATGGCAAGAGAAAAACGCAGTTTGGATCAATCCACAAGTAGTGATGATGGTCAGCCTGAAAGAAAAAGGCCCGCTCTTGCCAGGTAAATTCCCCCAGAGTTTCTTTTCTCTTTGGTCGCTTCTATTTTTTTTTCTGCATTCTAGTTCAATTAGTTATCTTTGGATTAAGTTTGTAGCCTTTTTTTGTTCTTTTTTTCCTGTCTGGGGTAAAGGAGCTGCTGGTTTTGGTTGGAAAAGGGCTGTTTGATCTTGCCAAGTGTTATGCCATCCAGATATACACCAACTATATGTTCTTCCAAGATATTCTCGAGTTTTCATATGAATCCGGTCTTCTCCATTTTTTAAATTTACGATTAATTTCTTAAAAAGGTCGAGGCTTGTAGGATGAAGGGAATGATTTTTTCGTGCTTGGTAGGCAATAATTCATAAATATTGTGCTCTTTCATTGTGTTGGTTTTTTTTTTTGGGGGGGGGCGGGGGGGTTGTTGTTGGAGTTGGAAGGTTTGTGGATTTGGATTTCGGTATAAGGGACAAATATCGATGGGGTTTTGGTTTCTCCCAGATAGTTTGACAATAATGGACTTGTTTTTCTTCTTTTTCTGTGACCACCTTCCCTCCCACGCCAATAGTCTATTTATCTGCTTTCATGACCTTCATCACTTATTTCACATCTCATTGCATCTTTGAGCTTCATGTTGGTCGTCAGTTTGTCATTGATATGATCATTTGCCATCACGGTGGTTCTTTCAAAAGAAATTTATAAGTAACTTCCCATCATATATTTTAGAGTAGGCCAGACTGCTCCAATACTTCCAAGGTTGACAAACTCTAGTATGCTGCCTGCCATATTCCTTTTTGTACACTTTTGCCTGCTCTTGTAAATTAACCCTCTTTCAAGTATGAATTGACACACTGGGAAAGAAATCCTGCAGTATACTTATCTGTCTTTATCACTGAATAAATGTCAGAGAAGTTGAGAATTTTAACTGCCGAAAGTTTAAGCCTTTATCTCAACCTTGCAAAGCATTCCTGGTTTATAAACTGCTTTATGAGGGAAAACTACAAATGGTTTATGCAGTGTTATTGTTGAAGCTCTAAAGGTGGACAGTCTGCAGAAACTTTGCTCATCGCTAGAGCCCATTCTTCGAAGAGTTGTAAGATAATTATGCCTTTTTTTCCTTGTATACTCCAATTCAGAAAAGATTTGATTATTGACATACCAGCTTTATTTCCCATATAAACGGCTGAAGCAAGTCCTAGAAATTAATTTGTTGAATTGATCAGGGTCTCACGTTTTCCACGTGTAGTTTGCTTTGCAAATTTTTTTTTTTGCCTGTGTCTAGTAATAGTTTATCCATCACAAAATTGAAGAATTATGATTGATAGTTCTCAAGAGATGAGAGAAAATAATTAATGAAGACTTATTTTGCATGCATCTGTCTTTGTTTTTGACTTGATGTCCTTTTATCTGACTAAGGACAACCTATAGGACAGTGCCTCTGGATGCTCCACTTAAGAAGTCATTGACACAAAGAGGATGTCTCATAATTTAGTTTTTCCCTATTGACATAATGCAATACTTTCTTTTGCTAAAAAAGTTCTGTATGTGAACTCCTTTCTTTCTTCCTAGTTCTATATACCTTCCTCTCTGTATATCAGTATGTAAAACAGTCTATAATTCCTGAAACCATGGAGATCCTAGTTTTCATGCATCATGGAGAATATTGTCTCTGATGAGATATGGTTTGCTTGTGCTTAGAGAATTTCAGATGAATGTCATGCATTTATTCCAACATGACCTTTAACAGCCTACTTTAGTATTCTCTTCAATCCTTGAATGGTTTGGTTTCCGAACAGTTATTGTACTGGGCCTTTTCCAATTTCTTGACTTTTCACTTCTTGCTGTTAATACCGGGAAGTAAGAGGTTATATTTGTGAAATAGGCAATATCTCTGAATAGCATTACTGTTGTCATTATGTGCTTAAAATTGTGCTTAAAATTGTGTTTCTTCAGTTAATGTCTTCCATTATGTAAGAAAATGTCTCCTGCCTTTGCTAATTCTTGGAATGAGTGACACAACTAAAGCATGCATAATGAATTTGTGGATTTCTCTTTATAAGTATATCTGGCATTATCATGTCTAATGTGTCTATGAATATTTCTTCAACTGACCAGGTTAGTGAAGAAGTGGAGCGAGCTTTGGCGAAGTTGGGCCCCGCTAAAATTAATGGAAGGTATGAACTTAAATGTTAATTACTTGGAATAATTGTTTTTCAAGCCGTCTCATTTCTTTTGGTGGTATCCTATGGACCCTGCAGATTTCTTTAAAAAGAGCAAAGTTACTTCTGAAATGTACAGGGCTTGAATACCTCTTGGATAGATTATATGTCTGTACCCTGATACTGAATTTTGTATTTGGTTTATTTTTATTTATTTATCTCTTTCAAAAGAAACTTTTTTTATTTAATCAAATGCATGCTAATTGAAATGAACATCACTTTCTTGTTATGTTCGTTGTGTTCAATTTAGAAGCCTCACTCAAGAATTTTGTTCTGTAACTTCCTACTATCATGTTGCTGGATGATCATTTATACTTGAGTTTATGCTGCTTGAAGGGGAGTGCAACCTTGGTCATATTATATCCTCTGTGGCATTAAACTCTCATAAATTTTCAGGACATCTCCAAAAAGAATAGAAGGGCCTGACGGAAGAAACCTACAGCTGCAGTTCAGAACAAAGTTGTCCCTACCTCTATTTACAGGAGGGAAAGTAGAAGGGGAGCAAGGCGCTGCAATTCACATAGTATTGGTTGATGCTGTTAGTGGCCATGTTGTAACTTCTGGTCCAGAGTCCTCAGCAAAATTGGACATTGTTGTTCTTGAGGGTGATTTCAACAATGAAGATGATGATGGATGGACTCAAGAAGAATTTGATTCCCACGTAGTGAAAGAGCGTGAAGGAAAGAGGCCACTTCTAACTGGGGACTTGCAAGTGACTTTGAAGGATGGTGTAGGGACACTAGGGGACTTGACATTCACAGACAACTCTAGCTGGATTAGGAGCAGAAAATTTAGATTAGGTTTGAAGGTTGCTTCGGGTTGCTGTGAGGCCATTCGTGTCCGTGAAGCCAAAACAGATGCATTCACCGTCAAGGATCATAGAGGAGAATGTAAGTTTACATCATTTCAAGCTTTTGTGCTGCTACTTTGTTTATGACTGTCAGCATGTGTACAAGATAAAAATATAGAAGTAAAATATTTTCAGCATGTGTATCTGTAAGCTGCTGTTTTGTATTGGTATTTGTACCAAATATGTGACCACTTTGGTTTGCAGTGTACAAGAAACATTATCCACCCGCATTGCACGATGAAGTTTGGAGATTAGAGAAGATTGGAAAAGATGGATCATTCCACAAGAGGCTAAATAAAGCTGCAATATACACGGTAGAAGACTTCCTACGACTTGTAGTAAGAGATTCGCAGAGGCTTCGAAATGTAAGAATCACAGAAAACTGTTTTTTTTTTTTTTTTTTTTCGGGTTCTTTTTCTCTACTTGAAGTGGTATACTCACATAGCATTCACTTTGATTGTCTCAGATACTGGGAAGTGGAATGTCAAATAAAATGTGGGACGTTCTGGTGGAGCATGCGAAGACTTGTGTTCTGAGTGGGAATCACTATATTTACTATCCAGATGATCTCAGACATGTTGGAGTGGTGTTTAACAATATCTATGAATTGACTGGTTTGATTGCTGGTGACCAATACCATCCAGCTGACACTCTCTCTGACAGTCAGAAGGTTTGTGTTTTTGCAGTCCTTTTGCCTAGCAAGATTCTGTACCATGCATATTCTGGTATTGTCACTGTTCATTACCTGTCAAGGGCAGATGTGTTGTTTAATGCTAATGGCGTTACATGCAACATTATTGGTCTGGACATGTATCTATGTCTCTTGCTAATAAATCTTGTAGGCGACCAGTCTTGGTAAATGGTTGAACATCATCACACTTGCATGCCACTGCTGACCCTCTTCTTGTTCAATGCCTGCTGATATACATAGATGTTAGAACTTTTTTGGAAGAATCAGACCATTTTGAACCCCAATTTTTCCAATTTTTGCAGCTTTATGTTGATACCTTGGTGAAGAAGGCGTATGAAAACTGGATGCATGTTATTGAGTATGATGGCAAAGCTCTCCTTAGCTTCGCTGAAAATAAAAGTTCAAGTGCTCCTCAGAGTGATATTGCTACTGGATCACAAAACGATTCAAATTCTTTTGATTATCAAGTCAATCTACCAAGTCTTCCACCCTCGATTCCTTCAGAGCAGCCTTCAATCAGTCCAGTACAGACCATAGGTGGTATATAATGTTGTTTTCTTTATCTTGTTATGATTTTGGTTTCTGTTTGTGGATCACAAAATAAATGTGTTTAAATTTTCAAACATACATAAAATTGGGTAAAGAGTGGACATTTCAATAGAGGATAAGTTCATTTTGAACATGGCATGTTAACAAGCACAAAATGAGATGGGCAATTAAATTACTAACACAAAAGGCAAGCCACTAAGAATCAGGTATCTAGAAATGTGATGTATCAAATTCCTTTATTTTATTTATGCTTGTTAGATCAGTTACTGTGATGTATTGTTCACCCTCCTTTTGGATATCTTTAGTTTCATTGGAACCATTTTAAATTGTGTTGCTTTAATTTACCTGTCACTGATGCTTGATTGCTGACTCTTTCATTAGGGTACGATGAGAATGGCGGCAGTAGATTTCAAATGCAATCTCAGAGCATGAACCTCAATCCAACTATTCATATCCATGGCACTTCATTACCTCTGCATAACCAGATGATTACTACATCATCACAAGTTCACTCTCCAATAAATACAAATTTGCTGGCCCTTGGACCACTACAGTCTTCCATGTCAAGCTTCCATGCACCTGGCCCATCCAATCTTTCCAATTACAGGGGATTTGATGATGTTTTCAGTGAGGAAGACATCCGCTTAAGGAGTCATGAGATGCTTGAAAATGAAGACATGCAGAATCTACTTCGCATCTTCAACATGGGAGGTTATGGTCACACTCCTGTAAATGGGACAGAAAATAACTACCAATACCCACTGGGATACATGGCTGGTACATCTTCAGGCTACGCTTTTGATGAGGATCGAACACGTCCATCAGGTAAAGCTGTTGTTGGATGGCTAAAACTCAAAGCAGCCCTGAGATGGGGCATTTTCATCAGGAAGAAAGCTGCTGAGAGAAGAGCACAAATTGTTGAATTGGAAGAGTCATAGGGTCTCCTTTCCAAATGAAACCGGTTGATTTTGGCACCGAGGCTTCTTTATCATGAGTTTAGCAGCTGCCTTACAGTTGAGTCTGGTTAACGGTTCTATAGCAGCTGCACTTCTTCTGGATTCAGGGAAGCCCATCTAAATGTACAGTTGCTGCCTGTAGAGCACCATGGTGCATTGTCCTGAGCTGAAGCTATTCCAAATTTTACTGGCACGTTAACCTCTTTGGAAGGATGCGAGTTTTCTCCTCCTTGGCCTAACACTGTAGAAGCAGGCAAAGTTTCCCTATTTTTAAATGCTAGTGTTGTGTGTTTTTTTTAAACATTTTTCAGCTATCCTTTTATCTCTGATATATATCACATTAGAAAGTGTTATAGTATTTTTTTTTTCAAAAAATTATTCCAAATAATTTACCATCCACACACACACATTATTTTTTGTAACTTTATGAATGGAAGTACTAAATAAGGCTTGCGCATCAAGTGGCTCTCTTTAGAATTGAAATTAAGTTGATTCCAACTTTCTTCATGGCATCACGAATCTCAAGTTCTGCAACAGTAAGAAATCTGACTTTTGTTCCAATTCAGACTTCAAATCATGGAAATATCATAAATTGTTAAGATTAAGCGCCCGTGAAAATAGAGAGAAACCATACTTAAGCCAACAAAGCAGAGTAATCCAAACGGCAATAATTTTGAGGGCCCTTTTTTCCCCTCTCTAGGGGATGGTTTATAGAGTTAGTCTTCAAGAAGATTTACAGGTGTAACCGAAATTCACAGCCTTGTAGTCTGGGTTGTAATCATGCGCACATCATCATATGAAATCATGCAGAGGCCTAGAAGATAGAATAGATTCTTTGGGCATGGGAGGGGGGAAAAGCAGCAATACTCTTTACCAACTTGGCACAAGATTCGTATACTTCAGCTCTCTACCAGAGGTGACTGGCTAGCTGGATTACTTAGGATAATAGTTCATGAAGAATCATTACCATAAGAAATGTCCTCGCATGGAAAAACTTGGTATCTGTGCATATGGAAATATCGTGCATTCTACTCCAGATTAAGATGCATCATGTAAACTCATGTACAGACAAACGCACATTGTATGACACTATTAAACCACCTCACCCTTGAATTCTTCAATGGATACATGTAAACTGCAGTTCTACGAATGTTGCTCAAGAAATAAAACCACCGCATATCTCCATTAAATGCCTCTTACAGACTTGAAAGATACTCTGATTCCTGGAAAGAACCCACTGGCAACAAAACAGGAGAGTAAAATTCAAATGTACAGATTGAAGAAATTTAAGATGGATGGTAGAATAAAGTTGCTCATTCTGAATCTGACACTTCATCTTCATCTTCCTCTAGAATGTAAACCAGTGCACGCTTTCTTGCAGCAAAGACACAAGCAACACCTCTTGAAGCTGAATAATCAAGATATAAATATGTCAAATCCAGAGTGTTTCTCAACAGCACAATAATCTATCCTGCTACTAACTGCAATAGACGAGTTAGTTTCACGTAGACAGCTCGTGGCTTTATAAATGTACTATTGTCTATTCACAAATCTAAATAGTGACGATAAGACTCCCTTAATCAACGATTCAGTGAACTTTTTTTTTTTGGGTCAAATAATCTAAGAAACAATTAACTATTATATGAGCTAAACGTCAGCATTTTGTTTTGATTGATATCCAAAACGCAAGAAGTCACAGTTAAACAATGCACAAGATAATCATTCAGCTCAATATTGAATGTGGTTGACCCATTAATGGAAACAAACACAAGAAACCAATAATGCAAAATAATATTACAGAATGAAACAAAAACAAATTTGGTATCCTTTTTCGTACTGTGTGCTATAAT
Organism: Coffea eugenioides; assembly: GCF_003713205.1. Lineage (NCBI taxonomy): Eukaryota > Viridiplantae > Streptophyta > Magnoliopsida > Gentianales > Rubiaceae > Coffea > Coffea eugenioides. The sequence goes on along the minus strand of NC_040036.1, from coordinate 12,143,171 downwards.
GTTTTATCCAATAGTTAGAAATGATTTGTGACATATATTAAATACAACGTAATACAAAATTTACTGATATAGCTTGTAAAATTTTGCTAATAATTATGTCAATAATTCTAGACATGCCCTTGAATATTGTTTTTCTTTTCATGCACATGTAATAGCATATAAAATAAACCCAGAGAAAAAGCTGCTGAATAACTGTCTAATTACTGCAAACTCATAAATGCACTTGGTTGTCTATTTCTACAACATTTTATGTATCCCAGTACGATAACATATATACTGCTTCCACGCTTGTATGACATCGCTGATACCCATTCCTGCCCCTCATACCCATTTACCAAACACCCCTAAGTATTGTCTTCAATGACCAACTAACCATACGTGCCTTCAAAATTTGCACTCTGAAGCAGGAGGCAAAGGCAAGGGCAAGCATACGAATGCAGTTCAAAAATAATGAGATCTAAAACCTCGCTTCATTTAAAATTAATTGACCTAGCTGGTCTATTGAAGATGCATTAGGTGATTCTGTGGATCTACAATCACTTCATAACAGGATACAAAGTACACAGAAAAACCAACAACCATACCAGATACAAATGAGAAGACTCACCACTAACTGCCAGTGGAGCAATCACACAGTGAGGAATATCTCGAACCCTTTCATTATCCAACTGTAAGTTCACAATAGAATCCTAGAAGAAAAGCTACAAATCAAACACACTGCATGTGATCAAGAGAAAGGGGACGGTGGTCTTGAGAACACCACCACTCTGAGGTTCTAAATTTACATTTAATTGGCGAAAGATTGGGTTTTAAAATTCTACAGGTGAAAAGGTAGTAGAGAGTGATGAATCAATACACTTGTCAAAAGTCCATATTATCAAATTGTTGCTGTATTTTGTGCTGCTCCTAGCAATAGAATGCTACTCAAAAACAGAGAACCCATTTGGAAAGAACTAAATGACTCTAATCAGGCTACGACCTTGAAGAGTCTCAACTAATCTATGCCAAATGCTTAACTTATGCACGAAAGATAGCCAGATATGTACCGTAAGTTGATCAAGTCTCCAAGAGTTCAAACTTGTGGATCTTGAAAGAGGCACAAATGGAAGGTCACATGCTTGAATGATCATCAGGTAAGCATTCCCAGAGCTCTCGCAAGTTGTAACTGTTTCATTTAGCAAAAGAACAAGCTGACCTTCCTGCTCAGATTAAAAATATCACATAAGAGAAGCTCGATGGAATAGTAGGACCGGTAAAATGAAACCATGAATATTTTGAACTTCAGATACTTACTTTATATAGAGAAAGATCTACACAGGTATAGCCATTAGGAACAGAAACAAGTGCAGCTTCTAATGGGAGTTGACCCTTTGTTGAATTGCCAAAATCATGAATAAGCCCCCTTGCTATGCCAATGCAGTTTGAAATATCTGAAAAAGATTCATCAGGTATCTTGAACAACATGTAACCAGTCATCCTCTGACCACAAGTATCATGATTAGAGCCAGCATCTGAAGCACCCTAGAAAGTGGAAGAAAAAGAATCAACTTCGGCATGAGACATAGAAAGAAATCAAGAAGAATCAGCAAATGTTCCCTTACATTTACTGGTAGCAATATATATGTCGACACATAGATACAGATTTATATGTTACTTGATCAACATACGTGAAACTTTTCTGTCGTTGAGATTTTTCACATTATTTTGATCAGATTTCCTATCAATCACAAGCACCAATTACACCTATTCTGTCCAAGTGTACTGCATCCTTAACCAATATCTGCTTCCATCAATCAGGATTAGAATTTGCAAAATTTTATGTCCTTTTCTCTCTCTCTTTTGCCCCCTGAATAAACCAAAGTTCCTCTTTACGTCACATTGATTTAAAAATTTCTATTCAAGCTTCTGAATATTGTGTACATATAACCTTTTAACTTCTCCATGTCATAAAGTCAAGCGCATTGCCAGGTGAAGTGAATCAAGTTTGTGATTGATTAGCATACTTTATCAAATTATTTGTCCTCAAATAAAATGCTTCAAAGGTTTAATCTTGAATTCAATATATCAAAATAGACTATATGCTCACTTTAACTAACTGTACAAGCCAGTGGAATAAGTTTCAAGGATCTGACTACTATTTGCATAAGTACCAATTCAACCTCTTGGAATTTGTAAAAGTAAAAAGCAGCCACTTTGTATCGGGACAATGTTGAATTTTTTACTCCAAATTAGATAGTATGCTCATTTTAACTAACTGCCCAAGCCAATTTAATAACTTTCAAAGATCTGATTATTCGCAAAAGTAACTACTCAACCTATGCTTGGTTCGCACAAGTAAACAACAGCCAGTTTGAATTGCGATAATTTTCCAAATCCGGGTCTAGCATATTATGTTCATTGACTGAGTAAACATTTTTACAGCACAAAAGGAGGCCACGTAGTTCTTTTCATTAGGCATACCTTCCTCAAGTACTTATTATTTCTGATCCATCCTTTTGTACTGTTTTTTTGTGAGTGGGATGAAACAGTATTTCATAGGACCTTTTCCCAAGGTTGGGAACAAAGCAGCACACACTTAATGATGAATACCTGGTAATATGATACCGATGCAGCAATATTAGAGGAGACCTCCTTTGGAAAAGACTCCAAAGGAAAAAGTGGAAACAAATCCTTACATAGGATCTTTTTGGACATTGTAGCAAAAGGCACATCAAATGCTTCATTGAAACTGCAATTGTGAAGCCACATAATTAAGTTAATTGCAAATAAAACAAAATTCTTTAGATCCTATGTAAGAAAAGTGCACTTAAATGGGCAACTACATTGCTCTAAATAGATGGAGCACATGACAACATTGTGCCTGCGATATGGTATCAACAAATTCTTGTTTAAAAAAATAAGGCATAACCCTGGAATATAAATGGAAATGGTAGTGAATTACTCTAGCAAAAAAAAAAAAAAAATCCCTGTGAACTGTGAAGTGGCCAATATGAATGTCTTGTGCTGGCTCTGGGCTAGTTATGTAATCTCATTAATCAGGAGATGTGCTGCAATCAAGAGGATGAAATATTCCCAAGAAAAATATATTTAAAGTCAAATCAAATATACTTGTTAATCAACAGATTATTTTGTCGAGGAAATAGAGATGATTATCAGACCATAATTGAAAAATAATAAATAAACAAAGAATGATAGCCAACAATGACCTAGAGCCTGAAATAAAAGAAGATTCTATAAACGAGTCCACTTATCAAACTTGCTATTTGTTAAATACAGATTGAAATCCCAAAAGTTCAACTACGATGATAAGAATAAATAGAAGAGATCTTTAATTTATTTATTTTGGCGGGACAGGGGAGGGCATTTTGAAGTAGGTAAGTCCAAACAAATAGGGATTATGCAGTCCTTGCCAAAGTGTATTCAATATGGCAGTAGACATTTCATGTGAACATGGTCATTGTTATCTGTTTTACACAGAAAACTTCCCTGCTGAATGCATTACAATACATGAAACACCATTTCAGAAATTGAACATACAACAATGTTTTGTGTTTTTCCTCTTTTTGGCCCCCTACCATTGAAGACGAGATTAGGATGGTACGCTAGCTCCAAGAAAACCCACTTGGTATGTGTATTGACCATTCTACTGTACTAATGACACCTTTAATAAGAGGAATTCTGATTACCTCTTCCATACATAAATACAGATGAGTTCAACCAAGCCTAGTTATTGTATATGTCATCCTCATGGATGCCTGATGAGGGGAACAAGTAAACTTTCAAACAAGGAAATAAAAAATCTACACATTTTTATCAGTTATTGCAACAGGACATGCCAAGATTCTAATACAATATCAATAGTAGTACAAAAGAATGACAAAGCAAGGAAAAAATATCTACCAGCACACCATCTGTCGAAATTCTTCTGCTAATGTTCTTTTCAAGTATTCAGAATCTGAAAATCCTCCAAAATGTGCCAATTCTTTGATTCTTTGCATTGTTTCCCTGTAGAACCAAAATGATGAACTTAGCTGATATATAATAAGATGACAGCATATAAAGTAAACAAGATGCACTTATCAAAGAATTAACAAGTACACTCAAAAGAGGGGGAGAGGGAGTACCACCAATCAATTAATCTAGGATAAAAAAGAACAAAAATTCAGGACTATCAACAAAGTTGCAGCTTTATATAGACAAAATTTATGGAGTAAAGAAACTGGAAGTGTTTTCTTCCCTCACAAATTAATGGGGAACCAGAAGCTTGGTCAGTTTCAACAATCTTCCTAAGACACTTCCATATATTCCCAAATATTTAGCATTTCAAAGAAAAATGGCAAAGTTCTTATATGAAGTGTGAGGAAGGGGTGTAGGGATATTACCCCGGAAACATCATGTCAATGGTGTAATTTTTATATGGACACTAAATTTAAAACTTAACTGATTATCGAGGTTGAGGGGCCGTGTCCTCCTTTTTCTCCTAGTTCAGAGATCCCTACACATTACTGACATATATATATATATCAGCATGCAACTAAAGCAGATCTCTACTTGTACCAAAATGATTGTCTTAATGGGAAGTGTACAGGTTCTAAGGAATCCATGTAGTAAATTAAAGAGAAAATTGGAAATAGGTAAGACCTACTGAATCAATTAATTCAAATCTAAGGGTTAGGACGGAACACGTGGTGCAACTGCCTTATTGTGTTTAAAGTATAAAAAGGGAAGAAACAATATATGCTTCAAAGCTCCTACATCAGAAGAGGTGACATTACATTTGAGCAGACTTAAAGGCATGACATTCAATTGGGATGGAGGGAGTATAACCTGTCTGCCAAACAGGTGCACAATGCTATATATAATTGAGAACAAAAGAAAATTTTAGTTTGGGTCTGGTTTGCAGCAATCATTTAACAGGGCAAATTACTGGTCACCCTACCTCATTCCTATGTCCTACTCAGGGGAAGAAGCAGAGGTGTGAGTCTCTTCTTCTCTATGATTAATAGGTAAAGGTAGAATTACAGAATTCCAACTTCATCAGCAAACTGAGGTGGATCACTAACTATATATCAATTAATACTGACCAGAAAAATTGGGGACAGTTTCTGCAAAGGAAATCCCCAAACTTTTGTCTATTACTCCTAAGGCTCCGATTGAAATGACTTATCAGCAGATGAATGACCCAACTGATTCATTAACCATGTTAATGAACCAAGTAAATACTGCAGAACATGATACCCAAACCTGGGTATACCATAACTACCAATCTCTTCTAATACTTTCATATTAACCACCAATGTTCTGTATCATGTTACAGCTTGGACACATAAGAGTTCGGATTTCTACTCAACCTTCAAAACACCAGAAAAAATGGAGAAAAACAACAATAACTACATTTATTGAAGTGTGGATTTCATGTGAGGAAGTCATAGAAAAGAACATAAACTAAAAAACCAAAGCACCTGACTCTAGAAATTGGAAGTCACATATTATAACATACAAGAATATCATGTCCTGAAAGTACACTTACAAGTCAACTTCAATAGGGTTTTCAACATCAGATAACTCCAGTAGTTGCCTTATGGGATCTTGATCGTATAAAAATTTCAAGAATATGATGATGAGTTCACTGTCAAAAGCAACTAAATATAAGAAGAAGAAAAACTTCAAACCAATGTAGAATGGAAGATCAGTCAATTTGTAGATCATATAAAACCCAAACCTACTGAAGGGTAGAAGCTGATCACTGGGTTCTGACATAAGAATCTTAAATGATTTCAGCAGCCAGCTGAAGAAATTAGAAAACTGAAAGAAAAAGTTAGCTGCAACGAGTGCATGGTTGAGAAGGCAGAAAAGTGGCATCAACAAGTACATTTTTAAAGGGTAGAACGCTTATTGCACATGACAAAGTTAAGATCTATAGTGAGAAGACGGAAACAGCAATTAACCGCAACATACCTGCTGCACCACAGAAGATAGGATTTTCATAAATCGTTCAACTTGTACGAGGAACATGCCAGCTTTTTCTGCAGCATTCTCAATCAATTTCTCTTCTAAACCAATACTTTGATACCGTGCACGCCATCTTGAAAGGCCTCTAAGCTCTCCCATTCTAAAGCCTATAATTTCTGCAGCCGGCTGGAGAATATGGCCATAGACCTTTAATTTATTTTTAAAACCTTTTGCAAAAATACAATAATCTATGGAGCACACTTTAAACCAAAACAAGGCTAAATAAATATCAAGGGAAGTTATATATCTACAATGATAAAGACTAACAAACTATTTGCCAAATGTGGATTTTTGCTTTCCCACTTTATGCAAGTTAGCTTCAGCAGTCAAATGAGTAACTTTAAAAAAGTCAAAAGAAAAAAAAAGAAACATGTAGATATTGCTGCATCAATAAGTCAAAAAAACTATTCTTTAGGTGTTGGCCTCATGGTTACATGCATTTCGAGGAAGAACTATTCTTAGAAACTTTAGAAGAATAATCAGAATAAAGCGCTTAAAAAATAAAAACTCCACAACCAATTATTGGTAGCCAACTCAAAATTAAGTTGATAGTTTCTACTTAGGCAAACATAAAATGCATGAAGTGCACCTGTAGATGATCAAGAACAATCAGCTGAAGATCCTTTCCAGCACCACAAACCACTTTCACCATCCGCTTGAGACCCTGCAAACTAAAAAACACTTAGCAATAACTTTGAATCACAAGCCTTGTGTTAACATTTTCTCAAACGAGACATACCACTTCTCCAAGAGCATTGACTAAAAATTGATGAAGGGGTGGACTTGTCCTAGCACCACCTAAAAGGCTTAGAAACTCCTCTTGAGGGGTCGAGTCCAGTCCTATATTCGAATAGTTGCATTACAGTAAGTGTCTAAGAATGAGAACTGAAAACCATTGAGTTCATTAAATAGTTACCGTGATCGGCAATCAGGGAAGATATAGAGTTAAATTTCTCATGGAATGTATGCATGGCATCATTCCACTGCTTCAACATGACTGATAGTGATGTGCGGATGACTTGCGTTAGATCCTCAATGTTGGAAGCTTGTTGAGCCACCTGATGGAGTTCATATTTCCTAATTTACATGGCAAGTGAAATGAAACTAAAATGAGAGTCAACCTAAAGTTGTTCAACTAGCAAGTAGTCAAAAGAACAAGAGATCTTTGACTTCCAAATTCAACAGCTGCAATTGATGACAGGAGGGCTGCCCACAAACTTGAAAGAAGATGATACACTGGTGGTGGAAATATTGTAGGTTCTTGGTTGTGAACAAAACAGCCATTTCACAATAAAATAAGTATCTAACTGCGCAAAGTATGGCACATGAATTATGTATTTGGAGTATGCAAAAGTTCTGCAAATTTTAATCTTTCTGCATTTGTCACTCTATGCAAGTTGACAACATTCTAGGCCTAGAAGTGGCAATTTGGATCCATATCCAATTATCCATCCAATTAATCCTAGCTTTAATGGATTTGGATGAGTAAGAAATTTTTGATGGTTTTAAATGGATAACCATTTAAATCCACCTAAGCTTGTGGATTTAAATGGATTATCCATGTCATCCATGTAAAACCAATAATCCAAAAAACAAACCCAATATGAGCACAAAAGTCTTGCTATACAGCCATGCTGGCACACACATTCACACTCAAATGATAACTAACCCACACACACTACACACACAATCACACACTCAAACATGTAATAACCACAAAATATAGTGCTTAAATTTTAGCCATTCAACCCATTTGGAAACCCGAATCTTTGAAATTCTAATTCCACCTATGGGAGAGTCTCCGCTGCTGCTCTTTTGGCCACTAAAACCGTGTACATGACTTTGCTAAGCTTTTTTATCTGAATTTTGCGTTTGTGATGGTTTTGAAGTCCAATTGAGGAATTAATCAGGGCAAGTTTTTAAGTCAACTTGGATACGATATTAGCGTTGTTGAGGATGATAAGTGTGGAGTTGAGGCTATTCGAAGCTTGTAAGTTGCAAAACTTGAGTGTAATCACTTGGGGAAATGCAAAGTTAACTTGAATTGAGTCGGGTTTATGACCCACTTGAAAAAGTGTTTGGATTCAGTCAGGTCCATATGCCGCAATACAAGTACAAGAAGATCTCTCAAAGGGGTGAATCAGAAATTAAATCATAGCCAAACATGCAAAACAGAAAGAAGAGAGAGGCATAATGGTGACAACCTGCAAGTGGCAAGAGAAAGTGGTGAGTTGAGTTGAGTTTGACTCGGTGAAAGAGGAAGCAAAGAGCTAAATAAACAAAATAGAGGCTCAAGTTTGTAGGTGACTTGGTTCACAAATGGGGAGAGGATCACACTCAGCCACGTTTGAGTAACTGGATCCTAACTTGACTCGGGACTTAAACAGAAGCTGCATGTGGAAATGACATGGAGCACATGACTGAGAAAAACTAAAGATATCTAAATGGGTATGGCTGGAGAAAAATGAATAATTTAGTTGTAGGAGAATTAAATGCAGAATTGGATGGATGATGGTTTTATTTTATCCATTTGGATCCATTTTCTAATTGGTTGTAATTGGATTGGATTAATTTCATCCATAATTCAAGTAAAACCATTAACTAACCAATTGTCCATTTTGCCAGCTCTACCTAGACCCAAATCAGGAAGAAACAATACCAGCAATACTGCAGAGAAGGGCACAGGCCCCATATATATAATGGCTTCAACAAATGAAGCAGTGATTAAAACTTATTAGATCAAGCAGAATATCACAAACTGTGTTTCCTTCAGAGTAGAATTGTATAATTTAAGTTTGAAAATTAATCATCATGATCAATTAAATAAGGGTACCAATTCTAAGAACAAAGCCAGAACTTGATTATCCTAATTCAGAGAAGAATAAAAAGTAAGATTTCACTTTTGTGCCGTTTCCTTGTCAGCAAGAGATTTCTAATTTTCCAGGCTATGTTCCAAATGTGGTAGACTGTTTTGGCAGATTTCTAAAAAACCGCCAAACTAGTAAAGATGGATCGGAGAGAGAGAGAGAGAGAGAGAGATGTAGGAGGTGAATGGTGTAATCCAAATCCTGTTATAAAAGATCATGTTTTGGACGTTATGCAAGAAAAATAACAAAAGCGAAGGCATTTTCATTCCCTTCTTATTAATGCTAGGGTGTCTCTGAGATTAATAGTTATCACTTGGTGGGTGTCCATACCAAGGCAAAAGCAAATTGAGCAGGAAAGGAAAATGAAAGACATGGGAGCCCCTAAATATTCCAGGATTGCATTTAGATAGAGTTACCTTTTCCAAAATATTGAAGTATCAAGAACTAAGCAGTGAAAACCAAGTTGACTTGATTCAACCCCAACTTCAACAAGTTCCCCAGAGCACATGACTATCAAATCACAAAGATCTTTCGAGAACCCCACCTAACAACAGTCCCATAAACAATGTCAGAATGCTCCAGCAGAGCAGTTTAGTAGAAAAAGCTACAATGTCAATTTATAAAAGAGAAAAGCATTCAAAGTTTTTATAACATGAGCTCAGTGATTTTTCCCAAGTGAATGGAAAACTAAAAACTTCTCAATTTTGATCAATTAACATACCCATCAGATTCCCACTAATTACTATTATTCACTAAATGACACCTAATGAAACAAAAGTAAAGAATCTAGCAGAATCCAGAAGTCACCAATCTTTTCAACATTATACGACCTAATGAAGTGCAGTGATTCACCAACTTCACTTTGTTATTTCTTTATAACTCTGTGCATTCCATGGCAAACACTCAGGGAGCTGCATAGATTCCCAATCATATATTCTTGCAGCTGGCCATTAATCTAATGTATTAGTTTCACAAGAAAATGTGGAATTGCTTCCCTTGCAAATGAGATTTACTTTTTCTCTAGATATAAGGAGGGCAACCACTGTACGGAATAGACCAGAGATAAGGCTCCATTTCCTTGTCTTACAACAAGGATGCAATTGTCACAACAGCCCTTCTATTTCTCCCTTTACCTTTTTGTTCTTTCACTTGTGAAAGATTCCATAAAAGCACCTACTGTTATTTAGGATATGAATTCCTTTATGAAATACTTTCAAAGAATGTATAAAGCTATGAAAAAATTACAAGATCTATATTCCTAAGAAGCAATTGTCACCCATGTTAATCTTGAGACACCAGAAAAGGGAGGTGATAAATAAAAGAACTAGTCTTTCACATATTGGACTAGACAACTGTGGTTTGTTAATCATGTTCTAACATCTTTCATGCAATATGCACCAAATGAATAAAGTCCCAATATAGGAAAGGAAAGAAGACATCATGGGACACTTCGCGCACTTTTGCTACCACAAAAATCTTGTTAGTTCCTGAGTTGTATATGCACTATTTCAAGAGCCCTCTTAAAGTTCTGCTTTTGGACGACTGTACAAGAATTTCAAACTTGAATTGGCAAAATATGGATGAATAATTCAGGTAAATCAAATACCATGCTTTGATGCACATAACTATATCAAGAACCACTATGAAATGCATACATCTATAAGAATGCAACAAAGAAGATGCTAAATGACAAAGTAATCCTACCTTATGAATAGAAGCATTCTGCAGACAACAATTAACTTGGCTGTGCTGAATTTGACTGCAAAGACTGAAGCAATGGATGTTCTTGGGTGTAATATCGAGTAAAAACATATAAAAAACAAAAAAAATGTAAGTTTCTTAAAAATAACTTGTCCGAATAAATAAATAGATGAAACATTTCTAGTGTATTCACTACATATATATATATATATATATAATATCAGTCATCGGATGAATAAACTCACAATCTTTCCTATTGGGAATATGCCAAAAATACTAAAACAAAGGTTTCCATCTTTGTCCCCACTGCATAAGATGTTAAAACGTCGGCACGACATGTTTGATAGATCCTGGAATGAATCCTCACTATCATCCGTGAAGCCACTGTCTCCAGGAACTACTCCAGGCATCCTAGGAGCTCTTGGGGGAGGAGGAAAGAAACGGGAAGTGCGGTCCTCATAAGTTGAAATGGTATTGCTACCATCCTAATACCAGTTATTAAGAGAATAACAAAGTTGTAGAAGAATGAGAACAAAATTAGTCCCTTAAAGAAAGAAGGAATAAAAAAAGGTACAGAGGTGGACTCATGTAGAGCCAAGACAGTATGAATGACAAATATATTTGTGAATAAAATAGGCCAGACGAGAACGAAAACAAAGGGAATAAATTATAAAGCATTTAAACACAGTACGTAGGAATTTATTCTTAAAAAGCCAACTGATACAATAACATGAAAATCTAAATGAGATACATACAAGACTTCAAAGAAAGGAACGCTCAACCTAGCAATTTTCAGAAAATATAGATTGACAATGCATGTCTACATAACTTGAGATGCAAAGATAGCTTGTTAAATACTGTCACAGCATTGAGTTAACAAACCCATATTTTATACATGAACATCACTATTGTCACGTACCACTTGTAAAACACAACATCAAGTGTTTTCATCAAGTCCAGAATTAAAGTATATTCCATATCATTGAGTCAGTAAGCTTCATCGAAGTTATACCACTTTTTTTCATTGAACTACCATAGTTCAAGTGCAGGTGAATCAGATAAAAATGGTGAACCCATAGAAGATAAGCTTGCTCTTCAATAGATTGACAATGATATAATACAAGCTTTAGTAAATTGCATTAGTCGTCAATAATTTGCAGAAAAATGAAGAAATATGAAATCAACATCCAGAGTGAAGTAGCTACACATTAAATTGAATAATGCTAACACGTATCATTGATTTGATGCCGCATATCCTTAGTCCACGACCAGTCTTAACATGGAAAACAGGCAACAGAATGTCTGCCAATTGGCAACAACAAAGGATGAATCACAACATATCACTCTTTGGAGAAATTAATCTCGTTAAAAAGTACCATGTGACAAAGATTCTCACTGTTCCTAGCAATTCATTTAGGAGCCCGGCAGCAGAAGAATGTTTTGCTCAAGAAAAGCTAAGACTCAAATTTTTTAAGCTTTTATTGGAAGATACATCTTATAATGCTTTCCTGTTGTTTTTGCTCAAAAATTATTTTTTGGTGCTAATAACATTAAAGAAGGATTATTTCTTTTATAAGACAGTAAGCTATCCATTCATAACCTAATGTATATATATCAGCAATTCAATTTTTTTCCAACAATATGCAACTTAGGAGAGTCAACAGGATCATTGTCATACAGATGCTCAAGGAAAGGGGTAAACTTCTCTTTCTGCACCTACATGTGCGGCATCGATAGCCCTCCGTACTCAGCAGTCATACAGGATTTGACTTGTGGTCTAAAGGTATTGTTATTACATGAGAAGTTATAGCTCCCCAAAAAAAAAAAAAAAATCATCTGATTCAGTATGTCAGTATGTGTTAACCACTGATGATGCTGTAATGTTTCTGGAAAAACATGCAAATAAAAGAAATCTTAAGTAGGCCAGACCTCGTTGCACAATAAAGAAACAAGTTTCCTTAAAGAAGTTTTTCTTTAACACACAGGTGAAGTTTAATTAGTTTAGAACATGTCAATAACAACAATGAATAACACAATCGTTTTGGAATGGAATGCCAAGTGATCAGCATTAAAAGTGGCTATTATATGAATAGACCTGGGGTTAATTGCGTTCAGTATACAATGAAAGTATGCCATTAACTTGACAAGAAAACAGAAAGAGAAAAGGTCAAAAAAGAAACCATACTGCAATAGTTTGTCCATCCTCCTCCCAGTTGAGGCACACGACAGCGACTGTATGTGGTTTTATGCTCCGCAACAACTTTCCATTCTGGTTCCAGTAACATGCATCCCAAGCAAAATGACATGCATAAAGAACAGAACATGATAAAGTTAAAGATAGAGCATACACCATGATATGTAGAACAGGTAGAGAAGACTAAATTCAAAACAATTCTAAGAACAGGGTAGAGATGACTAGATTCGACCCTATTCCAAATAACAAATCAATTGAGTGAAACAAGGTAATAGTGTTAACATAATCTGATAACTAACTGCTGTATCATTATAGGACAGATGTATATGAAAAAGGCTCATGTGTAAACATAAATCACCAAAATATCAAATTCAATTCGGTATTAGTGTAGAAATACAAAATGGATAACTTAAGTACATGATATCCACAGAAAAGAAGAATAATATGCTTTACACAGCAAGCAAGAAGCAAGAGATGTCCATGAGAAAGATAGTTACAACAGATTACATTAGACTTGCAAAGCGTATGTGCATGCTAAAATGTCAGAGAGAGCAGTAAAGGCAATAAATTTTCATCACAAGGATAATTATTCTATAAACTAAGCCTTTGACAGCTATGGTCTGATGATTCCAGACCATTTACACTATAATCAAATTTCGCTTCCATAGGCTTTTGCCAGGACCCATTTTCTCCATATTCAAACGCAACCATAATGTTTCAACAACTCCGTGCTTTTTCTTTTCAACATGAAATGGTGTTAATAATTCCTCAAACTTGAGAGGGGGGAAAAAAAAGAAAAAACTGAATTGTCTTTCAGAAGGTAAACAACACATAACATAAAATGGTCCTAACTTATGCTAGAGCCATGTATAGGGTGTAACCAGTGGGAAGAACCATCTGTAAGAAGGCATCCACTTGATTGTTCTAGAAAATCTACATATAATTCTATTCATGAATAAGACTAGGTGAACTTGATTATCCTGGCATTTGAAATCATGCAACTACACATACTGAAATTCCTATTCATTTGCAAATAAGTATTTAATATTGAATATGCATTACCTAATTCACCATATTTCCTAGAAATGAAGGTTCTGCATATTTCAGGGGGGTTGTTTTAGAATAAATTTAAATAGAGAAATATATGTCCCATTTTGGAACAAATAAGTCAATGTCAAAATCTACCAACTCACTAGCTATCTTAGGACAAATAATGCTCAGGCATGGCATTATTTTACCCCAATAACAGGGAACAAAATCTTTGAGTATAATTATTGGTTCCATGTTCAAGAACAAAGCAAATATCGAGTAACAGGATTTGTAATCCAATATGGACTAATCTCATGAACCCTAACAAGAATTAAGTTCTCTCACTTCCGGTCACAAGAGCCCGAATTCCTTCTCTTACCTCTAACACAGAAGAGAGATATCTGCTAATTGTAGCTTAGAGTACTATACTAAACTAATTGAAACATCCACGACTCCCCAAAAGTAAATTCTTGCAATGCTTCTTAAAGAGATGTTAAAAAACCTAATAACCCCTTTTTGGAAAGCCACAAATTTGGTTCAGCCCAGGTCTGATATATTTTAAAATGCTTGACTTATATCTACAAAAATATGTACCTACAAAGTTTCAAGTGTAGAAGATGATTGTGTTTTCATAACCAGGTAAAATTACAAACAACTTATTGATGTAATAAATTTGTGGTCTATTATGGAACCTTCACTTTTAGCCTCAGGGTAATTTCTGAATCCACAGTAAAAGAATGATGTTTACAATTCTTCTATTCATGATAGTTGATAGACTTAGTTATCTGAAGGAGGGGATTCTACCTCAATCAAACCAAGTCCTGCTTGTTTCATACTTTTGGGACAAATTAAACCATAGAAAATTAATATCTCGTCTGATCCAGGATTTCAAAACTATATGAAGTTCAGTCAAGTAGGTATAAATCCTAGTAGATAAGGTTTTACATCGGGAAGCAATCTAATCACAATTGATATCTTCAACTGGATGATCTTTCCCAAAAAAAAAAATGTCAAAATTCAAACTAACTCACCTCCACATCATGCAATGACACTGTTCCGTCTTCAAAGCCAATTGCAACTGCTTTACCATCGGGACGCCAACACAAGGATGTGATGCACCTCTCTACATAAGATGAAGAAAGTTCTTATTCCACTACAAGCTTTGAAATAATAATCAGTATATTTAACTCAAAATTCCAAATTATTTGTCCCATCTAATGTTGGGGTTCCTCAAAAACAAAAACAGCTCCTTTTCATATAAGCTTCAGAAAGAAAAATGTTAGATTCCTTACCACATTATACCTAACAATTACACTATTAGATACGACATAATTTCTTGAACATCTCAAGCAAAAAGGGACAAGTAAAAGCAGGCTACTACCAGACATTCTATCGAACACTTATCATTCATTTCCAAGAAATGAACATTAAATCAGTCTAACGGCCCAAAGTAATGTAGTTCGTCATACAATTAGTCAACTGATCCACCTTGAAAAGCCTAAAGTTCGAAAATTTAAACTGACGCTAACTCGCTTAATTTTAAGTTTATAACTTGAACTAACAGTGCATTTAAAAAATCCATAACTGGGAAATTCCAACAACAACTTTGGCGAAATTTATTCGCGCATAATCTTTTAGGCCCCAACTTAGTACATAAAAGGAGAGTGAAAGTGGATAGATGAAAATGTTAAAAGCAAAAGATATAAATAAATCAATAGATAAAAAGTGGGGATTTAAATGTATACCGGGGGAAATGGTCCAAAGTCTCTGCCAATTAAAACGATGGAGGAGGAGTTTTGAGTCCTCTGTGACCATGGCTAGCAAATCTTTTTCTGGGTTCCATTCAGCAATTTTAATCTATACAAAAGCTCGATAAAAATACAATCTTTTCTCAGAACAATAAGTAGGGGAAAAAATGGAATAAACTTGCAAGTGTCCGTGGGTTTATAGTGAAGTGTAGTGAAAGAAAGTGGACCTGAGAAGCAATGGGTTTGTCGAATTGTAGCTGGAAGGGTACTGTAATTCCCTGAGCTTCATCTGTTTCCATTGGGTTGTGTTGTCCAAAATGCCAAGGCTTTTGGTCTTTTGGGGTCCCAAGACTCCCCAACTTCAACCCGAGAGAAGGCTGAAAATGGAGGTGGCGGGCTTTTGAGAATTGTGAATTCTCTGTGTGGTAGTCTTTCACTTCTGGCATATCACATCCTGGTCCCCAAAGCCTCTGATATTCTATTTTGTGCCCTCAATTTGAGGGCTAATTGATTAGAATATAGGTGGAAAAAAAAATATTCAGACACTTACGGGTCTGACAGGGGTTCTGTATATATCTATGGGTGCCGGGCTGTGTCAGCCCGGCACACAGCCCGGCACCTGACACAAAAATTTTTTTTTTTTTTTATGAAAGACACATGGGTGCCGGGCTGACACAGCCCGGCACCTGACAAAGACTGCAAAAGCTGGCTGCCGGGCACTCTCTGCCCGGCAGCCAGTCAAATTGTTAAAAAAATAAAATCGGCAGGCTTCAATGCAATTCAGACAAAGTAGCTCTTGTGAATTTTTCACACTTTTTTGCTTCAGATTTGCCCCTTTTGGCAGGCTTGTGGACAAAACAAAAAATGTCTGGCAGCTCCCGTGAAGCAAAAAAGCTGAACCAAAAGAAAAATTTACGTACGATTGGACAAAAAAACTATGCTCCATTAGACTTTAGCAGGTCGTGAAACAATAACTGCTTACATATTATTCAATCGACTTAACGTTATATAGTTACTTATAATATAATAGAATATTTAATTAATTATTTTAATATACCAAATAAAGTATTGAACATTAAATAATGAATAAATTTTTAAAAGGACTTTTATTATAATTTTAATATATATAATATTTTTCATCCATGCATAATTCGTTTTTTCGAGTGTCCAATATACTTCTTTATGCATCTCCACATTTGCATTGCTTCTGCTTATTGTGCGCAGAAAAGTGAACTTTTTCCACCATAGAAATGTAACCAATGTTTAATTCTTACCTCCACTTTAATTCCGTGGATGGAAGAATATTGTCAGAAATGCATTCTTCTGTGGCTAATTGATTAGAATATAGGTGTAAAAAAAAAAAATCAGACAGGTTTAAAAACAACAGATATGTTCCTTTTTTAAAAAAAAGATATCAGACTGGCACCTGACAGATTCCCTATTTTTAAAAAAGATATCAGGTGCCTTTTTTTAAAAAAAAAAGATGTCAGGTGCCGGACTGGGTCAGCCCAACACCTTAATTAAATACATTTAATCAAATCTCTTTAAATTAATTCATTCAATTAATTAAACTAATTAATCCACTAAAATAATTAAAATAATTGTATACTAAAAAACGTAAACTAATTATCAACTATCTTAACAAATAAAGTGAATCGCATTAAACTAATATCACTAGTTTCGAAATTAAGCTATGCGAATTACATTAATTTTATGTATTTATTTTATTAGCATGGATATTATTTCAAATACTTAAATTGCCCCGACTAAATGGCTATCTTAATCAAAACTCAATTGCACAAATTCGTTCAATTAATCCATTCAATTAATTAACCTCGCCAAATACATCTAAATTCATTTAATCATACCTCTTAAAATTAATTCATTCAATTAATTAAACTAATTAATCCACTAAACTAATTAAAATAATTGTATACTACATAACGTAAACTAATTATCAACTATCTTAACAAAAAAATGAATTGCATTAAACTAATATCACTAGTTTCGAAATTAAGCTATGCTAATTACATTAATTTTATATATTTATTTTATTAGCATAGGTATTATTTCAAATATTTAAATTACCCGGACTAAATGGCTAACAGTTATCGTACGTAAATTTTTCTTTTGGTTCAGCTTTTTTGCTTCACAGGAGCTGCCTTCTTTTCACTTAACAAATTGCTGAGCTTTTTTTCACTTAACAGGAGCTTTCTTTCCTCCGCAATTTAGCTTCCATTCCCAACTCCCTACCGCCTCTACGTATATCCAACAGTGCCCCTGTAACCCCTCCTCTTTCTTCCCCAACAAAAAGAAGGCTCTATAGTTTAGTACCTTGTTTCGCATTTTTTTTTTCTAAACAATTTCACTGGCAGCCAGCTTTTTTTTTCAGCCTGCCGAATTTTTTTTTTTAACAATTTGACTGCCCGGCAGCCAGCTTTTGCAGACTTTGTCAGGTGCCGGGCTGTGTCGTGTCAACTATAAAAAAAAAAAAAAATTTTTGGTGTCAGGTGCCGGGCTGACACGGCCCGGCACCCATAGATTTATACAACGCCCCTGTCAGACCCGCAAGTGTCTGACTTTTCTTTTATACACCAATATTCTAATCAATTAGCCCAATTTGAGTTACCTCCTTTAATTTGGAAAGGTCCTATTCCTATATACTACATAGAAAGTGTAACCATTATGGCGCCAACATCTGGTGAATTGGTCTACTCGTAGAATACTAATATGTTTGGGAGTGGATCTTTTGTGTGGTTATGTTTTTCTTTAGTAAAATACTCGGTTGTTTGGGTTGTAAATTATTTGAGATAATTTTGTGAAAAAGTACTGTAGCACTGTTTTCGATATGATGTATGTGAAATAAAAAGGTGATTAAAAAATATATTGATAATGCAAGCAAATCAGTATATGTAAATAAGATGTAAATAAGGTGAAATAATCGTCAATCCAAACACAACTCCAAACGGAAGTGGGCCCAACAGAGCAATTACCTTTTGGTCTTTTTTGTTATTGGGCCCAACGTTCCGCATTGTTCTCATTCACGAAATGCTTACGTTAAGCTGCTTCTTAACCTTATCAACAAACCTCACCCAGGGGACTTAGTAGCCGTAAGTTTGAAGTCTACCAGGCCCTTTTAAGTTTGAACTCTTCTCCTCATATACACTAGATGACTTTTCTCGTCATTTTAGACCAACTACAAAATTTACAAAAAGTCAGCAAAAAGTCATCTCATTATGCTCGGAAATTTACAAAAAGTTCAAGATTTTACAAAAGTCAGCAATGGCTGAGAGGAGACTACAGATACGAGGCATCCGTCGTAGTTGTAGCTGGGGTGCGTAGTCGTAGCTGCACATAAGTCCTATAAGCTAAAAACCATCCATTTGGATTAGCTGTTTTTGAGAATATTTTTAAAAAATTTTACTGTAACAGAATTTTTAAATTATATTTTGAGATATTTAAAATTAAAAGAATTTCTAGAATATATTTTGAGATATTTTAAAAATTTTAAAAAAATTTAAACTAATTGTTAGATTATCTTTTAAAGTACTTTTTTAAAAAAAATTTATTATATTTAAAAAACTAATTTTTCAAAAACACCCCCATGCAAATTCATCATAGTTCATACGAAAAACTACAAACACATTAACACCCAGTACTTGCTTAAACATTGATAACGTTTGCACCCATTGAAGTCAAACATTTTGTATGTAGCTCAAGGCTAATGCAAAATACAGATCCAGTGAGGAAAAGACGTAAATCATAGGTAAAGCAACAACTGCAGAAACATATGCTTAACAGTTGACTTCACAATTATATTTACTACTGTAACAACATATAAATACTTCCTCGAGCTTCCGCAAACAATCCTTCGATCCAGTAAGCAAGCAGTAGGACAAAGAAGATAAACTGATCAAAATTATTTAAAAACTTTTTATTCAAAAGACAACAATATGGCACTCAATCAGTCTCCTCAATTCGGAGAGAAAACAGGCCGCAGGATCATCCTCCTCCACTTTGTATATGCAAGATCCTAAAATTCTATGTGTGAAACACTCAAAAAGTTGACAACAATCGGCCTATCTAAACATGGTCCGCCAAAAGTTTGCTCACATGAAATCATAATCATCAAAGCCATCATATGCATCAACAACCGCGACATCTTCATCTTTATCAACATGCAACTGTTTCTTCTTTGCACCTGCGGATGAGAAAAAGTCTCTCACAACCCACCACTAGTTTAAAACCAATTTACTTTACAACAAACCAGAAGATAATGACCAACATACCTCCTGTCTTCTTCTTCCCAGCATTTGCTTCTTTTTCGGCTTTTATCTTTTCATTTGCAATTGCAGTGACTGAAGAGGCTACATCCTTGGCATCCGCCCCTTTCAGTGAAGTCATTGATAATCTCATTACAGCTTTGAGCAAACCAATATAATGGTAGCTTTTCTGCAATCAACCCAATTTGGTTGCAACACAGAATCAGGAGTCAGCAAATCGTACAATAAGGTGAAATCATAACCAGAGCAAATTCAACAGACCTCATAAGGACGCAGCTTGTGGGAAATGAGTTCTGCATATTCTGCAAAGTCACCTTCTGATTTGGGAATGAAATTGTCCAGGGTCTTCTCATCACCTCTCTTACCAAATAACTCAGTCGTGGACTTATAATCAGCTTCTTCTACTAGCCTGCAATAGAAATACTTAAACCCAATGAACAGACACTGAAAACATAATACTCAGTGGCCAGTGATCAAGTAAGCACAAGAGACGGAATGATGCTTCATTAGGTTACTGTGAGCATGTGCAAGTCACAATATTCACAAATTATGTTCCATACATGTGTACTGCTCCATGATGGCTTCTTTATGAGATATTGAGATTCCATCCTGATGGGATAATTCTTTTGGTTTCATCAGGCTCCATTTGCAAAGAAGGAAATGCATATCCTTTCTCAAGAAAAGAGTGGCACAGGAAAAGGATGCTTTAGGGTATAGGGCAACATACACAAAATTACTGCTCAAAAGTTCATCTCTAAAGCAGAATTTTTCTCCACTGCTAAAATCCAGGGGAAGCAAGATTCAGCTAGCATAACAAAAGCAAGCATGCTGACACCATATAATGTATAATTTTACATACATTTTATTCTAACTTCTTTGAATGCTACAATCTTAATTTTAGAAGTCCTTCATGTCCATTGAAAGATGTTTGGGTTCTAGTAAATCCATCTGCATCGCCTACAGTAGAAGAGGCTCATTAAAGGATTATATTTGTCCCTCACTAAGTATACTAATTGATGCCCCACAGTGAGAAAACCTATCGTATAACCCATAACTTAAACAAAGTTAGCTCTTTCTTCATTGTTGTTTCTTCTTCAACATATGCATCTTGAATATTTCCAAAAAAATACACACACACACAAATGTTATTTACCCTGACAAAAATTTAAATGAGTCAATAGATTAAGAAAATTTCATATACCTTGACTTGATGTCCAATGTTATTACTATTAATTTCATTTTCATCAATCATCACATGGAGGAGAAAAAGAGAAACCAACCAGTGAATTTCAAGACAGTAGAATAACTAATAAGAGAGGATGCACAAAACTGTGAATTTCAAAAAACAAACAATTCGGTATACAAGACCTTAGAAATGACAAAACATAATTAGCTTATAAGCTCAAGACAAATTTGTTTTTCAATGGTCTCAAGAAAATAAATAAAAACTATCTCCCATTGCAATGATATAATATATTTTTCAGATTGAAGTACATGTATCACTAAATCTACTGTGCATTTAGTAAGAAATTAGAAGTAATCAAGCAGACAGTAAGACTCCAGTTGACCGACCACAGCCAGACTAAATACCTCCTGCTGTATGGTTCAGACAAAAGATCCATTTAAACATAAAAAGCAAATTTTTCCACTTAAAGACTCCATGTGGCAGTCAAACCTGCACTTACATTACCACTCCACTAGAGCTAAAATAGGGAGCTAAAATAGGATCAAGTATGATTGAACTCGCCCAAAAAATACACTTCATCATGTTTACTCCTTCAACAATGGAGACCATTGTCAACCCAACTAATTCTGTATCTCTGAAGCCCCATTTTCTATTTCCTTAAAAGCTTATTCTTGAAATACATCTCTCTCTTTATTTATGAAATTATGAAAACAATAAAAGTAAGATTTTAGAAACATTACCTTTGCTGGCGAAGTTTTTCTTCTACAGGATCTAGTGGCTCCTCCTTTGCAACTTCAGCAGCTTTCCCTTTCTTTTCTTTCTGCTCACCTGATTTTGCTGTTGGCTTCTTTGGGACCTTTGCAGCAGGTGGTTCTACTATGGGTGCCTGATACATCAAGATAAAGCACATAAACAATTCGAAAGCAACTGTTGTAAACATCATGCATCCCAAGTGACATAACATCCTAAACCACATGCTGTACAAACACGCGTATAGACTAGTCCACACATTGATTAACTTAAGCTCTAGGAACGATGTACTGGAAAGTTTTAACTCCATTTACAGTCAAAATTCTGAATTCTTGATGCACACAACCATTCCAATCTAAGATATCCCATCTTAAGCAATTTTCAGGACAACTTATTAGTTTTACATACACCTATAACTGCTTTTGGTGCAACTCATGCTTCAACTTTCCAAGTAACAAAATGTCATCTACTTCTTCTTAGCGACAATCAGTTAGTTTGGCAAGCCAAATGAATGAAAAAATTGGAAGGTGATCTGTAGCCATCATGCAGCATTTGTACCAAAGCGGTCACCTAAAACTGCTTTTGGTGCAACTCATGCTT
The DNA here is from genome assembly GCF_003713205.1 of Coffea eugenioides. Taxonomy (NCBI): domain Eukaryota; kingdom Viridiplantae; phylum Streptophyta; class Magnoliopsida; order Gentianales; family Rubiaceae; genus Coffea; species Coffea eugenioides. Next base: position 12,120,801 of record NC_040036.1, on the reverse strand, counting down.
TGGCTTTCTAAGCAACAAGCATCATCTATTCATTCTAATCAACGATCAAGTTGGATATGAAAAGGTGATCTCTACTCATCATGCAGCATTTGGACCTACATGGCCGCATGTCACCTATTCTTACAACATCAAGAAACTTGCTGATGGAAGAGGGTAACAAAAGCAGAAGATCCTACGATATGTTTCCATCGATATCTACTGGTAAAAGTACTACGATAGCACCAAAAGTTTTACTCTTCGAGTTGGGAGAAAAGGTTATAGGTTAAACTTGTCCACTGGACACATTCCTTCCTAGTAAGTCAACTTCAATAATGCATAAAGCAGAGACCACTCGAGACCACTCCCTGAAGATGGGTATAAGACAGAAGTGCAGAGGCGAATACATAAATCAGTCGAATCTAACCCGAAGCTGTACAGTTCTTATTCTGGTGTGAAGTTTGGATCTTTCTTCAAAGATACAATTTTGTTCAAAACGTGTGTAAATCCAATAAAGCTCAATCAGTGATTAGCTTGAACATAAAAAACAATAAATTGCATTTTGCAGCACAAGGGTGAACTAAATCGGTTTTTAAAGATAACTAAGCACTCAAGTGGAAAACATATCAATAAACGCAAAAGATAGTATCATAACTCAAGCAACTTAATACAGATCCCACTGGAAGCAGGTTAGAAGAATCTTCAATGATAGAAGACAAAAGTACATAACTAAGAAAAATCAAGAATGCAGTTACAACTCATGCTAAGTAATGGAACAAACAATTATCTGGAATTTTGTGCATATGGTTTAGCTAAGGTGGCATTCCCTCATTCTAATTCAACACCTGAATATATCTTACATCTGATTGAACAGAACAGAGAAAGAAAACAAAAATACCGCAGCAGGCTCATCTTCATCTTCCCAAGACTCTTTCACGTCATTGTCATCTACGTCTTCATCATCCCACAAACTTTTAGTTTTAGGTTGTTCCTTTATCAAAATATCCGGAATAGGTTCATCCTCTGAAACACAACATATGACCAACAGCTTAATAAAGAAAGAGCAGATATTGGTGGTCACAGAGTATATTAAAAATGACATGAATTTTCTCAGTGCAATTTAACAAAAAAATGCAAAAAAAAAGGTAATGGACAATGAACATTTTACAGCCAATCCTAGATAAGCATAAGTTGCAACTCTAACCAAATTCCAAAGTCAGCAAGATGAAATAACTGTTTGGCAACAACACAAACAAGTACACCACATCACGTGAAATATGAAGAAAATACCATAAGTTGGTCTAAAGGAATAGATGGCCAATTCATGAATTAACATATAAAGATGAAGCAAAACTACATCTTATAACCCCCTCGAAAATAGGTATATCACAACCATTAAGCAAAGAATAACACTTCGGTCAACCATACTCATGCTGACTCCAATCTACGACGAAAAGATCTAAAAAATAGCCACTCGTCAAACTGAATTGAAAATTTACAGCGAATCAATATTGCGCAAATCAAATCTGAAATACAGAACGAACACGATATTTATTAAAGCAAAGACATGAACACTCAACAGAATCCTAAAGAGTACCAAATCGCAATTAGTTCAAGGACTAGCATAATTCTAAAGAGGAAAGAAGAAGGCAGTAACATTACCCCAATCCATCTTCTGTTGATTCTGATTTTGAATAGATTTGCAACTTCAAATGCCTGCGTTAGTTTCATATATCAATCCAAATGGGCAAAAGGAGAAGAAAAAAAAGGTGTTCCATAATTATGACTGAAATAGCTAGCAATCAGTTAACATCAAAACCCACAAAAGAAAATTTATTAAAAAAATCACTTCTTATTTGACCGTCAAATTAGACAGAAAACTGCCTCCAACAAAACAAAATATATCGATTAATTGAAAAAGCCAGACACAAGAAAACTAGTTCAAGTATTCTAGTAATAAAAACTAGAAGCCCACTAGCCGAAATTTAGAATTAAAAAAAGGGCCAAGATTCCAATCCAATCAGCAACAAATAGCCAAAAATAATCGGGAATTGATATCTCAAAATGTTATGGATTCAATAATACATGAAAAAACTGGCAGGTAAGTATAGAAAACATTAAAAAAAATAGCAAAAAAAAAAACCGATGATATTACCGTCTGATGAGTACGGAGAGTTGAGCGGCCCACTAAGTTTCAAGGTTAAAGTGGCCGGCGAGAAATTCCCAGTCGATATCTTGGAACCTAGCTGCTCGATTAGGGTTCTGTTAGGGTAACGGAAAGAAATGCAAGCGGAAATTTTCCAGAAAAGGGACAAAGGATAGAGGAAGAAGCCAGAGAAAATGGAGTTTAGGGTTAAGTCTGTCTTTTTCTGCAGCATATGTGGTAGCACTATTTATTACTATTCCCTGGAAGACGATTCCAATTTCGATTTTTGTTAAGGACCACGCTTTCTAAAAAAACCGGTTGATCTACCCCTTGCCTTGCTTTGCTTCCTAATTTTTTGTTTGGTTGGTTGCAAAAGCCCGCCCAAATTATTGGGAGTTTGGGACAATACTTCGATTTATTCGGTATAAGTTTTTTTTCCTTTTTTGAGGAATTCGGTATAAATTTCTTGTAGTTTATTAAACATTACCCGACAATCAATGTATGGCCTCATTTCTGAATCATGTCATATATTCAAGAGTCATATGATTATGAAAGTATAGATAATATGCAAGAAAAAGTGATGTCGAGTTCATATACTAGTCTATTAAAATTTTTTTCTAAACTAATACTTGAATAAGAAAAAGTATTTTCTAAACTATTTATAAAGTCATGATTTATCTGTTTTAAATATCAATTGCATATTTTAAGATCTCAAATTATTGATTTATAATAGCCTACCCAATTGTACTTAAAAACAAGTAAATTCTTTGTCTCCCATTTTCTTATAACATATGTTTCAAATGACACGAATAATAATGTGACACAATTATTAATTTAGTTTGTTATGGTGACATGTAATATAGGTTGAAACCGTATGGGAGGACATGCTAGGCAACAAATCTAGCAAGATAAATCCGCTAATCCATGAAATTTGATTAATATGCAACAAATTTGATAATTTAAGGTAGAATCGATCAACCGTTGAAGTTTAGGGTGCCAATGGCTAATCAATAATGCTTAAAAGGGCATTAAGAAAATATATATATATTGTTTGAAAGAACAATCTCTGCCCGTATCTAGGTTCAATTAATGGCGATTATTGATCTGTTGTTTTTTTGTTATTAATTTTATTTTAGCTATTTACTTAATTGGCACTTAGCAGTACTATCATATATAGGTTGTCCCCAAAAAAGAAAAAAGAAAAAAAAAATCATAGCCGTAACAGTGACCAAGAGGAACAAACCTAATATTTATTATTTTGCGATTATCAAGTGCCAAATTTCTGTTGAACCACTAAAGTCCAAATAAGATCCATTCACTTGCTGATGATTACGATTCCCAATTGATCAAATTCGAAGTGGTCATGTTTGGATAGTAATTTTTTTTAAAAAAATATTTTTATCACATTACAAATTTATTATTATTTTTTATCTCACATCGATTGCATCGCAAAAAATGTCACAGTACTATTCTAAAAATTTGATTGGGCTAAACCTAAAATGGTCCATATCTATCTTGTTATAGAGAAAGCTACAAACCTTTTCTTATTCTTTTTGTTTTTCTGGTGGTTTTTAAACAAAGATGACAACCTACTTCTACTGTATAAACATTTAGGAGGACTCAAACTGTATATTGGAGAATGAAATCAGACGGAGTGAAAATGGGAAATCCTGCCTGGATAGCAAAGTAGTGCTAATTTTGCACTTTCTTGTTTAGCTTGAAGAGTTTATCAAATAAACAGATAAATAAGTGAATAAATTGACGAGATGGGAACCGAACTTCCAAATTTTGACCATGATAGTAGTATCATTTTTGCATTTTCTAGATTAAGGTGCCGTTTGATAACCTAATTCAATGTTTAAATTTAATGAACTCAGATTCTAACACGTTTAGATGTATTTGATAACCAAAACTAGAATATTTGAATTAATTAAATGCTACTAAATTTTATAGGCAAAATTTGTTTCAAAAAATAAGTGATAAGCTATTCATTTAGCACTTAGGGTCCGTTTGGTTGGACTGGAAATATTTTCAGGAAAATATTTTCCATCGAAGTCATTTTCCTGGAAAATCACTTCCTTCCCCATAATTTTCCAGTGTTTGGGTATTAAGTGAAAATATTTTCCGAATTCCTTTTTTCATAATTTTCCGGTGTTTGGTTTGTCAATGAAAATATTTTATGATATGTTTGTTGATATATTGCAAATATTTTTCTGCTCTCAAAACATTCATTTCATTACAAGTTAATTTTAGTTTCTATCCATTATAATCATATTATCATTTTTATAAAATATTTATTCATATTACACCATGAATTCTTAAATTTCCCAACTCGAATACAGGGCGGAATTAGGATAGATCTAGATTAAACTAAAAATTTGGACATTTTGATATTTGAAAGAAAATGAATACTTTCGTCTCAAGATTTAATTAATATTCATTATTTAAATTAAAGTGGTTCTTTCGATCATTCATAGAAAAAAAGACACTTGTAATCCTAAAAGAACTAAATTGTCAAATCCCACCACCACCACCTGACACAAATGCAATCTTTCACATTAGACTTGATATCACATAAAACATATTAGCAATTTAATTAGAATAGTGTAGGATAGTTTGATATTCTTGTAGCGTTGTTTACTTGCCTTAAGTTACTTCTAATTAGTAGAAAGGAGAAAGGAAAATGTCTGGGATATTTTTGAGATGAATGCAAATCCGACTGGAGCTGTTGATTTTATTCTTGTTGTCTGATTTTTCATCGGTTCAAGGAAGAAGAGCAGATAGGTCGTTATGTGTTAGAGCACGAGGTTTGATGTCATAATTCAGTACTTCTACAGCAATACTTTAGTTTGCAGGTTGAGTGTAGATACTTTTTATTTATCAATTCAAATTGGTCGGCAAATTATGTGCAACCAAAGTTGTTAAGAATTCCAGTGGAACACCCACTGATATTGTGACTAATATGATTCTGCTGCTGGTGATTCTCTAGCACTGGGGGCGGGTTATCTGGTTATCGGAAATTAACTTCTGGAAAGTTGTTGTGGAAGTCATTTTCCACCTGGTGGCGTGAAAACATTTTCCAGCTGAAATAATTTTCCAACCTCTTTTGCTTCCAAACACCAGAAATTCTGGAAAACTTTTTCGGGAAAATGTTTTCAGTCCAAACAAACATACCCTTAATGTCATATATATTCAAATGTATGAAATTTAATACTTAACGATTCACTAATTTAATGCATACAAATTTTAGATTTTAGACTTCAAAATTCAATTTTAAAAATTCAATTTTATCTAACGCACCCTAAATCTATTGGAAGGGGAATATGAACACTCAAACCTATGAGTGGCCAAACTTAAGTACTTGGTTAAAGCTTTCCTATGTTAACTTGTGCATATCACTGAACTTGTAAATTTTAATTGACTTGTTGAAAATATTTTAGACCGGTGAATATACTTCTATTTTCAGAAGGAAATTGAAAAGTTAGTATTTGTGAGATATCTTTAATTGGTAAGAACAGACTAATTTATTTCACTGTCAATACGAGGGTTGTATTGGCGAATGATATGTAAGAACTTTCGTAAGTGAATTAAATTTTGGGGGTATATTTTGATCGAAGCCTCTTCAAAATGGTATAGCGGTTTCTACCATTTCTTTGGTATTAGACTGACACAATGGTACAAGGTATTCTGCCTCGCATCAAGTCAATAGGAACCAAAGGACAACTGACAAGGCTGACTTCACCTTGAAAATGAAGCACAAAATAAGAGAGTATAACTAAAAGATTACCGGTAAGCTGATAAAGATTTGTGCTGAGAATTGCATCACATGACAGGCAGGTTATGAATGTGAATGTTTAGTTATATATTAAAATGATAATATTTCAATAAAAAAAATTTTAGTCTCCAAAATTTATAATTTTAAGCACATTTAGAACAATTGATGGAACTTAACATTGATTAACAGTCAAAATCGTTTTAGCAATAAAATTCTATTTCAATTTTTCCTATATTATAACCTCCTAATTTTTGTTCTGTATATCAAATATGTATTATTATCCAATTTTAACTTATTTAACGAAGATATACTTTTTAGGTTAAATGATAATGTTGTGCCTATATTATTCTATATAGAGTACATAGTGGCTAACGACACTGTGTTATCTAATTTGAATTATTTATCTATAGAACCAAAAAAGTAAAACAATCAAAATATATTTCATAAAAAAAAAACTATAGTAGGTAAACTACATATAACCAAGAGACATTTAAAATACTTTGAACTCGTGCTAAATTGCTCTAGTAGTAGGGGCACAATTTATATACTTTTCTCAGTTTTCTGTCTATTAAATCCAAAGTTTCAATGGAAAGTTTTAAAATAGTTACTTTGCTATTTGTTTACCTTAATATTTTACCACAACCCTCCCCCCGTTACCTTAAGAATCTTATTGAATGATTCAAAGAATTATACAAAATATTAATTTCATCTTAAATTCAATTGATAATCTATTAAAATTGAAAAAAGAAAACAAACCTGATTTACTTATAGTTCATATTCTTTATAGTTTGAATGGATATCTAATTGAGCGTTTAAATATCAATACAAGTAACAAAAAAAAAATTCATTATCAATTAATTCTCCATAATGCAAAACCATACATACATATATAATGCTACATTTGGGACCAGTTATGCAAGAGTAAAAGTCTACGAGAAACAAGTGGGATGAATACACAAAATAAAACAATAAAAGAAAGAAGTTTCGTGAACCTTTGCACATTTTCAACATAATTTCAATCTAATTTGCATTTCTTTTCCTTTGAAACCGTTAATATCACTATTTAAAATCTAAGATACCATGATGATCCAAATTCGAAACATTGCTATAAAAAATGCAAAGTCAAAACTATTCAGTAGTGGCAACTTGACTTTGATCTTTAATCATCATTTTTTCGTCAATTTACTAAATATGCTTAAGATTTGAAACACTGGGGACCAAATTTGTTTTGATCCAAGCATTAATGATCAGTCTTACACACATGCAGAGTATTATAAACAGGAATTGTATTTCTTCCAAATTTTGGATATATGTTATGTATTGATTTAAATTACAAGTTTTAAACTTATTTTCTTCATAATGGTTGGTTAGTGATGATTTAGTTTTAATATTATCGTGATGTCATTTTCTAATAAAATGGAGGTGATTTGTCACTTAATCATAAATTTTAATCTCTTTTTGCCTAAAAATATGTTCAAGTTCAGGAGTACCAGTTGTAAAAAGTTTTTATGTTATTTGAAAGAAAATTATTCATTCATTAGTAAATTCGGGCATGTCATCTTGTATTATATTATCCATGAAAATATATGGAATACTTTTAATGTGAAAATTGTTTGATGTCCTACTTTTAGAATAGACAATAAGCAGTTATATTTTTGTATTTATACCTATTAAAAATATTTCTTAACTGTATCACTACATAGTTTAATTAATACGAATATTTGATTTCAAGCATGTATACATTAGTACAAATACCATTAGTATTACTAGTGATAAATGGTGCACTCAATCTATGTACAATTTAAACAATCATTTTTTATATGGAACAAAATGGCATAAAATTTTAATAAACAAAAAACTTTGATCTTTTAAAAAAAAATTTAATATTATTTTAATGAATTTGGTAATTATAATGTTTGTGGTTGGTTATTGGTGAAAGTTAGTTGTGGTATTGGTTCACAATACATAGCCAACATGTTAATCAGATGATAAAAGTATAATTAAGTGATGGATTAATCTTTCCTACACTAACAGTGTATACACTATCAAAGTTGGATGAATTACAAATATGCAAAATTTAAATTTAAAATTCAACTTTTGCATATATGTCATAGATTCAATAGTGATAGTGTATACGCTGTCAGTGTATATAAGTTTTGCTCGTAAGTGATTGCGATGATAATGCTGAAAATTTAAAAGTGACAAATATGGTCTAATTAAATTCACCTATACGCACTGCGGTTATTATGTCATCAATTCATTCTCATTAATTTGGTCTAATACCATTACAAATGCATTTTTAAAATATTTCTTTATGTTCTACCCACAAAATATAAAAAACAATCATGCAACAACATATTACTTCTGCTACAAATATTCCATCTCAACTAATTAATTAACCATTCGTTTACTCATTTACAGTTATTAATTCATATGATTGGTTTAATTAATTGCACATACTAATTTACGATCATTTTCCTCCTACCCATGATTGGTTTAAGGGCTACTCACATTTAATCCCCTTAAGGTATATCCTATTTATCAATTTACCCCATAACCTTTAATTTTGCTCACTTAATCCCCTACAGGACAAAATTACCCTTGCATTATTTTGACTTTTTATTTACCTTGTTTTCTTTTCTTTTATTTCTTTTCCTCTTTATTCTTTATTTAATTCTTTCTCTTTCCCACAAAATATTCACCTTAATGATTGAAATTAAAAAAAAAGGAATTGCAGAGATCTATCTTCTCCTTAAATGATTAAAAAAAAATTCAAATCACTTTCCTAAAATACAATTTTTTTAGCATTTCAATTCTTTTAATTTTGAATTTTCCTCTTTCCTTTATAGTTTCTCATTTTATTCTCAAGAAAATATCATAAGATGAAATTGTTTTCCTTTCTTTTATTTCTTTTTCTCTTTCTTCTTTCTTTTATCATTCCCAATAGAAAATTCAATTTCAACGAAAATTTTTGTTTTGAATTTGTAATTGCATATTTTTAGGTGAAGATTAAAATGGCATCAAAAACTAATTTTGATTTATTGTATGATACCAGGTGTCACAAATTTCAATTGATGATTATTAATCAGGTCACAATTTCATTTTAAGATATTTTTTTGGGAATAAAATGAGAAACTAGGAAGGAAAGAGGAAAATCAAAAAATAAAAGACTAGAAAGGTTAAAAAAATTGTATTTTAGGAAATTGATTTGAATATTTTTTTAATCATTTAAGGAGAAGATAAATCTCTGTAATTTCTCTTTTTTAATTTCAATCAGTAAGGTGAAAATTTTTGTGGGAAAGAGGAAGAATTTAATAAAGAAGAAAGAGAAAAAGAAATAAAAGAAAGGAAAACAAGGTAAATGAAAAGTCAAATAATGCAAGGACAGTTTTGTCCTATAGGAGATTAAGCGAGCAAAATTAAAGGTTAGAGGGTAAACTGAAAAATGAGGTATACCTTAAGGGGATTAAATTTGATTAACCCTTGGTTTAATTCTCCTCGTTAATTGCTTCAACCACTCACAAGTTGCTTTTTAACTTCCCCGACTCTGCCCACCACAACAATAGCTCTGCACTTTCAGTTCTCTCAATGATCTTTATGTCCATTCAATCTGGGTCCCATAACCCTGTCACAACAGCACCTCGTTCCTCTCAATCTTTATTAAGCCTTATGTCTCCCGGTAAAATTTAGCACTCATGTGCCTGATCCAAACCGCTTTGATGTCAGTAATTGTGATCGTGTCTTACATTTACGTGATCCGTACCCCTTACCAACCGATTGGTACAAACCACTATACCATTTTGTAGAATTTTCGATATTTTGATATGTGATAGAAGATGAATCCACCCAAGTTTTTTCCTTATAAAAAAAAAATAAAATTACAGCACAAACATTTATCGATGCCGCCTCGGTGTTAACGAGTGCGTCCTGCAGATTGAGTAGCTTTGAGGCCCAATACCGTCTTAGGCAGAACCCTTTTGGGCGGCCACAAAAAGGTAACGAAGTGTATCAGATCCACTTCCACGAAGGGTTGGTCAAAGCCTACTTGTTGGAGTTCCACTGCATGGGCTTTAGGAGAGGAGCAGCGTAGGTCTGATTTGTTTCCGCAGTTAGTACGGTGACTGTCAGATCAAAATATTCTGTTTTGTTTAAAATTCAACGCAAAAGCCTGTTTTAGTGTTTAGGGTTTTGGGCAAGACCACTGTACTAAAGTGAAAAGTCAAACCTTGATTATTGGTATGTGGTCATTATTTGCTTCCATCATGACCATTGACCGGCTTAAAAGTTAAAAACACATATATTTTCAAATTTTCAAATGTATAAAGGCAAATAAATTGGCTCTTGAAAAAAGGATTGAATTGAATTGGATGGTAAAATAAGAGAGATTGTAATAATTGAGTTGAGTAATAAAGTGGAAGAAATTATAAGTATGGGATTCTGATTTAAAACATCGCACTTATTTATAAAAAAAAAACCTGCCACTCCATTCACCTCTTACATTGATTTACATTAAAAGAAAATGGACATTTAAAAACTACATGAATTCAGATTCTACCGCCTATAAAAGAGAGAGAGAGAGAGAAGGTTGCATCTGCCTTTTAAATCTTAATATCGTGAAACCTTTTTTTATTAATTAACCGTTCTTCACAGATAAGGTGACCCAAATACACAGACAAATAAGGGGAAGAAAAGCCCAAAAGTTTTCTAATAAGCCGATTGATTCTGCAATTAGATACTTGTGTTTACTGTCCCCCTTAATCCGCAACCATTAGACGCGTGTTAGGGAAAGGCAACAAACTATATGTTGCAAAATATACTGCTGTTTTTGGGGAAAAAAAAGGAAAAAGAAAAAAACACAAAAGAATGTTGGTGGTTTGAAGTCTTGGACTAATTAACTGTTAATAAATAGTACTATTCTATTTTTGCCCTGTAGTTGAAATGGCCGAGAAGCAATTAGTGGGGCAGAATTGTATCTTTTTTTTCAGATTTTGAGACTCCTAATTCCCCTATTTGGAGACCATATATCAGCCCCACCTTTGACTGGCTGCCACTATAAGCTTTGCTTTATTTCTATTGTTTTTGGATGGTGTCTCATACTGCATGCTGCATGTCTTGATATCCGACTTGAGAATGTGCTCCGAAGGTTAATATAATCACCAATGGGCATTGGTTATGGAATTATCACTACTTATTGGTTATGGAATTAAATTTGTGGTTCTGGTAGATATGGGTTGATAAAGCATCATTGGGTATAGAAAATCAATAATATTTGCCCCATGTGACAAGTTTTTTGATGGTGGCATCCTTTTCACAAGACATCATTCCTTTTTGCAGCTATGGAGCCACCATACAGGAGACAGCTTTTCATATGAAATGCTCGGACACTTATTTTCTCATTATTTTACCCTTCAATGAAGACAAAGCACACAGGAGTTTTCCAATCCCCACTCCATCTGAGAAGAACAAGAAGTTGAGGGGTCAAGATGGAGATAATTTATTATGAAGAATGGAAAACTGAATGACAATAATGTAAACTGTTTGTTTTCTACAATAGTGGTGCTTCCAAAGCGAATAACCATGATAATGCTGTCATGCAAAGCAATCCTCTTGGTCCTCTTCATCATTATCCCCACCTTCTAGGATATAGATTATATGGCCTAAGGCTACGAGTCGCTTCTACCATCATGCTGTGTATTGTGCGGTTACCGTTAGATGTATGATATATAATTTAAATTTAAATTTAAAATTTACATATATATCATGTATTCAATCAACATTATATATACAGTATTAGGATATACAGGATTAACTCATTTGTATATTATTATATTTATGTTTACGTTTATTATGTTACCATGTATGTTGTACCATGCAATTGTGATTGATGATTGCAAAAACCCCAAAGACCTCCCCCAAATCCCTATATCTCTTTAACATACTCAAATTTAAGAGATTAGTGCAACTGTTCTGATAGGATGAACATGGCCTACATGTAGATATAATTAATTGGGGTCATCAATGATCAAACAAGTTGATCGTTCATAATTTAAGTTCCCTCTTTTTGATCAAAATAAAAAGGTGGGATTAGATAATTAGGTTTTGCTATCTTGCTAATCATTTAATCACTCCCTACTTGTTAAACACTCGTGCTGCAAGAAGCTTTATATATACTGATTTACATTAGCTAATTTGGAAAACTGTTCATCATCTTTTTCATTTGATTTAGCATAGGGTTTATGGTCCTAACTCAGCAGAACTTCAACTATTCTTGCATCAACAAAGCTGCAGGACCAGGGCCCCACCTTAAATTTGAGATTCAGATAAAGCAAAAGCAGGACAAAGCAAGATTTCTTGCAGGTGACAGATGCAGGAGTACTCTGAGTCTTGTACTGTTATTCCACCAATAAAAGTAGTTAAATGACTGTGCTAGCTTTCTGTATCTACAAGTAAAGCCAAGAATATGTCAGCAAACCTTGTCTTCATGTGTAAGAATTTGGTTACTTTGTCTGGAAATATACACTTGTGATGGCCAAGGTCTGAAATTTTTATGAACCAGTCGTAATCAACTATGCCTGCAACAAACACAATGGTGACTCCTAGCTCCCTCGAGCTTATGCTGAAACAACTCCAGCAAATGGAGGATCAGCCAGCGGATGAGCCTCCTGCTTTACCAACTCGTCCAGTGATCAGGGCTCGGCTGCCTCGGTCAAGAAGGCAACTGTCACTTAGCTCCCAGCAAAGTGATCTAGATATCACTTTAAGTTGTGAAGAGAGGATGATTGGGAGGAGAAGAGCAATGAGCGGTGATTCTTTTGAGTCTGCAGAAAGGGCTGATGTGGGAGCACCAGCATCTGTAGTTGAGTCTGCGAATGGCTCACTTGCGGGATGTGGCCACAGAAACCATGAAAATGGTAATGCAGATAAGGTATAGTGCGCTAATACACTGATAATTTTGGCTGCTTACGTTCCAATTAGCTTGCTTTCTGCATACATCAGTTTAATTTTTTAAGTTGGCTGTCTGAGTTTTCTTTTGGTGTGTATATAGTTTAATGTGAACGATTAGACTATATTTCTTTCTCGATTACTTGTTTAGGCTGTGATAAAAGAACATGCGTTCATTCCTAATTACTATCGACAGTAGCAGAAATTTTAAAATTGTGATCTTCATGCCTGATGCCCTTAGCGTTGGTCGTCAGACAGATTATCCAAGTAAAAACGGCATAATGACTGTGATTCTAAGTTTTTGTTGTTGCTGGGAACGGACAAGGCAATCCCACAAGAAGTATGTTTATCTATGTATTTAAAGGATCCTTATCGGATCTAACTTATACTTCGGTATATTCATGTCTTATAACTTGTTGAATTATCTTTATGTTACATGGATATAACTTGTTTCTCGTTCTAGCTATTCAATTTAATCATCAAAGGATCACCTTTTGTTCTCATCCATCATTTACTGCAAACTTTAACAACATGAGATATTTACAAACACTAAACTGTCTGCTGCTGGGCAAAGAACTGCAAACGTGACTAAGAACATGGAAATCATCTTTTCCAATCCTAATATTTTTCTTGAGATTTTGTCGCGAGAAACAAAAGTCTGATGCATGACTTGTTTTAGCTTTTATGTTTTTGTACTTTCTATGAATCAGTTACTTCTACAAACATTTTCTGTTTTCTGATACAAAATAAGTAACTTTTAGGTTGGTAACTTTGACGAGGCAAAGGAAATAGCACTGCAGTGGATGCTGGGGAAACACCTGCATGGTCGTCAAACCTGCTGCCAGTATGATGAGCTTAAAATAGGAGTAATTACACTGCAATCATGCAAGTGTTGTCATCTTTTCTTCTACTCAGAATGCCTGAATGTTTCTCTTCCGAATAGTTTTTTCATGTTTATCTCTTCTAAGATGCTAGTCCCGAACGTCCTTTAGAGCTATTGTGGAAAAACTCAGGAATTTCATATTACGTGCAAAAATGCCTATGCTGAGAACTTTTTGAAGTCAAGAAAACGTCACTTTGGGATCCCTAACTCAATTTTGTGTCGCATTGCAGTTGTTCGTGGTGAAAATGCAAGAATATGTTTCATTAAAAAAATGAAAGCCATTCGAGCCATACAGAAATGTGTAAAAAGTCAGCTCAGAAGTACCATGTTAGACGAAAAGGATCAGGCAGCAATATTCTTGCAAGCAAGTAAGAAAATGTGAATTTTGGATGAGAATTCATTTGTGTTGTTAGGCAATATGCCTTGATGGCTAATTTGCATTTCAGGCATCCGTGGTTGGTTGGCATGGAGGCACTACAATTCCATAGACAAAAGAGAAAGACAGTTCAATGAGGAAGCAAGGAATGTGAAAAACCTAGAAAATAAGGTATTTTTGTTCTTACTATCATAGCCACTGTCCTCAATCCTGTTTTGGTGATCTGCATTTTGATATAGCGTATCTCATAATCCAAAATGTTATCTAATAAAGCTATCCTGCCATTTCATATTACTAGTTCAATGGTAGATTGTGATCTTGCATTCGGTCTTTTTGTTGTCAGGATCAAATTATGGTTCCATACTCGGTTTTAGTTGATCTACAAAGACGAGTTCTGAAAACAGAGGCCTTATTAGACAAGAAGAAAGAGGAAAATGCCACTTTAAAGCTACAAATAAAGCAACTCGAGAGAAAAAGGCAGCAATATGAGACAAAAATGAAATTGATGGAGAAGACATGGCAAGATCAGTTAACATCTATGCAAGTGAGTTTCAGACACACACACTCTCTCTCTCTCTCTCTATATATATATATATATATATATATATATATCTGAGTGCGTGTGTGGGAATCACCCTTTTCAAATTACATATGGTTGCCCGTGACAAATAGAACCTGATGCCTTATAACATTAGCATCTCATAGCGATTTAGGCAATACAAAGTTCACTATGGATGACCTGAGTGTCGTATCACTTGGCAGAAGATACAAATATGCAAGAGACCTTTGGAATCTTCTTTTCTCTTCTGAGTAAATCATTCTCCTAATCCCAATAAAACCTATTAGCTTGCTAAATTAGTATCTGATTCTGATTTTGTCATCAGCATGTCATATGATATCTGACTTGGATGACTTCAATATGTACAGGTTGGTATTTTATTTATTTCAAGAGTAGCTAAGTAAGGAACTGGAATACGCAATAAACTTTTACTTCACTTAGACAACTCCCTCCCTTAGGCTGCCTATGATTCTGAGAAAATGATGCCCTATGAAAATTTTATGCATCAAGAAACTGAGGGAAAGTAGGCAAATGTTTCTGACGACAAGCATCTTGGTTTGTATGTTATTGCAGATGAGTCTAGCAGCTAAAAAGAGCTCTTCTAAACATGCTGTGGGCAAACTCGGCCTACTTTTGGCTTTACCTGAAATTCAGGACGAAGATGCACCTGATCCATCACCTACATCTAGGTTTCAATTAAATGGCAGATCAAATTCTGATCAGCTCATTGATCATGAGAAAGGGATTTTGGATGAAGATACTGGCATCTTTATTCACATTGAACCTGGAAGGATGGCTTCTAGCACCAATCCAGAAGAGGAGCTCGAGAGACTGAAGTTCAAGTTTAAAACTTGGAAGAAAGACTTCAAGAATAAGTTGATGGTAGCAAAAACCACAATCAAGAAGCTTGGCAACTCTGAAACAGGGAAAAATAGTCATAAGAAATGGTGGGGAAGATAAACAAAAGGGGACAATGGAGTGGCGTCTGCATGCTTTTATTGAAAAAAAATAAAAGATTCTGTTGGAAAAAGATCAGGATTTTATTACTTGATCTTTATCTACTTAGCCCTATATCCTTCCAAGAGCAACCATTGAGATCATTCATTCCGGCAGTTCTCTTGCTTAATTGTAGATTTCCATGTCAACATATTCTTCTAGTGTCCTTACATATACATTAAAAGATCCTCTCTCAGAGCATAGTATTTCTCTGGAACTTAACTAATGCATACTCGACCTGTTATATGTGCTAGTGCTGCTGCTTACTTTCAGATTTCCGTGTCAATATTCTTTGCTATTGACTAGGTGAGAATGATATCGACAAGGAGATTTTCCAATTTTTTTCTAACAAATTGGAGCACACATCAAAAAAGCAAAACTGAAATAAAACAAACCCTGGACGAAGAAGAAAAATAGGAACTTATATTGGTGCGTAATTTCTCTTCCCTTTCAGCAAACCTTAAGAATAAATCTTCATGATAAAAAAATGTTTCTGGCTTATGCTTGGTGTTAAAAGACCTTCACACAATAAAGGGCCATTGTCGTCTCCAGCTTTAATTTCAATGGGATATGCAGTGGAGTGTCTTATGTCTGCAAGCCATGTTCCCAGATTTATGTCATAAACTAGATTTTTTTGGAATAAGATCAGGATAGCCTAGATGAGATTAATCACTTGATCTGATGTTACATTAGTTTATGCTGTTATCTACTCAGTTCCCGATCAATGTATCAGCAAAAAAATCCTGTGACTGACAAGGAAAAACCACTACATGTGTAACAATCTCTTTCACCCAAGGAAAAAAAATGTTGAGGGCTAGAACACCAGCATAATATGAAAAGACAGCACATGGGGTGCAAAAGCATATCGCCGTTGCCGGGGATCGAACCCGGGTCACCCGCGTGACAGGCGGGAATACTCACCACTATACTACAACGACCCTGTTGCTAAAAATTGAAAATTTAACACTCACAAACCTGTTTGACTTAGGTTTTATGGCCAAAGGGCAAACAATCGTAGTTCCCAAGGCATAACCTAACCAGGAGTTTAGGCCCAACACCAGAATGCAGATAACCAGCAGAAAAGACAGTTTTTGTTTGGGGGTGTATAGGAAAAAAAAGTAGTATATAGTCACTAACTTACAATAATCCGGACTTAGGCCTTATTTGATAACTTAATTTAATATTTAAATTTAATGGATTCGAATCTTAATATGTTTAGACGTATTTGATAAAGAAAAATTGAATATCTAAATTAATTAAGTGACACTAAATTTTGTAGGCAAAACTTGCTCCAAAAAATAAGTGATAAACTATTCACTTATCATTTAATGTGATATATACTCAAATGTATCGATTTACAACTTAATAATGTAATAATTTAATGGATTCATATTTCAAATTTTAGATTTCAGACTTCAGTTTTATCACTTTAAATTTTAAATTTCAATTTTATCAAACACACTCTCAATTCCTACAAAAGAAAAATTTTATCAAACCCACTCTCAATTCCTACAAAAGAAAAATGCATGACGGATGTAAAAGTAAATCGCCGTTGCCGGGGATCGAACCCGGGTCACCCGCGTGACAGGCGGGAATACTCACCACTATACTACAACGACCCACCTTGTTAAGAGTTGAAAATTTAACACTCACAAATTTGTGTGACTTAGGTTTTGGACTCTCCAAAGTAAATGGCCAAAGGCCAAACTACCGTAGTTCCCAAGGCATAGCCTAAATACAACTTGGAGCTCTAATGAAAACGAGAGACACACCCTGGCCGCCCGGCTGTGGGAGTGCTACGGCTGCAAAAGAAGCGAGAAGTTCAAAGGAGAAAAGCCAGGAAAGTAACTTTTGGAAAAATGTGTTGATCGCTGTGTTGAATTTGTTTCCGAAAACAATGTTGAGAACTTATTCTTTAAATTTAAACAGCAGCCATGCATACAGGGCTGATGATTATGTGTTGCCAAGCCATCTATTCCTTGCTTCAAGTTCGAAATCGTTGAGATTGAAAAGGTGGGAAATACCATCTAGTACTTCTAGCATGATCAAATGGAAATCTCTCAGGAGATTATCAGTAAAACATGTACGGTTGCAGGGGGGTTGGGGTTCGATTGAGAAGATATTATCTACTTGTGCCGCGTTGGAATCCCTGGAGATGGCTCATGCTAACACAAATCGAGCTTGAAAGTTTGATTATAAACTCAACTAGCCTAATCAATTTAATTATTGGGCAGTTTTGCTCCGCAATTGTGGTGGAAATTTAATGCTCTTGCAATTTAATGAACGCGAATTACATACGAGCTTGCAAATCTTGTTTCTTGCACAATGTGCTGAACAGATGCCTATTTTCCATGTCGTAGAGTCCAGTAGTTTATAGAGCGAGTATCCTCTAATTTTTTATTTATTTTTTTGGTAAAAAACCTGGCTTAATTATTGTTGTCGTCTACTCGTCTTCAAGGTGTTGTTTCTCATCCAGGCAAAGTGCCCAAAATTAAAGTGTAAGCGAAGTGAAGGAATTTTATATTTTAAAGGGTAAGGTATCTAAAAATGAAATTTAAGAACTAAAGTGAGAATGCATTTATAGTTTACGGGTTCTAAGTGGAGTTTGATTTTAACTGTAGGAGTTATCATGGTTGGAAATTGATTAGCTGCTTAATTTGGAACCATAAATATCACCCTCTTAATCAAGAAGCTGGAAAATGAACTTTCTTTTTAACTCCCTGTAGAGGATTAGCTTGCCAACTGTTTGTGGTCCATGAATTCTTGCACTTCCTTCAGATCCGTTGTATTTCTTCTCTCTTCAACATTAATTTGATGGTGAATGGAGTACTTCATAATCAATCATATTTCTTAAGAAGGTTCCTTGTTTTATCCTCTGAAGCTGTTAAATCTGTGGACATCGATTGGGAGAGATTCCGGACGTCTCAAAGATGGATGTCCAACAACTTTGAGAAAAAGACTCGTACGCAAAAGAGAACAAGAACAGCTGGTATTCTCTCTTGGGCTAATAAAATGCAAATATTTTGGAAAAATTAGTTATTGAAAGTGATGGATTGATGAGAAGATGCTCTGCACTTGGTGATTTGCCGAGGTAGCTCAAACCTTGATAAATTATCCTAGATCGTCCCGACAAGCAATAATTTTCTTCGGGCCCTGAGTCTTGTGATTAGATTAAATTAATTTACTTGTGTATGCCGTGTAGTTTGTCTCTTGAACTTTAGTTGTCAAGATCTGATATGAGTTATAATAAACCCATTTTGCATTGTGTTTGAATTTAATTACCCACCTTAATATTTTTGTCAACAATTTGTCCATTTTGATATATCCCTGACATGTGACCTAATTTTAGCAATTTAAAGAGACGTTCAAGTCAATATTTCCCGTCCACTTTTTTATTTTCCTTTTCTTTAATTGTTCCTTTTTAACACAAAATCACATCCGTTTATATTAAAACAAACCACCAGCCGCAGTGGCTGCCTTTAAATTGGCTGCCAAGGATAGAATTTGAAATAAACCTTGCACACGTACGAACGGTTGGTTTTTAGTGATTTTTGTGGCTATATTTTGAACCTTTCTTACTCCCTTTTTTTTTTTTTTGGTGGCTATCTTTTGAACCTTTCTTACTCACACACAAAAAGAGTTTACTAGTGATGTAATTCATTTAACAATTTACAGAGAATAATATTGAGTATTGAATCTAAAATTCATGAGAAGCTGATCACCCTACATTTTTCCATGTAATTGGATATCCAAGATATCATTCAATACAATGAACCTCAAGAGCAAATGGCATGTCTAATCTTAGCTTGAAATGCAGCAGAATCCATACGATGATCATTATGCTGTTTTTACCATGTATTGAGAGCTTCATTTGGGGTTCCCTTTAATGTAATGTTAACATATTTTACCTCTCGTATGGGTTCTAGCAGGAGTTATTTTGTATTGGTAAGTAGCCGTGGTCTAGAATCAGTACGGACTAGCTAACACGTACACTATCTTAACATGAAAGGATAATTTTCAAACAAAAAAAACAAAAGATGAAAGATTAATTAACTTTCGAGGATTCAGAAGACGTTTCATTTCTCTGATGTTGCATAAACATAACATTTATTATAACAATCAGAACTTTATATTATACCTCCGACTTCCACCATGTCAAAAGCAGGGGTTTAACTTTAAAAAAAAAGAAAAGAAAAGAAGAAGACTTTTGAATTTCAGGGACCTTCAGAAAACAAGATCATCGCACGAGTAGAGGCTCTTGGGAAGCTCAATAGCTTTTTGGTTAGCTGGAAACTTTCTAGCATCTGAACACTGTTGGAAACTTCAATGGTCATCTTCTCAAGCTTCTCTGCATTCTCAAGCAGATACTCTAGAAATTCAGTTTCATGTGCCTTTTGAACGAAGTTAATTACCCTCACTGTCTTGAGATGTTGTTGCAAGCAATTCAATGAGCCATTTAGCTTGGGGAAATTGTCGCGGATTGATTGATTTAAGAACTGCAAGCACAAGCATGATAAAGTATGTAAAACAAAAATTAGTTTCACAGCTATCCGTTAAAAGAAATGAAAAGAAGTAATTGGAATCAATAGAGGCCTAGTGAACTCCTATATCTCCATTTTTCTTAAATGAAATATTTTCTGCATAATGGTTGTTTGAAACTATACTAATCGTCAATTATAGTTCTATTTGAAGAAAATACAAGAAAAGCAGAATTCTAATGCCCCCAAAACAATAAGTTACTAGTAGACCAAACTATTCAGAAACATACCTTTGGCCTGTCGGCAGAGCTCACAACTAGGTCAGAACTTCCAGGTTTGGTAAACTCTCAAGGATGCAAACAATCCCATACAAATCCTCTCTCTCAATGCTTCTGCTCACATTTAGTGTCAAGCTTTTGCAGGGTGATGATGGACAAAGCAAATTGCCTTTCTCCATTGTTGATAGTACCTGAGAAACACAGTTCGTTTAGTAATTTACGAGAGCAAAAAACATGTCTTGCCAAATAAAAGGAGTGCTACTGCCGTTGGAAAGATGCTAAAATTTACTCAGGTACGTAGGTGGAACAGGAAGGCTAAATTAATTACAAGCTAAAGACATCAAATCAAAGGGATTATATCTTGAAAAATATTTGAGAATTGGAGCTAAAGTCGTGGTACCAAATATGGCTTATTCTGTTACTTCCAATCTATTAAGATTCTAAAAGTGTTGATTCGATGCTGGTCATACAGTAAATGAGGGAAAGAGGAATTGAGCTATATTTTCTCAAATAAGAGTAAATTGGCTATCATACAACAGGAGGTAATAATCTGATTCAACAAGCTTGTATGTTTGTACCTGCTATGGTTAGTTGGGATATATCAATAAACAGCAACCATTCGTTATGTACTCTTGGTGGTGGAGTAAAGAATGTGAGATTTAGAGGATCAAGAAATTCAGATAACGAGGTGATAACCGTAAGAGAATACACATGGCTTTAGTAAATTCTCTGCGCAGTGATGTTGCTTCTAGTTTACCACATTATGAAAAGTCAATTCCAGTTTGCAACTCATCCCCTACTATAAGTGAATCACGTACTGACTGAAAATCTTAA
Source organism: Coffea eugenioides (assembly GCF_003713205.1). Taxonomy (NCBI): domain Eukaryota; kingdom Viridiplantae; phylum Streptophyta; class Magnoliopsida; order Gentianales; family Rubiaceae; genus Coffea; species Coffea eugenioides. The sequence continues at coordinate 12,099,558 of NC_040036.1, read as the reverse complement.
AAAGAGAGGAACGGGTAGAAAGTCTAATTACCTGGAGAAACCAACTTCCGATTGATAGTTTTTCTACACTACCAAGGCTTTCAAGCAGACTTTGGACCATTTTTTGGCAATTTTCATAGGCCAATGAGGTAACAGAACCTATTTCGCGTAGGTTGAAATCAAGATTGGCCTCAACCTGGAATGTCGTGTCTGTCAGCTGCAATATTGTGTCAAGACATCCTAACACCTCTAGCGAAAAAACATTAGGACACGAAACCTTCAGCGCAGGATTATGAAAATCACCATAATATTCATTAACATGATAATCTCTCAGCACCAATTTTTTTACACTCTGACTCGTAATATTTATTGTCTCGAGTCCAGTAAAGTGCTTCAATTCTAAATATTCCAATCTGGGGCTCCCTAATTGTATCGTCTGGAGTATACTTTCTTGCAATTTTACACATCCTAACGACAAACTTTTCAGAGACTTCCAAGAAATTAAGGAATTTGGTGCAAATGTACACAACGACAACTCTAGCTTGGTCAAGACCGAATTTGTACATAATTTCCTGCGTAAGGTATAAAGTCGGTAAAACATCGCACGTGTATAACGAGAACCCTCCAGTACGGAAATCAAAGAAAGTTCTTCCGCCCTATTTTTTAGTGCAAATCCAACCCAGGTATCAAAATAATCGATGTAACGGTCCCTGTAAAAGAACTTGACCATGAAATTCTTAATCCGGGTGCAAGTGTGAAATTGTAGGGTTTCTCCAATGAATTTTAAAAACCCTTCCGGGTAGTATTCATTCTTTTTCTCGTCCATTTTGATATAAACCAAGTTAGGAATCTCGGTCCAAAGGTACTCCCACCTTTTGGATAAAATACCTGTGGCAACAGCTTCATCCATTGTCAAGAATGAAAGGATGTGCACCAGGATCTTGTTCGGCAATGCACTAATCCTATCATTCCCGGAGGTTTCCGTACATTTATCCGATTTTGAGACACGAGCCCTTTTCGAGTTCCTACCATCGCCATGGGTTCCCGGAGATTTTTCCCGTCCTGAGACTCGAGCCCTTTCCGAGTTGCTACCATTGCCGTGGGAACTGGGTGAACGGCTGCATGAAACTGAGTTTCCACCTTCACTATGGGATGCCCTTGAACGGCTGTATGAAGAGTAACGACGACCAGACCTTTCCAAGTCGCTAGCACCGCCATAGAATGAGCGTGAAGGGCTATATGAAACCGAGTTTCTACCATCGCCATGGGATGCGCGTAAAGGGCTAGATGGAGAGCGGCGACCACTAGAACCACTACCTTTTACCATGATGATTTCGGCAAATAAAGCTTTGAATCAGCGGCTATAGATTAAAACCCTAGTGCATGCAATATATATATATACACACACACACAGAGGAGTGGTGCAAAAGAAGGGGAAAAAAGGGTTTAGTTCTTATTTGTCAAAATAAGACCGAATAAAAAGGGGAAAAATAGATATCATTACAAGGGAATTCCATGTCCTTGAAATTAAAAATAAAACTACACCACCGCCACTTCTATTGGCCATTTCTCGTTTTCCCACCCAAACAAAGTTTTTTTTTTTTTTTTTTTTGGGTAACCTAGCCCTTTAAGTCTAGTTTCTTATGTGTTTTTTTTAAAAAAAAAAATCTTTGCAACTCAGAAGCTAGCCCATTAAGTCTAGTTTCTTATCTTTCATAATTTAAGGTTTTCAAACCATATCTAATGCTCAGGATCTTAATACTTGAGGTAAATATGTTAATTATGCTTGACATGTATTTTTTTTTTATTTTCTTATTCCTTTTTTTAAATTTTTTTTTTTTAGTTTGCTTCTTCATGCGTCTACTCTTTGTCCATTCGCCGAAGATAACCTTAGCTATAGTTAGCATGTTGTCACTTATCACATGGTGCTACAGGAAAATATTTTACAAGTATGCGCTTTCTTCAAAAATATATTAAGAAATCTGTTAATTATTCATATTTAACACCAAGACCATCAAGTTTACATCAAGCGGTACATCATATGTCTGGTGGTGATGCAATCAAAGCGAGAAGTTTGATGCTCTCTTCTGTTCAGAAAAGGATTTTGTGCCTTCCAACCCTGAGTTTACCACATGTGGTATAACCATAAACCAAATTGAGTGAACGTATTCAATATTTATGTACTATGTGATTTCGTTAATTGTTGCTAAAAGAATTTGCCTGAACAAAATTATGGCTTTTGGGGAAAACAAAAAATAAAAAAAGGCCTGCATTTTTTCAGATTAAAACCTTATTGTACCTAAAGTATCCGATGTTGCACCTCATGGTGGTTTAGTAGGGCATTGAAAATTTTCTCTTACTATCGTTGGTTCTCAAATTTTGGCTTGCTCGAAGATGACAAGGGCGATCACCAAGACGAGTTGGTTGGTTCCTCTTCCTCGTAAGAAGCTGTTCCATTGGACATGCAATTAGGCCTGTCAACGGGTCGGGTCTAGACTCGGATCCGGACCGGATCCGTGAAATTATTGCGGGTATGGGTAGGGATTTAATTCCGTTTCTCGGATCCGGATCCGTTTTGTCAAACAAAAAAACGAGTCGGATACGGAATATAGTATTCCGACCCGTATTAGACCCGGATCCGGATATAAATGAATTAATAATTTAAAAAATATATATTTATCAATATAATTTGATTAGGGTGATGTATTTGAATAAAGTCAATTTGATTTCTTTTCTTATTTGATTTTTTCTTTGCATTAGTTAGAAATTAGTTTACAAATATATTTTTTTCTTATTTTTATTAGACATTATAAATTTTGCTAAATTTGTTCGGGTAGACCCGACCCGGATCGCCGGATCCGGATCCGGAACATATAATAAAAAACCCGTCGGGTAAACGGGTCGGATCCGGATCCGATATAGTAATTCGGGTCCGGGTCCGGAAATAATGAATTCCAGCCCGGACCCGGCCCGTTGACAGCCCTACATGCAGTGTATTGGCCCTTTTAATTATAGCTTGTCTTCTGTAACATTGCATGGTAGATATAGAAACTCATGTATACTTTGACAAATCCTTTTGATTTTGTTTGATGTTTGTATTTTTCGATTGATGATGCACTTTTTGCGTACAGCATGTGTATTTTCTTACTTTTCCATCAAAACTTTGGAATTTTGTTTTGACACAGCAATTAATCTCTTTTTTGTGCACATCAATATATCTTCAATATCGATAACGGCCCCTTTTTCAATATCGAAATTCTGGTTTATCTTATTTCTCTTTTTTATAGTTTTACTGATAATGCATGCTATAATCTTCGATGCTGGTTTGGTGTCTTTCTAAATTTTCGTGTTGAGTTCTGCTTTGGTGCAGACACAATGACTGCTTACGATTTCGACGCGAAGTACTACTTGGCATCAGCATTTCGCCATATACTTCCTTCGAAACTCATCAGAATCTGTGGATTCTGGAAAGAAAACACTGAGAACATTACGCAGCTAAGTGCATATATCAATAGATTTTCTAAAATGCAGCAGAATCCATAAAATGATTGAGAAGTCGAATACGAAGCTCCATTTAACGGAATGTTAACTAGTGCTACCTTTCACATGAGTTCTAGCAGGAGTAAACTTTGCATTCCTAAGTAGCCATATGGTTTAAAATCAGTGTGGGCTAGCTATGACGTTTGTCACATTTTAGCACCATTGCATTTTTAGGGAGAAATTGTACCAAGGCTATAAATTAGCATTAAGAGAAAGCAATCATGAATATTATGTGAAAATAAGAGATTTTATTTGTGAAAGTGTCAGCAGTTTTGTTTTTGCTAATGATTTTTTTTTTTGTTAAAAAAAAGAAAACCAAAAAATGACTACAATCAACATATATGAAATCTAAGATTAGGTTGCATTTTTTAAATATTTTTATGGAAACTCATTGCAGAAAAGTCCACCATACTACTAAGCTAAAAAGCCCAAAAAAGAAAAAGAAGGAAAAAGAAAATTAGGTAAACAGGTTATTGAGATTAGGTTTCAATAACCTTCAAAATTAGCGAGTCGTATTCGAATTAAGGAAATTAACCCATTTAATTGTTTAGGTCCTGTTTGGATTGACGCGCTATCAAAGATACTTAACTCTCAACTCGACCCACTAACCCGCAATCCTACTTAATTGCCACCCCTTCGTGCCGGACCTACTACATTTCCAAATTATCTAAGTTACAATCTCCATCATTTAAGGTTTCGACCATTAATCGCTTCATCAGTCATCCCTTCAATCTTAAACCTAACCTATTTGGAAATGTAGTATGTGAATCTATATGTACTATGTGATTTCCTTCGGTCACTAAAAGAATATGCCTGAATAAAACTATGGCTTTCCAGGGACCCCTTTTCCTTGAATGTTAAAATCTTATTAGGCCTAAATTATCCTATGTGACATGCCATGGTGATGCTGGTATAGGCTATTGAAGGTTTTCTCCTCATATCCTTGGTTCTCAAATTTTGGCCGGCTCGAAGGTGACAAAGGGGATCACCAAGACGAGGTGGTTCCTCTTCCTCACATTAAGCTGTTTGGTGTGAGTGATATCCACTGGACATGCAATAGAGGTCCACTCGATTATATTATAGTTTGTCTTTTATATTATTGCACAGTTGAAGAAACAAAAAGGAGTGGTAGCCTTAGTTTCTAGTCAAAAGTTTGCTTAGTGCTAGCTAGAAGTACAGCTTTGATCCTGGTTTTTTTTTTTTTTTTGTCATCACTGTGGGTATCCGGGTCTACACCCGACTAATCCCATAGCGCTCCAACAGAGTGGGTCCGACCGATGCTGAAGAAGATAACAACTGGATTGCTACCCGGGATCGAACCCAGATGGAACTCACCTAAGGAGGCTACTTCCACTAGCAGACCAACCTAGCGCGGGCAGCTTCGATCCTGGTTGATCTTAATTTTCTTTGTTAAATTTCTACTGATAATGCTATAATCTTTAATATCGCTCTGGTGTGTGTGTGTGTGTAACGAATCTGCAGTTCCGCTTTGATGCAAAATTTCTGGGTGCTTACGATTTTGACGTGAAGAACTACTTGGCATCAGCATTTCGCCATATTCTTCCCTTGAAACTCATCAAAATCTGTGGATTCTGGGATGGAAACACTGAGAATGTTATTCAGTTTGCAGGGGCTATGCTAAAGAATGCTTTGATGCTGCAAAAATTGGTCATTGATGCTTCAATATAGCACCCAGCCTTTACTACTATTGTAGATTCCTTGTGCTTGTTTTTTTTTAATGTAATTAAATACTTGAGAATGTCTAAAATTGCAGGAGTTGTACTTTGTAAAACTACCCTTTTTTTTTTAATGGAAAAAGACATTGAATCACCTGCGTTCTGCTAATGCTATATATTCAATCTGCAAGATCCCTTTTCAATTCTCAACTATATCAAACTCAATAAATTGTGGTAATTACGAATTTGCTCGACGTATGTTGCAGATTTTTCTAATAAGGTATTGAAGTTCATACTAAATTAGACAGAAATTCTGCAGTTCCTTAAAATTCATCAAGATATATGTATGTGCTAGTGCTCTTGCAAAATTGTATGCACAACTTTTCCATCTTTTTCTAGCGCTGTCCGCATAATTGTTGCCAACTAAAAGTGGGATTATTAAAAACTTGCACGGCTAAATTGTCGCATGAGTTAGCACATTCGAGAGCCATGTTTGAGACTTCAATTGAATTGGTTAGAAAATTGCCCACATATTTATTTTTTGTGACCATTATTCTTATTTCATTCACTAAATATATACCACAAAGGACTTACAATAAATAGTACAAATGATAATACAAAGTAGTAAAGTAACAATTGATATGCTGGAATTCATTCTTTTTGGTCGAACAAGACAGATATTAATAACAAATAAAAAGGTTCAGCCTTATGACTTTGAGTCCTAGCCGAATCTTCAACTACAGAAAAGAAACAAAAGAAAGCAGAAAAGGAAAAAAAGAAAAGAAAAGAAAGTGAAGTATCATCAGAAGCATATTCAGCATTAACAATCACAGAAGAGAATTAAAAACAGAATTATTATTATTATTATTATTAAAATAAAGAGAATTTTAGGATCCTTGTTGCACATTTACTACTCAATTTTTCAAAAAAATTGTAAACATGCCCAAGGTGGTTAGGAATTGTAGAGCTAAAAATGCTAGTCATATTTAAAATTGAATACAAATGAAAACATATATAAGTATAAAACAGCACAAGAAAAGCTAAAAAAAATTAGAGAAAATCAAAAGTAACTACCTCTTTTTCATTTCGATCAATTAGTAAAGCTATCTCGCCATGTAAATCTAAGTAACAGTATAGGTGACATAAGTCTAGGTGACGCTGTGACAACATAGGCGACTCTCTACTCTTTGGGGATTTGTGAAGATGAAAATTTTCTTTATTTTTGAGTTTCGTTGTATTTTATTTGTTTAATTCTTTGTTTATCTATTAGATTAATTTCTGATATTCGAAAATTCATCAGATTAGGATATGGTGGGGATATTTTTCACGTGGATAAGTTTTGTAGGGGTCTAAAGTAAAATATAACCCAAACAAACCGGAGATGGCAATTCGCATCGACGTCTCAGGTCCCCGGTACATATATAAACGACGCAGCGGCAGGAAGCTTTTGAATAACGCAGCAGCACCAAGCTCAAGTGCCAAACTTCACTGCTAAACTCCTGCTCCTGCTCCGCTAGCCTCGTACTTTCTTTGCCCTCCTCCACACGAAAAAAACTTTCTGGGTCGGATTATTCGTAAATTTCTCTTGTCCTCCTGAACACTGAGCCCTTGAGGCAAATTGAAGTAATTCTTCTATTTTCTCACTGTAACTTAGAGAATTTTTTTGGGTTAATTTCTCTGATTTCTCATATTTGCTTGTAAAAATTGATTGATCTTAATTTATTTTCTTTCTAATTCGAAATTCATGAGAAGGTAGATTTTAATCCGAATCTTCAATCCTTAGCTTAAATGGTGGTATTAAAAGCAGATTATTACTTATGATTTGGGATTTCCGTTGGCTATTTTTGATGATTAATTTAGATTGCTACTGAGGACATGAACAGTTGGCCGGTATCCTATCTTGTTATATTCTTTCTTTCTAATTTGGTTTAGTTTTATCCTATTTCTCTTTCCTGAATTTTTATGCTATAAATGTTTTCTTGATTACCTTCAGGTAATTAGTAGTAATATAATTTGGTAAATATTCATTCTAGCTTAAAAGTAAATAAAAAAAATACTGTGTTAACGTTTTATTTTAGAATGATTTAGTTTCTTTTCTAATGTTCATCATGTTAAAATATAGGTTTTAAGACGCGGTTTAACTTCATTAGCAATGGTGATATTGTTATTACCTAATGACATGCGGAGTCGAGAGTTAAATGTTGCGAGTGTTTGCTTTATTGTAAGATTCATACACGAGGTTCTGTTTGGGCTTAAATGACTCAATCTTTTTGCCCTTCTTTAATTCTTTTTTTTTTTCCCCTGAATGTACGGGAGTTAAGGTTTATGGATGACTTTTTCTGCATTACTTTGTCTTTCTTTAAGTTTCTTTCTTGCTGAAACTAAAACCTTAGTTTTCGCAAATTGCATGTGTGCTTTAGCCGTTGAGTTTTTGAATTTGGGAACTGGTGAATTAGTTTTACTTGCAGATTTCGGTAGTTACATCTTCCCACCTGTGATGTTATTTTTAGAACATTTTCCATTGGTTTTGAATTGTTATTTAATTGCTTTCTGATATTGTCCTGTCTGGTTTCTTGACAGTTACTTTCTCTTTTTTAAATGTTCTTCTTGTTTTGGGTTTTAATAGGGACAAGTTTTTCTTTGGAAAAAAATGTTTATATCTATCATATGTGAAATTAACGGAGAATTTCACATAGGAGTATTCCATTGTTGAAGCAAGTAATGGAGCATCTCATTGTTTAAATTGATGAAATTCAGTTAATTTGGATTTCACATCCTCAATTCATATAATCCTGTGTTGGATAGCATAGTGTTTGAGGACAACAAAGTTAAACCTCTGATGGATTCTGGGACTTAAAAGCCAGCTTATATCAATTTCACTTGTCTAGTCTGTTATTTGAAATTTCTCCACAAAGTGGCGGGCCCCTGAGCTCTCTTGATTGCAATTTCAGTCATGTCTCTTCTTTTCCTCCTTCCTTTCCTCACCCTCTCCATCTCCTCCTAAGCCTGGATTCCCCACCTTTTTCCGTAGCACAAAGTAGTGCTATCTCTCTGCTCTTAAAGACTAGGCGGAAGTCAGCATTGTTGTTGTGTGATTTGGTGCTGGCCTTGGAATCCAAGAGTCATGTTACTGATGATTTTCAATAATCTGCCTATGAAGTGTTTGTTTATTTTCCTGAACAATTAGTGTTTTGGAATTTGAAATCATCTTTTAATATTCAAATTTTTTTCCCAAACATTGCACTCCAATCAATGTGTATTTCAAGTGACCAGATTCGAAATCCTCTGTCAAATCTAATGCCATCAATCCAAATAGAACAAATGGGCTCGGAGGCAATTTTTAATGCATAATGAGTTTTCCCAGTGATTCAAAAGTTGAGAGAGAATTTGATAGAAATCATGCAAATAAGATATTTCATCCAGATGATTTAAATTTTTGTTTAGATGGTTATTAGGTTCAGTGACATGCCCATTCATCTCAGACTCATCTGTTTAACCGTGTGTGAATTTATTTATGTCTGCTAATATATTCATTCGTTCGTCTGGTTGTCCTCAGTGAAATATTTCTATTGTTGGTTTAGGATGCACACAATTTGATGAGTCATTTTGCTTTTTGCCCAACCGGAATTTCAGGTTTGCTGTTGACAAGACGATTAGGAGAAATAATTATTTGACGTTGGTACATACCTGTTCCTATGTCAATGGCAAGAACTCTAAGGAAGCTAGTATTAGGTGTCATTCTGGATTTGGACGGTACACTTCTAAACACAGGTGGGCTTTTGCTCTTTATTGTATTACTGTTGCACTTTTTATGCTATTCTTTAACACCTTAATTTAGAATTAGTGGCGTACATCTGATTAATCATGGTTTAATGAGACAAGAATTATTTTGACCTCCTGTTTCTGCTTAATTATGTAAGTGCTTTGTAGCCATAGAAGTTCAATACTCTTCGCTATCTCAAGTATAGAAGATGTCGGTCACTTGTAATGCCTGAATTTTGTCTTTGTTGTCCTTTTTTTGGGTTTTGCGCATTGTTGTCTGCTTTTATGGTAAAAGAATTATTTCACATTTTTGTAACAATCAACATCTTTGGGAGTTTAGAAAGTTTTGCTTCAGATATTGTCTTATGAACATTTTTTTTTAATTTCACTCCTTTTGTAATTTGAGTTTGATTTTGTGAACAGATGGAATTGTAAATGATATCTTAAAAGTTCACCTGGTTAAGTACGGGAAGCAATGGGATGCGAGAAATGCTCATAGGATAGCAGGAAAGACACCTCTGGAGGCTGCTGCTGCAGTTGTAGAAGATTATGAGCTTCCAATGTCACCTGATGTATTTCTTGCTGAAATTAATCCAACATTCTCTGAGCAGTAATGGCACTGTATACCCAGTCTTTTATGCATTATGTTCGCCAATGTTTTTGGCTTTGGAAAAAGAAAAACAAAATGTCACTATTTCAAGTGTGTTTGACTTTATTTTTTGACTTTGATCTGACATATTAGATAGAAAGAAACATAGCCTTGAATTTACTATGTTGACTAGTAATTTTTCATCTGGCTTAAGAGGGAGCAACTTCCTTTTGTTTGTAAACAGTAGCATTCCATGTTCTTCAGCCAAATAATTTGAGTAAAACATGATGCACATTGTATCTGTAAGTAAATTCTTATCAGTTGGTCATTGAGTGTTCTAGAGCCCCCGCCTCTCTGGAAGACCATCCTGGATTGAATGTTCAAAAACAGAAGAATAACCTGGAGATAGTCTCCGGTTACATTACATTTTTGACATTTACTATTGTGAAGTTTTATTGACTAAGCAACTAAGTTCGAGTAGGTGATGATTAAATTTTCTTAGTATGAATTTCTTTTTTCTGATATGTTGCACTTTATTCAACAAATACTTTTCTCCAATATTGCTGTCAGGTTGGTTTTGGAAGTTGTACTTACTCTGACAATTTGCTTCTATCATAGGGCTCATAATATACTTGTTATTGTTAAATGATACGATGCGCAGGCTCTTAAAAAGTTATCATGTTAATTTTTGTTTTTGGAAGATTTTTCTGTGTCGTTTGTATATTCTTCTCTAGTTTTTAGGTGTCCCTAAGTTTTTATTCAAGCTCTGAAATACATGTCACCTCTTATCATTGCAGGTGGTGCAATATTAAAGCTCAACCCGGTGCAAACCGGTTAATCAATCATTTAAGGGGTCATGGTGTGCCAATGGCATTGGCCTCAAATTCACCACTGGAAAATGTAGAAACTAAAATTTTTTATCATCAAGGTAAATTTGGTGCATAAAGCTCCCATCAAAGAAGTCGCGAATTTGAGAAAAAGATCTGTTTTCTCAGTGAAATATCTTTCTGATTCCAGTAGTAAATGCATGAAACCTTTTCCCTTTTTTCTTTCCAATTTTCCTGAGTATATCTGCAATTTCACTTCTAGGCTGGAAGGAATCCTTCTCTGCCATTATAGGAGGTGATGAAGTTACAAATGGAAAGCCATCTCCTGATATGTAAGATGAATAACTAGATTTAGATCATGCCACTTTCATGGGAAATTAAGAAACTCATACAACAATGATATTGATTTCATTATGTTCTTTTTGTGGGTTCTGTTGGTCAAGATTTCTTGAAGCAGCTAGGAGGCTCAACATAGATCCATCCAGCTGCCTCGTTATTGAAGATTCTCTGTAAGTATCCCAAGTTTTTTCTGAAACCAAGGCACGAGTAAAATATATGCAAATGTACTCCATATAGTTTGTGAAGAATAATACACGCAATTCCTTTTAGTCATAAGATAATACTTCAAGCCAAGCATGGTGGCACATGCTGGCTTTATTTCCATGTTGTTTAGAAAAATTTAAAAAAAAAAAGGTACAAAATGTTGAAAAGTGTCGTGTACACAGGAAGTTCTCTTAGCAGATAGAATCTATTGCTACTGCACCAATCAAACTTTGTTGTTTCTTTTGTGTATGGATACGCTTTTGGTGTTTGACATATTTTTTAAGCTTCAGGAAATGAAACTAAAAGGCTGTTATATTTTTGCTTTTGGTTGAATGTGAAAGTTTGTTAGCTTAGGATGCATTCTGAGGTATGAGTTGTTTGAAATCAGTTGATCTTCTTATTATGAGCAGTTCGTTGGAGTGTTAACCACGTTGATCGACTCTATCTTCAATGCATTAAAATGTTCCATATTGGATATATTCGTAAACTAGGGTTAAGCTTTCTGGACAAATTTTGGGCTCCAACAAGCTGACATGCTAGTATGCATCTGGCTGTTATTTCAACCAGTCAAGTTTTTTCTGTATCTTTTGAATTTTCCCAGAGAGAAATTCTCAAGCATACAACAGCTGTAGACATATAGCAATTCTATTCTGTTTGTTAAGGTAATCATGTCATGTAAATTTGATATCTTCATATTATATTTATCTATTTGGTTTATATCGAAATGAAGTTTCCAAAGCATCTTAGATCCAAACAGGCTCTCACAAGTGATGAAGACACTTGAATATTTTGTGGTATGTGTTTCACAAGAGAGTTTCATGTTGCCGATTTAAATGCTATAATTTCCACAAGTGTGGGAACTAACTAGAAGTTAGAAGCTAGTTGATAACTTAGCCGAAATAACTCTTGCCAAAGATTTTTGTCTGTTTAAGCTAAAGCTGCTGTTAGTAATTTAAGGCTTTTCCTTGTGCAATATGTTATTGGGTCTGATGGTGTTTAAATGTTGAATCTCAGGTCATGCAAATAAATTGAGTGACAGCATGTGATGTCATTTCGTTTATGCTCATGTAAGATTGCTTGTAAACTTGTCTTTCAAGAGTTGCACTGAATGTTGTAATCTAAATAACATGTTGCCTTTCCTGTCCCAAATTTTCTCACGATCTATTAGTTTTTTGTTCATTCTACAACTTTTACTTGAATTTCCTGCTGGGTGAAAGTTGGACATAGCCAAAATCTAAGACCCAAGCTTACTTTTGTTCATGTCTGCTGCATAAATTGGGTCCATTGATCTAGGAGGAAAGTATATGAAGTAACATGGAGACGTCAAGTTCACTGAGAGTCCTTGCCTGTATGAATTATTCTTTTTCCAATGCAGTGCACAAAATTCTGGGAACTAATATTTATTAGAGTTGTATGTAGAGTCTGTCAGATGATTTACTTATTGTTAATTTTGAATTTTCTTTTGCTGCTTTTATTGATATACTTTATTGGTTCCCTATATTCATCTGACTATAAGTTCATTCATCTTTAGCTTTTTAATATTGTTTTGTGAAACTTCTTGTTTGTGCATTTTTATGATCTGTTCTCCAATTAATTTGTGGCATTAAGCTTTATTCACCTTGTTAGTCATATATTTGATGTCTGATAAGCTTTGAGACTACCATTTGATGTCACAGACCAGGCATTACAGCTGGTAAGGCTGCTGGAATGAATGTGGTTGCTGTACCATCAATCCCAAAACACTCCCATCTCTACACTTCGGCAGATGAGGTGATTAATTCTCTTTTAGATCTGCAGCTGGAAAAGTGGAGCCTACCTGCATTCCAAGATTGTGAGCCCCTGTGACTGTTTCATTCTAGTCAGTGATACTTTGTCTTTTGTTTTTCCAACCTGAAAACATATTGCAGGGGTAGAAGGGACTTTACCAATTAACCCTTGGCATATTGGAGGCCCTGTCATTAAGGGATTTGGGCGTGGATCAAAGGTGTTGGGAATTCCTACAGGTATTGACATCTTTGTGTGCATTACCATGAGATTTGTCACAGCTTTGACGCATGCTATGGTCATAACTGTAGAAGCACCGATCTCAAACTCTATAAGTTGGCATCAATCTCATTAAGATTGTATAATATGTGAACAGTTGCATTTTATCTCTCGTGTGTTTATAATTATTAGTATCATTTCTTTCTGAAATCTGGGTAGTTTGGCTGGCCTTCAGGTTGTATCAGAAGAAAAAAACTTGCTATTTGTTAATAAATATGTCTGTACGATTATTGTACTCTTTATCTGTGGAAAAATGTAAAAGATTAGAAAGTTCAACACTGACAATATCGCCTTTATGTTTCAGCAAATATATCCACAGAGGGCTATCTGGATCTCCTTTCGGAACATCCCTCTGGTGTATACCATGGGTGGGCGGGATTACCAACTCGAGGTGTTTTCAAGATGGTCATGAGCATTGGTTGGAATCCATATTTTAACAATGCTGAGAAAACTATAGTGGGTGTAGCATGACTTGGCATTTACATATTTGCACTGCTGTTTTATATCCCATTGTTGCTTTACAGGATTTTTGATAAATTTTCAGGAACCATGGTTGCTGCATGACTTCTCTGAGGATTTCTATGGTGAGGAATTGCATTTAGTAATTGTTGGATATATTCGGCCTGAGGTATTGTTACATCATACCGTTTACAACCGCATAAATACAGCCTTCGACCTGCGGATCTCTCTGCTTTCACTCATTCTGCTTCTGATAATTGTGTTTGGTATGTGGCAGGCCAATTTTCCATCTCTTGAGAGCTTGGTGGCAAAAATTTACGAGGACAGAGAAATTGCGGAGAGAGCTCTTGATCTTCCCCAGTATTCAAAGTACAAGGATGATCCTTACTTGACGAGCCTTTCTCCTAGCAACAACTAATGATTCAATTACTTGTGCCGATAATTATACAATAGCATTATGATTTCATATGACAACATTGGCTGGGCAGGTCACTCTTGAGGGATGACTGCATTTTTTGACTCACTCAATGTTGCAACATGGGCATGTATAATCGAGGAGGATTTCTGTTTTAGGGATTATATCTCTTGAGAAACAAGCAAAACAATTTCTCCCCCATTGCTTCATTTATGTTTGCAATCTAGGGAGAGTTATTCGTTAATGAGCTCTCCCATTAGAATAATGGAACTGAAAAGCCGGAAAGGATTTTATACGTTACTCTAAAACGTTGGCCAAGGCTGTTTTTGAATCAGTCTATTGCTTAAATCAGTAAAGATGATTATTATGGAATATGGATGTATTATTATCTGTGATCATGGAAAACATTATTAGTTCAAGAAATTACTGCTTGCATATCGAAGTTAAATACCTGTACAAACATTATTGTAGACCAGATGTTCTTGTGGATTGTAGCACCAACATTATATGCAGTAGTAATTCTTGGCAAGTTACAGTCTGAATAGCTATTCCGTTGTCGTAAAGTGAGATTCAAACTAAATTATTATTACAAAGTGAAACAATCCTTGGAAATTTACGTGGGATTTGTGAAAAAAAAAAAATCTAATATGATGCATTTTCACAGACATTTAACAAAAAAAATGCTTTTGCATCTTGATTACTTTTGTCTCTTTTTTATTATTTCGTATAACTTTGAAAACCGAGGTAATCCGTCACTAATGCCTAGAAAGCTTGTGGGATGATCATAAGGATGTTGGTCGCCCACTTATCCTCCATCCTTTTTATTTTGATCACAGAGTAATAAACACAAGGATATTAAAATTTAGACTTTTTTTATGTTTACTTTTACACTTTCATCCCAACTCACACCTTTCCAATCCCAATTGCTAGACAAGTTAAATTTTTTTTTTTTTAAGTTAATCTCGTCAAACGACACATAATATATGTTATTCAAATTATATGACAGGATTGGCAAGAAATTAAAAAAAAAAGTGTGTGAAATTACCCAAATAACTATTGGGATAATCTCAAAAATCTCCCCTAACATTTCTCTTAATATCATTTAATACCCCTAAAATTTTAAAAATATCACTTACCTCCCTAACTTTTGTTATTTGTGTAACAAAATTTTTAAAAATCCTAAACTCCCTTTTGCTCATTTTACTAAATGAAATACTCCTAAACCACTTTGTATACTTGAAAAAAAATCACAACATAAAAAATAATTTTTAGTAGTACCACCATATTACAAAGTTATAGTCCATAAAAATATACTTTAGAAAATAAAAATCATATTTGTAAACAAATGCATTAATACTAATTCAACTTTATATGTTCAAAACCAATTTCTTATGAACTTTATTTTTTTCCCTAACATCTTCTCAACTCATGGCATAAACCTTTAAGTTGTACTAAATCATTATAAAAATTTATTCAAAATAAACAAAAGAAGTCATACCCTACTTTATTGTAATCGTAAAAAGAAAAAGATAAACAAAATTTAATATACTATATCTACAAATAAAAAATTGCATATTCCTCCAAAAAATGAGTAAGAGAAAATATTGGAAAAATGGAAAAGAGAAAAAGGTGAATTTTGTTTCTTTTTCTTTAATTTTTTGAATCCATTATTTGATATGTGAGTTGTGTATCCAATGTGGGTTAATATAGTCATTCTGCAATTATGGGAGGAGGTAAGTGATTTTTTAAAACTTCAGAAGTAGGCGCTAAGTGATATTAGGAGAAACTTTATAGGAGGTTTCTGATATTATCCCATCCCATAACCATTACGGTGAAAGCATTCTTTTTTTTTCCTTTTTTCTTTTTTCTTTTTTTCGGTTTCAATTCTATAAATGCCTTGAACCCCTAGGAATTCGGGCAGGGGGTTTTTGGCGGTAACACAAGCCAAAAACGGTCGACGCCGGACTCCATGGGAGAAGAAGCATCAGCAGCTGAAGCTGTAGCTAATCAGCGACTGACGACGTCCGACCCAGAAAGCGGTGAAATTACTGAAAAGCCAGTGGAAGAGCAAGAGCAAGAGCAAGAGCAATCATCCTCCTACTCATGGCCAATAATCAATTTCCAAGTACCTCCCTACAGGACTTACCATTTCTTCAATCAGTTCAGGACCAATTCTTCCATCCCTAACAATTTTCTCAAGGCCGTCAAATGGTAAGCTCCTTCAATTTTGTTCTTTTATTTTCGAGAATGTCCTTTATATGGTGTGGAAAATTCGTTTTTTGCTGTTGATTGATTTTTCAATTCATTGATTTTTATGTGTCATTGAACTTAGGTCGCCGGATGGTTCTTGCTTTCTCAGCTGCTGTGACGATAACACCCTTCGAGTATTCCCATTGTAAGGTTCATCTCTCTCTCTCTCTCACACAGACACACATACACACACTCGTGCATTTTCGGAAAAAGCTTTTATTTTTCTTGCACTCGAAAGTTTTATTAACCAAGAATAATAGAATGACAATGAGAAGGTGATTAGCTTTTAAAAGATACTTCGGAATAAGAGAAAATGCAATTCTTAGACTGATTGTTTTCACCCAGAAAGTCAACTAAGTGATTGAATTACTTATAGCAGTTTAATGTTCGTATAATAATGCAATTAATTATTCCTAAAAAAAGGGGGAAAGACTATAAACTTACGAAAAGTAGCATTATGGTATTGGGAAAATATTCTATTTACTGGACATGTGAAATAAAGCATGGATAGCATTTAGTTGAGTAGTTCATATAACAGAATTGCATTCTTAGCACTTATGTTATTTGTCTACCAAGTTATACTTTTTATTTTTATTCATTTTGTTTTATCTGCCGTAGCTATAGGTTGACATGCTTGAAAGAGCAGCTATATGAGATTAATATGACAGTGTAAAAGAATTACTGCTTATAGCTTTTTCTTCTTTCCTCTCACCTATGAGTAGGATAACTGTAAAAAAAAATGATTGTTCTTTTCTATTTACTGATTCTGAAGAGTTTATAGGTAAAAATTGACTATTACCTGAAACTCATGTACCCAAAACAAAGAACAGGCTATACGAATTACATAGTGTCTATCAGATTTTGTCTTAATTGTTGGTGTTGGTAAATGGGAAGACTTTTAAAGTATTATCATTGAGACAATCAAGCATTTGGTTATCAAGCTTAAATAAAAGAAAACAGCTTAGCTTGTTGTTATTGGTGGATCAAGACGGTTGTGAATATGGTTTGTTGGACTCTGTTGATATTATCTGTTTTGGTTTTCTGGAAGATGGTGCTATTAGTTGTTCTGATGAATTTTGTTCTTTGTTGTACCAGGCAATACTATGAAAGTGGCAGCAATCTGGACTCTTGTTCTTCTGCTTCGGATGCTGGTAACTTGATTTGAGTTTCTTATATCTGTTCTTGCTTTGCAACCAAATGTTTCCTTGCACTTGCTCCAATGTCCACAGGCTTTCATATGCAAGCCGTTCTTTCCTATGTACTTTCTCATCCTAATTGTACCATTTCTGTATCTTTCACTGGTCTATGCTCTTCCATTTAGATTCTCCTGCCACATTTGCATTTACCCTATCACTGATTAATTACAGATTCATACCCTGCAAACCTTGTCATTGGGGAGGGAGAATCGGTATACGACTATTGCTGGTATCCCTACATGTCTGCTTCAAGTATGTTAGTTTCTTGATGTGATTTGATCTGTTTTAATCCTGCTTTGATCTGTTTCTTTATGTGATTTTGATCTGTTTTACTGGATTTGTCTGGTTTGTGTTTCAGCTCCAGACACCTGTGTATTTGCAAGTACTACACGCGACCATCCTATTCATCTCTGGGATGCTACATCAGGACAGGTGCAAATCATGTTTTAATGTATACAATCACTTATAGTTAGTTTTTCTCCATTATACTTGTTGGAATCCTGTGATTGTGGATGCCTTTTGTGCTGTTGCATCAGCTGTATCTACTTTTCAAGATTAATTACAGTCTGATTGTTTTAACTGAAATTGCAGCTTCGTTGTACATACCGTGCATATGATGCTATGGATGAGATTGCTGCTGCCTTCTCAGTTGCCTTTAACCCTGCTGGAACTAAGTAAGAATTTTTTTAAAACCGACAGTTAAAGATGCCATTCATTTCTGTTTTTGACCATCTCCCTTTTTTGCAAGTATTCACATTGCTCAATGAATGTCTGTGGTCATAGCTGGGTAGATTATGTCACATTTCTGAATGTTCTGGAAAAGACTCTTTATTTAGATAAATGGTTATCCTGCTATTTGTTGCTCTTGGGTCCTTTTTTTTACTTCTTGGTGCATTGCCCTTCATTACTCGTCTTTACTGCCTTTTCAGTTGCCTTTAACCTTGCTGGAACTAAGTAAGAATTTTTTTTAAACCGACAGTTAAAGATGCCATTCATTCCTGTTTTTGACCATCTGCCTTTTTTGCGAGTATTCACATTACTCAATGAATGTCTGCAGTCAGAGCTAGGTAGATTATGTCACATTTTTGAATGTTCTGGAAAAAATACTCTTTATTTAGAAAAATGGTTATCCTGCTATTTATTGCTCTTGGATCCCATTTTTTTATTGGTTGGTGCATTGTCCTGCATTACTCGTCTTTAAAGGGAATGAGATTAGTTGCACACATCGAACACCAAGAAAAAATTTACCAATTTGCAGTAGCTAAATTGTTTAAAGTTGTCATGCTTGTCTAACAGTTTCTCTTGAATAAGCAGTATATAGAGAAGACTGGTTGATTGAATATCTGATAGTTCCACCTATCAAAACTGAACAGAGTAAAAAAAAAAGGTGCTATCTATTCAGCAGTCAAAATGTCATTTTATCTGAACAATTTACAAAGTTATAAATGGTTTCCAGCAAACGCATCAAGAGACATGGCTAAATAGTAGTGACTATATGTGGCAATTCTTTTCCTTGTATTGGACCACCATCCTTCACTTTCCTCAAAAGTATCTGATTAGCATTTATCCTCTTCAGCATGATGCAATGTCCAGGAGTCAGTCATATGATGTAATATTTTTGATAAAATTAATTGAGGTTTTTTATCTCAGGATTTTTGCTGGATATAACAAGTTTATTAGAATATTTGATGTTCATCGCCCTGGAAGAGATTTTAAACAGCTTTCAACTCTTCAAGGAAATAAAGAAGGACAGTCAGGTAATGTTTATTAGTGTATACAATTGATGAATGACAACACACTAAAGTGAAGCATATCATCTTTCTTAATTTTTTTTCCTCTTGGGCAAGCCCGTAGATTAACATAAAGTTTATGTCCACAAAGGATCCAGAAACCTAGTCTTTTTTTTTTGGGTAAAAAATAAAAAAGCCCCCTGTGGTAAACCTAATACACAGAAAAGCCCCCCGTGGTTTCAAAATATACAACACGACTCCTCATACTTTGAACTAAATTGTAAAGGTGACGGAATCCGTTAAATTTAACGGAAATGGTCAAAATGACCAAAATACCCTGATATAATTAAGCAAAAGACAGCTCAAAAAAATCATTTGTTTTATTTTCTAAATAGAGAGAATTGAGGGTTAAGGGGTAGAATTGGTATATTTGATAAAAAATAGGTATAAAAATTTTTTTTAGGTTCCAATAAGTCATTTCCGTTAAGTTTAACGGATTCCGTCACTTTTACAATTTAGTTCAAAGCATGAGATGTCGTATTGTATATTTTGAAACTATAGGGGGCTTTTTTGTTTTTAACCCTTTTTTTTTTTGTCAAAAGTCATTCTTTTATATAACCCATAATCTTTGATACATACAAAGTTATATACAAACTAACTGGCAGCTGCCAGATAATCACTTTGTGCAGCTTTTAAAGTCCACACAGGGAAACTATCCTTCCACCTAGTTTCATTAATGAGGTTAGTGGTAAATTTTGCCAAACCATGACTACACATGTTGACTTCTCGCTTAACAAAGAAGAAAATACAACACCAAAATGATCTACTCAAGGCCCTGATATCCTTTTAAAATAATATTGATGTCAGACAGGTCCTCACTACCATGATTCAGTTTGTGAACCAGAACTTTGCAGTCAGAAAGTATCAAGATGGACGTCTAGTTTTCCTCTAGTGCTTTAAGCAAGGCAATTCCAATAGCATGAGCTTCCAATATTGCAGCATCTCCTTTTAATGGGGTTGGAATTGACCACGGAGTGATTAATCTACCCCCATTGTCTTTGACCGCTATACCCAATACCATATTTGTCCCTCTAAGAGTCCGAAGCTGCATCTGTGTGGATGATGGATGAGTGTGGACAGTGGAGCTATGCAATCTTGCCATGTCTATTGAGCTTATCATTTTTCACCTCTCCTTCGTAGATACTTAGGAAGTTTGCCTCTTTAAACTCAAACCAATCCTCCATAGCATGTTGGGAGATCCGATGGCCCTCCTGCTTGAGCAGGTTAAAGTTCCAATTATTCCTGGCCTCCCAAATATGCCAAAGTAGGTTGGCCGTCATTTCAATGTGAACTTTGCCATCTACTCTCTCTAGCCCGTTGTAAGCTCGCCCACCACGAGCAAAAGTTCCCTCTCAGTTGCTCTAGTCCATTTCATTTGATAGGAAAGTTTTCCAAATCTGCTCACTGGCCTTGCAATAGAAGAAAACATGTTCCACTGTTTTTGCACTTTACGAGACTGGCTGCTGAGGAATGATTTAAGAAATATGCTAGGAAATGTGCATTTAATCAGTCAAATTTGGTGCATAAGTTTTTGAAAACTAAAATCTCAAATGAGCTTTTCCATTTTTCTGGAACTTTCAATCAATACGCTGTATTCATTAAGATTCCTGGAAAGTTGACATGAGCTAATTCCTTTTTTTTTCCAGGTATAATATCCTCAATTGCTTTTTGTTCAAGTAATTCAGGAATGCTAGCTACAGGGTCATATGATCAAACTACTGCAATATATAGAGAAGATAATATGGAGTTGCTATATGTCCTGCATGGCCAAGAAGGTGGTGTCACACATGTAAGTTGGAATATCTAGTTATTCTCTGTTGAACTTTCTGCAGTGTTTGCTGTATGACTCTTCATTTTTTTTTTTTACCTTGTCAGGTGCAGTTTTCAAAAGATGGAAACTACTTGTATACCGGAGGGCGAAGGGTATGTTTCTACATTTGTTGTTTTTTCTTTTAGTATATACTTGAATTGTGTACAGTTTGATTAAGAAAATTAATGCATATTCATGTTTTAGCTTTTTTTTCAGGAGAAATAATTGGTGTTCTTTAACTACTCTTTTACTAGTGGAGTAATGTGGATGAGCGAGTTTTGCAATTGATTATGAGAAATCTCTAACATTGTAAAATTGATTATGAGAAATCTCTAACATTGCAAGAAGAAATGAGCAAAAAAAAACTAAAGAAAACGATAAAGTAGAGAAGTAGTGAAATAAAAGGAATTTGTCTATCAGAGTAGTGTGCATACTGTTGTGATTTAGGCTGACTTCATTGAGTGAAAAGTAAAAGAGCTTTTTCTTTGAACAATGATTTCCTGTCTTGGTGTCCAATGCTACAGGCATCAGCACTGTCATTAATGTCAAATAAAGGAATCTTGTCTATATCAGAGTAGTGTGCATACTTTGTTGACATTCAATGCTAACTTTATTGTATTCACAAGAAAAGGGAAACGAGCCTTATCTCTGAAGAACTATTTCTTTCCTCGATATTCCCATGATACAGGTTGTAGCACTTTCATTAATACAACTACATTTGCAAAAGCAACTATCTTCGACATATTTTGA
Organism: Coffea eugenioides; assembly: GCF_003713205.1. NCBI lineage: Eukaryota > Viridiplantae > Streptophyta > Magnoliopsida > Gentianales > Rubiaceae > Coffea > Coffea eugenioides. Next base: position 12,077,929 of record NC_040036.1, on the reverse strand, counting down.
TGCATGATGATTAAGGACATCTCATGCTCTTATACTAAACATCCTTTCACGAAGAATAGGAGCGGAGAACTTATTTTTCTCCATGAGAAAAGAGTAAGCTACAGCTTAAGATAGGAGGAAAATGCCTTTTCTTGTGTAAAAGACATATTCTTGAGTTTCCAATGTGTTTATGGACCTTTTAAAATCTTGGTTGGAGGATGATGATCTTTATGGGAAACACCAGTCATAAAATTAGTACAAGTGCGGTCCCCTGCAAACTCAAAATTTTCTTTTGTTGCAATAAAGACATAACTTTGAAAGTATCTGCTTAAAAATGTATCTCCACTGCATCATGTTCAGTTGTGAACTTTGAGTAAGCCCTTCGGTGAAAATTATGTTGTGGAATCGTTAGGTTTGTTTTGGGTAAAAATACTCGTTTTCTGCTATTATATAGAGGTTTCTTACAGTTTAATTCCACTGCTTTATGTGGTAATTTCTGTGGTCTCTTGTACCTGTTGTGTTTCTCTATATATAAGAGTTTAAGGATGCATTATAATGGTAAGTTAAAAAGTATCTGCTAAAAAGTTCTTATATGTATTGTAGGATCCTTATGTACTGTGCTGGGATATCCGCAAGGCTGTTGAAATTGTTTACAAGTAAGTGATATGTTCTTAGTGATAAACAAGCCTAAGAGTTCCTATTATGATATTGGTGGGATTCATTACCTATGTCATGCTGAAAAGTGGTGCTAAGAGAAAAGAACGAGTTTCTATTTAGTAATCAGTACTTCTAAAGATACTAGCTGGTTTATATTGGCTCATCTTTCCATCCATGAAATTCGAAATTCAAAAACTATAAAATGCTGGCATGTCTTGCAATTCTATCAGTGAAGGTAGGAAGTTTCTGCTCTTTACTGGAGGTACTAACTGAGGTGTGTATGCTTATGTTGTACATTCCACAGATGATACTGGCTGTTCTATTGATTGAAAGTTTTTTTTTTCTGCTTATCTCTTCTTATTATTGGTGTATCTTAACTATAATGCAATTTTTGGATTTACCACTGCCTTAACTGTCATATTACAAATTTTTATCTTGATATGGGATTTGAGTCCTTATGTCTGATTTGCTCTTCTCTTTTCTTTTTCATTATTAGTGGCATATGAGATTGCCAAATGGCTTTTTATACAACCTATAACTTCTTGTAAGAAAATTACATGAGATCCATATCCCTGTAATATGCTTTTTTGTTCTCTTTTTGTTGAGACAATTTTAGATACCTGGTGTTTAGTTTCATTACATCATCTGTCGATATTGAACCTTATGAGTCTAGTACTCTGATTTGCTATGCCTTTTTTATTTTCTTCAAGGGTGGTTTTGGAATTGATTTATTTGCATGAGTTTTAATGATCATATCCTTCTCACCTTCTTATTGGTTGCATTTATTTCTGACCATGATAGTTTACATGATTCCTTTCTTTCCCACCTTCTGAACCAGTAGAATGCTGTATGGTAAACTTCGTGGATCATACTAGTATTGTCCACAAATTAACACAACCAGTTGAGGTTTTCTGCTAATATTTGATGTTTAGCTGTTAGGTGTCAGATGAGGCATTCATGAGACAATCCAAGTGCATATGCATGCAAATTTTGATTTGCATGCCCAACATTGACAGTCAATTTTCATGCTTTCATTACACGAGTTCTAGAATATTCGGTAGTGAATCCTTCAGAAATTAATTCCTTTTCTTTATGAATCATTATTGATCAAAATTATATGGTCATTCTCACTGATAAAACCATTTTGGTAGCAGATTATGGAATTTACTTATAAGGAAATATATTCACATTGAAGTTCCATCTGGTTTTTGCATTCATGCCTCATTTCCACGTGCTGCTTTACCATTTTATTGCTTTGGAACGTTGTGCATGTGTTTCTTCCTGCACATAACTGTTTAGCACTTTGGCAGTAAATTTCTAGGAATTTTGTTAAATTTGAAGGAGATTAAGGTGTTAAACTTTATCCTCTTTGTCTCTGTGAGTAGGCTGTATAGATCAACTGAAACTACCAATCAGCGGATACATTTTGATATTGAGCCTATGGGCCAACATCTTGCAACTGGTGGTCAGGTATCATTCTATTTTAATTCTACATATCTACAGCAAGTGACCATTCAGTACAATGCGGAATAATTTAATATTCTGATCACTATCCTAGGATGGCTTGGTTCATGTGTATAATCTACAAAATGGCCAGTGGGTATCAAGTTTTCAAGCAGCATTAGGTATTAAAATTTCTTGATTTTTCATTAGCAGCTTAACTTTGATATGTAGTTCCTTTATTCTTTCACTGTCATCAATATTATTGGTCTTATTATTTTTATTTCTACTATAACTGTTACTAATATTGTTATTTGGTGTTGCAGATACTGTAAATGGTTTCGCTTTCCATCCATTTTTGCCAATGGCTGCTTCATCTTCTGGGCACCGGAGATACAGATGTTTTGATGATTCTTCCGAGGATGTGATCCTTAGTAGTAAGTTTTCTGACTCCGACAAAGTTCATTTTACTGTTGGCAAATATTTTCTTTGGTTTGATCCTTGGATAATTTTTTGACTCTAAAATTCCTGTATTATGTTGTAGTACATCAGTTTGGAAGTTTACAATTTGTTATAATCACACAATTTCTTACAAATAAATAAATCAAAGGATGTTTGGTAATATAGTGGAGGGAATGGCATTCTGGTTTTAACATTCTACCTACCTGCCTGATTTGTATTTCGACCCCAGTTTGTTGGTACTAAAGCCTAAAGGTTGCACGGTTAGTGTTATGCGCTGATCCTACTAATGTAGTTGCTAATTTTTCCCTGTTTAGGTGATGAAAATTGTGTCTCCATATGGAGCTTTTCTTTCACCAACAGTGATGATGTTTCAGCTGCAAGTTTTGGGGAACTGAATGACCAAATTGACAGTAACAACCTCAACGGCTCTTGATTGTATGCAGTGTCTTTTACGTAGCAATGGCAACCGCAAATTTTAGCCGTCAGATACCTCATACGCCACTCTCGAAATGACAATGTACAGCAGTATAGTATTAGGTCACTTTAGTACCGACACAACTGATCATAGCTCTAGTTTTTTGATTTGGGGATACTATGAATGGTTGACATGACTGCAACAGGTATTAGTGAGAAGCAGATTTTTCCCACACAGTTCAATTTTCGTGAAAACTAATAATCTGCATAGTATCTGGTGGGCTGTTTTTTCCCCTTTAATAATTATTTTTTGTTTCTGCTGTTGCATTGCAAAAATTATTTCGGCCACTGTGGGACATTTTGTAATATTTTATCATATGTTTCCCTTCTTTCTGTTTTTTTTCTTTTTCCCCGGATGAGTGTTAAGAATTTAAGGAGTTACTAATTCTTTCAACTTTAAAAATATGGTAAACTGATAAAAAGGGTTTTAACAAAACAAACATGAACTTCTAATGTGAACAACCATAGATTATTCCCAACAGGGACGATATCCAAATATCCAAGTTGATCCTTTCAAAGGCCACGTTAAAACAGAATCATTTGTGCATGCTGAGTGCAACAACACAAATCTCTAGTCAGGTGCCGTTTTTCATTACCTTTTCTGCCGCTAATGATTTGCATCTTATCCTCTACATTCAAAACCCCAACCCGAGAATGGTGAGTGACAAAAACCTATCAAATAAGTAATAGACATTAGGAGCCATTTGCACCTTGAACAATCAATTGACCCTGCACCCTGTCTATAACATTGATTTGCAGAGTTTGGAACAATGCAACGGTTACATGCATTGTTGCATATTCATGCAATGATTGTTATTATGAATTAAATCTTACAAGATGGGTAAGTAATTACTCTTAAAATGCCCTAAATCATACAGATTCTTCACCAACCACCCTTGGAGTCTGTATAAAAGTGTGCCATCTACTTGGTATTTCTTCACTCATCCTTTAGCCCACCAAAGAGAAAGTGAGTTAACTGATTTCATCCCTTCTCATGGCTTCTCCCAGGGAGAGCAAGAAAGCCAAGATTACAAGAGATGGAAAAACTTATCCCTCAACTCTTAAAAACTTCCCTGATGAACTGATCGAAAAGATCATATCGCACTTCCAACTCAAAGAATGCACAAGGGCTGCACTTCTTTCGAAGAGGTTTATCAACTCCTGGAAGCTTAATCGTAACCTGTGTTTCGTGGTAAACAAACAGAGATTTCCTAGAGATGCATATGCTAGTCTCGTCGACCGTGTTTTGGACCAACATTGGGGGCCAAAGGTAGAGAGATTGGTCCTGACTTTTGATCCAACCGGTCAGGAGAATCGAGTGAAAGGTTGGATTCAGACAGCGGTCGCGAAGGGGGTTGAAGAGCTCCGTTTGGACTTCAGAGGTGGGCATCAACCTTATCCCTTTAGCTCTGACCTTATAGATGCTACACCTATAAGAGCATTGGAGCTGAATAACTGTCTTGTTGGGTTTGCCACGGAGCTCAATGGCTTGCGATTTCTGAAAACTCTTGTTCTTAAAAATGTTCGTCTCGGGAACAAGTTCACGGAGACAATTTTCAACAGCTGTTTGCTACTTGAGAATCTGGAGTTTGTGAACTGCAACAATGATCCTCGACTCAGAATTTCCGCTGGATATTTGAAGCATTTTAAATCACTGAAAGTGGAAGGGTTTAGGAATATTCTCTCCATTTTTATCAATGCTCCAACTCTGAAGTCATTGCATTACAATGGAGACATTTGCAAGTTCACTTTCAGCTGCTCTTTCCCTTCGCTGGATGTGGCTACTTTCGACTTCAGACCAAATAGGATGCGTCAACTTGATGAAGTTGAGCAAATCATCATGTCTGTCAGCTTTTGCACGGACCTCACCATATGCAGTTCCATCCTTGAGGTAATAATCGTCCAGTTCTATTCTTACTATCATTTGTCTATTTGAGGTATCGCAACAAATTAAAATGCTAAAGTTATTGAGATTTTTTATCTCATTCAGGGGCTATCTCCCAGGTTGAAAGATTTTAAGTACAGAGAATTCCAGTTCTGCCTAATGAGGCTGAGGAAACTTACCTTGTTCCTTGGAGGATCGAGCTATCGTAGGCGGACAACTTTTGTTAACCCTTGCGACATCGTTGTTTTCCTCATGAAATGTCCACTGATCGAGAAGATACATATTGATGTAAGTCTGTTCAACATTATTCTGCTAATCTTGTTGGATTTGAAACCGGGCCAATTACGTGTGGTCATATGGATTAAATATTAACAATGATACACAACAGATTAAAACTGTGGCATATATTTTCGGTACAGAATCATACATAATATTTTATTGCACACGTAAATTGCATAGTTGAAAGTACAAAAATTCACCTAAGCCGAACCGAGTTAGGATGCCATGAGTACTGCTGTATCGCAATAACCTACACAAAGATAAATACGGGACTAACTCCGACGCTGACAAGTCAATGAGGAGTTTTCTGAGAATAATGTAGTAAAATTTATATAATATATAATTGTCGTACCTTTTGTATGAACAAACCTGTTATATTTATAAGTGTCATCAGATAAGTTGAAGAGGTAAGAGTTATCCTTTCTGTTAATGATAATATTCTACCAGATAATTACAAGGTTTATATGGCAGTTACGGATAATAAGCAGAAGGGATTATGTTCATCTCTAAGGTTTATCCCCACAAATTCGAAGTTATCCCTTCTGATCCCAATGCTTTGTTCGGTATCTTTACCGAACAGGCTTATTCGGCACAACACATGTCGCAGCTAGATTTGCTGCCTCCACAATAGTCACCACTCGAATTCCTACTACATGAATTTTTCTCCATTTGCTTTAGTTTTGATTCTGTATAATGACTTTTTCCCCCCTCCAATGCAGCTTGGTGATTATCCTTTCGAAGAAGGGCTCTTCTGGAAGTTAATCGTAAAGGATAGCTTTGAACATTGCTGCCCATCATTCCAATTATTGAAGGAACTGAGGATAGGGAACTTCAAATTTCGTGAGTTAGAATTTCGGCTCCTCAAGATTATAGTAGACAATGCACCTTCTCTGGCGGTTGTGATCTTAAACACTTGCGGAAATATAATGCGAACTACCGAAGAAAAAACACTTTTGGAGTGGATGTCAAAACAAAATTGCCGCTTTGAGGTCTCCGAGAACAATAATAAGAGACGTTTGGGCATATTTAGACAGAAGAAGGGCAACTAAGCTGCATTAACGGAGAACTATTTGTTATTGAATGAAAATTTTAACAAGTTCATTGTTGTATTATTTGGCGATATTGGAATCTTGCTCAAGACATTTTAACTCTCTGCAATTTTTTAACTTTTTGTTTGCTTTATTATCTGTAGGGCTTTGACATTGGGATTCTGTCTTTAGATGACTTGTGATCTATTGTGGGGTATATTCCCTTAGAATAAATAAAATGTGGGTCTAAATAAGGGTGGGGGGGGGGGGGTTGTGCCTTAAATTTGATCTCTAAATTTAGAAATAATAATGTCTTTAAACTCATGCACGTAGATAAAGCTTTTTCTTTTCCATATAGCTAGCAGGGCAAACATGAAAGAAATGAAAGAGAAACATCTCATCACTCTAATATCAGTATATATCTGCTAAATTTTAAATCAAGAAGAATATAATTTACTCATGTTTAGTCGTAGAAGGTTGGATGCCAAGAACAAAAGAGAAAGGCTGTAAAATAAGTTTGCTGCTAATTTTATTTGTATTAAGATAAGTATATATCAGATTAGTTTCTCTTAAATGATAGAATTTTTTAAAAGTATTAGCGAAAATATTTTGTCGTCTATATATACTGGGAACCAGATGTCAAACTGATATATAATTGAAAATGATTTCTTTCAACGTTCTAATAGGATTTACTCTCTATTTAATTAAGTAATGGAGCGATGTACAAGTTAGATTTTTCCTGTTTGTATACAAAAGCATACAAATCAACACTACTTTGGTGAAGCTTAGAAATTATTAGAACATCTATGGATTAGTTGGCTGTTTGGTTTAATTAGATTTTGTGAACATGAAAAGTACATGACATGAGTTTGGACCTATTCGAATTAGGCCAAGTGCCCTACTTTTATTTCGAGTCGAGTATGAGTTACAAAAATGTGATTTTAGTTGAGTAAAACTTATATAATTTTAGTTCAAATTCCTATATAATTTCTTGTTCAAGTGATACCAATAAGACAGTTCAAATTTCTGGATTGTGAATCACGTACTTTGCACGAAAATTCTGGATGACAAAATGTTTCATGCACATTTTAAGAGTAATTAAACATGGTTTCAAGAAAGATTAAAGTACAAAATGCATAGCACTTCCGGTCTTCAACACTAATGATCTAGCTCATTCAGTCCGACACAGCATCTCAAGATCTTGGAATCAAGAATGTGTTCTTTTGATTCTGTAGTTTTCTGAATAGAAAAGTAAACAAATCAGGAAATATCTTCAAAGTTGTTGTACCTAAGAAATCAACCGCGGTAAATCTTCTCATATTGGACAGCAATAAGAGAAAAAAGATCATGAATGATTGTCGTATTAGTGGTGATATGAAAGATATAAATAAAAGTAGTTTGTGATCTTTCAAAATTGACAGTGGATAGTGGACGAGGAAATTCTTATGGAAGCCAAATGGGTAGGTTTGGAGCAGAGAAAGTCATTATTTCTGATAACCAACCTAGAAGTTTAAGGGAATTATCAGAGTCAGAAATTCGAGATATGCTGATGGGAAAGGCTAGAATTGAAATCCACAAGAAGTTGCAGGAATGGAATATGGCTGCTGTACAGAAGTCTTCAGGTAAAGAAGCAAGGGAAAAGCCAACTTCAATAATGCTCCGACAGAATCTGTTGGAAGTCCATTTCTTCGATGGCAACTTTGTTAGACAAAACTGCCACCATTAGTACCCGTGAGCCTGGTGCACTGGGGAGCTTGCCTTCTGCTTCAACCAATGGCTCAAACACAGAAGCTACTGATATTATCATGACAATGGATGTGGCTGATACGGAGTTTGACAAACACAGAGTGGAAGAATCATTTGCTGAAAACCAAGTTTGGGATACATATGACAACGAGAATGGCATGCCTGGCTTTCATGCTATTATTCATGAAGTCTTGTCCAGAAAGCCCTTCAAAGTTTGGATTAGCTGGTTGAACTCCAAAAGCAACAGCGAATTTGGTCCATTAATTTGGGTGGGTTGTGGTTTTGCTAAAAAAATTTTCTTTTAGGCCTCTTGGTGATGAAATGGGCGTCTGCTTCCAGAAGAAACTTTCACTATTGTCTTTCATAAAATGGCAGTGAATCACGTACTGTGCACGAGTCTTCGTGATCACAACTTTTAATGCAATTATTTATTTTAATGGAAAAATGAATTTCCTTAATTCAACGGAGACATTCGCTGAAAATTGCAAAATTTATACAAGTTTTAATGCAAATTCTATCATCCCTTTTGGATATCATACTGATACTGATGATTATAATTCAATAAACTTTTATCATATTATTCAATAATTTAAACTTTTAAAATTATCTAAGGGTTGATATCTATTTTTATACATTCAACGATAAATTGATACGTAATGATACGATATTCAAAAGTTACATTAGAACTCCCCTGAGAAAGTAAGGTTATTAGAAAGGATCACGAGGCTGTTACAATAGAATATTGGTCTTAGTAACTGTAATTCACATCTTTCGCACGATTCGTACCAGTGGATTTTCACAAGTTCCAGGATTTGGAGACATTTCGATGTCTTTTTTTTTTTTTTGAAGGAAATCTTGTTGAACTTGTTTCAACAAGTATTTTCAACAAGTATGTGAACAATCTTTTACTCTCCAAGGTAACACCAGAATCCAGAATCTACCACCTTCTGCATGGCATCTAACTGACTAAAACCAAACAAAAAACAGAACTGCTGACTGCTAAACTATTCTTTTAGTCTATCAAAGAACACCAACTAAAGAAAGATACATGGATCAAAACATAAACCAAAACAAAGTTCCTATTCTCTCTACTTGAAAAATAAATCAAAAGATTTCTTGGTTTTCATGTAATCTCCTCAAACAAGGATAAATTTTTGATGTTTTCTTATAATGTGTGTTCCAGTAATTCTTAATCTCGTTGTCTGTTCTCTTTGGCAGGGATAGACACGGATGGAAATAGGGTGCAGGCAAGGGCAGCTAGGCCACCAAAAACTTTCCGGATAGTTATTTAAAGGACGAGGCTTTCTACCAAAAATTGGTTAATTTCATTTTGCACCTCTCCATAAAAGTAGTATAAAAGAGCAAAATAAGGAAATTCTGCTACCAATTTGTATATATTGAGTTGACTTCAATTAACACTCGTATGTTAGTCAAGAACAATTACCGAAAGCCAGGAGTTCTTCCAAAATTCGTACTTTTAACAATTAACCCTCCTCAGATAACATTCTTGTGTTTTCAAGCATCCATTTTTTCACAAACCCCATTATTACAAGGCAAGTTTTTGTTTTTTCCTACAAACTCCATTGTTGCAAGGCAAGTTTTTTTTTCTCGAATATATATTTCTCCCATCATAATTTACCGTCCATATTAAAAGCTGAATGTTTATTATCTGCCATGCAAATTATGAAGAGTCGACAGGCCATAAGATGAATGATGATTTTCTTGATGACATACATTGAGAAAGAACTAGTTCTATTTATTCATTTATTTATTTTTACACTTAATCAAATAAATGGGTGTTGAGTCAATTTTGCATGCCTAGCATTGATAGGAAATAGAATGATATTTTTTGTATTTTACTCCAAATTTGGCTTTCTGAGACACAACTGCCACCATTAGTACCCCTGAACCAGGTCGTGCAGTAGGGAGCTTGACAAAGACAGAGTGGAAGAATCATTTGCTGAAAGCCAGGTTTGGGCTGCATATGACAATAAGGACGGTATGCCTTATTCTTATGCTTTCATTCATGAAGTCCTCTCTAGGAAGCCCCTTTAAAGTTAGGATTAGTTGGTTGAACTCCAAAAGCAACAGCGAATTTGGTCCATTAAATTGGTGTGGGTCGTGGATTTGCTAAAACTTGCTAAACCAATTGCCATAATATATAGTTGGTTGTGATTTTAAAAAATTGAGAATTTTGACACCAATTGTGATGTAGGGAAGTTTAAAAAAAATTGAAGATAAAGTCTATCATAGAAATTGAATTGTTGAATTAAGTATGGAATTTGTAAGGGGGCTAAAATATTAAAGATAAAGTCAGCTATAGAAATTGAACAAATATTTTGAAGATGCTATAGAGATTTTAATAAAGTTGATTGTTAGTGAATCACGCACTACGCACGACTCTTCATGATCACAAGTTCTATGCAATTTTTCTTTTCTTTTTGGAAAACTGAATTTCCTTAATTCAATATTGGAGACATATCGATGCAAATTGCAGAATTTATACAAGTTTTACTGCAAATTATACAACTATTCAAACATGGATGGTTTCGACTTAATCTCAAATAATTAATTTTTTATATACTGACGATATATACACCATCACCATTGAATGCATAATAATTCATCTGAATTAAAATTTAAAATTTAAAATTTACTCACATATCATGTATCCAACCGTGATAGTGTATACACTGTCAATATATATAAGATTTACTCATAAAACTTTGTCAAATTCTAATTCAGTTTGGAGTTTTGACCAGATGAATTTGTAGATAAAAAGTGAGCTAGAGAGTTTTTAGTTATCCAAGGAAACCAACTTGAAATTCGTAAAGGGATAATTTAGAGACATTCCCTGATAAAAAGTCAAAATCAAACTAATAAATTGGCAAATTCACTATTTCATTACTTAATTTTTCTTGAAAAGAGAAGAAGTAAAAATAAAAAAAAAGATAAATGAGAAATACAAAATGTAAAGTCTTTAATAACTACAAATATCATTATAGGATTTTAAACCAAATCTTTAATGGTATTCTCTATTTCTTGTTTATCTATTTTTATTTTCCTTTCCTTTTTTGTATTTGGTAAAAATTAAGATTTAGTAGGCCAATATACAATTTTTTTTAAAAATAATCTATTCACTTCCCAAAGGAAAAAAGAAAAAGAGAAAGAAAAGAAAAAAAGTAAAAGATAGTGAAAGGATAATTTGTTAATATATTAGTTTGCTTTGACTTTTTAATATTGATCATTAGTTTCAACGATCATGAAACTTTAACCTAAACCATAAGAAGATTATGTATACTATAGGAGTGTTACGTGGAAATTCTTATAGAAACCAAATGGGTAGGTTTGGAGCAGAGAAAGTCAGAAATTTAAGGGAATTTCTGATAACCAGTCTAGAAGTTTAAGGGAATTTCTGATAACCAGTCTAGAAGTTTAAGGGAATTATCAGAGTCAGAAATTCGAGATATGCTGATGGGAAGGCTAGGATTGAAATCCACAAGAAGTTGCAGGAATGGAATATGGCTGCTGTACAGAAGTCTTCAGGTAAAGAAGCAAGGGAAAAGCCAACTTCAATAATGCTCCGACAGAATCTGTTGGAAGTCCATTTCTTCGTTGGCAACTTTGTTGGACAAAACTGCCACCATTAGTACCCCTGAGCCTGGTGCACTGGGGAGCTTGCCTTCTGCTTCAACCAATGGCTCAAACACAGAAGCTACTGATATTATCATGACAATGGATGTGGCTGATACGGAGTTTGACAAACACAGAGTGGAAGAATCATTTGCTGAAAACCAAGTTTGGGATACATATGACAACGAGAATGGTATGCCTCGCTTTTATGCCTTCATTCATGAAGTCTTGTCCAAGAAGCCTTTTAAAGATAGGATTAGCTGGTTGAACTCCAAAAGCAACAGCGAATTTAGTCCATTAAATTGGGTGGGTTGTAGCTTTGCTAAACAAAATTTTCTTTTAGGCCTCTAGGTGATGAAATGGCTGTTTGCTTCCAGAAGAAACTTTCAATGATCTTCTCTTCATAAACTTGCAGTGAATCACGCACTACGCACGACTCTTCATGATCACAACTTTTAATGCAATTATTTATTTTAATGGAAAAATGAATTTCCTTAATTCAACGGAGACATTCTCTGAAAATTGCAAAATTTATACAAGTTTTAATGCAAATTCTATCATCCCTTTTGGATATCATACTGATACTGATGATTATAATTCAATAAACTTTTATCATATTATTCAATAATTTAAACTTTTAAAATTATCTAAGGGTTGATATCTATTTTTATACATTCAACGATAAATTGATACGTAATGATATGATATTCAAAAGTTACATTAGAACTCCCCTGAGAAAGTAAGGTTATTAGAAAGGATCACGAGGCTGTTACAATAGAATATTGGTCTTAGTAACTGTAATTCCAATTGAGGAGCTCCGCGGGGGCGCCACCTTATAATTGCGATTCAACGTCTAATTGAGCACTTATGCGGGGGCATTTCTGGTACTTCACTGTTGGAGCTCCTTTCAGAAGTAAAAATCAAAACCAAAAAGTTACCGGTGCAATTTCCCCTCCTCCACTCCCCACCTCCACCCATTGGACTCCGAAGACGGGAAGATGTCCGGCATATTCCGGTACAAAGCTATAATCGATGAGTACAAACTCTCATATAACAAACTCTAGAGTAAATTTATAAGAGAGGAATTTAACAAAGCTTGGAGTACAATCTCATAAAGAAGTCCAGTTCTGCTTCTATTTATATCACCACATTCAATACTTTCACTGTGTTCACAACATTTTCAGGCCTGGAAGCTGTGGAATGAAAATAAACCAATGAATTTGGTTGATCCAGCGTTGCTTGTTCCACCCACTGAAACGGAGATATTCAGATATGTACAGGTTGGTTTATTGTGTGTGCAATTCTCTCCAAAAGATAGGCCGAATGTCTCTACTGTTCTTTCAATGCTTAACGATGAAATTGCAGAGCTTCCTCGGCCCAAGGCTCCGACTTATAATACAGCACGGGGTCTATCAAGAAGCTCATCTCTCCAGAAGACTATTATTATACCGAGTTCTGATAATGATTCCAGTTTAACAGACATCGAAGGAAGATAGAGCCATGAATAATAACCTTTCCTAGTTTCTGGTTTCCCAGTTGTCCAACAAAATCTATCTATGTTCACTATACGAAGTTGTGGGCAGAGTGAAACCTCATATATATTTTGCAGATTGTGTACCCCCCTCCTATTTAGCCATCTAATAAGCATTTATTTTCTTTGAATACCAACCAGATTAAGCATCATACGATCTAACCAATCATAAATGTTTTTCTTAACCAATCATAGATGTTTTTAATATTTTTCCACATTCAAATTAAAGCCAAACTCTCATATAACAAAGCTATATGAGAGTTTGTAAAATTCTAGAGTAAATTCCTCTAGAGTTTGGAGTTTGTTATATGAGAGTTTGTTATATGAGATTTGGAGTAAAACACTACAAAGTTATATGAGAGTTTGTAAAATTCTAGAGTAAATTCCTCCGGAAAAAGACTTTTGGAGTGGATTATGAAACAAAAATATCGCTTTGTCTTCGCATACCTTTTTTTTTTTTTTTTTCTGTTTTGAGATAAGAAGGGGAACTAATTGAAATGGATTCAGCCAACGGAGGACTATTTGTGATTAATCAATGGAAAATGTGTGAAAGTTTGTTGTTCTTTGATTAAGCAACATTGTACATTAAAACTTTAGCTTTAAATTTAGTCATTATGTCTTTAATGTAATGCATTCCACCAAAGTTCTTTCTTTTTCAATATAGTTGGGTAAACGTGAAATAAATTAAAGAGAAATATTTAATTACTTTTGAACCAACATATGTGTGTGTGTGTGTGTATATATATATATATATTAAATTTCGGACCCATCCTAAAGAACACAAATTTAAATGTAGTGATAGTTAAGATTCCAAGAACGTAGGTGAGAAAAAAATTTAGAAACAAATTTACTATAACTTCAATTGTATTTATAATGACTATACAAGATTAATTTCTATAAATTGACAGAAATTTTACATTAGCAACAATGAAAGATTTTGGTTTTTTGTTTCTCAGCTATTGGGAACCATGTCTCATTTGAAACTTGAGAATAATTTTTTCTAATGCTTTGACGATCATACTTTATTAATTAAGTAATGGAGGCAAATACGAGCTAGATTATTCCCATTAGCATAAAGAATATAAACATAAGCATACAAATAGTGACTATTTTGGTGAAACTTTGGAAATATTGCTATTTTTTGGATTGGATGTATCACAAATTACTGAATTTTTTTTTGTATTGATATGACTGTGAAAGTTATTTCGTTTTAATGATTGTTTTCACTGTTTTCTTGGAACTGTTAAATTTGTTGGATGATTTTCTTTTCTGGGGAGGTTTTGCTGACCTTGTAATTTCTTTGTTATTAAATTCCTATATAATTTCTTTTTTAATTGATGCCAATAAGACAGTTCAAAATTACTAAAAAGGTGAGGTTATTAGAAGAGATCTTGTGGTTATTTAGGCAAAGCACTACCCTCTCACCCTACCAACATAACAAGATTAAATAGAAAAAAAGAAAGAAGAAAACATTATCCATATCTTGTAAATCACGTATTTTGCACGATTCAACTGATTAAGGCAATTCCTTGCCTATGTATATGTCTTGTACAGTAACAGCAGTGAACTAGGATGCATGTTGCTAATATTCTGAAAAACAAAAGGCAATTGCTGCCTCCCGTGAGCTCTCCAGATGGTTTTAAGGGATGACAGTAACAATAAGTACATTGTAACATGTAGGGCCTGTTTGATGGGCTGAATAATCACTAAGTAGGAATAAAATTGTGCGACTGGATTGGCGCTATGTTGTCTCATGTTACTGTGTGAATATTGAACGGTACTAAGAGAAAAAAGATCATGAATAATTGCTGTTTCAATGGCGATATGAATACAAATAGTTGTTATTTTAGAAAATTGAGAATGGGCAGTGCACGCGACAATTCTTATAGAAGCCAAATGGGTAGGTATGGAGCAGAGCAAGCCATATTATTTTTGATAACCAGCCTAAAAAGTTTAAGGGAATCATCACAGTCAGAAATTTCAGATATGTTGATGGGAAATGCAAGGATAGAAATCCACAAGAAGTTATAGGAATGGAATATGGTTTCTATACAGAAGTCTTTGATAGGGCATTATTTGTTTGCAATTTTATTATTAATTTCCCCTTTTGTTCGTATCAAATATTGTGTTAATTGTTGATATTTACTCATATTTGGTATCTGGACTTAATTCCAGGGAATGGAGCAGAAAACTACAAAAAGCAGGGACTTTTTGAAGCAAATTACTTCACAAGTGGGAGTCTTCTATGAAGCTCCCTCAACGTGTCCCACAAGAGATCAAACAAACGGCTTCCCTTTTTAGCTGATGAAGAGAAGGCTGGTACAAGGAGTCCTAGGAACATTAGGAAACAAGGAGTAATTCGGCAGGCTTTTCTTTTGAGTTTGTTTGACTCTCAATCTCGGCGGGGACCACGGGATAAGAGCATTTGGAGTCATCATTCCTTTTGGACTTTAAAATGAGAAAGAAACGTACAAGGCTTGTAAATTGGAATTGGACTCTCAATTCGTGCGGGGACCACGGGATAAAGGAAAGCCTTGTGTCATGTATCCTTTTGGCTATATAAGAAAGGCTGAAGGGAGAGTTTTAGTTGAGCTTTTTAGCATAGTTTAGTTTTGTTTCTTTCTTGGCTCTTTTGATGGCCTGGACCTCAATGAAATTACTTGAAGATTTTCTCATGAGACGTGGCTAAGTTTGTCTAATCAAGAACAACGGAGGACTTGGTTCAACTAAATTTGTGAGATCGAATTAGTTTTTATTTATTTCCATTATTCACTGGTATTTGTCTATCTTCTGCTTTATGTTCATATGGTTGTTTTATTATTCGATTATCCAGGGCCCGGATTCTAGATTAATTCAATAACCTGAAGCCAATTAGGATAGTTAAATCCGTAATTGTTTAATTATTCTAAACTGGTGGCAACTGGCATGATTGGGTTTGTGTCAGGGAGATAGACAGGCTAACTTAAAGAGACCCTCGTAGCGTGTTGATTGGTTAGAATTAGGCTCTTCTAATTATTCATGCAATTAGGGAATTGAACTTCTATGGTCGTACCTAGGGTTATTTCCTGATTAGAGAAATAGTCAACGGTCGTACCTTGGCTATCGACAAATTGAGGAAGAGTTGGTTGTTTATCGCGTGTATGACAACTATAACTAATTTATCAGATAGTAACTGGAATAATCCTTGCATCTGTGATCGAATTAAGTGAACCATCTCCGAAGTTGTCTCTTGGCTAGAGTTCATCCATTTTTATTGTTATTGTGATAATTAGTTATTTGAGTTGTAGTTACTTTATTTTTATTTTAATTTATTCCAAGTAATTTAGTTACTCTCATTTTCAAAAACCCCCCATATCTGGAACTTGAGAAGAAATTAAATTATCCCCAGTCCCTGTGGATTCGACCCTGCTTATCGCTATATACAGAATTTGTATTTTATTTGAGCAGGTATTTATTATTGCACAGGTTCGGCTCCTGTCAGTCTTCACCGAAAGAATCTGTTGGAAGTGGCATGAAGAAGGCTAGGAACATGAACACTTTGATTTATGGTGCCAATACTTTGACTACACCCCAAAAAGTCATCAATTTCTTCTATAATAACTTTCTCAAAACACAACTACCACCATTAGTGCCCCTGAGCCAGATCATGCACTGGAGAGCTTGCCTTCTGCTTCAACAGATTGTTCAAAGTTCAAACACGGAAGCTATGATATTATTATGACAATGGATGTGCCTGATCCGGAGTTTGACAGAGACAAAGCGGAAGAATCATTTGCTGAAAACCAGGTTTGGGCTGCTCATGACAATCATGCCTGGCTTTCATGCTGTCATTCTTGAAGTCTTGTCCAGAAAGCCCTTTTAAAGTTAGGATTACTGGTTGAACTCCGAAAGCAACAGCGAACTTGGCCCATTAAATTGGGTGGGTGGTGGTTTTTCTAAAACTTGCTATACCAATTTGTCACAATGGCTGGCAGTGATTTTACAAAGATTGAGAATTTTGATACCAATTGAGACATAGGGAAGTTTTTTTAAAAAAAAAAAATTTAAGACAAAGTCGATGATAATAATTGAATTGTATAATTGAGTATGAAATTTGTAAGAAGGCTAAAAAATTAAAGATAAAGTCAGCAATAGAAATTGAACAAATATTTGGAAGATGCTGGAGAAATTTTAATAGAGTTGATTGTTGGTGAATCACGCACGACGCACGACTCTTCATGATCACAAGTTCTATGCAATTTTTTTTTTTTTTTTTAGAAAACTGAATTTCCTTAACTCAATTCAATGGAGACATATCTCTGCAAATTGCAGAATTTATACAAGTTTTTATGCAAATTATACAACTATGCAAAACATGGATGGCTTGGACTTAATTTCTTTCAATTGGTTCAATAATTTACTCTACTAAGCGATGTAGCCAAATACAAGTTAGATTATTTCTATTAGTGTATAAAAACTTGTAAATAAATACTGTTTTGTTGAAACTTGGGAATCATTAGAATTGTGAATAACATGCATTAAAAAAAATAAACACATCCATTCTTTCAAGTAATACGAATAAAATAGTTCAAAGATACATTAAAAAAATGTTGACAAAAAAATTAAACCAAACTATATAGAATTCTATTAGTATTGGAATAGGTGTTATGGTTGTATGTGTCTAGTTAAAGACTTGAGTTCAACTTTTGTTATTGAAAAAGTTGTGATATTTGAGTTGTAAAATTATTTCCTCTCCAACATAATACTTTGCCTTCCTCCATCCGTAAGGGTGATTAGACAATTGAGAGCATGAAACTTTGGGTTTACCAGGCAAAAAGTGTTATACAACTCGTCAAAGTTGTTCTGAAAAGGAGTTCAAGAGAGGATTATCTTTCTTTTTGTCTTGACTCCTGTCAAAACCTTCCACACAAGACTCTGTTGATTGCGAGGTGTGTGCCCTTCGTCAAGAACCACAAGACCAGGCAGTTGAAGAAAGATTTCCCTAAGGTCGTTTTTGGATGGTGATTTTCTGGAGCTTTTTGTAAAAAATGTACTTTAACGATTTGATATGTGTGAGATAAAAAAATGAATGAAAAATGTATTCACGGAAAACATAAAAAATTTTTAATGAAAAATTCCTTTCCAAACAAAGCCGTTCATCACTTCCTTTTCCCTTCCGTCCACTAGCAATCTGCTCAAATAACTTGTAGCTGATTCCTAGAACACTTCTATCCTTTGTCGAAGAGTACAGCTTTGTCGTTCGACTTCCAACTCTCCGAGGAAAGTCTACATCAGTTTTTTGAGTTCATTTCCTGACAAGTCCTTGCTATTAAAGTTATGAAAAGGAATTCTATATCCCCATTTTCGGAACTCATTTTCCCAGGTAAGCAGCATGCTTGTGGGAGCTATAATCACCGGCCGGCACATTGGATATATCTATCCTTAACAATGACAGAATAAAAACAATTGTCAGGCAAGTCTTCCTGGTGCCAGGGGCATGTGATATTATGGCTCCTCTTCCATCATCAAACAGTTCAGTTTTCAGCTTCTCACTAACAGTTTCTCCTACTATGTTTTTCCACAAGAAGACAAACCCATCCAGTTGATGACTATACGTTGACATTCTAATATCATCGGGAATAAGATCCAATACAGAGCCTTCAGCATCAATGGAGGTGTAATAGTTTCCAGAGGCTAACTCACCAAAATGAAGCTCAAGAATACCAGAGCAATCACCTCTGCAAAGGTTATTGGTAGAGATCATGAGGTTTTTTCGTCATCCCATTTGATAAATTTGGTATAGGACAACTAGAGACTTAACTATGCAGGATGCACATATTGCTTTGTTACAAAGCTAGTAAAATTTTCAGGCCCTTTTCGACAGTAAATTGGGCATAGTGATTGTAAATCACGTCTTTTGCACGATTCGTACCAGTGAATTTTTCACAAGTTTCGGGTTTTGGAGACTCTGAACAGCAATAGGACAGCGGACGGTGCGAGTTTCACACTCACGGACGCCAATCAAGACAGTTTCATTAATTTAACAAATTTAGTTCCTTAATTATACTTAATTATTTAAAAACCCAAAATATTTTTCTCCTCCACTAGATTCTACCTGTCAACCCCTTTTTGTTGCCTGACTCCCGATATCTTTTTTCTCCTTTTCCCCAATGTAATCCATCTGGTCGCTCGACGTTGGCAGTGAAAACCAATCTTTAGTTATTAGTACAAGAAAAATGTTCATATCTAATAAGCAATTGAATCAACTTACAAGAAAGCCAACCCAACTCCATTGACGATAAATTATAATAGATGACCAATGAGCTTTAGCAACCATTTTACTCATGTTCATGATTTAGCTTTATAAAAATCTAAATCTCAAGCCATTCACCACCAGCAAAACATAATCAATTATCCCTTTAATCATCATCGTAGTTGCTTAAACTTCTATATACAGTACATGTTTAAATAATTGAATAGTATTTTTAGAAGACAGAAAATAATAAAAAATAAAAAAATGGGGAGATACAAGTTAACCATTCAAGAGTGTAGCTCTGGTTATGAGGGACATAATCACTTAGAGACAATAATTAATTTGGGACTTGAGGGCAAATTAAGGATAGCTAGAATAGGAGGAAAGGAAGGTGACGACCAAATGATTGAGATAGAGACATGGATGAAGAGGATTAAGGAGAATGGAATTGGAGCAAAGCATAGATGGATAAGGCAAAGAATTATAGAGTTGGGAAGATGCAAAATGTAGAAGAAAAGGACAAAGAAAAGAGAATGTGAAATAAGACGTTTGTTCCCGAACAAGCAAGTAGTCTATGCACCCAAATTAAAATGAGTGGCTAGAAGCTACGGACCGTGATGCTCCCATTTTCGGGAGACTTTTTGGATTTCGTTTTTCTTCTTGTACAATGTCTACTTGAAAGCAGCAGAGAAAGAGATTCCACATAGGATTGATAGGCTGAGTGTTCACCAAGATGGGAATATAATTGTGCAACTGGATTGGTCCTACTGTAGTCTTATGTTACTTTATTAATATTGGACGGTAATTGGAGGACAAAAATCATGAATGATTGCTGTTTTAATGGTGATATGGAAGATATGAATAAAAATAGTAGTGATTTTACAAAATTCAGAATGGGTAGTTGATGCGGAAATTCTTGTGGAAACCAAATGGATAGATTTGAAGCAGAGAAAGTCATTATTTCTGATAACCAGCCTAAAAGTTTAAGGGAATTATCACGGTCAGAAATTCAAGATGTGTTTGATGGGAAAGGCAAGGATAGAAATCCGCAAGAAGTTCAAGGAATGGAATATGGCTGCTGTACAGAAGTCTTCAGTTAAAGAAGCAGGAGAAGCCAATGAAAGAAGCCAACTTCATTAATGCTACGAAAGAATCTGTTGGAAGTGGCATGAAGGAGGCTAGAAACATGAAAACACTATGATGAAGGGTGCCAATTCTGCAGTATACCCCAAAAAGTCGTCAATTTCTTCTATTGTAACTTTCTCAGACGCAACTGCCACCATTAGTACCCTGAGCTAGATCATGCACTAGGGAGCTTGCTAGTTGCCTTGTGCTTCAACCAATGGTTGAAACACAGAAGCTACTGGTATTATGACAATGGATGTGCCTGATCAGGAGTTTGACAAAGACAGGGTGGAAGAATCATTTGCTGAAAACCAGGTTTGGGCTGCATATGACAATGAGGATGGTATGCCTCGCTTTTATGCTATTATTCATGAAGTGCTGTCCAGAAAGCCCTTTAAGGTTAGGATTAGCTGGTTGAACGCCAAAAGCAGCAGCGAATTGAACTTGGTCCATTAAATTGGGTGGGTTATGGTTTTACATACCAATTGCCATAATGGTTGGTTTTTGATTATACAAAATTGAGAATTTTGATACCAACTGTGATATAGGGAACTTCTTTTTAAAAAAAAAAAAATTTGAAGATAAAGTCGATGATAGAAATTGTACTATCCAATCAAGTATGGAATTTTTAAGGAGGCTAAAATATTACAGATCAAGTCAGCTATAGAAATTGAACAAATTTTTGGAAGATGGTATACAAATTTTAATACAGTTGATTGTTAGCGAATCACGCACTACGCACGACTCTTCATGATCACAAGTACTACGCAAATTTTTTTTTTCTTGGAAACTGAATGTCCATAATTCAATGGATACATATATCTGCAAATTGCAGAATTTATACAGCTTTTAATGCTAATTATACAAGGATTCAAAACATGGATGGATGGCTTCGACTTAATTTCAAATAACTACATAACAAAACTATGTCAAATTCTAATTCAGTTTGGAGTCTAGACCAGATGAATTTCCAACTAAAAAGTGAGATAGAGAGATTTTAGTTATCCAAGGAAACCGACTTGAAACTCGCAAGTCATTGTTGGATCAATTGCCAACGAGTGTGAAATGTTCAGAAATAGTGACAGTTAAAAAGAAACTGATTGTTTGAGCTGGTGTTCACTTTTGCTGAATTTGGAAGGAATGCATGAGCTATCACCCTATCAACTGCGTAGGTAGTTTTCTCAAACTCAATACTACTTATTTGATTTTTCTCCTCTCAATTATACATCAATTCTTACTTTGATTTTTAAATTATGAATTGGGACACTTTAGTTCTTATACTTTAGCAAATGTCTCACTTAAGGATAATTGTTAATGAATCCCCAAAATTAACAGAATACTAGTCAAGTGAGAAGCAAAAAAAATTAAACAATAACCAAAAAAAATCCCAAATTAGAGAGAAAAAAAGGGAGTTTAGGAAACAATTTGAGAATCATAGTATAGTTTAGCAACTAAAATGACTCAATTTAAAGCTTAGAGACCAAAGTGGGAATCAATGTATAGTTTAGGGACTAACAAATCCCAATTTAGAGTTTAGGAATTAACCCACCAAAAATAATACTACTTTGCTTCCCTCCCCCCAACCCTACATATTTATCTAAAGTTATTTGTTGTCTCTTTTAATATTTCTTTTAAAGTTTCTTGCAATAAACAAATTTCTAGTTTAGTTTCTTTCTTGTGTCTGTCTAATGAATACCCACTAGGCATTTTTTAGACAATATTTAATGGGCACTTGTTAAGGTGGTGATATTTTCAAAATTTTAAAAATATAAATGTAAAATAGGACAATAATTGTTAATATACATTCATCTCGTAATTTAAGTTAAATTTGATGTCATTTAGGTATTTTAACAAATGTCCATTGGCACATGTTCAAAAACCTTTTTTTTATACGCTTCCTAAAACAAACCACCGTCTAGTCAATCTCTTATAGTCCCTTTCTTTTTTGACAAATTTTATGAAACAAACCAACATCTTATCTCCATAAAATTAGTATAACATAGCAAAATAAGGAAATTATACACAAGGAAACAAAAGATAAACTAAAGGAAATCTAACTTCTACTACATTTTGTTTGTATTAAATTGACTTCAATTAACACTCATATATTAGGCAAAAACAATTACCAAAGTCATGACTTCTTCCAAAATCCGTACTTTTAACAATTAACCCTCCTCAAAATCTTGTGTCTTCAAGCATCCATTTTCCCGCAAACTCCATTATTGTAAGGAAAGTTTTTTGGTTTTTTGCTCCGCCGAACTCCATTGTTGCAAGTCAAGTTTATTACTCCTATTTTCTTTAAAAAAATTTCTGTTATGAAAATCATCAAGAGTCGATAGGCAATCAGATATGTGATGATTTTCATGCAGACTCATTGATGACATATATACTTCGAGAAAGAACTAATTTTATTCAATTATTGATGCATTTAATCAAATGAATGAGTATCGATCACAATTTCGCATGCCTAGCATTAATAAGGAATAGAATGTTATTTTGTATTTTACTTTAGATTTGGCTTTGACTATTTTAAACATTTGATTACTACTTATGGCTTTATTAATCTTCTTTATTAATTTATTAAGCTTTGTTTACTGTTACAATTTTTCACCAATATATGTTTGATGTTCGCCCCCGTTAAGCCAGAATTCCGTCTATGTTGGCAGCTGAGTTGCTATAGCTGACCATCTGTATCATTATCAAAAAATAAAATAAAATTGTCATAACATTTTCGTACAGATGTTTGATTTATCCTACACTGCAAACACTTTATTCATAGATGTACGCCTTGAATTCATGCGATGTAGTTATGAAAGCAATGTGAGATGATAAACCAATTATTATTATCGAGGGAATGCATTGGGATCCTACCATATACCTCAAGGATGATGACAATAAGTTGCCAATTCAGATGCCAACAAAAGATGAAGAGTCATAGCCCTTGAAGGAAGGTGGCAGTCAGGGACAGGGAGAAAAAATGATTCGGATCCTGAGAATGTGAAATCGGGAGAAGGAAACGTCAGCTGATCGGTTGATCACAGTTGCAGCGATTCTTGACAATTTTTTCTTGTCTAAATTAAAATATATAACAATTTTTTTGAAAGAAAAATAGTATGGGCTGCATAGTTCCTACTTTGACCCTGGACCCAGTCCAGCTGTTTCGTTCTTGGGAATTTTGCAGGCCCACTTCCTGTGTTAAAAATCAATCCCTTTCGAAGAATTTTGTGGCCAGTGGCTAATTTATGTGTTACTGTTAACACGGGGCAGACTAGGTCGGATCGGGAGGGCCCAAGTAGTTAACGGATAAATATTTAGTTTTTTATTCAACGTAGAACTTATTTCTTGTTGACTTTCTCAAAGATACGTTATGCCTCGCATTGGTGTCCATTTTAGATACTTTGGTCTGAATATGTTCCCCCAATTGATTATATTCGTAGCAATTAAATTATTTAAATGTTGGACTGTATAATCTCAAGCCTAAGTAAAATTTAACTCTAAGTCCTTGAGAGTTTACTTTTTTTTTTTTTTTGTCAACAC
This sequence comes from Coffea eugenioides, assembly GCF_003713205.1. Taxonomy (NCBI): domain Eukaryota; kingdom Viridiplantae; phylum Streptophyta; class Magnoliopsida; order Gentianales; family Rubiaceae; genus Coffea; species Coffea eugenioides. The sequence continues at coordinate 12,053,921 of NC_040036.1, read as the reverse complement.
AGGGGTGTCCGGATCAATCCTTACGGGGCCCGACTAATTCCTTGCGGCCCGAATCCGGCGCTCCAACCCGACCAAGGCACGATAAGTGCACAGACGTCTCCATAGCGCAGTTTCGAACCCGGGACCTAAAGGTCTCAAGGGAACGCTGCTACCATGTGGCTAAAGCCGTGGGGCAAGTCCTTGAGAGTTTACAATAGCTTGCTTCTTGAGAATTTAAACTTTGCTGTTTGTAATCAAACTTTCATATGTTAAGTAAAAATAAAAAATGCCACAAAAAGTGGAAAGAGTTTTGAACATTTTATCTCTAGTAGTTTTTGGATGCTCCAATTTTTGAGTCATTGCATATAATAGAAATATATGTACCTTCAACCGCGTGGACTCGATTATTGCACCAAGGTTTTAACCTTTCCAATGAGCTCACAATTTGTACTGCAATATCTGTGGCAATTATCCCAGTTTCTTTCTTGATTTAATAAGGGATAATTTCAAAAAAATGTAATAATAAAGTCAAATGGCTATCAAACATTTTAAAAATTGCTACTAAGTCTTACACGGTGGTTTTTGCCCTATCATTACCATTACAAGGGAGGTTTGTGAAATTATCCCTTGATTTTAACATTATTGTTGATATTTGATTAAAAAAAGTGTTCTTGTTTAAACTTCTTTTTATTCAGGGCAATCTCTCATTTTTCTGATATTTAATACACCGATAAAATTCAGCTGTCTTTGGAGGTGCGTAGAATTCATCTTGTTCCACTGTCAATCTACTTCTTTTAACCATCGAGACATTTTTTCTTGGTCACAAATTAATCCTACTCTTTTTATACTAGCACCATTTTTTTTTTTACTAATGCCACGTCAAGCGCACGAGCTATAAAATGGATATGTGCAAATGGGTAATTCTTGGGTTTTGATTTCGGTAAAAAGACATTTTATCTGTTTTTCCCATCATTGGATGATGGAAGAAGGGATATGTGATGATGTGAGAAAATTCCCAATTTTTTTTTAAAAAAAATGAGCAAACTATGTGATCACTTTATTCACCTTTTCCATCATTCAATTAAAAAAAAAACTATGAATAAATTCCATACCTTGGTTATTAAGACGAGTCACCTGTTAATTTTCTCAAAAACCCACAAATGGTTTTTTTTAAAAGCAAAAGCCACAGACTATATATGCATTGACATAAGCTTATACGGAAATTTTGAAAAAAAAAAAAAAGATTTAAGCTTATACGGTGTACAGACTGCAACTTCCGAATTTGCTCGATTTAGGTCATACAAATTACTCGTGGGCCTAATGATGTATGTGCAGTATGTACAAGATCATGAATACTATTTATATATTTGAACCCAAAAAAATGGATGCTATTTATATGTGCAAACAACTTATCTAAATTATTCATCTATTTTATGCATACGAGTATACATTACATGACCATGCAAGTGACTTTGCGTATCCCTGTATCAGATGTATGATTTACGACTGAATTTGTGATATTTAGACAATCATCATTAGTACTCAATAATTAATCTTAAGTGTCTAACTCCAAAATATTGATGAACAAGTAAAAACCAGCGGACAACTACTAATTTAAAGATTGAAAATTTTGAAATTCTGCGACTAAGTTGTGACACGAAAATTAGCGTGCAAAGTATCGAAAAAGAAGTGAAAATAGTATACCATAGTGCAAATTGGTAGTAAATTGAATTGATTCGAAGTATCCCCGAGTCCATATTTTATACTTCATCTTCGGGGACTAATCTGCCAACCAAAAATGGATAGTCAAAAATTATGTGCTTATTTTTTTAGTGTTTGAACCCCTGGAAGCTAGTGGATGCTTTCAAACCCGACCAGGGACCAAGTCAATCTCTTTAGTTGTTTTGACATACTTCTTTACCAAAACTTGATCCGACCAAAAAGCTTAGAAGGCTCCTTTTCAAGAGTACTTGGCACGACTTGAAGTAAATTTTCTTTTCTTTGCTTTTTGTTTCCTTTGGTGTCCTTGATATTTGTTAATTTGTTGGCCAAACTGTTATTGTACTCCCATGCAGCCATGCTTAAATCATAGGCATATAATTTTCACTACCCTTAAGAAAGTTGCGTTCCATCCCACTTTAGTTAAACTCTTTAACGTGGTCCTTTAGACGCGATTGCTTCTTGCAAACTGCAAATATGCTGCTTCCCCTCTCTCCCCTCCCTCTGGTTTTTCTTTCTTTCTTCTTACTTAGTCGTCTTTTTTGTCTATCTTTTATAACTGTTAAACGAACATAGATTTGGGACTCAAATATTATCGAACAAACACGAGTCTTGTTTAAATAGGTTAATGAACAGAGTTTAAATATCTGATATTTGGATCGACTAGACTTATTTACAACTTTATTATCTTCTCATCTCTAATGCCAAGCTCTTGCCCATTACTGTAAAGCTAGTTAGGTTTGTTCCTTGATTGAGAAGTTATCATTCCTCGAAACACATCCCAAGATAGGTCATCTTGGAATGAACTACGCTTAATACGTTATGTTTACCATGCATGAGGCAGCATTGGACATCAAGCAACATATATGGTAGGAGAAACCTAACAGGGATAGGATGATTATTGGTCAAAAGATTATCATTGTACCATATCTAGGGCCTCTAAGCATATGACGCAACAATGGTAATTAAAGTAATACTTGCTCAAACTTCGTGCGCGCGCCGCCCGAATATACTTAGAACATTGTTCGCTGTTAAAAACTTAAAAATATGATAGGTTAAAAAGACATATGCCAAGGAGATCTGTCTTTATATGTAGACTAGTGCAGAAAGACACATTCCCACAGGTATGCTTAAATTTACGAAAGTAAAGTAGGTAGACATTGTGTTAAAGATGCTACAATCACTTATGTTTATCATATATTTAAGATTAAAAAAAAAAAGAGTTTTAATTTGAACGTTGAATTGTATGAGGTGCAATAATTCAAAACGTAAAACCCTTCATTCAGGGACGGAGCCAGAAATTTATTTTTGGGGGGGCTGAAGTGTATTAAAAAAATTTTTTTGTGACGAAATAAATATATTTAATAAGTAAAATTTAGAATCAATAATTATAAAAATAATAAAAACATATAATTATACATACCCAAAAATTTGTTATTGATTAACACTTGAAGTATTGGTAGTTGTTGCACTCGAATAACGAAGAGGAGGCAATTGCATTCTGCGAGTCTTCATCCGTTGAAAACGCTGCAATATTTGCTCATTTTCAATTGTTGCAAAAATATCCTTCTCGATGTATACAACCAGACAGTCATTCAACTTGCGTGTTGTATTACAATGGATCAAGAAAAGTACTACTCATTCAACCGTCGCCACAAACAATTGCTTGTTCATTTGTTCCTTCAGATTTTATTTTTAGCACGTTACCATCAAGTCCAAGAATTCAACTAGAAAATATTTGGGCCTGCAAGTGAAGCTGGTGGATCAATAATAATATGTATATTGCACAAACCCAATGGAAAAGCTACAAGAAGCAAAGTCAAAAGTTGCTACGAAGCTAAGTCCCATCATGCCCAAATTGATTCCTGCTGCTTCTGCTAAGATCCGGGTCGTGCCCCGGGACATAAGTTTTTGCGTTAGAAGATCGTAACAGAGAAGGATATCTTTTTTGTCTCGTTCATAAGGCGAAATGGTTAAAAATCTAGGAGTGTGCAGCAAAAGATTCTTCTGACGGGTTTGCGCAACATATAGAGCCTATCCAATCCAAAACCATCCGCTGATTTTTGAAGGAGGTTTACAGAGAGCAAAGCTGGCCTGGGGCTCCATTCTAAATTAATGGGGCCCGGCGGCCTTCAATGCTGTAACTAATTGTTTAGAGTTCAATGTTGATGGTCCAGAGGTACAGCGCTCTCTCTGGGACTGGGACTGGGACTGGGAGATCGAGGGTTACCAATCCAGAGGCTTCTTCAAAATGAAACTGGACTTCCTCTGTGTCATCTGTGATTCTTTTGGGTCTGACTGATGAATAGGCTCCAAAAGTACCACATCCCCGTGCTTTGACGCATATGTTCTTTCCATAACCCACTTCTTTGACCGCTCCACCTGAATTGAACATCCTGATGAGGCCTATAGGAGCGAATCGAGAACCATTTGATGTTTCCTTGACAGGAACAACCGTGAAAACCTCGTACTCCCGTGCCATCAGTGTAATTGGCAGAGCAGCATTGCTTGGAAGGTAGACTAGATGTAGGGGTTTTTCCGGCGGCTTGGGGGGGGCTTAAGCCCCCACCAGCCCCCCCTTAAATCCGTGGCTGCCTTCATTATTGAATGATGTGACAATTTGGATATAAATTGATAGAATGGTTTTCCGAAGACTTCCATTAATTAAAGTGATATTGCACATAAAAGGTACCTTTGTACTTTATATCTAGCACGATTAATAGGAATAACATAATATTTTGTTTACGAGCCAGCACACTAATTACATGACACAATGTGAGAAAATCTGTATGCATATCGATCTAGTCTGGCCAGACTATTTCTTTACTCCAATTTGTAAAGAACGGAGAGTATAATCACTTAAAATCATATACTATATAGTTTGCTTGCAGACAACGCCTGGATACGAATTCCTTCCACAATCTGTGGAAAATTAATCTTAGCGAAAAAATCAACTTTTAACCTTCTACTGAAATTCTTATGAAAAGTACAAGTTTTGTCTCACGTAGTATAAAGTATAAACACTCAAGTTCAAGTGATTTTTTTTTCCTATTTTAAAGTGAAATAATTAAACTCTCTTCTCCACACTTTTCTTCTATAGTAGAGTAATTTCCCATTATTCAGAAAGTTTACATAGCTAGGTTAAAGGTAGATTACTCGTGTGCTTTGCATGTGATATTTTATTAGTACAAATGTGTTGAACAAGTAATTTTTCCTTTTCTCCCTTTCTTCTTACTCATCTTCATTCTGCCCTCCCAGCCTTCCGACCTAAGCTCTCACCCCGTTGCTATAATCTTGGCTAGATTAGTTTCTTGATTAAAAAGTCATTTCCTAAAATAAAGATCGGTTATATTTGAATGAAAAACGCTCAATGCATTAGGGTTACCTTACATAACGCAAAATTGGACATCAAGCAACACATAAGCTAGAAGAAAGCAATCTCGGACAGGGCAATTGCTAGTCAAGAGTTTATCATTAATTTTACCATATCAAGAGCCTCTAAGAGGTCCCAAAATCAGTGGTAGTAACAGCAGTTACACTTCATACAACATAGTACTCCCTCCCTTTTTTTTATAACTGACGTTTAAGGTTTTGCACACCAATTAAGAAAAGTTTTTCATTGCTTAAATTTGTACACTACTTTCCTTTTGTACCCTCATTAATTGTCCAATTCACCTTTGTTTTCTCTCACTAGAGTACTAAATGGTGCTGTTTTACTAGGCCAAAAGTAGTAATTAAGAACCCTGTATTGGAAAAGAGAGATAAAAGGGTAAAATTGTGAAAAAATAATTAATACTGTATGGGGATAATAAAACGACAGATAAAAGTACACTAGAGCAAATTTCTTAAACGTCAGTTATAAAAAAAGGGAGGGAGTAATTTTTAGCTTTCTTTTTTTTTTTTTGGGAAAATAACCTTTAGCATTATTAGTGTCCTTCTTCCTCAAAATTCCGCCAGTGAATCTCATGGTTTTCTGTTAGCCCTAATAATTGGATTAATAATATGAGAGGAATTGACCATTAAGAATATTAAGTAGTTAACAAATATATTTGCTTCTATCATAAACACATTTTTAAATTATGTTTCTTATCTCATCTATATCATATTAACAAATATTTTCAATCACTTTTTTATCTCACATATATCACATCACAAAAAATATTATAATAATTATTTCAAATAACACAGTACTCTATCCAAATAGATCCATTATAATATTTTTTTTAAAGTTATCCTAAACAATCTCCTATCCTAACTCCAAGTTACAAGAGAGGGAAAAAAGAAAAACAAACAAACAAAGACACTACCATTATTTGCCCACTTGCCCGCCAAAGTCCAGAGGGCCACCGATCTGAAAGAACCACGATTAAAGCAGGGCGTGTTGACCTGCTTTTGACCCAAACAGCCCCGTGTAAATACTGCTACAGCAGCCACTCACTCTTCACTCTTCTTCAGCCGCCGAATTGGAAGACACCTACTTCCCACTACAAACTAGCACTATACAACTGGCCACCGATCTTCTACTCACGTCCCTCTCACGTGTGATCCTCCAACAAATCCTGACCATCGATCCTTCGCTCAACCACGTATGACTTCCTCATCCGTCAAATTACAGTTAGATTACACGTGTATGGTCATAATATCAACCAGCCAAAAGACCCAGTCCATGAACCCATAAACGTGTCAGATAAGCTACCGACCCCGACCAGCCGACTTAGACCGACCATTCCAGCCACGTCACTGGAACCACCCAAGTTACTTCCTCCAACCTCTCCTGCTCCGCCACGTGTCTCTTTCCATAACGGCTAGTTCTTATTTTTTCCCTCTCGACTCTCTATTCTCTATGCATTGCATTCCTTCTTTTTTTTTTTTTTTTTAACCCGCCAATCCCAGGGTGCTCCAAGATCTCCAGTAGTTTCTAGTGAAAAATCAAATCTTTTACCACATCCATTTTCCCTCCTGGATATTTATCTAAAAGCACCCGACCCAGCCCACAGATATTTTTATCCGAGATTTCCAGTAGTTTCTAGTGAAAAATCAAATAAAATCAAAATCTTTTACCATATCCATTTTCCCTCCTACGTATTAATCTATAAGCAATTTAAAAATTGTACCGATGTGTCAGCACACAAGATTAGAAAAATCCTAAGTTTCGTACAAGTATAAATATCTTGACTTACACGGTTATAAGTGGCTTTATTTGTTTCCTTCTCAGCAAACGGCAGTTACAGCCAACCTCAATTTACTCTCTCGCTAAAATTTAGGTATTTAGGTCAAGTTTCGCCTCAAGGTATCTATCTATCTACCGCTTGTCTCTGCCTCTTATTTTTCTAGTTTTCTGTTTCATAGATTTTATCATAACGATTTTAGATTCTGGGTCTGTGTGTTATTTATAGGTAATTTGTTCGAGTCGGAAAATTGGGTTTTCCTTTCTTTTCTTGGTGTTTTGGGTGCTGATTGATTTTGTATGCTTGGTGGAAAAATCAGATCTTGGATTCACGGAACTTTGTTGAAGAGACAGAACAGGACAAAGATGGCATTGGGGAAGAAATGTGGTTGCAATTCCCAGAGGGGAAATGGAGGGTTTGGGATGGGGTTGGTCAGGAGCACCTCATTTGGGCGGAAAAGGGTTGCTTTACCATCCAATGATGTGATGGAAATTGATTGCTTTGATAGAACTCCCACCAAAAAACGCTGCAGCTATGAGGCCTCATTTTTCACTTCAGACAAGTCTACTCTTGAAGCATTGCCTCAAGATGTCCTGGTGAGTTGAGATTTTAACTGAGCGTTGTTCTTAAGCTTTCTGTGTTAATCATACTTGGATATGCAGTTTGTACTTTAATTATGCTGAAATGTAGTTATTGGCTTGGTTTTATGGAGTAATTTTTTTTAATTGCTTAAGAGTTGAAGTGAATGTTCTGCCCTTTTCTTAGGGGCATTTGCATTTACGGTCACTAATTAAGTTTTCCTTTACTGGTGAAAGATGAGGGCTTTTTTGGATGGTCATATTTGGAAATTAATCTTAAGGTTACCTTTTGGGCTGAATGCTATTACTCAAGGATGGGATTTGTTTTTGTCCTGCAGATTAGGATATTATGTGGTGTTGAACATGATGATTTGAAGAGGCTGTTTTTTGTGTCCAAATCGCTAAGAGAAGCGGTAAGCTTTTATATATCTCTATGAATTGAATTAATTTAAAATTTGAGTGCTTTCTTCAACTTGTCTTGAGCATTAGTTGATTTTGATTTGGATTTCTTAAACAAAAATGCAGACTTTGATTGCAAAGCAATGGCATTTTGCATATAGTACCCCCAGGAAGACCCTTGGATTTCCAAATGCTATTGATTTGGAAAATCTGGATGAGTTCAATGAAATCGAACAAGCTCCAAGGCAAGTGAGAATTCCGAGGGCTCGATTGAGCAGCAAGAAGTTGGCTGACATTTCGGTGGCCTTATTTACTTCTGCTGGCGAAGAGAATTGGCCACGAAGAGAGCTATTTGTGGCAATGGATGCAGAAATATGAGTTGAATAATCTATGAAGATCCAGAACGGTCTTCTTCTTGTTGTACAATTGGTAACTTGGTTAAGCTAAATAGATAGAAGACAGAGAGAAAAATCTGACGTGCGGGTCAGATTTTTTGATAGTTTGTACATGACAAAACAAATCCATGCAGGCCCATTTTCTTCAATTCTTTCATTGAAGATAGGATTGGCTTGTTTATACTTTGTTTGTACATGTAGAAGAAATGGTTTAGGGATTTCATTTAAGGAGCTGTAGTGGCCCTTTTTATTCTCAAAGGCGTGTATATATGAGCCTCCTAGCTCTTTGGTAAACTTATTCGAATTGGTTGAATGAATACATCTCTTCCAAGCTGATTTTGCAATTTGATTGTTCTTCTGTTCGCCCGACACAATGTTGTTCTTCCTCCTCCATGTAATCACTACGGTGCAGTAGAACTATGTAAGAGATTATTGTTGGCCAATTTGAGACGTCAGCTGAGATTCTTGTTTCATTTAGGATATGTACTATATATTTTTTTGCCCTTTTATGTTCTGCATTAATGCATCTGTGTCTGAACTCCGCTGATTCTATTTGGTCAATACCTTTTCAACAATCAGGTGATGGGGGGCTACCTGTTGATTTCTTGTTGAAATTACCAGTATTAAATCCTTTTGTTTTCGGGGACGGTTATCGCCAAGATTGTCAGGCAGAGATTAGTACATTATGAAAAGGAAAATGAAGGATCTACCATTATGTTTATTTCCATTCCCTACTTGTTTTGGTGAGCGGCGTCTTCAGAGAACATGGACCTTGCGCTTTCTGCATTAATAATAAGATGTTAATTTCCTATTCTGATACCTAGGATTTCATTGACGATCTGGCTGTATCGGAGTTAATGGTTTGAGGGAACCTGGCTGGAATCCTTGAACCTTAATTACAGGATCAAAATTTGCGCCGCAATGATCTGTCCACCCAGTCAGGGTTTAGTTTTCGGTGCTAAGCTGTCCCAATCTAGAAAAGCATGCTGATAAGCTGCCAGCCAGATATCACCAGAGAAACACGCGGCTTCGGAAACTCCTACTTCGTTTTCCTTTTACCAACAAAGAATCTACTTTTAAGTCCCAATTATCCAACCATGGAGATCAAGCTTTCCTATTTGTTACCATTTGACTTGTGAAAATACCATTTATATTTCATAGTTCATATCATACAACTCGAAGTGTTCCGTAGAGACAAGTTTACGGTACCTAGATTACCTTTTGAGCCAAAGGAATACTGGGTACATTTATTTTTATATGCTAATAAGAGATTCCCAATAGTAGGATTAATACAAATGAGTAAGGATTCAAAAACACTAAAATTATTGAAATTCATATGTAATTGGATGAAAATTAACGTGTAGTTAGATTGAACTTCCATCTAGTGAGATTTAAATCCAGAACGTTTAATTCTTGAGCATTAAAACGAATTGAAAACATGATCACAGGGAAGGTGCCCTTACATGATGAAGGTCTGTTTGCGGTTACTTTCTAGCACCTTGCAAATTCCATTTGTACTAATCCACAATCCTTTAGTTAGCCTTACCTTTCAGAAGATTTTCTTGTAGCTGGCTATGATCATGCATGGGAAGTAAAACCAGAACAAAGAGAAGGAAAAAGAAAGACCAATGTTGCATGCTTGAATACGGTAGGCACAACACAACCGATGTACATACCTTGACACTCAGAATTTAGATACAGGATTATGCCTACTTTTGTTGGTCAAGAGTATCTTGTTTGATTAGCAAGTACTGGCACTCGTTTATAGTGTAGTACCTTATAGTCAGCATATAAAATAGGATTAATCTTATATACGTTATCAGTGTATACACTATCACCAGTAGATATATCACATGCGCAAAATTTGAATTTAAAATTCAAAATTTGCTTCTGTGTCGCCCATCCAACCATGATAATGTATACATTGACAGTGTATATAAAATTTACTCAATATAGGCCGTACTTGTTTTATTGGTTTGTATGGAAGTGATTTTATATTGACAATACTATCCTCGATCTGGAGTTCGAAATTTGCATAAAAAGAAAACAAAAAATATAAATGAAGATAGATAAATATTACTTCAGGTGGAAAGAAGAAGAAACATGAACTTAGCATCATGATAAAATAATAATTTTTATTTAATTTTCCTTGAACTTTTTATAAACAACGTACTAAAGGTTAGAGCAAATGACACACATTGTCACTAAACTATTTAGACTTCTCTATTTTGATCACTAAACTCTTTATTTAACTAAAATGATGCGTTTTGTGACTACAAAGTGTACACTCTCATTAGATTGGTGACTTAGAAATGTAAATATTTACTACGTGGCTGACAAAAAATTATACTTTTTTTATTAGTTCAATGATTATTTCGGCTAAATAAAATGTTGAATTACTAAAACAAAGAATGCCTACTAGTTTAGTTACTAGTTTTGCCATTTGCTTCAAAGGTTATTAAGATGTAAAACATTGTTACATAGTCTGTTTGGTTTTCACATTGGTATTTCGGGCTCAAACACTAATGTCATTTTGTCCTCAAAGCATCATAAAAGTAGAGGCAACAACCAACCTGGATATTGCAAATATAATTGCAAGTACTGTTACTAGAGTTTGTGACCAAGGAATAAACAAATCTAGTATTTCTTGATTGGTGATTAATTTGCTTGCAATGGGTTTTGTCGTTCTGGTTACGAGGCTTTGTTTCAATGGTGCTCGAAATGATAATATTTATGAAGTTGTTTGGGGTCTATTGTTTCATAATTTTCATTTCAGCTATTATATTGCTGGTTCCGACTATATGCTAGTTTAATGAACCCCTTGGAAAAGCAATTACCGTTTTTACCAATCTCATACACACGCACACATAAAATAATGTTCAGTTTTTCATATGGTAGATTGCTGAGTTGAACGTATCCGCATTCTGTCAAGTTGAACATATTCATGTTCTATCAAATGGACTATCCATCTTTTCGCCACTTCTTAAGAATTTGTGTTTTTTATTTTTAAATTCTTTTACTGCTTTTTTTTTGTAATAATTAATTCTCTTCCTTTTTTACTTCCTTATTTATAGTAATTTTAATTAATTTATTAATTTCCACTTTATATATATATTCGTATCACTTATGTCTTACTAAGGCCCTATTTGATAATTCAATTCAGTACTTAAACTTAATGGATTCAAATCTTAACATATTCAGATTGTATGATAACCAAAAATTGAATATCTGAATTAATTAAGTGACACTGAATTTTCTGGGCAAAACTTGCTCCCAAAATTAAGTGATAAGTTATTCACTTGTCACTGAATATGACATACACTCAAATGTATTAGATTTAATACTTAACAATTCAATGACTTAATATCAAATCGCACCCTAAATCTTTTTATCAATCAACTTATAGTTTTTCTTTTTTAAAATCTTTCAACAAATTATGGGCAGTTACTCTTAAGTAATAGGTTAGGAACTAGTTAAACGAATATTTCTGGGTTATGCTCCCAATTGCTTTGGGGCAATTTCTATGCCTTGATTATTTTGGGGCAATTCCTGTACCTAAAACTGAAAAGTCTGTAATAGTCGCATGGACAAATCTTTTAGGGCTAAAGGTACTAAGCCCTGGTTCTCTTCTGCAAATGAACAGAACTTTGATAGGCGGAATTGGCAAATTGCTTCCTCTGTTAAATTACATCAGTTTTTAAAAAATGTCTAATGTTTCAATTTCGTCCTTATCTCCATTTTCTTTTACTCTTTTTTCCCCTGCCCAAGCTTCTCATGTCATCCATTTTTAACAATGCAATTTTTTTATTTTTTTGGCAAATCAAAAAGTAAGTTCCCAAAACATTCCACTTCTATTAACAAAAAATTATACCATATTAAGTAAATTCGAAAACTTTGCTATAGTTAACCTTATTCATTCTCAGATTATGGATATCAATAGATGGAGGTAAGTTACAAATATCGTAAGATGTCTCTTATACACATATCGTGTAAATTTAAATATTTAAACAGAAAATTTTGTTTTTAAAGTTATATGGTATTCTTTCTTTTGCAATCATTTTATGATTTTTTTGGCACTTGAAGTGATTTTATTTTGACTTCTAAAATAGATTTCAAGGGCACGTGATTTTTTTAAGTGGTTGGATTCCATTTTTAAGAACATTCACTTGAAACAAAAAGCCAAATCTTCTTTCCGAGTATTATTTCTACTAATTATTGTTTTGAGATCATTAATTTTTTTTTGCCAAACTATTAATATTGATTGTTAGTTGAGGGAAGAAAGTGCAATAAAAGTAATGTTAGGGGGAAAGATGCAAATGGCACCAAACCATTAGCGGAGGAGAAGGAAGGGGTTAGTGCTTTTAACCCAATCTTTCATATGTAAGTCAGATACTGATGACCTCACTACTTCTCGAGAAAACTAAAACAAGTATGAAATAAAAAGATTTTTGTAATAAAACAAGTACGAAAATTTTTCATCCTCAAGAAAACTTAAGAGTTAGTAGTGCTAGGGATAAATCTTTTATCTGTAACTTAACATACTGATGTCTTAATTATAAAAAAAAAAAAAAAAAGCATACTAATGTCTTTAATAAGGCATCATTTTCTAGGCAGGAAAAAAAAGATTTTTGTAAAAAAAGAAGGGACAATTTCAAAAACCTCCATTGAAGCTTTTAATAATTTCACTTAGCACCCTGAACTTTGAAAAACATCACTTCTCTACTTTTGACTTTTTGTAACAATGACAATCCATTTCAAAATATATTATTACAAAACTCAATTCTGAATTGAGAAATATTTTCATTCTAAAAGTGCCCTTTGTTGTCCTTTTTTTTAAAAAAAAATTAAAAGTACATTAAAAAAGGCTTGAAGTTAATAGACAAATTATGTGCATGTGCAAATTTAGTGGGATGTAATATAACAATAGGCACTTTAAGGTATAAATAATTTAAAACTCATTTTTGAATTGAGAAGATGTTTTCATTCTAAAAGTGCCCATATGTTGTCCTTTTTCTTCAAAATTTAAAGTATATCAAGAAAAGCATGAAGTTAGTAGACAAATTGTGTAAATGTGCAATTTTAGTGGGATACAAATATAACAATAAGCACTTTAAGGTATAAATAATTTATTTTTAGGAGTATATTTAAGGTGTTTCCAAACTAAAAAAATATTATTAGTTATTACAATGTGTTTACAATCAACTCGAGAAGTTTTTCAAATTGTTAGAATTTCTAAAAATTAGAAAAAATTGCGTTTAAAATTATGTTTATAAACTCATTTGAGATGTCTTCAAAGACCAAAAAAATTATTCTTTACTAAAAAGTGTTTGTGAATTTCTAAATTTTATATTTACTGTGCCAACTGATTTCTCCATTTCTTATTAATTGCATGATCCCTTACTATTGTATCCTTTGCAAGTCATGAATTTGGGAAAATTAGGAGGGGGAAATTGTCTAATCCTTTTATTTATATAGTTTGGACTCTCGTTAAAGAAATTGGTGAGGGAAATTGAAAAAAAAAAAATTAGGGTTGAGGGCCTGTGACACTTTTCTATTTAGCTTTATATATAATTTTTTTTTTTACTTTTTACTAATGCACATACCATGCACGTCATCAATTCCATTAGTATTCTTAAATTTTCGATCCAAATCATCTCTCCATTAACCATACCTTAAAGGGATGAGAGATTAAACATAATGGATCAAGACGACCACAAAAGATGATTGACTAAAATAACTTTTTAAATGATGCACCTAAAGTGCACCTGATTAGTTTCTTTTAAGGTTATTAGTTTCATCATAGAGGCTCCCTAGTGGTGCCATCAACTGCAATCCCAGATTACAAGTGTGACGCAACCAATAAAAGTTAAAAACACATGTCACGTGCCATTGCACAGGCAAGGCGGTGCTCAGGTTCTCTATAAATACCCAACTCAACGTAACGGATATGCCAGCAGAATACTGGCTATATATAGTGAAGTGAAATGAAGTGAAGTGAAGTGAAGTGGAAGCGAGCATCAGCTTACCTGAGAGAATTTGCGACAGACATTGCTGAGCGATGGCGTCATCTGCAAAGCGTCCTCAGCCGATCGAAGAGGGTTACGGGGCGCCGTGGAGGGATGCCAAGAAAGGGAAAATTGAAGCAGAAGAACAAGCCTCTGCTGATTATCATCCGGCGCTGCCCGTTCGTCGCGTCCTCCTCAATCCGGCCGATTGTGATATCGGTATGAATTCCATTTCTTGATCGCCGATTTCTTCAATTTCGCAAGATAGAGGGTTGAATTTCGATATCCTATAAAAGGATTCTTTGCATGTTTTTTTTTTTTTTAATTTGTTGGGATTATTTTGTTTTGTGGCTTGTCTTTGTGTGCATTGGGAAATGATTACATGCATTGGTTAATCCGTCAATTTTAGGTTTCTGTTCTGTTGCTTTAGTTTTTTAATTATGACAAAAATGTGTGTTTTTTTTTTAAAAAAAATTTAGGTAAGAAGTCATTGGATTAGGCTAGTAACTTGGGTTCAATTTGCCTTCTCTTATCGTTGTTTAAGAAAATGGGAGAAGAATGGGAGGATGTAAAAATCAAGAGCCCCTTTTCCCCGAGAGTCAAAGGAGGAAAACCCGGGTTTAGGTATATGACAAATAATGCTTCTGAGTGGTTTCGGTGAACTTTTTTAAAATTTTTCCCTCTTCATAAGAGACTGTCATCTTCCTTATTGCAAAGGACTGAAAGAAAATTTTGTTAGATAATGGTGGGTTGTTGGAAATTCTTGCCATTTGTGTATACCTTCTTTTACTGATAAAATGCCTCTTGAATTATGTTCTTGGTGAGGCGGAGGGACTTGAATAGGTTGAACAGATCCATTCTGTATAAAAAATTGGCACATATGACAATTAAATCTTTGTGTAGTTTCCCTCGTATGATGATTGATTAACTTAATAATAGGTGCATCAATGAAATTGTTTCTCAACCTATGTATATGTGTACACAAGTACACAAAAATTGTGATCAAACAGTAACTCCATTTGGAAAGTTTCCTTGTACCTTGTATCATTTAGCATTTACATCAGACATGTCAGGACCCTGAATGTTTAAATTGAGGTAGAGGTCAAGTATATAGAACATTTTTCAGTTAAACTAATCAGAGCTGGGATTTTTTTCAACTAAAACAGTCAGGGCTTGGATGCATTCTACTACCCTATGAAAAGAAACCGTCAGGCATATTCTTTTTATTATTATTATTATTATTTTGATATTGGGGGTGATACACTGCTAGTTTTCCAGCTCGTATGTGAGATTTTCTTCAATTGTTTGCAATCAAGAAGTGTTTCTTTGTGATAATCTAGGGTACAACTCAATCACAATGAACAGCTATCTTTGATCTAATATTAGGAGTAAATACTTTTCCATTATTGGTTTCACCTTTCTATAGCTTGATGTCGGACATCACTCTTTGACAGATTTCAATATTGAAGAAGATGGTCTGCGTGGTTCAGCACTTTATGAGGAGGGATTTGCTTATTGCTGGTCTGGTGCCCGGGCCAACGTGGGAATCACTGGGGGAAAGTATTGCTTTGGGTGCAAAATTATTGCACATCAGCCAGTTGATATGGATGACACTCCACTGGACCAGCAGCATATATGTAGGGTTGGCATCTCAAGGGGAGATGATGTTGTTGGAAATCTTGGGGAGACCCTACACAGTTTTGGTTTTGGGGGCACAGGAATGTTTTCTAATGCAGGAAAATATTCAGGTTATGGAGAGCAGTTTGATGATGGTGACACTATAATTTGCTGTGTCAACCTTGAAAGTAAACCCGTGGCTTCAATTGGTTTCTCAAAGAATGGGAAGTGGCTGGGAACTGCAATTCAGTTTCATGCAGGTTTTGGTGGCCTCGAAGTGGTTAATTGTCCAATCAAAAACTTGCAATGGGAATCAGCACTATTTCCTCATGTTTTGCTAAAAAATGTTGAAGTTCAGATGCAATTCAGGACTGAAGATGGATTAGTTCCACAAGAAGGCTACAAACCGTGGGCCTCTGCAATTGAGGATCGGAAGGTGATATTGGGACCTACGTTTCAGAATGTAAGTGATTGTGAACTAATAATGATGGTTGGATTACCTGCTGCTGGCAAGTCTACGTGGGCTGAGAATTTGGTCAGGGCTCATCCAGAAAAGCGATATATTCTGCTTGGAACCAATTTAGTCCTGGATCAGATGAAGGTTGTACGCCTTTCATATTCACGTCTTAGTATCCTTGTTTTAGTTTTAGAGCTTTTTCATTTTTAAGTAGCATTTTTCTCTTCTCAATTTTCTGATAAAAGCTTGAATTTCATAAAGGTGCCTGGTCTGCTTCGTAGACATAACTATGGTGAACGATTTGATCGTCTGATGCAACGTGCAACTGCGATTTTCAATACTCTTCTGTCCAGAGCTTCCAAGGTGCCTCGCAATTTCATAATCGACCAAACAAATGTCTACAAGAATGCACGTAAACGCAAGCTGAAGCCATTTTTGAACTACCGTAAGGTAACTTTTTCTCTCTCTTCAAAGTATGATTCTTTCTTTTCCTGGAGATTTATGTTAAAAAGTTGAAATTATGCTTCCCCATGCTTGCATTAATATTGTGATATTAAAGGCTGTGTTTTCTTGAGGCAGATTGCCGTTGTTGTTTTTCCGAGACCGGAAGAGCTCAATAATCGTTCAGATAAAAGGAACAAAGAAATGGGAAAAGAAATTCCTGCTCAAGCTGTAAATGAGATGTTAGGTTTGTCTAGATCAGTAGTTCCTTCTATCTAAATTGCCATGCTTTGGCCTTTCCTTCTTCATCATCTGTTTCCTTTTTGTGGTGACCTGTAATCGGTGCATGGCAGCCAATTATACTTTGCCAATGAGCAAGGACATGCCCAATACAGATGAGTATTTTGATGAGGTAAATTGCATTCTTATTCTTCCTTCCTCTATTCATGTTTGGGTTTTAGGCTGCATTGTAACCTGTACTTTTTGTGCTGTAAGGTTTTTTTCCCAGAGCTCAGCCGAGCAGAGTCGCAGAGATATTTAGATCAGATGAAAGCAAATCTCAATGCGAGTGTGGTGGTTTCCTCTCATTCTGGTAAAGGCATTTTCCATTCTCATGATAGTCCTTCATTGTCCTATATAGATCTTCTAATCCTTCATGTGGAGCCCCTGTGCAAAATTATCAATGAAATTCTCATGAAACATCTATTCCTTCCTATGGAATAGAAAACATATATTCCAATGGAACCCCTGTGCAAAATCAATGCAGTTTACCTAGTTTGTCTCTCTTTTGTGGTGTCCAAAATTGCCACATGCAAATGATATGTTTTCGTCTTATAAATAATTTTCGTTTTCAGATGGCATGGGCTTTGCTGGACCTTGGTCTAATAATGCATACTCGCCTTATCCTCCTGTTGGAACACCTGCTGGAAGTAACTCATATTTGTGTCATGGAGGGTATTCTCATTCTGGTGGAAGTGATTGTGGAAATAGATTTGCTGCTTCTCTGGATGTGAATGAGCCTTACAGGAGCTATGGAGCAGGATATACGTCCATTGCTATTGATAATAACAGAATGCACATGACTGAACCCTATGCAAGTTTGGCTACAGTTCCATTCAACTCTCAAGATGTGTATGCTAGTCAGCCACGAGGAAGTTCTCATGAAATGTCTATTCCTTCATTTGGAGCCCCCCTGCGAAATAAAGGAAGTTTACCTGGTTTGCCTCTTTTATGGTTTCTAAAACAGCTACATGTTAATGCATTCTTTTCTCGTCTATATTTTTTCCTTTTTGGATGGCTTTGCTGGACCTTGGTCTAATTCATGCTCACCTTATCCTCCAGTTGGAACCCCTGCTGGAAGTAACTCTTATTCGTATCCAATTAATAGACTTGAAAGCTATGGCAGTCATGGAGGGTATTCTCACTCTGGTGGAAGTGATGGTGAAAATAGATTTGCTGCTCCTGTGAATGGGAATGAGCTTTATATGAGCTATGGAGCAGGATATACATGCAGTGCTGCTGATAATAACAGAATGCACATGACTGAAACCTATGCAAGTTTGACTACAGTTCCGTTTAACTCTCAAGTTGTATATGCTGGTCAGCCACAACGTTCATCACAGGAGCTCTTGGGTACAGGACCACCTACATTTGGGTCTA
This sequence comes from Coffea eugenioides, assembly GCF_003713205.1. Classification (NCBI taxonomy): domain Eukaryota; kingdom Viridiplantae; phylum Streptophyta; class Magnoliopsida; order Gentianales; family Rubiaceae; genus Coffea; species Coffea eugenioides. Next base: position 12,035,504 of record NC_040036.1, on the reverse strand, counting down.
CTACAGCAGGACCATACGGTTAGTAGCTTCCTTCATCACATTATATTTCTTTTAAGCAGAATTTATGAATTATTTGTTGTTCTGTTATTGTGACATCCTTGGTGATTTCCAGTAAAACTTATATTTGGAAAAATCTTGTTTTCATTAATTTCCAAATATTTGTAATAGGAATTAGGAAAATATTCAAGTATGATATCGAGTTACATTTTCTTCTAATATCTATGTGGTAAAACTTAATCAACTTTCAAAATGGTAAAAGTGGGTCATGAGTGCCATACACCAATATGCAACTTTAATTTTATTGCATCTTGGACCAACTGTGATGAGTTTCCTTCCTCGCTGGGTGGAATGTTTTTCTTTCTGTATTTTTGAGCTAGAGATGGTGACAACCTGTTGAAGAATATCAACTTAGTCGTTACTTTGTTTCTCATGCTTGGTATAAACATTTCTTTTTTTTCTCCATTGTGATTCGAATGTGTTATTTGATTTCTTCAACGTACAGTAATGTCCAAAGAGTTTTCTTCTTATTATGATCCCAGGTTCTCCATATGGAGCTCCTGTTCCAAGGCCTTCATATGGAAACTTCCCCCCCGGTAAAGAGCATCATGGAGGTTATGGCCCCCCAGGCCCATGGTAGCATTGATTTCTCAGGGATGCCTTTCCAACTTCTTGAAATCCAAAGCGTTCTTGGATGGGTTGAGTTGGTGGCGCAGTTTTAAGTGAGAAATTGACCCAAGGTATCAGAAGATCTTGGAAGCAATGAAGAAAAAGGAACTGAAGATGTATGGAAGAAATACTCATACAGCCCATGGAAGGGCATCGATAGAATGACCTGCTAGGTTTTCAAGGAAATGCTTCTAACCACCTCCTAGTATTTCCATACATTCCAAGGTGGATAGGATTTTGCTGTGTGCTTATTGTAGGTTACTTTCTTTTATGAGTATTTATTATATACAACGTTAAAAGTTTGTGGGAGTTTAGAGTATTGCACATTGTCGCTTGACTGTTGTCCTGTGAAAAATGCCAGTAGTGCTGTCTGTAAACTAAAGCTGCGGTTATTTACATACAACGTTAGGCCGTTCTATATCTCCCGTTGGTTTGAGAAATGAAACAGAGAATCCTTGGGGCCAAATTTTGGCTGGCTGATTGGGATGCTTTTACTCTTGCCTAGCTGCTTTCTGGTGGGCATCTGTCGCTTCCTCATGCAGGAACAACAGTATTCAAGGAGTCGTAGTTTGGTTTTCTCCATGATGGTCCAAGCTAATGTGTAGGATGGTAATGGTGTCTGAATGACCAAATGACCCTATCAGAGAAATCTTCTGTGCAATGTATTTGTATGTCAACTATAAAGTTTATGCTCTTTATGTATGTGGATAAAGAAGAAAAGAACTGAGATGAAGAGCTTCAAACAAGAAAATGTTTAATTCTTTGCTCCACTACCAATTCCGTTCTTGCCATTCTATTCAGAACCTTCTTGTCTATAATTTTTTTCAACCCAAACGACAGGGGAGTGTTGGGGGGTGGGGAAGAAGAGCTCTCATTTTAGCTAGTGGAAATGTGCCTAAACCATAAAAGCTAAAGGTTCAGATATTCATCAACATGAGGCTTGGGAGAGAAATAGAAGGGCCCTTAGGCATGTGCTGACTGCTGAACACCCCCAAAAGTTTCTTGAATTGCCAGATGTTAAACATTAATTTTGAGGAACTTCTTCTCCCAGTTCCAATATCTTCAATTCGTCATCCGACATGAACTTCTACTCTGGTACAAATCATACACCCTTTAACGTGCACTATGTATCAATCGAACTGACGGCCGGGATTTGCTGTCTGCCACATCTAACTATTAGCCAAAAACCAGTCAGTCGTCCATGATCCTGCAGCCCCATATCCTCATACAGCTCAAGAGGGAGTTACATCAAGCAAAGCAATCCCGACTGTCATTGCATGGCCCCCTCCCCTTTCCTCTCTGCTTTTTGGCCATGGATGATTTGTTCCTGAAGCAATGATGAGATAACAGGACGCTTATCATTTGAATATTATCCGATCACTTTACGGAAAGTTTGTTCAGCAAATCTGCCTGCCTACTCGATCTATCCAAAATCATGTAGCATTAAAGATTCCGTTCTCTGTGCAGGAATTAAATATTTACGCAATTATTGGTAGTTATACGATACCGTACATTGGGAAAGGAAGAAGTGGAACCTATTCCAGGGATCTGCATGACAAAATGATCGAAGTATATAAGAGCTATTACCAAATGAGTTGCATAATCAGGCCATTATTACTTTATGTTGAAAGGTTTCGATATCATTATTATCTCAGAAGTTGTCAATTTACTACTAATTTCACTGTAGTGTTTATCCTACCTTATGTAGGTTAGGGTTCATATCATGCGTTCATTTAAATCCTTAAATTTCTGTATAATGTTTATCCTACCTTATATAGGCTAGTATTCATATCATGCATTAGTTTTGTATCCTTAAAAACAAAAAAAAAAAATTAACCAGTCATTACCGACTTCATCAACTATTGCATTGGAAAACCCTTGAAACATAAGGTCATGTTCAATAATTCTTGAATAATGTCTTTGCCTTTTCGAAACCTTTCTATGCACATGCTTAGATTCCATATTGTCCAAGAAACTCGACTATGTGACAATTTCGCAATTTTAACTCTTAAATATTTGCTTTTTTTTTTCCATTCACTATGTTTATAGAATCTTCTAATTGATGATTTGCAGTTTAGAATATACATTCTAAATGTGCTTTAATATATCGAATTGTTTAATACTTGCAATAACTCTCGGTCAAATCATCACCAGGCAATCAATAACTTCGATACAATGATATGTCATTTGTATCATCAACATACAGTTAAATCAAGTCGAGATCAACTTAAATTAAAAAAAAAAATTCTTGAGCTGAACTCAGCACCACAAGTAGATCTTTTGTATCTTCATGAGATGTTTTGTATCTATCGCTAATTTCTTGAACATTAATTACAATTTTTCCAAACGGAAGACGCATAGTAAAAGAAAAGAACCTTCGAAGTTGCAGAACCAAAAAGCAATGTGTACTCCGTCACATCTTTTCAAGCTAGTTTAATGGTAACCTTTTCGAGCAATTACTAGTTCTTTGCTTTTTCATGGGGACCCCTTTGCTTCTAGAGGCAAAGCAGTACTTGATAAAAATTAAGCAAATTTTTGAAGAGATGTTTATAACTTTAAAAGAATTATGACCTTTTATGAAACAAAAGCTTGTAGTTCGTGTGTTGTGATGATATAAAAAGGAGCACCGATATATAGTCAGTTAGTTAGTTAAACATCTAGTACAATTAGAGGCTTAAGAGTTAAGACTTAAAGCCCACACTGCATTTATTGAGTAAAATTTTCCATTGGGAATTTAGGTTAGCATCTTTTCTGTTTTGTTGGTGCATTTTGGATGGAATCATATATAGAAAATCATTGTTGTTTTTGAGATATTCTTTCGACTTTTCATTGACTGTAAATGAAAGTGGCAGACAAGAAAAACTTTAATGGTAGATTTTCCATTTGGAAAGAACACGATGCTGTTCCAGGTTACCAATCATTTCTTAAGAATTTCAGGACTGAATTTGCATTATACGATTCTTCGTTGTTTTATCTTCGGCAGAAGCCTGTATTGTTGTATGTTATGGCAAATCGTAATTTTGATCTACGAGTTTAGAATTAGAAACTGTGATGGCTGTTGATTTTGTTATTCTGGTAATTAATTTGGTGAGGTGATGATAGTTTAACAGTATGTGTATGTGTTTAACAGTGTTTACAAGTGTAATAGTAGGATTTTTCCGGTTAATTAATTGGAGATGCATGGTAATTAAGTTGTTCTCCATTAATGAACTAAAAACACTGGCATCCAAGTTACATATTCATTAGGCAATGTTGTACTAATTGGGCTTTGCATTTATTAGTTGCTTGTCTTAGCTAGGGCGCAGTTGGATCGGTTTCAATGGTATCATAAATTTGTTAAATTGTTTGGATATCACATTATTTGTAAAAAAAATTATTTGCTTACATCACCACAAATACATTTTTCAATCAACATTTTTATCTTCTTAATCACTTTTCTATTTCACAAACATCACATCATAAAAAATATGACAGACAATAGTACAAATAATATATTAAATAATCTCCTATTCAAACACGCTCCGTAATACTTGAGCTAAATTAGCATCATAGCGTGAAACTAACGTGTATAACCTATTTGAGGATAGCTATACATACATATATATATATATATATATATATCCCTTTTTGGACCTTGTGGGAGGAAAAGAGTATGAATCCTTGATTTCTTGTACATTTAGTACAAAGTATCCAACTATCATACTACCGTACAAATACATATGTAACACTAGCTATTCGCTTCACTTGCTCCCCCAGCCCACGCCTTAAAAAACAAGCAACAAGTGTGACTCGTTGACAAGAATGCCTTAAAAGTATTGCCACTAGTCCCATGCCTATGTCCCCATACCCATAGGCATAGCATACATGTCGCTACAGCTCTTTTCTTTCTTTCTTTCTTTCTTTGTTTTCTTTCTTGAATGCTTTTAAACTATGTAAATGCTGCTACAAGTTTAATCAACCCATCAAGAACTTGGCAGTGATAAGATAGCAGGAGATGGGCGCACTATCAAATGTTGATCTCTTTCGTTCAAATGATATTCATGGCATTAGATGAATATCAGAGCCAACAATGGCTTAGGGCCAAAAAGCAGCCTAACTGGTTTATTTCCAGAAGATAATTGAACTGCAACAGATTAACCCAAAGGATATTCATGATAACACAACAATTGCTCCGTTCAAGAATATATGAATTAGTATTCAATGACAACTACCAGGTGCAATGTTCGCAAACAAAGATGGCAGAAATTTACCAAGGGAGATGCATCATAATAATATCTCACCACGTACGGGGCTTCTACAGGGCTAGAATTCTCATCTTGTATTATTGCCTTGGGTGAGGGTAATATTCAGCAATAGTTATAAAGTCTTTGGTTTTTTTTTTTTTAAGTTTGATAGGTATCCTGCATGTATATACAGTTATACGTTTATCAAATTAAAACTGTGTTAGAATCTGGGGAAATTCTACAATGTGGTATATCACATTATGGTAAATCATATTGTAAAAATAAGAATGTAAAAAAGAAAAAAGAAAAAACTCATGAGGTACCACAAATGTGATATACCACATAGTAAAAGAGCCACGAGCTGAGAAGTATTGATGAAGTCACAGAAACCAAAGATTATCTCAAGAGCAAATCTTATATACACTGACAGTGTATATACTATCACGGTTAATTTTGTACGGGAATGAATATATTGGTGGACAAACCAATGACCCGCCAAGAACTCCATTCCCCCTTGTTTCTTTATTTTTCTTGAGTCAAGAACTCCATTTCCCATTAGTCTCCTAATATTCTTTTTAGTATTATTGCATTTAGTTTTTTCTTTTGGTCTCTTGATTTTTCCCCAGTTTCAATTAAATTCAATGACAAGGTAAGATTTGAACTTCAACAGATTATCCAGGTAGGAAGGCTTATTAAACCTGTCATTATAGTCTTTGACAAATCCAAACTCGGCCCAACAAAAGAATCTCACCTCTGGGCAGGCGGCACATCTGCATCTAGTGTCGAGCTTGGCACTTCCGGCAGAATGGGCTTCCATTTGAGATTGGACTACCAAATTAGTTTTTAATCCTTTAAAAAAATTGAGTTCCAAAAATTACGCAATACAATCTAGGAAATATGCTCCTATTAACCCCTTTTTTTTGTTTGCATACTAATACCTAGAATTGCTTCAGTACACCTGAAAATCCCCACAAAATTGGTACTACTTTAGAAGTTAATTAGGCACACGAACTCCATTTCGATTCTATGCACTTATCTTGTAGAGGGGCCGTTAATAAGGTTGAGGTCCTATGTAGTTATGCTCAACAATTTCCTTTTCAGTTAACTTTTTATGCATCAGCAGTATAATGATTTTTTTACACTAACAGTTATAGATGTATATTACGTTTGCATGATTTGAAAAATCAACTTAAAGCTTAATAAAAAAAATGCTAATAATTCTTTGTTTTATCCCTTTTTTTTTTGGGTTGGGGTTGGAAGCATTTTGTTAGTAATATTCAATACCTTACTTGTAGAACAAGCACTCAGTGTAGTTGTGTTTTGTGCAGTTTCATCCTATTGCTGTACGTATTCAAATTTTGGATGTATAAATATTGAATATATGTCAAATATTTTATTTATATACATCACTTTTACTACAAATACAGTAATTAGGCACACGACCTCCAGTTCGATTCTATGCACTTATCTTGTAGAGGGGCGTTAATAAGGTTGAGGTCCCTATGTAGCTATGCTCGACAATTTCCTTTTCAGTTAATTTTTTATGCATTGACAGTATAATGATTTTTTTATACTAACAGTTATAGATGTAGATTACGTTTGCATGATTTGAAATCAACTTAAAGCTTAATAAAAAAAATGCTAATAATTCTTTGTTTTATCCTAATTTTTAGCCTTTTTTTGGGTTGGGGTTGGAAGCATATTGTTAGTAATATTCAATACCTTACTTGTGGAACAAGCACTCAATGCAGTTGTGTTTTGTGCAGTTTCATCCGATTGTTGTACATATTCAAATTTTGGATGTATAAATACTAAATATATGTCAAGTATTTTATTTATATACATCACGTTTACCACAAATACTGTAATGTAATCTTACACCAAGTAGTTTAAATGATACGAAAGACGTAACAATCAGATCGAATCGCATGGAACCCAAGCCCTTTCCATTATTTGTATGATCATTTTTAACCCATCATACATTGCCACCCCTATACCAAAACCCATAAAAAGCATTTTCTTGCTACAGTCCCATCCACCCCACACTCGCTCACAAGATATCAATGCATGGGATGGATTTAAGTCTCGTCAATCACGTAATCTAATTCTCTTCCTCTCTCAACCGAATCCCATTACTTCCAAGTCCCCAAGTCTGATCTCTTTAGTGCTAGCATCCATCAAATTCTTGCTATAGATAAAGGCAATTCAAATGATCAGATCCTTTCCCCGTCAAAATTTCCCCCTGAAAACAACAATGTCATTCCTAGGAAAAACAATTTCCTCTCTCGTCAACGACCCATTATTCTCCACCATCATCACTCTCTGCATTCTAATTTTCCTCTACTTCCCGACTCTTTTCCTCTCCATCATCTTCTCCCCGGTCCTAATTTCCACCTCAATTCTCTTACTTTCCCTTCTTCGACTGGGCGCAATCCAGAGAACCATAACCTCCCAAGAGGAAACTTTAAAGGAAAATGATCCCATTTCTGCGGAATTCAGTGTCACCCATGATGATGACCATCATGTTGATCGCGGATGGGTCTCCTCCAAATCCAAGGAAAGCTCCGAAAATGGATTGGGTCCAGACTTTTGCAACATGCCGACGTCGTTTCGTACTGATTCCTTCGTTGAGTGGGACGTCGGGGCGCCACTGGAGGTGATATATGAGGAGTATGAAGGTCAAGAAGACGATGAGGACGACGTTTTGGAGGGAAAAAGAGATGCCCAGATGGCCGTTATTGAGAGGTACGCATCCCTGTCGAAGTTTTACCCGGAAACCGACGATTCGGATAGCTCCTCGGATGAGGATTTTCCGGCGATCAGAGATTGGGACCCGCAGGAGAATATGTGTTTCCGGTGGGAAGGGGAGGATAGAGATGGGCTGATAGAGATCAAACTGGAAGGGAAGGGGTATAGTGATGGTGAAGAAGAGAATCTAATTGAGATCGATCTTTCTCCAGCGATGTGATGGGCTTCCCGGCGGAAAATCAAAAGGTTTTCCGATGAGGTTTAGATACAATTATTAACCTTGATCAACGCAAAATAGATACGACTTACGAGTAGTATAAGTAGGATTTAGAGGGTTTTGGGTAAATACTGTTGTATAAGATCATTGTTAAGAGTGCTTTACTGTTAACGAGGGGGCTGTGAATGACTAATATGCCCTTAGCTTTTTGAGAAATGAAAAGGGCTCTTCATCCTTCTTTCTTTGTTTTCCCTCTCCATCTTGGACCGCTAGATTAAAAATTAAAAAAAGCAGTGGGAGAGCAAAAGCCAAAAGGTTGTTTTGTAAAGTACTTTGCAAGTGAATGTATGGAGGCATGTGATATCCTAACAATAAGGCGTTGGCAATTGAATTGACATCCAAAAAGTTGCTGAAATTGGCACTCAACTCACCATCTGGATTTCTTTCTTTCCTTTTATCTTTTCGAATCTTCTTCGTTCCTTCCTGATAATGTGATTGCTACCAACGCTGGAAAGTCAGGCAATGAGCCCCATATATCCCCACTTTCCTCTGCTTGGCTAAGAAAGCGTGGTATATTTCTACTTATGGCTTTCATTCTTTAGCCGATTGGAATATTTCACAGCTTTTTAAACCAAGAAATACAGAAAAGCAAACCAACTTTGATTGGTCTTGCAATAATGACATTCTTGAAAGTTTTACGGTAGTTCTTCGCTCTAGAACATGATGATCTGCTGCACACTTGCGGGTGCTAACCAACCATTCGGGTTAAAACTGTGTGGGTCTTCGATTGATTTTAGATTATGGCGGAAACTCTTATCCATTTCTTGATGGCTTTGCCTCTTGATCTTTGTTGTACTTTAGTGATTGATTTGCATTAACATATCTTGATTGATTTTTTTTTTTTTTGGGATTACCTCTAGCTGTGCGCGTATTCTTGCAAAGGTGAGCATTATTGCTTTCTACAGTGTATTTTTTTTTTTTTGGAGAAAGGCGTCCATCATTGCCAGTCCCACTAACTTTCAGTTCTCTAATCAGATGCCTTGACCGTAGCCACGAATTAGAGCTCCATCAAAATTATGCCATTTTAATCAGTACTTCCTATTCTTGGGTGTAGGGGGAGTTCAAATTCTACTGCAGTGGAACAAAATTTAAGGTTGGTGTCAAAGGCTCAAAGCACCTCTTTGATCTAATAAGATTTGTGTACCTGCTAATTTCTAACACAAGTCTTTTTAGGTCCTTCGCTATAATTTAGAATAGAATAGGTTATATAATAGTTATCGTCTTCCGGAAAAAAAAAAAAATCAGGACTTCCTATCTTATACCGGCTCTTTATACCCTTTCAACTACATTTACTGTTAAATAAAGGAGAAAAGACAGTAGTGAAGTGTGCTCCCAACGAGCACCAAAAAAAAAAAAAAAAGAGGAGGAGAGATTGACTAAGGAATTTGCTAAAGTCTTTGTCCCCATCCTATCCCATCGGCCATGAAATATCCAAACGTAGCCCACTTAAATTGTCGAACAAAACATCGCCAAGAAGAAACCTTTATTCATGATGTTGAAGCTTTGATGGATTTATCATAGGGATTTCGACCTTAGTTGGCTCCATTAAATGACATAGATGTCTCTTATTGTATCGTCTTCTTTCTCATTAGGTAATCTTCTTTCTAGGTCTCTATTTTAGCTACAAGGAAATAGTAAAACCCGGATATTATTCTTCATTTTGCTAGTGGAAAATGTCTCATTTTGTCTACTATCTCTTACCTTTGACTAGCTAACAACAAAATATCAATTATAGTAATGGGTTGTACTATCAAAATGGTGTAATTTTACCATCAAATTGAGGATAGACTTATTGGGCCTGGTTCAGTTCCGGACACTAGACACTTGGGCTCTATTTATTCACATTGCGGCCGGAAATCATACTTGTGAAGGTGAAGTACTCATCCTCAATCTTCAACGTTCTACCGGATGCTTAGTCCAAAAATGTGGGAGACGAGACGACAAACAAGCCTTCAACAGATTAATGAGTTTTCCATCCTTTCCTCCTCTTTACCTGTCTGCCGCCATTGAACTTTTCCACAAAGAAAGCAAAAGACAAGAGCAAACGAAACTTTCTTGAAATTTACAGGTCTGTAATCACTTAACGTTAAGGTGCAATTAAGTGTTAATTTTTTTTTCAAAAAAAATATAGTATAAATATAAGAAAGGACAATAATTATTGATGTATACACTCACATGAAAAATTAATATAATCTAAGTGTATTAACGAGTATTCAATAAAAAAACTCATTTGAAAAACTCAAAATTTATTATTATATGTACACATCTTAGACGTCAGATCTCCGTTGACCAGTCGCCAATTCAAAGGGCGGGCAATAATCTGCAGGACCTGAACGTGGTTGCCAAATGTGCAAAGACAAACGGACGACCACAAAGCACATGTGATGTGGCACATGACACTCGCACCCCCGTTCCGCTGCCGATTTACACGTGTCTGGTTCTTGGGCTCCAAGTCAGGCAATAAAAAATAATATAATATTTCAGAACTGTCGTACACGTAAAGCTCCGTTTGGCTGGATTTATATCAGTTTGAGTCCTTTTTTGGGTGCGGGCAACTTAAGAAATTGGTTCATGTGCTGAATCTATTGATGTGTTTGGTTTTTACCTGTAAAACTCTTCACGCGAAATCCACAGTAACACGACAAGGTGCGTGAGAAATATTTTATTATTATAGGGAGACTCAGGATAAAAATATATAGTTTAAAATAAAAACTTGCTTAAAAAAAAGAAAAAATATATAATTGGTAATAATTTTAATATAAATCAATATCTTGATCTAATCTTGATCTTGTCTTTCAAATTTAGATGTAATAAAATCTCTATCATGCAGGTTATAAATTTAGACCTATGGGTTTGTTTGGATTGCAGTTTATTTGTCAAAAAATATTTGCTTACATCATCATTACAATTTCCAACACACCTTTTTATCTTCCCAATTACCTTTTTATCTCACATACATCACATCACAAAAAGTACTACAGTAAAAATATCTCTAATAATTCACAATCCAAACAAACCCTTTGTTACTTCAAATATCCATCATCTCTACACCTTATAATTCATCACATTAAAATGATGAAAAGTCATAAAATTTATGTAGTAAATTCTAGGTTTGGGTAGTATCATTTATAAAAACTTTTACTATTTCTTGCACACATTCAATTATCTTTTTCATATCACATAAGTTATATTATAAGAGAAAGAATACAAAAGAAAGGAATCAGAAAAAAAAAGGAAATGAAATGCCAAACGGATCCTTCACAGAAACATAAGGAAAAAATTAGGAGGGGAAAAACTGTAACTAGAATAGCAAAGAAAAAATTTTGAAAAAAAGGGGAAAAAAAAAAGCCATGAATACAGCGGAGCACCGTAGAACTTTCTTCTTCTTCTTCTTCAGCTGTCTTTTCCCATTTCCCAGCTCTTTGGAGTGTTAGGCATCTTTTGGCTTTTCATTTTAGTTTCGTCGTCTTCACATGCTTTCCTCATTTCATTGGCTCTGTTAACTAAAACTCTTCTCAAACTCAACTAATTTCATTCACGTCACATAACCTTCCGTCAAAATCCTTTCAAGTAGGTAGCGCTTGCTTTCAAGTAGAGGAAAGAGAGATCGGCGAGAAGATCATCAAAATGCAAGGAATGGCGTTTTTGGAGAGATTCTCGAGAACCTTCCGTCAAAATCCTTCCACTTCTAAGTTGCTGCTGGTCGTCGCCCTCAGGTGTTTCATTCCTCTTTTTTTTTTTTTTTTTTTTTTTCCATTTTCCTTTCTGAATATTTTTTGGTTTATAATTCATGTAGTTTTTTGTTGTCTCTCTCTCTCTCTCTCTCTATTTTTTTTTTTTAAAGTTTTTACTTGTTATTCTTCGTTTTGGCTGTTGAGTTTGAGTTTCGCTCCTTTTTTTTGGGTTAAGATTTGTTTTAAGATTTCTGAATTTCTCCATGTTCATTTGAGCGTATAAGCAGCTAATGAAGTGAAAATGATGACGATAGGTGAATCATTTGATTCCTTGTGTTGTTTGACATTAATTTCTCTGTTTTAGCTGTTCTCTTTTCTAGGAGTAAGTGAATTAGGATTTGGAATTTCAGATGTACTCTGCTAGCGTGGAAAATTTGCTATGGTCCTTAAGGAGCTAATAATGATTGTTAATTAGGTTCTTAAGTTGTGATTCTAGGCTACGAGAAAGTGGTTTTGCATTAATATTCGCTGTGATTGAGTCAAAATTTGGTGGTTGTCTATGTGGACATCACAATAAGCAAAAGATTCACCCTTCTATGTACTTGATTGAACTAGTTGTTGATATGCAGGCTCGATCTTGGAAAATGAATAGATGTTTAACATCTACTGATGATGGTATAAAGCTGCCTTAGTTGTGTTGTTGTAGGCTCACGTTGAAACTAATGGTTCTTGCTTAGATATTACGTGTTTTCCAAAAAGTGAAAAAACGAAAATTTCATTATTCTAAAAGTTGCTCCTAACTCATAAATCCACTATCCACCAATGTTAACGACACGTGAAAATCTATTCAGTTTTCTGATCCTTTTCCCATAATTTTCATGTTCCTCTTTCCTATAGCTCCTTTCATGGGGGAACTACTCTACCGTGATTCACTGGATACTGTCTTAAACTCTATATCTCTTTAATTGTCAGTGGTGGAACCAGTGGCCTTGTTGCGTATTCTGATGCAACACCACAGAATAGTTCTAATATTGTTGATTCAGCTGAACCCGAGATTAAGAAAAAGAAGGTGGTGGTACTTGGAACTGGTTGGGCTGGAACAAGCTTTTTGAAAAATCTGAAGGATCCTTCATATGATGTCCAGGTGATATCACCACGTAATTACTTTGCATTCACTCCTTTGCTGCCAAGTGTTACAAGTGGTACCGTGGAACCTCGCAGCATTGTTGAACCAATTCGCAACATTATTAGGAAGGTAACTGTAGGGATTGATTAGACATTTGTTGGATGGTTGAGTTACTGCTGACTATTTGTTACGAGGATCTTCAAAGTTACTCTTATCAAGTGCTATTGGCTTCTGTTTAGGTTATTAAGTATTTCTTGTCCGTTTCTGGTGGTAGTGCATTTTTCCAAAATCTATCATGCAAAATTTTGTTGCAATGGCCAGAAGAGGAGTTCTTCAGTTCCAGAGTTTAATCATCCATTTTGTTCAGTCGTTAAAATCTTTCATGAAGTTATAGATGCAAAGATAAAATGCTTCTGTCTTCTATTGCAGAAAAAAGTAGATATACAGTATTCAGAAGCTGAATGTGTTAAGATTGATGCTGCAAATAAGAAAGTTTACTGCCAATCTAATGCAAATGCAAATCTGAATGGGAAAGAAGAATTTGTTGTCGACTTTGACTACCTTGTGATTGGCGTAGGAGCTCGGTCAAATACATTCAACATTCCTGGAGTGGTTGAAAATACTCTTTTCTTGAAGGTAACTTCCAAAAAAGTCTACTTATATGTCCTTGGCAACTTGTTCTTGCTTGGAACTCAATCATCTTAATTAATGAGTTAAAATGGACCTAGTTGCACTGAACTCTTATTTTCCAAATCAATTCAACTATCTCAGTTTACTTTCTGGTGATCCATGAAATGCAAATGCATTAGTTCTTCTTCATGTGGATAATAGTTTTTTCTTTTTTCCCTGTTTGAGGGTATGATATTATACTGAATGGGTCTTCTATATGTGTAGAAGTACTCTGCTGACAGTTCCTTGTAAATGCTCACCTTGCAGGAGGTGGAAGATGCTCAGAAGATTCGTAAGAGCATCATTGACTGTTTTGAAAGAGCTGATCTGCCAAGTCTCAGTGATGAAGAGAGAACGAAAATTCTTCATTTTGTCGTTGTTGGTGGTGGCCCAACAGGGGTGGAGTTTGCAGCACAACTCCATGATTTTTTGACTGAAGATTTAGCCAAATTGTACCCTGACATCAAGAATTTGGTCCGGATAACACTTCTTGAGGCGACAGATCATATTTTGAATATGTAATTTCTTCTCTGCACTTCCTTCTCTTTAGGATGTTTGATTCATACTGAAGAAAATAGTGTGGCAAGATTAGTGTAGAGGTTAACATGATAAAACTCAAAAGGCAGCCATGCGATATATTGGTTGACAATTTTAAGCTGAAACGCAAAGTTATGATAATGAAACTCTGCTTGACCGAATGTCCTTGAGTATCCTGTGAATATTGTTTCTATTCATTGGGACCTGTCATAGCTTCATATGCTGCCCTTGTTATTTCTGGCTGTAGCTATGTGTAATTCTTTCGTTCCATGCCTTAATTGCATCTGTGTATGCTACCTTCTTTTTGTCTCCTTAATTCATGGTCTATTATCTCTTTTAAAGTTTTTATTTGTGGATTATGCATTTTACTCTGTTGTTTGGAATACTGACTTTTACCTTTTGGTAATCAAAATTTTTCTTTGCTCTTTAGAAAATCATATTCCTAGAATCAATAGTATTCTCATATTAAATTCGCAACTGTTGAATGTGCACTAATGCAAGATGAGCAACTGTTGACCTTATGGCCAGAAACACCCCAAGTAACGCTTGTATTACATAGAGCAACTGTACCACGTTGCTTTTGTAAGATTTATTAACATAAATCGTATTGTCAACATCATTCCACGACATGCTGCAAGCTGTTTATGTCCCTCTACAGAGTTGTTCGTGTTTTGCCTAGATGATAATTGCTTTCATATTAAGCCGTCTCTGCTTGGAAGAATAGTACAGATCTGACTTCTAGGCATGTCTTGTTGTATCTTTTGGTGTTAATATAATAGAACTTTCTGATTTGTAGGTTTGACAAAAGAATCACAGCTTTTGCAGAAGAAAAATTTAAGAGAGAGGGGATTGATTTAAAGACCGGGTCAATGGTTATCAATATATCTGACAAGGAAATTTCGACCAAGGAAATCAAAACAGGGGAGATATCATCAATGCCTTATGGAATGATCGTTTGGTCAACTGGGATTGGGACACGCCGTGTCATAATGGATTTTATGAAGCAAATTGGTCAGGTATATTCTTTATACACCAGTGTCCATATGATTGAGCTTTATTTTGCCAACTTTGTGCAGATCTATGCAGAATATTGGTGCCTAGACATAATTGGTTGATTATTACATCTGTGGATTAAGATCCATTTCATTGTTTACAGAGTAATAGACGTGTTTTAGCAACTGATGAGTGGCTGCGAGTCGAACGATGTGACAACATATATGCAGTAGGAGATTGCGCCACTATCAATCAACGCAAAGTCATGGTAAATCTTACATTCATCTAAACTTCAGAAAAAAAAAAAAAACCCTTTTGTCCTAGTCTCTGGCACTGTTTTGGTGTCAACTTTAGTGGTTGACAAAACACCTAGAGTTTCTATTCTATAACCATCCATTTACATTCTCTTGCTGTTTAAAGTCATGTAGTCCCATTCTTATGTGAAGAGTTGACAAAGGAAGAAAACTAAGAAGCACACACTGAACCATGCACAACAAGAGAGCAGAGGAAAAATATTAATGTGCATCCACCCTTAGCAGCTGATTTCTGGTCTTGGCAGTAGTACCTGTTTCAGTTTTTGTAAAGCTTGAAACTCATTGTGCAGATATCTGTTGAGTATTTAAATGTCTTACCACGATTCTCCATAAATCATGACTGCAAAAAGAAGTGTCTACATGCAGAACTGCCCACGTCTCACCTATTTTTAAAAGATAGATGAGAACTCTCTTAGTCTATTTGCTATCACTGTCTTTTGGTCAATTCATCAGGAGGATGTTGCAGCCATATTTCAAAAGGCGGACAAGGACAACTCTGGTACTCTTACGGTCAAAGAATTTCAAGAAGTCCTTGATGACATATGTGAGAGATATCCTCAGCTGGAACTATATTTGAAAAATAAGCAGATGCATAGCCTAGTTGATCTTTTGAAAGATTCAAAAGGGGATGATGTAAAAGAATCCGTTGAGGTGAACATTGAAGAATTTAAATCGGCTCTCTCCCAAGTTGATTCTCAGATGAAGAGTCTTCCTGCAACTGCCCAGGTTTGTTAACTATGATGTCCAAATTTGGTCAATCGTATCATGCGAGTTACAGGAAGCAATATTTTTTTAGGATATTTTTACAGGTTGCATCTCAGCAAGGTGTCTATCTTGCCAATTGTTTTAATCGGATGAAGGAGGTTGAGACAAATCCAGAAGGTCCTCTTAGGTTCAGGGGAGAAGGACGCCATCGTTTTCGCCCTTTCAGGTATCAAGGGAACCTTTAGTTAGATATCTTCTGTATCCCCACTCATTAATAGTTCCACTCTCCTGACACCTACTAATGCAATTTGGAGAATAAGATGAAGTTGGAGATTAAAAAATCTTCTTTTCGGATGCAATTTGAGAATGTTAGCTTGTTTGGAGGCAGTTTATTCTACCAGATGATAAGAGATTCTTAAGAAACACCATATGAGAATGAATACTTGGATCAGAAGAAAAAACTGTCTGTATAGAGTTGGCAAAGATAGAAATCTAATGAAAAGTTGCTGGGTTATTGCATGAGCAGCTTATAGTTATCTTACTTGTGCAATGTACTTTGATGCTTGTTTCAGGTACCGGCATCTTGGACAATTTGCTCCTTTAGGAGGTGAACAAACAGCTGCCCAGCTTCCAGGAGATTGGGTTTCAATTGGGCACAGCAGCCAGTGGCTCTGGTACTCAGTTTATGCAAGGTCTGCTGCTCAATTCCCTCTTCATTTCACCTACTAAAAAGTCCTTTGAACTTGCAAGATCTTGCAATTGATACATGTCCACATACTGTTATGCTTATGATTCATTTGGTTACTACCGTTGAATTGTCAGCAAGCAAGTCAGTTGGCGTACAAGGGCATTGGTTGTATCAGATTGGATGAGGCGTTTCATTTTTGGCAGGGACTCCAGCAGCCTTTGAGGGAGCAAGGCTTCATTTTCTGCTTTCATTTACTCTACGGGCTTTGACGGAAATTTTGCTATTAATCTATCTCAAATTTTTCTCCCAATTGTCTTGAGCAACTTGGTGTCAATTGTTTTGGAACAAAGGCATTAGAGATCACAATTTTGCAGCTAGTTTGGTGTTAAATCTAAATGTTGGTTTATAGGGATACACAATCTCCCTGGTTTGTTACAAAAAGCAAGGGAGGAACCAAAAGGCAACAAAGCGGGTGTTTTTACCAATAGATATATTGACTACGCGGCGTTCTTGTTTCTGTTTAATTGGTTTCATGCTTTTGCTTGCTTATTATACTCGATGCGTGCATGATGTGTTGCTTTCTCTTTTTTTTTTTTTTGGGGCTATTTGACTTTTAAGAGACTTGTAGATACATGTTGAGATTACCTGCCTATGCAGGAGAATTCAAATGACCATAAACAATACAGATAAGAGAAGGCCGCGATTATAGATTGGGGCAAAAATGAGCGAGTCATGTCTCGTAAGTTAGCCCCAGCTTAGTGAAGGTGAAGGTTGTTAAAAGTCAAGACATCCGTTATCTATAAATTTGTTCAAATTGCAACAATTGGATGGGAATGTCGTTCTACTCCAGAAACATTTCTTCCCCAGGGTACTAGTATCTATTGTTAAAGACTTGGATAATGTGGCTATTAAGCATTAAGTTAACCAACAAAAAACAAAAAGTTTTTGTTCAATTCAATTCAGTTAATCATATTGGCCTCTTGGGTTACACGCAATAGCACTAAATAAATATAAGGTAAGGTATTATTCTAACTCAATTTATCCCATATGTCAAGAATGGGGCTTCTGTCTTGCCCCTACCACCCCTCCCCTCATCCCCACGAAAAGAAAAAGAATAATAATAATAATACTTCATAAATAAAAAATAAAAAAAAAGCAAAATTTTGTGTACCTATTTTAGAACTTTTTGGCGGTTTAGATCACGGAAGAAATAGAGTTTTAATATATAATCATTGAGCAAAGTGTAGCTTTTATGACCAAATAGTGGACTGATTATCCATGTACATTTGGAATATCACGATAAAAAACAGAATATGAAGGACAGATAGTACTGCTTCTTTACCAAGATAGAGTAACAAGTGAAGATGGTGTGGTGTACAAGGAATATGAGGTGAGTTACAGTCTTCTGATGCATTGAAACATTTCACATAGAATTGGGGATGAGAAAATGATATAGTAACTAGTGCATGTTTGGCATTCAAAACAAAAGCTTTGTTTCAGAAGCTTGTAGAGGTTCATCCTAGAGAATTGGGTTGGCTACCATTAGCAAATGTCAAGTTGCCGAGTTGCTACAGTTTTTATTATCAAAAGATATTTGTAATTTTTTTTCCCAAAAGAACAAAGAAACTACTTGCCAATTATGGAAGCAACAAACCAGGAGACAAGTGAGGTAACAAACTCTACCAAATATGAGCTGAAAAACGGTGAGAACGAGGAAGAAAGAGTGAATCCAACAATACCAATGGGAACTGATGTTAGTGAAAGTAGTAGCAATGCTATTGTTACAGCTGCTGCTGCAGTTTTTGCAACCCCCCTTGCGAAAGAAGGTCGTGCTAATGGTGCATCCTCTTCATCCTCACGGGTGAGAGCACCACCTCCTTTCTTGCTCAAGGTTTATGACATAGTGAAGAACCCTGAGACAGATTCCATCATATCCTGGAGTTCCAGTGGCACCAGCTTCATTGTGTGGGATCCTCATAGGTTTGCTGCTGAGGTTCTTGGAAAATACTTTAGGCACAACAACTTTTCGAGCTTCATTTGCCAACTCAACACATATGTGAGTATCCTTCTTCAATCATACCATTTGCTTTGTCTCCTGTTTTTCCATCTTCATGTAGACTTCTTTAATTATTTAATAATGTTTTGCCTAGTGTATGTGCTTTTGCGAATTGTTTCTTTTTGAAGTGGCACTTTTTACTGTTATATTAAGAGTTCTCACTCTTCTTATGTGCACTGTAGTACATAAGTTGCAAATCAAAGCAAGAAAACTTGAATACCAAATGAACTTGCCTACTAGTATTAGTATAGATGTATGTGAGGTATAATATTCTGCATATCTTATAAAATCTTCTCTTTGCTGTTGTCGTGTGATCTGATATCATGGTTCTTTCTTTGTCAATCTGTTTTTCCTTTAGTGACATGGGATGAATAACTAGAATTTTGAAATTAGAAAAGAATGAGACATAACTGATTGATGATGTTATAACATTTTAGGGGTTCAGAAAGATCAATTGGGATAGATTGGAATTCCAGAATGCGTGGTTTCAAAAAGGGAAGAAGAGTTGGCTAAAGAACATTAAGAGAAGAATTCAAGGAACTCAAAATGCACATCTATGTAAGCCATTAGAAACCGAAGGACAATTGAGTTTGTCTGGAAAGCAAAAAAAATTTGAAAGTCTAATGCAAGAACATGATGCGTTGAAGGTGGAAATGATGAAGCTGAAAGACATGGAAGAAAATTTAGTGAAAGAAATAGAAATCCTTGAGAAACAAGCCCAGTGTATTACATCCAAGCGACAAAATATGCTAAAGTATACGATCCATGAACTTCTGATAAGAAAAAAAAAGCTGCAGAACAATGATGTTGCAAATGAACAGGGATCAGGTGGAAGACAAAGCATTGAGAGCTCAGTAGAGCTCCTGGTTGAAGGGGGAACATCTCATGGAAGCCGGAAAAACTCTCCTAGGGCACAATCAGGCACGGGAAAGACTTTTTCAAATGTTGACTTGAGCACTGCTGTTCAGGAGGAGGAGGATTGTACTGTTTCCATGGGAACATTTTCTAATTTCTATACTACAGTATACTCATCGCTAGAGAAGCAGCTAATGGATGATATAAGCTGTGAGAATGTGCTTGAAGAAGAAAGAGCAAATCTTCGGCAAAATGAAGTCATCCATTTGGAGGATTTGATTGAAGGACCGGCAGATTGGAATGAGTTTGCTAAAGGAATAGGTAACAAATCCAGGAGTTAGGAGTTCAAGAATTGATTTTACTGGTATTACCTGGACCTTTAATTTCTTTTTCACAATTGAGATATCAGTTTCTCTTAATCACATTTATCTGCTATTCTATGTCAGGTACCTCATCATGGTGTTTCACTGGATTGCCATAGCTCTTGCAAAACCAGTTCAGGAGCAAATCCCTCTATGGATATCAGATGATGTCCAGCTTTTATTCTATCTTTCTTTTTCTTTTTTTCTTTGTCCATCAGACTATTTCAACTCATTCACTACTGATTTTGTCAGACTTCTTGAGACCTGTATTACTTCAGTTTGTTTTAAAGGTAAAAGATGTCTTGATCAATTGAACTACATTTCTTTCTAGTTTGTTTGGATGCCTTGCTACTGCAAAGGTTTGAACACAGCAACGACCTCTAAACATGGTTTCAGAGTGCCTTTTATTTGGAACAAATTTTCTTCCATTAGTCTGTTTACAATCTGGTCTGGATTTTATTTTTTACCACAATAACACCAGTAAATGAAACCAGAACTTTACTTCAAGTGTTAAAGCTACTAAGCTTGCACTTGTATCCTATACGGAAAGAGAGATTGCACTGTAGTTGCATCACATATTCTCTTTGGAGGAACTAAGTTGTTTTCAATTGAGAAATCCTTATGTTTCTATATGTTGCTTTACTGTTGTTATAAAAGCTCCCATTTGACAAACAAGGAAATGTTCCAAATGCAAGGTTTGTTACCCACTGCAGTAAACATTCTGAAACAAGATTTTCTGGGAAATGGGCCAAATTCTTAAGTTAATTGTGATTATCTCTCATTATCAATTAGGAATGGAGGTAATCACTATAAACGGATGAATGATTTTATCTCTTTTCCTATATAGAAATGGTTGTTAATCTTTCACAGTTTTTTCTGTCACACTAACAGAAGTTGTACTCATTTACCAAAACAAATAACAGGAGTTTCACATATCATCATTCCTCCTTGTCTTAATTGCATATCGATGTGCCTTGGATTATGAAAAAGACAACCAATTCATCCTTAAAACTAAATAATGACTAGATGGATCAAAATTCATACCATATGTCTCCTTTCTTTTCTTCAATTTGTTTCCTCTCAGATTCCAAAATGCTTCAATCTTGTAACAGCATCAAAGTTAATTTACATGACACTTTAAGGAACAAGGCCGGTTATGGCACAAAACTTAGCTACATCCTAGTCGCTTGTTTTCGAATGATACTTGGAAAGGAAAAAAAAGTAGACGAGGTAGATTGCTGATCTATATAAGCCTAGAGTACACTAATGCAGCTTCTATTAACAACTCATTTTGAAGTACAAGCACACCAGAAACATGCTTTAAAATTGATGTTGTCCTCCCCCCACTTTGATTCTTAGATGAACAATCAAGGCCACTCAAATATGGAGATAAAAATCAGATTGTACTTTGTTTACGAAATAAGTTGAAAGAGGAATATATTCTTGGTAAATAACGCAGTGATATAACAGTATTAGACTCGTTCTTGCTAAGGTTGGTAATTGAAAGATAGTGAATAGAGAGTCATGATTTCACCAGAGGGGGACTAACCTTTTTGATGAAATTTTACTTAAGAACAGCCACCGCATGCAGGGGCAGTTTGTTTAGCCCATTTGAACATCTTTCAACTTAAAACAATATTGACTACTACCTCATGGAATGCAAAACAACTCGTCAAGATACAATGGAAGTACGTGGTGGAGGAATAGCCGGAAATGGTGGGATTGTTAGGCCATCTTCGCTACCCTCCAAGCAGGCCTCAGAGAAGATGAAATTCATGAAGGGAGTGCGTGGTTTTACTCCGCCCCCCTTCTTGACGAAGACCTTTCAAATGGTGGAGGATACAGAGACGAACAACATGATTTCCTGGAATTCTGACGGTACCAGCCTAATAGTCCGGGACCATCTCAAATTTGCTGTAGAGGTTCTACCAAAATATTTCAAGCACAGCAATTTCTCAAGCTTTATCTACCAACTCAACAACTATGTGAGTTTATGCATTTCAGATTATTGCATACCTTTTAGAACAAATCCTTTTTCATAGCATGGATATCGTATTTTTAGATAATTTTTTTTATCATCATTAGAAAGTCTCTGTAAGAATTTGTTATGTCTATCACAACTCGTGAACCTAGGTAAATGACTTTTCTTATACTTATGCTTGCTACTTTTGCTCATGCTTTGTGTTTGCAGTTTGAATGTTAAATAAATTCCTCGTTGAGACTCGAATTTAACAGCAATTGGGATCCTCCCTCCTAATCTTTGATTGTTTGCTTTCTAAACTTAACAGGGATTCAGGAAGATTGGACTGAGGCAATATGAATACGAGAATAAATGGTTTCAGAGAGGGCAAGAACATTTTCTAATGAACATTAAAAGGCGAAATAATGAAGATCCAACAATCAGGAAAAGACGAGAATCGAGAGAACAACACGTAACGGCTGCAAGGCCTTCAATGGAGGTAGAGTTGGAAATTTTCGAGGATCACATGAATGCACTGAAGGAAGGAATCATAAGATCAAAATATCATATGGGGAAACTTGAGCATAGCATAGCAACCTTCAAGAAAAATATGAAAAGAATGGAGGCTAAGTCAAAAGCATTGATCAAGGTCTTAGCCAGAATATTCAGCCCCACCTTAGTTAAGGAGATGATTCAGCGTGTGGAGGAAGAACCAGAACTTGAAATCCTTCAGACCATGAAGAGAAGAAGAGTGATTCTACCACAAAGCTCTAAAACCACAACAAAGTCCACGGATGATGGAGCTTGTGGCATGGACCAAGATGATCAGGAGGCAACCACTTCAATGGCAGAATAAAAAAAAAGTGCTGATCAGAAACTATGGAAGAGGTTCATGGGAGATGATTCAGTTAGCGAGGATGAGTCGGAGCAACAACTGTTGAAGCAACAACTGTTGAAGCAACACTCGAGGATTGATATGGGATTCGATGATTTGATGGTATCCAAGATTGTGAATGCCAAGGAGCCTAATTTGGACGTGGAGGGTGAAGTTGTTGTTGACCTCTGGACGTGATTATTTGTTTCGCAATCGTGTGATCTTCTTGCCTTGCTTTCCATTTTCCATCTCACAATTGACTTACTTTTCAAGTTATTGAATCGTTAAACAAAGTTTCATCAATGTTCTGTAGGGTTTCACTTGGTGCAACATTAAGAAGATGAGAGAAAGCAGCTGCTAGAAGAGTTGATGCAGCAGAATTCTCTTCTTCTTTTGGCTACTTTTATTTGCAAGATATGCATTTGATATTTGTAGATTGGGGTATCCCTGTTTCGACCTGTGTTTGCAGCTTTTATTTGGAGATATTACTGGTTTGTAAAACTAACTAGTTACGTTGGAAAACATCTGTGGTGATATTATGCTAGCGACTGTTATTTATTAGTGTAATAAGCAGATATTGATGGTTGTTACTGCTAAATTTGAGAAATTATGAGTCTCAAATTCTTTCAATCAGCAGAGATGGCTACCTAGTACTTATTATTACTGGATGATGTCGATGCTTGATGCTGCTAATCTTGAGTAGTTGTGAAGCTGAAGTTTTTTTTTTTAGGTTCTTTCCAATTATTATTTCACGCAAAAGGCTGGTTTTGGGCCTTTTTGGCTGATAAGGAATATGTTGCATCAAAATTTTGTATGTTTCGAAAATGTACAATACACAAAATTGTAATCCCAGCAGAGTGATAGATAGATAGTATTTGGGTATTACGTGTAAGGCCCTACCCCCTAGACATCGAGTAAGGGGGAAAGTGGGATTGCAAAGAAGTCATCCTCTTCCAGCATAAAAAGATTAGTTAGGCACAGACACTAGACAGATACACAGAAATTGAAGAAAAAGTTAGCCTGTTGGTTGGGGGGGTTGGTGGTAACATGAGGTTCTTAAAGCTTTGGAGACAAAAGATAAGAGGGGTCTCTATTCTAATCAAATGATGCATAAGAACAGCCATCTACTTCGGGTTCTTGAGAAACAACAGGTTTATCTTTATTGTTCATTAGTGATGTCAATTCCCCCCTTTTTTGGTCAAGTACTAGGCTTCATAGACTGGTTGATCTTATCCTCCATATTCAACATGGGATGAGAAGTGGCATACTATATCTTTACCTGATGCCCCCACACACACTCACACAGAGACTTGCTAAATTTTTTAAGAAGGGCTGCATGGGTCCAAAATTTGTTGACTTTGGACGAGAAAACTGAAAGTGTTAATTCATCTGTTTTAGAATTTGTTAGTAGCACCAAATTAAGGTTCTTTCTTTTTCAAGAAAATCAATTTGCATAAAGCAAAGCCCCAATGACTAGCTTTTGGTGGAGATCATAGGAGGTATATTGAGGGGTTCTACATAGAATTTCTCCATACAAAAAAAATGGCGATTTTGTCAAAAGTGAGATTAATTTCTCCTTAATCATTTGGTTTTCCCTCTAGTTTTTTGAGGAAAAATGGCAGCTCAGCTCACATATAATTTGTAAATTAATGTTAACCTTTGCTGTAAATTAGCAAGCATTCATGTTATCATTACTTTATATGTGATTCTATTGAAGATTTTGTCTTATAAATCGTAGGTGCACTTTGACCCCACTAACAACTAGGTCATCTTTGTCTTCCTTACTCTGAAATTTGATCTCGTAATTAATTCCACATAATACAAAATTAGTTTATGATTACATTCTTGAATTGATGAAACAATTGTTGCTTTGAAAGAATAAGTATCATCATCTTACTTTACATCATTTATCCATCAAAAAAACTTGGAAACTAGAGGGAAGGTTGGTGTAATTTACCCTTCTAATTAAGATTGATAATTTGAGATGCAATTCTTGGCCAAATGATTTATGCTAGTATATCTTTAGAGAAATTTCCCTGCATCACTAACAACAGATTTTCACTCCACCTTTCACTTTTCTCACTTTTCACTTTTCTAAAGTAAACAGAAGAATCAAATACATAAAATCAATCCAACTAATTCACTTATAATTAAACTCGAGTAATGGATATAAACAAGCAAATCTAGGTTAGCAATTGGCAAACCTTAAACCAAAATTCTATCGACCCCTTCGTTTTAAATTAAGGCCTTTTAAAAATAAAAAAAAAAGACCCTTTTCACAATAATTGTCGGATGATTCGTTTCTTGAATTTTTCTTTTTATTTGTTTTTTCTAGAACAAAAAACAGGGTACCATGAGGTCCATAACCATCTATTGAGATTCAAGACAAATATTAAAGTTGATGAAAGTTACACACCACTGACCTTGTGGGGTTGAGGGAATCACGTGATCCCCTCACGTGACTAATAATTTTTATTGATGAATGAATGTACTCAAAACAGCGCGTGAGTGCCACCTTGTGCATGATTCTATCTCTTTTCCATGATTTTCCTCTTTTTCTTTTCTTTTTTTCACCACTTTTGGCTAAAAGGTTTT
Source organism: Coffea eugenioides (assembly GCF_003713205.1). Classification (NCBI taxonomy): domain Eukaryota; kingdom Viridiplantae; phylum Streptophyta; class Magnoliopsida; order Gentianales; family Rubiaceae; genus Coffea; species Coffea eugenioides. The sequence continues at coordinate 12,010,182 of NC_040036.1, read as the reverse complement.
CTCTTCCAAGGACTTCGAGAAATTGAAATGCATTCATGTTTATGTAGTTTTCAAGTTTCTGTGGAGGACAAGATTAACACGACTAGGGTTGCAAACGGTCAACTGCTCGAGTCCGAACTCGACTCGATTTCGAGCAATATCAAGTTCAAGACGAGATCAAACTGATTCAGTCGAATTCGAGTTTAAAAATATTCAATTTATTAGCTCTCGAGTCGACTCGATTATATATATATATATATTATTTTAATAGTAAAATTATATTTATATTTTATTATTTTATTATTTGTTAAGAAGAAATTATTATTTTATTCATTTTTTAAAAATAAAATAATTATTTTTTAATTTTTTTAAGTTCGAGCTCAAGTTTTACATTTTGATCTCGTCGAGATCAAACTCGAATTCGAATTTCATAAAACTAAGTTGAAACTCGACTCGATTCCGCTCATTTGCACACCTACACGACTATAGGATTTAATTGTTTATAAACGTTACAATCTTGGTATATTTGGATAGGAGATTATTTAAAATGTTATTTGAAATAATTACTACAACACCTTTTTTATGATTTGATGTATATAAAATAAAAATATCATTGACAAAACAAAAAAAAACTGAAAACGTGTTTGTAATACAAATAAATAATTTTTTGTAAATAATGCCAATCCAAATATAAAGTTATGAAAGGATAATGTACAGTTTTAGATATGTTTAAAGTTTTAGGATAATGCCAATACAAATATAAAGTTTTTCCTATGATGTTTTAATGAGTTTATTATTTCTTCTTCTGTTGCGCCTTTCACCTCATTATGTTGTTTTCTCTTTCAGCAACAATAGAAATAATCGTGAAAAAAAAAAGAATTTGTCCATTACATGTCTTGGATAAATTAATGAGAGGAATTAAAATCTGTTGGGTGTAAACTTTTTTTTTTTTTCCGAAAACGGAAATAACACACACAATCAACTAATTTAGACAAACGCAGGAGCAAACGAGAAATCGGCCCGAAAGCAATCTAAGGGTGTAAACTGATATGATGAATTTTGAGTGGCGTGGTTAGCATGAGAATATAATAATCCGCCTTTAAACTTAAAGTCAAAAGGCGGAGTAATGGAGTCTAACTTAGAGTATAGCCTTTTTAGTCTTTAGGCAAAACGGCTCCAACCCATCTCCTAAAGGCGCACTAGGGAAAATCACGCCTTCTGTGCCACCCAAAAAGGCTTAAATTATAAGAAAAAAAAGAAGCCCATGCGTCACAGGGCATTTTGATTTTAGAATTTACTTAGTCTTATTATTCTAAATGATTTTAGAATTTGTGAAGTTTTAGAATATATTTGGATTGCATATTTTTTAAAGAAAGACTACTGTAACACTTATTATGAAATCTAATATATGCGAGATAAAATGATGATTTTCAATATACACAATAAACGGAGTAATTGATGGCAAATTAATGGGAAAATTTTTTCTGCAAAAAATGCAATCCAAATAAGTCCCTAGAATTGTAGTAACGCTTTAATAAATTCTTGTTCATAAATCCAAGTTAACGCCTTCATTTCAGATTTGGAGTTCTTCAAAAATCGAACTGAGTTGACCGATCCTGATGGGCCACTAATAATCCAACTGGGATGCCAGCTTCTTATTAGTCACCCCGTCATAAATAACTGATACACATGAGAGCAACTAACTGACTAAGCAGCAAGATTGAAAGTCAATCCCTCACTTTTGCACTTTCTGGGATTAATTTACAGGATGAATATTAATGGAGGAGATTCCAACCCCTGGCTAGTAGTTAGAAGCGTCTTAAATGGTTTCTGAAAGCATTTGATGATACTTTTGCAGTGAAATTTTGGGAATATTTTCCAAAATAAAGGGTTGTAAATTGTAACTTGTACCTATACATGTTTGGCAATCATTTATTTTGTCTATTGATATTCAATTTGGAAGAGTCATGGATTTTTTCTTTTTAAATATTACTAATCATGAGTTGTTGGGAGAATCTAATATTCTTACTTTGTCAAACATTTTGATTGATTAGTGATTGATTTCATAACTGCAACATACACACAATCCCTAGATTTTCTTATGTTCTAGATCATCAACGATTATGACAGGGGCAAATTAAACGTTTGAGGAACCCTACATTTGCAAGGCCCTTGAAGCCATCCATCTTATCCAACATTTTGGTGTTGAGGAATGCTCTTACTTTTTTCCTTCATCGGATCGTAATTACTCATGACATGTGCGAAAATTTCAGAGTTTTTTATCGTGAGTTTAAAACCTTTCACTTAAAAAAAACACTCAGAACTTATCGCCTTTTATACGATTACTTCCTTTCTATTCATGAATTTTAGTGCAAGCCTCAAGAGTTGATAATCTGAGAGCCTCAAGGGCTCATAGTTCTTCCCCCTCTTGGCCAACCGAAAATGTGACAGTTTCTTGGATGCTGGCATAATAAATGTACTTGTTAGTTGCTATCGCTTATTTTCTTTTGATAATTCCTTCTTTATTTTTTCGATATACAATTTAATTTCAAGGAATTGAGGAAGTTTCTACTGAACTGAACCTAAAGAGAATCAAAGATACCTCATCCACGCAATTACACTGCAAAATAGAAAGAGTTGAGTCAAGTTTGAACAAACTTGGCACTGTCGAGCCAAACTATATTTTGGCTCATTGGCTTTTCAAGCTGACTCAATTCTATATATTTTTACTAAATTTTTTATTAGATTCAATTGGATTCAAATTCAAGCTTGAGTCTTATACTCGAGACCTTGATTGATTTAAAACTCAAATTTGAGTTGAATTCGAATTAATTCTAGCCAAAGCTTGACTTGGTTCCATTCTTTTGCAGCACTTAGATTACAAGAATTCTTTTCTTTCGTTTTAAGCAAAAAGAAAGAAAGAAAACTCGTTTATTCAACCACAGTGAAAATTGCAACCCTCTCAAAGTTGCAGTTTGGCTTTGTTAGTAAATAAGCCTAATATTTGCATTTAGTTGTTGAACCATGAGTTTCTAAGCTAGATCTTCTAATCTCACATTTATTTCTTTTCTTTTATAATGTATTGTATTACCATCAGAGGCTAGAGTCAGGTAAACACTTTCTTTTCTTTTTTTTTTTTTGGGGTTTCTTTTTCTTTCTGTGATCTTTGGAAATTTTCTTGATTGACCCATTGTTAACTCTTGCGAAAAAATGCACGTGGCAGCAAATAAGAGAGAAGGGTGGACAAATCACACACCAAAGTGTACATGTCAGACTTGTCAGTTTGCCACTGCCAGCTTAAGCTAAGTACTTAAGATGGGATTCTTTAATCAATTATTTAGAGCTTTCTTTCCTAAATTATTGTGCATAATTACTGCTCCCCTTTAATAAATTATGCTTCATCTCAGTTCTCCCACACTTCAATGCCTTTAAGAAAAGCAGAAAAAAAAATTTCAAGTATACCTGGTTCTTTTTTACTTTTTGCTTGTCTATATCCATAATATGCAACAAGGAGTGGTTAAGTTGTGCTACCCCTTAAGTACGGTCTTGTAGCCTTATTTATCAAATGTGGGGTGGTCCAATAAATTTCTAGCATTCAGCAATCAAGAACGCAAAAGAGGTAAGAAAGTGAAAGCTCAAAGCTCCACCCTTTTGTTCATGGCCTCATGCATCCCCCACTCAATCATCCACTTCTTACTTGTATAAAAAATTATACTTGCATTGATTTCATAGCTGTCAACTTATAGCATAATATGTGTGTGTAGTTTTTTTGGGCCTTTTTCTTTTTGTTCTACTGTTTCTCTTCTTCTGATTTCTGAGGTAGTCTTGAGTAGTTGTAATGGTAAGTAATTATGTTTCTTTGTTTTTGTGGTGGATCTTGAGTTTCAGTTATTGGGTAGTGCTTCTTGTTTTCTAATTCTCTTTGTGTTGGGGTTGGTTTTGTTTGCTTTAGGGGAGAGGGAGGGGGGGAGGAGGTGGAAAGGGCCATATCAATGCTTGAGATACTCATGAAATTTTGCTGAGTTGCTGCATTAAGTACTTGTCATTCATGAATATCTGTCAGAAAGGTTGCAACTTTGGGATGAAAATCCCAGCATGAGGTGTAAGCGTCTCGGTAATTCATTTCAAGATTTGGCTGTCATGTTAGTATCATTTCTTTGAGTGTGGAGTATTCCCAATTACTTGGTACTCTTTGATGTTTCCATTTTTCCTTTTGCATTTATTAACTAATTTTAGAGAATTTCCTGGAAAACAAATATATAGTCTCAGTGATGCTGTCTAAACTTTGGTATTTATGTTAATGAATCAGAACCAGCTGTGGAAAATGGATCCGAATATAAAGAAAACCAAGAACTCAGCAGATTCGGCGAACTACCCTGAGGCAATTCAGTCACCATCCCAATTTCCAGATGAGGTCTTAGAGAAAGTCCTCTCTATGCTGCACTCCCACAAGGATAGAAGCTCAGTTTCCCTCGTCTGCAAAGATTGGTACAATGCTGAGCGTTGGAGTCGGACCAAAATATTTATAGGCAACTGCTATTCTGTCTCTCCTGAGATTGTTGCCAGAAGATTTCCAAGAATTAAGAGTGTGACTCTCAAGGGAAAGCCTAGATTTTCGGATTTCAATTTGGTTCCACAGAATTGGGGTGCTAATATTCATGATTGGCTTGTTATGTTTGCGAAAGTTTATCCCCTTTTGGAGGAGTTGAGACTAAAAAGAATGACTGTGAGTGATGAGAGCTTGGAGTTCTTGGCTATGTCATTCCCTGGGTTTAAAGCACTCTCATTGCTTAGTTGTGATGGTTTTAGTACTGATGGGCTCAAATCAATCGCTACTCATTGCAAGTAAGAGTTCTTTTACGTGTTTTTCCCATTTATTTTTCTGAGTTTCATGTTTGTTGGACTAGGATCAGGTATTTATTTCGTGACTTATCTGGGCTCTGTTTGCAGTGTGTTTATGCAAACTGTGTTATGATTGATTTAAAGAATTCGAGATCTGTTATTTGAGTGTCTTTCATGTGCTTGTTCTACGTGTATTCGGATTTGATTTATGCTTTGTTGTTTATGAATCATCTACAGTTCCCTCATTGATTTTTTTTTTCCCTTGAGAATGGACTTAGGAGAATCTGATCACTGGAGGGGGGAAAAAGTAATTACTCTTTAGGGTCGAGTTTCTCTCTCTCTCTCTCTCTCTCTGAGTGTTCATGGACCAGAAAAGTTGAGAAAATTGTTTATGGTTTGATATGTATAAATTATCTGGGAAAGTTTTGGAGGAGATAGATAGGAGGGGGTTTTTGTTTTCTTGCTTTCCCTGTACAAAACAGAGTAGTAGTAGTGGAAGTTGAGTGCTTCTACTTTATGGGTTCTTTTTCTCTTCCTTTTGCTGTTGATTTCTGGATGTGACGTTTGACCTGTTGAGGAGCATTCAATGGATAGATTGTCCTTGATACCATAATTTATACAGATACGGTCATTCTCACTGTACAAGGCAAGCCGCATTTGCCTTGAAATCCGACAAGCTATTTATTCTTTGCTGGAAAAGTTGTCTTTTTGGCTGAGTTCAGATACCTCCATTTCAATACAAATGTTGGTCGTAGAAATGTTGATATGCAAAGATCTTTGCTCAGTTATTTGGTCCAAATCTGTATGCCAAGGCAAGTCTGCTTACTGCCCTGAACAAATGGAGTTCACAAGTCAAAATGCTGTCAACCTGGAAGATGAAAATTCTATCAGGATACTTTGGATGTCTTGTAATTCATATTAGCAAACCTGGAATTTTTACATAGCAATTGATTATTCGATATTCTTTATTTTCATTGATATTTCGTTGCATCTTGTTGTAGGTTTTGGTATCATTCTGTCTGAGGAAAGACCTTCTCTTTGTACTTATATTCTTTTTTTCTTATGAGTGTCTTTTGCTGCTGAAAAATCAGAAGGATTAAAGCAACTGGAAGTTATTTCGCTTTTGATTATCATTAGAGGTTTTACCAAATTAGTTTGTTACCACTACGTGGTTTCCACTGACATTCATTTTCATGGCTAAGAAAGAGAACCACGCAGGAAATTCAGTCTTGTGAAGCATATGTAGTTTAGTAAAACTTGGATCTACTCATAATTGGCAATTTGGCATCTTGTCATTTTCTTAGAAAATGCTCCCCGTCTTCTTCAGAACATGAGTCAGCATTAAAAATTATCAACCTCGCCTCAGATATTCCATATTACAAATTCTGACTCGTCAATTACTTCTGCATCATTCTTTGGTGAATTTCATCAATCAAACTGAACATTCTTGTACATCATATACTGCTCTTCAACTTTGGTGTTTCAACAGTTTATCTTCTTTTATGTCCAGATCTATCTTTTTCCCTTGATGATCCTAAAGCCTTCTTTTTTTTGTTCTTTTCATTTTCTTTTTTCCCTCTCTAATGAGAATATAACTTGTAATTTGGCTTGCAGGAAACTAACTGAGCTGGACATACAGGAGAATGGGATCGATGATGTTAGTGGAAGTTGGCTAAGTGCCTTTCCTGATAACTTCACATCACTGGAAATACTGAACTTTGCCAGCCTGAACAGCGAGGTCAGTTTTGATGCCCTTGAGAGACTTGTCAGTAGGTGCAAATCTTTAAAGGTCTTGAAGGTCAATAAAGGCACTGGCTTAGACCAGTTACAGCGCCTACTTGTGCGGGCACCTCAGCTTATGGAGCTTGGTACTGGTTCTTTCCAGCAAGAACTCATGTTTCGCCATTGTATGGAGCTTGAGAATGCATTCAGAAACTGTAAAAACCTGCAAATCCTCGCTGGATTATGGGATGCCTCTTACGTCTATCTCCATGTTCTATATCCAGCTTGTTCCAGTCTGACTTTCTTGAATTTGAGCTATGCAACCCTTCGTAGTGATGAATTCACGAAGTTAATTGCTCACTGCCCTAACCTGCGGTGCCTCTGGGTAAGAAACTTTGCGTTTGAAGTTGCTTAGAATCTGCACAATCAGTTCCTTTCATTGGATCTGTTAAAACTGCAACACTGAATGAATGATCAAGACTGGAGGATTATCGAACATAGTAATTGCTGACATCATGAAAACCATGAACAATTTCGTGTTCAGACATTGGCCAAGTGAACAATCTTCTCTACCAGTCACCAATCTGAACTATCAGCACAAAATATAAAACTTTTTAAAGTCATTTGTATAAAACTGAGCTTTTCTATTACACAATCCCTCATGTTTTCAATGTGTTCGTCTTGCTGATGTCTGATACAGTAGTGCACAATTTGTCTACTTCTTGATGATTTGTTTGAGAGGTTTCTTTTTACTAGTATCCTTATTTTTTTTCATACTTGTTGCTTGGGAGATGGGAATGCATTGCCCCTGAAGCTCAGATATGCACATGTACTCTCTGTTCATGACATTTCATATATACACCTCTGACAAAGCTTAAATTCACTTATATGCTTATGCTGAAGAAATTAGTTGTTTAACTTAGAAAACCTCAGTGCTTACTCTGAGTTGAATATAAGACTGTTAAAACCACCAAATTTTCTACACGTGAAAAAGATAAATTGAGATTTGTTGCTTGGAGTACACTGAATATGCTATGCTCATGGAATTTGCATTCTCATATGTGAATGCTCTGATACAGGTTCTTGATACTGTTGAAGACAAGGGACTAGAAGCTGTAGGATCCTGCTGTCCCTTGCTTGAAGAAATCAGGGTCTTCCCTGCACATCCTTTTGATCAAGATATCAACCATGGCGTGACTGAGTCAGGTTTTCTGGCTGTTTCTCATGGGTGCCGCAAACTCCACTATGTTCTCTACTTTTGTCAGCAGATGACTAATGCTGCAGTTGCAACTATAGTGCAGAACTGCCCTGATTTTACCCATTTTCGTCTCTGCATAATGAATCCAGGCCAGCCAGATTACCTGACAGATGAACCCATGGATGAGGCTTTTGGTGCTGTGGTAAAGACTTGCACTAAGCTTCAGCGGCTTGCAGTTTCAGGCCTCTTAACTGACCTGACATTTGAATACATTGGGAAGTACGCTAAGAATCTTGAGACTCTCTCGGTGGCTTTTGCTGGCCGCAGTGATTGGGGTATGCAGTGTGTGCTTGGTGGTTGTCCAAAGCTGAGGAAGCTTGAAATTAGAGATTGCCCATTTGGAAATGCTGCACTACTGTCTGGGTTGAAGAAATATGAATCAATGCGTTCGCTCTGGATGTCAGCATGCAATGTAACAATGAATGGTTGTCGTTTACTTGCAAAGGAGATGCCAAGATTGAATGTAGAGGTCATGAAAGACGAGGAAGATGATAGCCATGTGGACAAAGTTTATGTATATCGTTCTGTAGCTGGGCCAAGAAGGGACGCCCCACCATTTGTTCTTACCCTGTGAGATTCTAAGGTAATCAGTTCTTGGTCATCTTTTTCTTTGAAGGTATGTGCATGTGCATCTGGTTTGTGATTTTTTACAGCAGACTCGTACATATTCAAGAACACGTGTTAAGGTTGGTTCATTAGTTCATTGGCTGGGGCAATCCCTATTCTGATATCTGCTGTGTTCATAATCATATTGGACATATCCTGGATACGGCACTTTTACACTAGCAGTGAAGCCTTGATAATTTATTGAACATGTTATAAAAAACTCTTGTTGTCAATGCATTGGAATAAAAAGATGTGCTTCTGGAGAGTTCTGCTAGTTAACTTGATAACTTTGATGTTATTGGATCTTTGAAACAATCTGGTTGCCTCATCTCCAAGTGAAAATTGTAAAAATTTGCTGGCATTGCATATGTGGTACCACATGCCCCATGAGTTTAACTATGTGATAGGATATCAATAAATGGGTTGAAGCAACACAGGAAAAAAAAATAATAAAAAGGTTGAGCCAACACTATGGTGTTAGATAAATTGTATAAGCCGAGTCCTGAGTATAATATGCTCTTGAATTTGCTATATTAAAGAAAAGCTGCCAAACCTGGCTGACAGTGTTGGAGCTTTTTCCTCTTCAGTCACACACATCTAACTTGCTGTGAATTTGGATATAAAATATATTCATATTCAGCTGACAAGTTCAAAAGCCTGTATTGAATGTCCCCGGTATCTGTGCCCGGGGTAATCATCTTCTCTTGCACTTTGTGCTGTCAGTTTCCCCATAGGCTGTTCATGTTATTTTGTTAGTTTCCCCATAGTTTTTGAGGCACGAACAAAAAGTAACAAGTCGTGCATGCAGGGTTTATGCAGGTTTACGATGAATAACTCCCTAGCAGTCTTCCAGCTGGGATCTGATTATTGAATGAATGTTATAGTAGTGGTAAAGAAACTAAAAAAGTCCTAGTTCTTGACTGATGGCTCTTTCAAGTATATTATCTGTTCGCTTTGCATGGAGGAGCGGGATAACAACAAAAGGCAAGGATTGTAAGGCCCTCCTGCTTCAATTGCTGTGGAGTTGGTTGTACTTGCATCTGATGACTGAAGAATCATCATATATGCAAGCGCTCCAGCTATCAAGAAATGCAATCGACTGAGAAAAATGCCTTGCCTCTAGAGAGATAGATATATAAGGTGAATTCCAAAACCAAAGTGCCAAAATGAGCTACATCTTTAGAGGTGGCATGATCAAGACACAGGAATAGCCATTTTCCTTGAGCTTCTTCCCAGTATGTCATTCTAAAACTTCCAGTCCTTTTTGGCCCTCCTGTGTCGTGGTTTATTACTTTTCGGGGTGAGATCTTGTGCAGTAATTCCATTGTTGCTACCCTTATCTGCACTGGAATTACTTCCCCATTATTGTCACCCGGAGGAGGAGGATACTGTCACATAAAGAAGGAATAGTTTCTTTATTTATTTATGAAGATCCAATGCAACCTGTTCCAACTTCATTTTTGTTGAAAACAACATACAAAATTACACAGAAGAATGCTGTCTATCCTTGTTTCATTTCCTAAAGACAGCCAGTAAGACAAGGACTAAATGCTGTTGACAGGAAGATACTAATTCATCCCCCCCAAAAAAAAATATATATATATACAAAAGACAAAAACCAGTTCAACTTTTAGTTTTGTTGAAAACCACAAACAAAATTACACACAAGAATGCAATCTTTCCCTGTTTCATTTCCCAAAGAAACTGCCAATAAGACAAGAACCTAAATGCTGTTGACTGGACAGCACTAATTCAACAATAAATAAATAAACACCGTAGCACTACTTTACTTGAGTGCCGCAGGGGTGTAAATTTTTCTCTCAAGCATATCATATGCGCAAAAATAAGATTTTTAATTTAAACAAAGATTATAGGACCTGTTTGTGTTTAAAAAAAAAAATTTTTTTTTTTTACACCACCTGTGTAAGATTATGTAATTCTAAGAGTGTTAATAATTGTAGATGAAAAATGATCGGAGAAGTCCAAGTAGATCATATAAATTATCCATGTCCTAGGTCTTGAGAAGAGTCTGAGTGCCATTAGTGGATGGCCACCCAATGTATATCCCAAACCCCAACCAAATTGTTAGACCCAATAAGGGAGGAAGGCTTGTAGGACAACGGCCCACCAATGCTCCATCACCTTTTTTTTTTTTTTTTTTTCTGGCAAGGGTGGTTACTGGGGATGGTGAGGTGGCGGTGGACGGCCGAGGACCCGGGGGGGGCTGTGGAACTTCTATGAAGTACTTTTTCAAAAAAAAAAAAAAGAACTTCTATGAAGTAGCAAGCTTCTTTTGGTTTCTCTCTCCACCACAAGAATAAATAAATAAATAAAATTCTTTTGGCTTTTCAATATCAGTAGTTAAAGAAAAAGAAACCACTTGTAAGTGTAACCTGATTGGTTCTGCACAAACCCACTTTGGACAAACTTCAATATTTTTTTTTTTGGTTTATAGAGAGACTTCAAACTTTACAAAAAGGGAAGGGAAAAAGGATTGGGATCGAGAATCAAATTAAGAACCTCACGATCACCTCACCTGATCAATTTTCCTACCAATTCAGTTGGATTATAATTTGACCAATACAGTTATTAACCTATATATAATATGTTTGGTTCTTCAACATTACCCTAATACATTACTCATAAGTGATTAGGGAATGCTAACCGTTTAATTTGTGTGTATGTTTCTGTATGTGGTTCCACTGTTCAATTTCAAGAAAATTTTAAGCAATCTTTAGTATGGTAGGTTGCCTTGATTTGACCTTCTAGGCCAATAATAACCATTTATCTTAATTAGCCTATGAAACACTGTGCAGATCTCGTGGATGACCCCTAAGCTATATCTAGCATAAACCACCACAATGACTTGCGACCTAAGATGAAGACTGATCTAGCAGTTAAACACTATGCTAAGACCATATAATTGTTAGATATCAAGCAATTAAGAAGAAACAATCGTGTCAAATCACCTATCAAGATGTAGACCATAATAGAATCCGATCTTCTAATCTCAACTTTCTTGTATTATCTATCTACGGTATACGTTTGTCTGTTCAACTTCAATCATGTCTGTGTTCACACTTAAAAAGGTATTGTTTCATAACTTGTAAATCAGGTAATTTGATATGATACCTATTGGTGCACCTGATTAAACAATGTTTAGTGTGAACTAGATTGGTCAGAGAGCATATGTGCACTTGTGCAGGACATTCAATTCTATATGAACATGCTGCTGCACAAAGTTGAGCTTCTTTTTTCGTTCGAGAATAAGCAGTTCCTACCGACCATTATACAAATATTGATCTGTAGTATCATCCTAAATTCTAGAAACCCAATATATAGCCAACAGTTAGCAATCTGCAGTTTGGCAAATGGCAATTGAAGTCATGAAATGCACCATGCAGCAACCAAAAAATTGCACAACGCCAAGAGATTCATGGGTTTGGCTCATCTCGTCGCACAACTTCAAAGCTGACTAACTAGCAAATGCAAATGGCTGGTGGTTCCCTTGAGGCTTGAATGAAAAAGACTCGAGAGAGCGTAATAGAACACTATATATCCTCTTGCAAGTGTCCGTACCAACAATTGCAACAAGCCAACAGCCCTTGATCGGTTACATCGTGGCAGCTAATTAAAGCACATTTTAACTAATTCCGAAAGTTTTTATTGCTATACCCTAGTATTTCCATTTTCTTCTGGCACTATTAATTGCTAAAGGAAACTCAGTTGATTTTTATTTCTATGACCAGTCCATCAGGCTCTCATCATCTCTTGATCTTCCGGGGAATTGTTGCTTAACAACTTTCTTGAGGATTTACTTTGAAGAAAAAAAAATCTAACACTTGGACAAATCCAAGCTTTAACAACCCCCAAGCCCTTTCTAAGTATTAGCTGTTGAAACAAATTCAAGCCCTTTGTACGGCAAATGATGATTGCATTATTTGGATCTACTTTTTCGTTGATTTTTTGCAAGCACTCATTTATAATAAATTCTCCTTTCTCTCTTTGTTTTTTTTGGCCCTTTGTTTTTCTAGTGGTTTTTGCATGATGAAGTTGGAGAATGCATATGAGCCTATGAAATTGTAACATGTAGTAGTTTTTTACTTCGAAGCTAAGGTATTTGGTAGCAGAGGATGTTCAGTTATGAATTTCGCTTCCTCTCCACTCAAAGGTGTCTTGAATATGATCACTGGATTTTTGTTCCATCTCTCACATATCGCCCTTTCTACCTAACCTTTGGATCCGCATTAAAAGACCACCACAGCGTATAGTTGATGCAGCAAGCTTGTGCTTCTCCCCTCATAATTTCTTCACTATTAGACAACAACAGCTTGGCCCTTTATTTGCCTCACGTCGCAATCTTCGAAAATGAAAGATGTAAAGAGATGTTAAGGTAATTATAGTCTGATGATTTGATTTTCGCATAATAATCATCTAGAAGAGAAAATCAAATTTCCTCCAAGTCGTGTGCAGTAGAATGCAGTATGTAGTAGTAATTGCTTCACAAGCAAATTCTTTCCGAATTTTACTTTGATAAAGTAATGCACGTGGCAGCAAAATGTTACCATAGAATGCAGTATGGTTAGAATAATAAAGCAAGCAAATGGGAAAAGAAATTAAGTTCAAATTAATCTAATGATTGGGAATAAGACTCTTAGTTGGATTTCAACAAACATTTGATGGATGAATTGGTCGGCCTGCACGCTTGCAAGTTAGAAAGCCCTTCAGGATAAGTTATCAAATAGAATTGATGCAGATGCTCCACTACTTTAGTCCAATTTGGCATGGCAGTAAAGTTATTCTTCAAAACTTTGTTAGAAATGCAATGCCGTAGACAAGAAAAGCTGAAAAGCTCTTTCTATAAAAATAACAATCCGTGACCAACAAAGCAATCCATGCTAATTTTGTCACTTAGTGAACACCATTAATTAGTAGTAAATTGGGCATCCAATCATATCCTAAGTAGTACGTTTTCAATGTATGCTGTGTTTTGTGATGCCCGTTTTTCACCATTACTAAAGCCAATACTTGATTTGAATGTTTAGATATGCCAGATTACCAAAGCCAACACTTGATTTGAAGCAAACTTGACCGGTTAGTTCTGTTTATTTTTATCTTGTGAGGTGAGGATACAATACATAATCTTGATTTCCTAGTGAAAAGGTGAGGCACCGGAGCTTGGGGAATAGAACAAAGGGGGGTTCACATGGTGGGGTGAGGTGGTGTCATCTCTACACTGAGGGGCATTGAAAGCTGCTCCCTTCCCCCCTCCTTCCTTTCTTTGCCCTTTTCACCTAATCAAGAAGGGTGTCCTTATGAGGGTGGTCCATTGTCCCTCACGTTTTTCCCAGTTGAATGTTAATTGTCTTGCTTCGGCATCTTTCCTTTCCATACTTAGCCGTCACGCTTTTTGTGGCTTGGTATGTATGTGTATATAAATGATAAATCAAAGTGAACTTCAGCAGACCATTGCTGATATTTCCCAAATCAAGATTTTCTTTGACCTCTAATTTGCACTGGGAAAATGGCACGGGAAATTTGGACCAAATGCAAATTTGGCCTCACTATTTTGGGTATGGAATATTTTTAACAGGTATTCTTCGCACCTCAGCAATACTTAAGAAGGAAGGAGTAGATTTTACTGCATTTCCTGCTGCACTTGTGTAGTGCCAAACTGCAGAATCCCCCGGATTCTGAGTTACTAATCATTCTTGAAAACCTGAATATATCATTAGTTATAACGTGCACGAAATAGATATTTTCCATCCCACGAAACGTCTCTACATTCATTAACCTTTGCAAGCCAACTCATGCCCGAAGAATCACTAGGACCTATACCATAAATCAGGAAAAGGTTTTGACAAACGTAATCTACCAGATGAATGAATACAACCAAAAGAACGTATACAAAATTTACATTAATACTTTCTTGATGATCGTAACAAATTTCAGCTGTACCGCTCTACTTAGGTAGTTTTTTTTTTTGAATCACCGTCAAACCACACGATGCACCACACACAGTATAAATTTAGGACAAACCTCATATTGAGGCACATTGATGGAAGGCAAGATTTGAACCCTTGACCTCCCACCCCACAATTAATATGGTGGTCAACTCCTCTAGAGGGAGTTGGTTGCTCTACTTAGGTAGTTAGGTTACATTAAAAAATTTTAGGAATTTGTTTTGTGGTACCAAATTCCCTATATATCCGTAGGATGTCTAACAGGTTCCTGATTATTTTAATTGTACAAAGAATTTTGAGGCAAAACAACAATGTCGCTTTCTTCCTTGTATTCTCTCTTCAAGACAGCTCACTAGTTTGGATTTTTTCTTTTCTTTTCTTTTTTTTTTGGCCCCCCTGTCTTTTTGTTAAACTCAACGTCACCTTGTCATCAGTCCTAGACAACTTTCAACAATATGTTTAGGGTTAGGTATTAATCTGGCTTTAACTTGTACATGCCTATCTTATATATCAGTTATTATCACTCATGTAGCACCTAGCTTCACTGTCTCATCTTCGCCCATCTTCCCCAACAAGAATCCAAAACCCACAAAGATTGAGAACAAAATGGTTATACATTCCAGGTTTAGGATCAAAAAATTCGATGGGTAACGAAGATCCTTCATTATCACCATTCACCAGTCCCCCCTGCATCCCCAGTAATCAAGAACCAATAGAAAATGAAATGCTGGTTTTTTTTTTGTTGCGTGAACTAAGATGATGTCAACCCCTTTTTTTCTCTACAATTGTGTGTTAGGAACTTAAATCTTGTTAATATCCTTGCTATATTATTGCTATATTATACTAACGTAACCAAATGATTTGGGGAGAGAAATAGATCGGATGGATGGATCGTAAGAAGAGAATGTGGGTGAGACGTCTCGAACTCGGCCCCGTTTTCAAGCATTTAGTATATTTTTGTATCTCCAATTATAACTTAATTTATCCTCAAAAGAATGCCACTAAAAGGTAAGAACAAATAGTGCCATCTTTTTACTACTTTTACAGAAGTTATTTTTCTGTTAAACAACTTTACGCAAAGTTCAAAATAAAGAGAATACTTTCATCTTTTAGGACCAAAACTTCTTTTTCTAAAAATAGGACCAAAATATTAGATCGTGACAAGAACAATTAGGTAAATTAACCCATAGATGTCCTTCCATGTTAGAAGGCAGAGAAACTTCCGATTCCTACCATTTGCATATTTCTCAAACAAGTTGTCCTATTATTTCTCATGCTCATCCCTTAACTGTTGCAAACCCCTCAACTCAACCGACCAACCATTTTAGGCTCGCAAAATTTCATAATTTACCCTTCCAATTTCCCCTATTGATATTAGGTTCCCATACTAAGTATAAGGCCATAATAGTAGTTTCACCCTCCCGTCAGTTTCAGCTACATGCACTCGCTACGAGTACTGCAGATAAGATCCGGTATAGGAGACCTGGTCATTCTCTTCAGTTGATAAGATCCTTAACCCTTACTACACTCTCAACTGTCACCGGAATCTTGAATCCCCGGCGACCGGAAAGAAATGAGCATCCCTTTTCAGCCAATGAGCAATTAGTACCAATATGGGTGAAGAGAGCAGAAGCTGCCTAGACACGAAACAAGCCGAAAATTCATCTGGATCATCATCATCATCAGCCCTGGAACAGAGAAGTATTGAGCATGCAATTCAGGTCATATCTTCACTGATTTCTATCTCTCATTCCATAAAAGTTTTTGCTGGAAAATGGCAATCTATTCGCGACAAGCTTGAAGAACTTCTTTCCAGCCTCACGGTTATAGAAAACTGTGATTCTATTGACAACCCTTCACTTGTTAGCACTCTCAAGGCCATATTTCATGCTCTTAAGGATTGTGATGATCTTGCAAAGAGCTGTTTGAGGCTATCCTTTAGTGGGAAGCTGCTCATGCAGAGTGATCTTGATATAGTTTGTGCAAGATTGAGCGATTATACTAAAAGTCTCTCTGATATTTACACTCTTGGATTGCTTACTCAGAATTATGCAATAGTTTTATCAAGGCCGAATCTTGGAGCTTCGAAAGATGACATGAAGCTGTATGTGAAGGACTTATTGTCAAGACTCAAGATTGGTTCTGCAGATATGAAGGTACAAGCTTTGATTTCCTTCAATGAAGTCATTCAAGAAGATGACAAATATGTCAAGATTGCGGTGGAAATCGAGAATTTTGTCGGTCTTCTAGTGAATTTTCTTGATTCACATGAGACTGAAATTCAAGAAGAGGCTGCAAAAGCAGTTTCTGTGATTGCAGGGTTTCAGGCTTACAGGGGAGTATTGGTTGGTGCGGGGATAATTGCTCCACTGATCAGAGTTTTGGAAAGTTGGAGTGAATCGAGTAAAGAATTTGCAGCAAGGTGTCTGCAGAAATTGACTGAGAATTCAGATAACGCGTGGTCAATTTCAGCTCATGGTGGGGTTACTGCCCTGATGAAAATATGCAATAATGGAGATAATTCTGGTGAATTAGTAGGATTGGCTTGTGGGGTGTTGAAAAATCTTGTTGGAGTAGAAGAAATCAAGAAATTCATGGTTGAAGAAGGAGCAATATCTGTCTTTATCAAGCTGATACGGTCTAGAGATGGTGCTGCAGTTTCACAAATAAGTTCAATTGATATTCTTCTAACAATGGCCTCAGGAGATGAATCAATTAGGCAAATAATTGTCAAAGAAGGTGGGGTTCGCGCACTAGTCCGTGTTTTGGATCCCAGATTATCATTCCCCTCAAAAGCAAGGGAGATGGCATTAAAGGGCATCATGAGCTTTTGCTTTTCCTCTGTCAATTGTTTTAACATATTGTTAAATTATGGTTTCTTGGATCACATCATGTATTTTCTTCACGATAGGGAGGTTTCACTCCAAGAATTAGCATTAAAGGCTGCATTTTGGCTGTGTGGAACGTCAGAGGAAGCAAAGAAAGCAATGGGGGATGCTGGATTTATGCCTGAATTGGTCCAATTTCTTGATTCTAAGTCATTGGAGGTGTGTGAAATGGCATCTGAAACACTCTATACAATGATTTTAGTACCCAAAAACAGAAAGAGATTTGTGCAGAATGAGCAGAACGTGGGACTTCTTCTACAAAAGCTTGACCGAGTGGAGATGAATTCAGGTAACAGAAAGTTACTGCTTTCCATTTTGATGTCACTGACCAGCTGCAACAGTGCAAGAAAGAAAATTGCAAATTCAGGGTACCTCAAAAAGATTGAAAAGCTTGCGGAGTCTGATAACTCAGATGCAAAAAGGATTGTCAGAAGGCTTTCCTCCAATAGATTCCGTAACATTTTTAATGGATTCTGGAATTCCTGAACGTTACTTTTACTTCTTATTTATTAAAATTGCTGTACATCACCATTATATTAAGTGAGTTTCAGTTGTAATTTTAGGTAGATCTCCTTCTTACCCTTTTGTCTTCTGCAAAAAGAAAAATACGTGTACAACATCTATCTAGTTCATCGTAGCATTAATTATTTATAGGGTTCCATTGGAATGAGAATTTTGTATTAGGCCAATAATGCCTCTGAAGGGAAAAAGGGCGTTTAAGTAGATCTTTTCTATGGTTTTGTGAAGGGCACATGGGAATGGCATGAAATGAAGATAATAGGCATGTGATCAGTAGCAATCAATGCTTTGTCTTCCTTCAATTTGTACGAAGAAGAGAGTGATGGATGATATGGGCATTTGGCTGGCTCAGTCCTGTAATTGCTCGTCTTTCCTTCCTCAGCCAGTGTCTCTTTCTTTCTTTCTTTCTCACTATGTGTTGTGCGTGTAAATAACGTGTGCGCTGCTCCTCTCTTCCCATGAAGAACTTTCGTCTTGAAGAGCCAATGCAAAATCCATCCAATCTTGTGCAAACTTGGCTTCTCGTCTCTGATTCAAACCATTTCAAGTGCTGGCCCGACATTGTTTCAGTATTAAAAGGCGAAAAGAAACACTGAATGTTTATCAACATTTTCACCAATTTATGAAAACAGCATCTGTGTTATAGACTTAATAGCGGTCAATAATAGAGCAGTTCATTGTGAAACAACCATGGTTCAAAGTTGCGGTCGCAGTTGTGGTCACGGTCCGGACCGTTTCACATCGGTTTCAGCATATTAATCACGGTTTCGGCGAAACGCAAATTTTTGAAATATTTAATATTCTAAAAATGATTTAAAAAAATGATTAAAAAATAATTAAAAAATTAACAAAACTAATAAAAAATTAAGCGGACTCGGGATGAATTGAGACGACTTGACCGTTTCTATCCGTCTCGGAGACGTTTCGACCGAGTTCTCGACGATTCATTATCTCGGAGTCATCTCATCCCAGTATCGGACCCGTTCCAGTGACGATTCGGCCGAGTCTTTGAATCATGGATACAGCTGGTTTTAGTGCAAAATTCAGTGAATTATAGACACGATGATGAGGGAAACATTGGGGACCATCTTCTATGTCCACAAGCCATTGCAGTGAAGTTATTGGACCGGTTTGCTGGCCTTGTTCAAATGAAACTGCCCCCAATAGACCATATCTATAATCTATGGGAGTGGCGCAACTTTTCAAGTGAACTGATATCCATATGTCCATGGATGTTAACAACTGTTATGTTGTTATGTTCACCTGCAGATTGAAACGACACAAAATCCTGCTCCTGCACAACAACACAAAAATATTTTCTAAACTTTCTTGACTTTTTGTTGCAAAGATTCCTTGCAAAATTTGATTAAACGGCGCATCACGGGAGGCTGTTCCATGTCGCATCAGAATGTTGTAGTGGAGCAGCAAGTTTCGTGCACGTCATCATTAACATGAATTTCTTGATAATATGATGCACACGATTTAGGAGTTAGACAGGCCCGAGCACAGGCTGAGGCTAATCACGGCTCCTTTTCAACAGTATGCGGTCACTTCTAGAGATTTGGCAAGTCAGAACCCAAGATTATCACTTCTGTTGTGTTGTTTACAGGGTAAAAAAAACACCCTTTTGTTGTTCGGGACGAGCTAGTGCTGTAATTCTTTTATTTGGTGAGATACGAAAAGAAAATTCCCAGTACCGAAAAGGGAGATAGTTCTTCTCGATGTCAGATTCAGGAGAATTAAAGAAAAAAAAGGACCATTTAGGAGATTCCACTGCTTATATGTCCAAATAAGCCGACAGAAAAATTGCTTAGGTGGTCTACAATAGCCTATTTGGTCATTCATCCAACCATTAATAGAAATGAATGAATAATGTCTATTGCTTTGGTGCAGGGGTTCTTCGACTCGCAAAATATCCTAGTAAATGATAACCACTTTTGACTTCTTATGACTCCACTAATCCACCTAATCCGCTATTTCTTTTTTTTTATATATATATAATTTAGAAATCAATCACATAAATATATTAGCTCGCAAATTATCAAATACACATGGTACCATTATTCTAATTTTCACCAGACTAGACTAGGGTATGCACAATATCGCCTAGTAGAGATAAAACATGATTAATTCTCCATAAAAATTTTGATACTAACCAGGGACAATCACTGTTTGGGCTGTCTTCATGGGAAAAGTGCCCAAAGCAAACAGAAAGTTTGGGCCTAACCCATGGGTGCAATAGACTACTGGACATTACTTGGGAATGGGCTGACTGTGGCCAGAAAATCTTTCCTGGCCGAATGGAATCAGACCATTATTTTAGGACTCTCTGACCTTTTCCTTGCCTCATTAGGAGTCCATGTCAGTGAAGACAAAAACTAAACTGGACACATGGGCTTGACAGCAAATTGTGCTGATATGCCAAATGGCCCAACAATCTCCAGCAACTCTTCTGACAAAACTTGCTTCCCATGAGTTTGCACATGCGTTATGACGATTTCGCATTTGATTTAGAAATTTCTTTGTTATTGTTTTCAATGTGTCTTTGGCATTCACGAATTGTTTTTAAGTGCTTTTTTTTCTTTCTTTTGGCCTATAAACTGTCTGCTTCTAAGTTTTTCTGATATGAAATTTTATCACCCATTAGAAGGGCTACGCTAATTTCTTTTTCTTTTTTTTTAAAACACGATTCACTATGTAAAATTAGAATCACGTAAGATTTACATTCTACGGGAGAGTTGGATTAAATGATAAAATGAACAGACGTATTTTGAATTTTCTTGCCCTAGTTTCATATTTTACTGCATCGGCTCATGAGTTATTTTCTTCCCGTTCTCCATTAATATACAACTGGTACAACCTTTCTCTGGACTCAGAATTTTATGACGTTGGACGGAAACTTTTAATCAAATAGATCTCGTGATCCCAAAAAATAATAATAATAATAATTTCTGCCGAGTTTCCCTCACTGTTCTTTCATGATTTTAGTAGTTGAAGCCGCACGTTATTAGTTGTTCCATTTTAGCTGTATCCTTGGCGACTGTAGACAGCAATTTGACTTTGAGATTAGAGTAATGATGCTTTCAATAATGTCTACTTATGGTGTATTACGCGGTAATGTGGAGTACAATTACTGAGTTGATCGTTGCTAAATTAACGTATGAACTTTGAGGTTTGAATCTAATTAGCCGTTAAGAAAGGTGAATAAACTAAACTTTGTTCTATAAAATGTTTGAATCGCAGTATCCGCTATATACTATTTGTTGAAGTCAACAAGTATTTCTGCAAAAGATAATTTAAACTACACATTGACCAAGATCCATTGGTTAAGAAGTCCTGTTTTTCCAGCATAATTTTTGTTTCCGATACTTTAAGAATCATTATTGATGTTAAAGAAATTCTGTTAAATTATACACTTCATTGTACCAAGTACTATGCATGCTTTCTGCTCTGTCGTTATCCGAATCCTAGAAAAATTCATTGCTGAAATTCCACTCTGTCATGATGTGAAGTATTACGCTTTCTTGCACGTAATGAGCTAATGTAAGACACGTTCACTTAAATGGAAATATGTTAGTATATATAATTTGTAAGTACAAATTTATGCGTGTATTGTGTATTTAGAATAGAATAGCAATTTATTCCGAAAAATATTCACACATGTAATTCTTTTTTAATTTTTTCATCTCATGTTGTATCCATTGTACTTGACACATAAAAGACCACTAAAATGATTATAGAAAACTAGTCAGTTGAATGAATACTCTAATAGACATCTAAGAATCTTTGCATGTATCGTATGTAATGTTAAATAGCGTGGTTATGATTGATCCCAATTTAATGTTTCTTTTCAACAGGCATATATATATATATATATATATATATATAGACATAGTTCCTCTTCCTCATCTTTTATTTCCTTTTTATTTTAAGATAAGATAGAGCTATGAATGGCCATTGAATGTATTTGGAACTTCCAAATTGCAATAAACTTTCATTTTCGAATTCATTTGCATACCTAATCAATCACTTACTTGGAACTCTTCACCCCCAACAAAACCAAAAGAAAACTGAAAAAAGGTGCTCACAAAACCACTTTTTAAACCAAAACCAACAGTGTATGGATAAGCCAAGAATAGATCCCAAGAAAGGTTATGTTTTAACTTTGGGTTGCTTCTAATGAATGAGAATAAACGACACATGTCAACACAAATTGATTCGGTTGATAAAAATAAGTCGTTTTCTTACAACAGATTATGTATTCGAATTCTATTACTGATGCGAGAGTTGTGTAAGTGAGCGATCTGCAAGTGACTTGTTTTACCTCCAAGGCCCCAACAAAATGCTGTGAAAAGTTTACTCAAATGCATTCTTGGTTTATCCCAAATAATTGAGAGAACTATTAACAAAAGAAAAAAAAATACTAGCAAATTTACTATTGAGCATGGATGTCGACTAGTGATCTAAAATATTAAATGCGCTTCTGGGCTATAATCCCGATCTTTTGCCCCCCCCCCCCCAAAAAAAAAAAAGGCTCATACGAACGAAGCAGCTGCCCGAATCCATCTCGTGGAATATTGCAATAAACTTCTGGTGTGATTGCTACAACTCAATAACGTCTGGTGAATTACCAAAGACTATGGAAATGGCGAAACTAAGAATCTCCATGTTACACGGGAACGGTCAAATTTCATTTGTCCTCACAATATAGACTTGCCTCTTCAGAACAACCAAATTAATGTGGTGTAGTATTCATATGATGATACATCCTTTTCCCATCACTTAATTGGTTAGGGGTCAATGTTGCATCAATTTTCCTTTTTCTGATTTCTGAATTGTCAAACTCGAAACATCCTATTAGGTAGGAATTAATTAGTCTTCTCTCGTACTTGTGCCCATTCACAACTTGCATGTGCTTGTGTTTATTTCATTATTTAAGCATTTGCAAAGGATTGATGAGAGAAAATCAAGAATTTGCCCAAACTGTAATAGTTATATAATGGATTGTTATTATCATTATAATGTAGCTTAACAAAATACTATAGATTAGGGTTAATTGTGATATGCAATTATTATGCATCTCTCAACCTACCATTTTACACAATAAACTGTCACTCGTAGCTACTTCAATACCTTTTACTATCAATTTGATCACTTGTTAATAATCTTGGGTAAAACAAACTATATTTTTTATTTTTTTTGTGGTCGACGAGAACAAAATGCAACTTTCAAGTTGACGAATCTTTTTGAAGTCCACTGGTGATATAGATCCAGTAATCAAGCATTGAGGTAAAATATCCCCACCGTCCCAAGTGGTCCTTTATCGGAATTAATATGATAGGGACGGACTTTTAGTTTCTTATCACTCTAAGACAGGCCATGAACTGGCAGCAGAGCAGTTTCTTTCCAATGCCCAAAGCTTACGAGATATGTGGCAGTAAATTTTTATATATACATCGTCCGTGGATAACTAAAAATAAAAATCTTGCTTCATCACAAATTTTGCTTCAATTATAAATTAGACATGAATTCATCGGACATAATATGTTTTTCTTTTTAATATAACATTGGGACCCAAATAGTTGCGCGTACTCATGGTTTCTCTCCCAGTGGGCATATGCTCTCGAACGAAAATATTTGAGTGCATAGCATAATAATTTCCATAACCACGATGACTGGTTTTTCCACAATCGCTATTATATTAAAGGGATAATTGTAGAAACCTCCCTTGAGATTACTAATAGCTGCACTCACCTCTTATGAGGTTTCGAAAATAGCACTAACCTCTTCTGAATTTAAAATTTTGATAGCATATTCAGCCCATGTCAGATAAAGTTGCATTAAAAAAGTTTTTTTAGGAGAAAGATAATAATTTTGTTCCATTTGTATCCCTTTTGCCTCTTGTGAGGTTGAATTACTAAAAGAATAAATAAAATTAAAAGTTGGAAATAATTAGTGAAACTCATATAAATGTAAAGAGAACAAGTGCAGCAGTAACAATCGGAAGAAGTAATGAACACTTTCAGAAATCTAAGGTTCTAAAGCATATAATGTGTGCAACCAACTTCAAAAACTCGCCTTCACTAGTGTGCATAGAAACTTTGTGTTTCGAGCTGAAACTACAAAGGATTATTTACGTATTATCTTCTAATTACCGCAAATTTTTAACAGAAAAATTCTCAAAATTCGCCTTGATTTTTGCTTTCTTTCAACTTTTGTTTTCATGAATGTTTAAGACGAAGTGAGTTTAACCAAAATCACCAGAACTTATTTTGTTACGGAGCTTTACTTGGAGGTTTCTTTCCCTTTGCTTCTGCTTCTCTTCTATGCATACAATAGATGATTTGGATTGTCCTTTCAAGTGCTGTCAATCACAAAATAACACCATGTTAGAGCATCAATTAGCACTATTTTGTGGTGCCATTTTGTAAGTGCACTTACAGTGCCTAATCAGGTAAGAAATAACCATTAACTTGTTTAATTAGTTAACCTAATTTTTTGCTCCAAATTTGTTTACTAACAACCTTAACCTCATAGGGTATGGAAGTAAATTTACCCTATTTTATGTCAATTATAGACCCAAATTCATGTCAGGGGAGGTTTATGCAATTATCCTAAATTAAATGGTAAAGCTCAATCACCCTAGATTAATTTATCAAAAGTTGAATCAGCTCTAATATTGACAGGTAATCTTTTGTTATAATCCCAATTTTTCTTCGCCTCTTTTGGTAATGACACAGATATGGATAGATACTATGGATAAAAAAAGCATTTGGAAGATCTTACAAATCCAATATTGGAATGCCACCTTATTACTAAAAAATATTTGAAAAATTTTATGGCCAATATGAAAGAGTAGTCGCATTTCAAATATGTGATGTCACGGTATTTTGTGAATTATCTTCTTTCATTGCAAACCCTTGACTTGCAAAAATAGAAAAAAAGATAATGCCTACAACATTCACATTTGTTCATTGGCTGCATGCTTATATTCAACTCTTCTGACCATTCTTGATGCAGATACAAAATTATAGCACGTCACTAGCTAGAAATTAGCAGTAGTGTTTTATTTGTAAACCATTTAGCCATAAAGGCGGAAAAAAGCTTATTTAACAGACTAGGGATGTCTAATGACTGAATAAGGACACTAAGGTTCATGAATCTTGAATCAGACCATATATTATTAGTTATCAGCAAGGTTTATTAGGCAGTGAAGAATTTGGGTTATGTGAACGAAGGAGCAATGAGAAAAAGCTCAGCTGGCAACGGGTCCGGACCTAATAATGCACATGACTTGAATTTTTGGCAATGGTCCCGAGCATCAGATTGAATGCTTATGAAGTCTGAACAGGTTGTTCAAAAACCGAGGTCTAAAGCAATCAGGTGGGGAAGAAAAGAAGGAAAAATCCTAATCACTGAGAAAAAAAATATACAATGAGAGAGCCTGTATTTATATGACGTCAGAAAAAAAAAAAAAAAAAGCAGCCACCGGAATTTAAAGAAAAGTATTTGAGTACTTGATGGTTTCTACCAAAAAAAGGATGATGGCATGTGGTCGGCCCATGTTTCCGGAAGGCTATGGGGTTTAATCAGGGGATGGTCCGTCAAAATGGAACATAGGGTTTTAAAAACAATAGTTGACTTTGCCACATGATGGTGCCTCAGCAGTTGACTTCGTCATGTAAAGATTTTGCCCTAATCATCTTCTTGTTATCCGTTGAAGCATTTTTATACTACAAGATATTAAGCATGGGGGATACCGAGAATGCACCAGCCTCTATGTAATTTTGATTGGGAATAGGCCAGCAGCCAGACAATAAATTCGATGTAGGCTTGTAGCTTCGAACAACATCAAAGTTCAGACAGGGGCAACCAAGAAAATGTTTACCGGTAAATAGAGAAGGGAAGCTTAGAAATATATGTCTGTCTCTTCTTGGCTGCTTGTTTTCCTCATGTGCCATTGAATTCTTGGATAGAAAATTATCTCAAATATTATTTTACCTATATCGTAAACACATATTTTAACCTACTTTTTTTATTTTTAACCTACTTAAAACTTTGCTCTTCTGTTCAAAACTTTAGAGCACGAATTCAAGATTAATGCCCATATGCATATTCAATCGTAAATTGATCAATTTTTTCCTCATGCGACAAAATTTAACACCTATTCTATCCGTCTTTTTTAATTGAGCCGGGAGACCAATTGGACTATATGAAGGGTTAAAAGAGCAAGATCCATCTAGATCAAAGAAATATATTGCTATACCTTCATTGTGTTTTTATGACAATAAATTTAATGATTCGAACGCCTAACTTACAATTCAAGAGAGATTTTAAATCCGTTCTTAATTACCAACTTACCAAAAGCACGTTGGTTTTGCAAAATAATCAATTGATGATTGATCAAGTGCACGCAAAACCGACATACAACATGCTTGAGTCCTGCAACTTACGAATGGGCCAAGCTGTGGGTCCTTAAATAATGTTGTTTGGAACAAAAGCAAGTATGCTGCCATATCATTGACAGGTTATTTTCTTAGAATGTAATGGCATCAAAAGCAATCGCCATCACGAAAAGAAAGCTTGTTGAGTTGATCTTAAGTAGTTCTTAATTGTATTAATGTCTCAACTCTCTAGACTCAAACAAGATGGATGGACTGCCATCTTGATGTCTTTGGCTTTGACTAGCTAGTGTGAAATCAAGATAGTTGCATTTTTGTCCCTTGTTGCGACCAAAATTTCCTTTTTGGTTCTTCTTCCTTTTTTTTTTTTTTTTTTGGGGTTCATCTGTCTACGTTAAATGGGTAGATACATTTGCATTTAGCCCGACAACGAAGGTGTCAGATTTGAATTCTCTCTTCTATGCTTCAGTTGTTTTATACTTCTATATACTTTTAGATGATTTTGCATTCAAGGTTTCAGACTATAGCTATTAGCTGTCTTTGGCATTAATTCAACTCTGTTAATACCAAAATGAGTTACTTGGTTTCAACTAGCACACAGAGCTGCCCAAAACAGAAGAACAAGTGCTCCGTACAAAACTTCCTGTTTTCTTGATTTCTTCTTGTTAGAAAAAGAGAAAAGAAAATATCGATGTTAGAGATTCTGCGCGTGATTTTCTTGCGCAACCCACATAGACATACGTAGAGCTGAGCTTTCAGGTTAAACCGTCCATGATAAGAAAGCAAACTTATAGGCTCAACTGTTTTATGTTCTTTCAGAGGAAATATAGCACAAATGGTCCCTCAATTCACCATTAATCCTTTTCTATGTTATGTTAAACCAAATAGTAAGTACAAACAACATATATTAAGCAATGAAAATCTAAATAATTTATCTCTAGCCATTATTGTCGAATAGAAATTAATCCCGTATATTTTCTTTTCTTCCTGCTGCCTTCTTTTTTGGTCTATTCTAACAAAGTATTTAGAGTAAGAGAACTTCCAACTTATGACTACTATCTTGTTGATGGAGTACTACATAATTAATCATCGACAAAATGTCAATCGATTAATTAAAATATCAATAACTTTAGAATCAATTATTTGGATCATAATTGCCTCTGCATGAGGCTAGTCCCTAATTAATGTAAAACAATGCATTTGGATCTCTAAAGGTGATAAAAAAAAAACACACCACTTTGTAGTCTCCAATTCCATTTTTTGCTACTTCTGAGCCTAGAAAGTATACTCAATATTATGCCACGATAAACTGGGGACTAAATCAGGATGCCGATCTATTTTGCTACAAAAGAAAAGCATCAATCTATCGTATGTTTTTTTCCCCAATTAACGAATTTAGTGAAATAGCATAGTACCTGATTTTTAATTAAAAAAAAGTTTTTTTTCACCCTGATAGGTGTTCGGTAGCTCTTGGTTCTCACAGCTGGTTTCTTCGTAAAGTGAAATTAGGTTTGAAATAGAAAGAACGCAATGAAATGTTGAGTGTATATTGCATCTCAAACAACAAATTTGCCCTTTAGAAGAATCCAAAAGGAAAAAAAAATATTTCTGCATCTTAACTTCCTAGGAAATGCACTTTTTTTTTTAATAAAAGTTCAGAACCGATTGCTCGATTCAACTGGTTAAGCTAGGAATCGACAATCGGGATGCTATTCGGTCCCATCAAATGCTTAAACTCGATTGCTCATTAAAACTCGACCAAAATTGGGATAAACTGGAGAACCCAAAAAAAGAAAAAGAAAAAGAAACAGATTGTTTTAAAAAAAAAAAAAAAATCTTTTCTTCTCTTTTCCATTACCATAAGAACCAAGATTTCCAATAGCAAGCACCAAAAATAAAAAGGATCAGGCAAAACTTGGGGTGAAGGAGATGAAACAGGCGCCCGTGCGGCGGAATAGTAAATACTACTCCATAGTCCATACCACCGCAGCAGAATTTGAGTTAAGTGGGACGTCCAGAGAAAATTGTTGACCAGTATTTTATATTTTAGGGTCAAGTCAAGCCACCATGGTTGAATTCCGAAAACAACCGCTAAAAATTTTCCGGCATATTTGAGACTTGAGCGGTAGGCCAATAAATGCCTGCCTTTTCTTTTGTACATAATTCAGAAGTTTAAAATCAAAAATTCACGTTTCATTGTGGTTATCTAGCTACACGTAAGTATGCCTATTCAGAACTATTTATCTTTGGGTAAGTAAAAGATGTTGAATTTATATTGTTTCAATTATAATCCCTCTTATTTTATCATCTAACTCAACTCTCCATTTATCCAAAGGTTACTATACTAAAATCGAACTAATACATGATTAGTTTTTGCCCAATCCAGTGTTTGACAGTAGTATAAAATATGTAAATTTCCTTGACGAAATCTTAATTCTGATTAATTGTTCACCTCTTGAGAAACAATTAACATCGTTTACATTGTTGAATGAATAACCTGATCCTCAGACTGTAGTATCAAAGTCTAAAACGTAATTTCAACGGTCAGGAAAAGGACCTGCTCTGCTCCTGGTATATGGGGATGGTGTCAGCGGGACCGACGAGTCTTCTATTCCAGAAAAATAAAAAAAAAGCAATTAAACTGTAGTGGGACTCACGGGCTGGGACAAAACGTCCAGGTCTAAATGCAGGGCTGGAGGTGATTAAACGTGGCCCAATTGCTTCGTGATTTTTATTTTTCCTGTAAATGGGGATGCGAAGTTTGGAGTTTCGCCCCACTTTTTTTTTCCCTTTGGTTGGTTGATGCAAGCTTTTACCAGAATGCAGTTGCTTTCTTTCTGCCTTGGAAGAGGACAGGGAAACTGCGCAAGTTTTTCTTCAAGAAAATCATACATGCATCAATTGACAACGCAAAATGTTCAAGTGGGCGGTCTATTGTGATCCCACTCAGTAAACACCAAATCATACTGCTACCACTTGGTTTTAGTTTAGTAACTGGTAGCTCCACTTTGTTAATCATATATTGCATTAAAGAAGAGGAACCTGTCAAGCTTGAGATAATGCATATGCTTTAAATCTTGATACCTTTCATCAATTTGACTAACCTTTGCATTTTTCTACTTAGTTTGATAGAATAATTAAGTAGAATCAAGTAGTAATAGACGCTCTCCCTGGGTTAGCTCATCCGGTAGCAAGCGCCTCTTCAGGCCACGCTTACTAGGTTTCGAGTCTTGCCTGGGACTACCATGTTCGAGGGGATAGGGCCTCCCCTCTCAGGTCACAGGGGATTAGTTGGGCCGAAAGCCCGGATACCCCCTGTGTCTGAAAAAAAAAAAAAAGAAGAAGTAGTAATAGACAGCGTGACTACAACCTAAAAACCCAAGCACAGCTCTAAGCTATCAACTCTATTTTGCCATTGCAAAGAGTCCCATCCCATAGACACGTATGGTGAGGGGCAACATTAGGCAGGTGATGGTGCATAAAATTTGCAAAGAACTAGTTGTAATTTACTTTTATTTTTGGATTTTCCAATAGAAAAATCCAAAAAAAGAAGAAGAAGAATGTTTGTTAAAGTTTTTGGCAATCTTAGGATTGAAAATATTTCAAAACTTTGATCACTTTACGGAAAGAAAAACTTGAGGTGATGAACTATTCCCTAGCGTCGATTCATGAAATTAATTTGATGATTTTTCATTATACACCTTATAATCATTTCAAGCCGGTCCAACTTCCATAACATGTGACGATTTTTTTTTTTTTTTGATGCAAGTGAAATTGTTTTTGTGATACCAAATGGACGTGTAAATTGCAATCCACACAAGAGATTTATGTTTTGCACAAATAGTCATTACGATTAGGGAAATGACTAATGTGTGCATTGAATTTTTTTTTTTTTTTTTTTTTGGGTATAAGAAAGCGTGTGCTTTGATGGACATGATGGTACCGAACATTAACGAAGGAACTTTTTTTTTTTTTTTTTTCAAAATTTTAGCAAAGGAGTTGAAGAGAGTCACGTTTGGGGAATCTAAGCCAATAACTGCGACGTTATCCAAACACAGATAAAGGTGAAAATTTGGATAAAGGTGAAAATTAGGTGGACAGTGATTTTGATGACTCAGCATAATCCATTTCCCACATATACATATACTGCTTACGGGGAATTTTAGGAGTCATATCTCCCACCGACATGTTCTAGTTCTAGTATGCTTAACTTCCTCAATAGTGATTAATAGTTAATCCAAATCATAAATTTCTTTCCATTCCCATGCTTCTACGTTAATTTGTTTATCCTTCCTCTGTTGTTTTCTTTTTCTTTTTCTTTTTCTTGTCTTTTCTTAAAGTCCAATCTGTCAACCTCTAAAATCCAATTTAATTAATTAGTAGAGATATTAACAGTTAATCTTGGACCCTTTGTTTTTTTTAAGTCTATCTACAAAAAAGTGAATAAAAATGACAATATTTATATAGGATAGGCACAAATATTAAATTTCTAAAATCAAGAAGTTGGAAATCTCTTAATTTATTTTTGTTGCTTAGATCATATCGCTTAGTATAGTATAGGATTTTCACATAAATTAGCTTGAACTTGAACCTAAGATTTTCGAGTCATCGGAATCTTCGTGATTTGAGGTCAATGCATTAAGAGCCTACAAGTTGTTCCTGCTCTGCAAAAGCTTTTAGCTTTTCCTACCCCTCTTTAATCCACTAGTGATGTTGACACACTCTGAAATTTGCGTTTGGATTGCAATTTTCCTACCTCTCTTTAATGCACTTGAATCACTGCAATACATTTTCTATGAAAATTTCAAAAAATTATAATTCAAACACAACCTTAAGGCCTTTATAATTAAGAAGTACAGGAAAAACAAGTCCCTGTGAAAAACAATTTTTTTTTATGTGAAGACTTTTAGATTTCAGCCCACTCCCAACCTTCTTGTAAGATACAGATAAAAAAAAAAAAAAAGCACGATGACTAAACACTGATGTGTCCATGCCAGCAAATCCAAGATGGCAACTTCCCAGCTTCAATTTGCAATTTGCAGCAACTCTCCGAAATCCGAGTTCCCACTGTCCTATGAACTGTAAAAGATCTATGATTACTTGGACGGTAGAAGTCTAATCTTTCGGTTCATATCTTATCCACATTGCAATGCCACAAAATTAAGCCAAAGATTACCCAATTATTTTACATCCCAATTGGACAAAGAATATTGAAAGATACACTCTTTAGTACCGTTACAATTAAGGGCTTTTTGTTTTCTTCCTTTTGCTTTTTGGGTCCACTTGTCTTGTATACTAACCCAAGATAATTCTATTACCATAATAATTATAATCCTTGGGACGAATGGTTTAATCTGATAAAATACGATAAAATAGGCCTTCATCTTTTTATTGACAGCTAAATTCTCGTCGGCTTACGAAATACTTGCACACTCTTTCCATCTATATATACTCCCTACAACTCCCTTGCAAGACCTCCCATTACTGGTTCCTTTTTCTAAGCCGTCACATCTTTATTTCTTTCTGGTCTCCCTTATACTATATTAGTCCTTCTCTCCATCAGCCCTTCATCAATTCTTTCTGTGAGAAACTTGTTTCTGCATAACTTGTGTTGATAATATTGTAGAGTTGGTTAGGCTTAGAAGAACTGCCAAAACATGGCCGGAGGTGGCTTCGTAGGTCCCGACGGAGGGAAAGCATATCCCGGAAACCTTACTCTTTTTGTTACCGTAACATGCGTCGTCGCAGCCATGGGTGGATTGATCTTCGGTTACGATATTGGAATTTCAGGTCTGCATTTACCCATGTCCTGCTGGAAAAAATAACATAACGCCTCCCAAAACTGTTTTCTTTCTTTTCTCTTTCTTTTTTTTCCTTATTTGAAGAAAAAATATTTTGTTAGTTTTGATTATGATTTTAACTGATCATGGATTGGACTGAATATTGATGCAGGTGGGGTGACATCCATGGATTCGTTTCTGCATAAGTTCTTCCGATCAGTATATGACAAAAAGAATAATGACAAGTCAACAAACCAGTACTGCAGATTTGACAGTGAAACTCTAACCATGTTCACGTCATCTTTGTACTTGGCTGCACTGGCTTCATCCCTTGTGGCTTCAACTGTGACCAGGAGAATGGGGAGGAAGTTGTCAATGCTTTTCGGGGGAGTTCTGTTTCTCGCCGGGGCTTTGGTCAATGGCTTTGCTCGGAAGGTTTGGATGCTGATTGTCGGTCGTATTCTCCTTGGTTTTGGTATTGGATTTGCCAATCAGGTAATAATATAGTTTAGTTCAGATTCTCCTTTTTACTCGAGAACAAAATCATCCTTTCTTTTACCTCCTTTTTTCAGTGTGAGTTTCGGAGTTTGGTGTGCAAAAGTTGTGGAATTCTTTGGGTTCGGATAAAGAGATTTGCACCCTTGGTCTGTTCTGTTTTGATGTGGTATGAGTTGTTTATGCGGAACAAAGAACCTTTTTTTTAAAAAAAAAAAAAAATTCCTTTTTCTAAAAATTCGCATCTTCTAATTTTGAGGGCTTGTTTGGCTGTCTCAAGATTATTTTTTTTTTTTTTTTCAGTTTTGGTTTGTTCCTTGTATGGTTAGTATAGAGGTTTTGAACCAAAAATTGACTTGCGAACTTACAAGTTGTTGGTCAAAAAGCTGTGTGTCCCAGATCTGATTCGGAGTTTATTGCACAGATCATGCGATTTAAGTAGGTTAAGTTATTGACACGCAGGACAGCAATGGAATGAGTACCAATCTAGTCGTCTTGGGCTAAAATCAGGCTGGCTATTTCGCTTAATTTTTGCTACGATACCTACACTGGTATAAATTCAAGATTTGATGAGCTGTAGAATTTTTCAGTCAAGTCTTTCATGGGGTCGACTCAGTTGAATAAAATAGCAATCCATCATTTTTATGGTTGTGGAAAAAAATGAAACACCATTTTTTTTCTTGGTAAATGGTTGGGTGATACTTGTAGGTGTGCACGTTTTTCTTCGCATATGACTTCTGCAGAGGGCCCTCACCTCCCCACCTTAGTTACCAGTGATGGCAACGGCGTTTAATATTTGCAAAAAGTGACAAATTGAATTGAAAATGAAAGGCCCCTTTTCTGTTTTTCTTGGCTTCAATTATAAAATTGTTGTCCTCCTCCTCGAAATACGACGAGAACATGAGGTCCCTTAGACCACGGCATCCTTTTTTTTTTTTTGACACTTTTTAATCTGTTTTCCAGTAATTTTAATGTATGATGAAAATATACGAGTAAAAAGTTAGCTAGCAGTTATGAAATTGACATTTTTACTGGTTTTCTTTTCTACAGTCTGTGCCTTTGTACCTGTCTGAAATGGCTCCCTACAAGTACAGAGGCGCATTGAACATTGGGTTTCAATTGTCCATCACGATTGGTATTCTGGTGGCAAATGTGTTGAATTACTTCTTTGCAAAAATTAAAGGCGGATGGGGTTGGCGACTGAGTTTGGGAGGTGCAATGGTGCCGGCCCTGATCATAACAGTTGGATCACTAATCCTTCCGGAGACACCTAACTCAATGATCGAACGCGGACAAACAAATGAAGCCAAAGCCAGGCTGATAAGAATCAGGGGTATTGACAACGTTGATGAAGAGTTCAATGACTTGGTTGCAGCCAGTGAGGCCTCCAAGATGGTGGAACACCCCTGGAGGAACATCTTGCAGAGGAAGTACAGGCCACAACTTACGATGGCCATCGCCATTCCATTCTTTCAACAGTTTACTGGGATTAACGTGATTATGTTCTATGCTCCTGTCCTTTTCCAAACAATTGGATTTAAAAGCAACGCTTCTCTTATGTCTGCTGTAATTACTGGAATTGTGAATGTTGTTGCAACTATGGTTTCGATTTACGGTGTGGATAAATGGGGTAGGAGAGCGCTTTTCCTTGAAGGTGGCGTACAAATGCTCATCTGCCAGGTACCCCCCGCCCCCCACCGAAAAAAAATCACCCAATTAATGCCTAATTCTCTTTTGGAATCGAAGAAAACGGTTCTGGTTCTGGTTTTAACACTTGAATAACTTTGCTTGATTCGCAGATCATCGTGTCAATTTGCATTGGTGTGAAGTTTGGTGTCAATGGAGTTCCTGGCGATTTACCAAAGTGGTATGCAGTTGTGGTGGTGCTGTTCATATGCATATACGTCGCTGGATTTGCTTGGTCTTGGGGACCCCTTGGATGGCTGGTGCCTAGTGAGATTTTCCCACTTGAGATCAGGTCTGCTGCTCAGAGTGTTAACGTTTCAGTGAACATGCTCTTCACTTTTCTGGTGGCCCAAGTGTTCTTGAATATGCTCTGTCACATGAAGTTTGGGCTGTTCCTCTTCTTTGGGGGATTTGTCCTGGTAATGACCATCTTCATATACTTCTTCTTGCCTGAGACTAAGAACATACCAATTGAAGAGATGCATATGGTCTGGAAGCAGCACTGGTTTTGGTCCAGGTACGTGACAGAAGGTGATTATCCCAATGGAGGTATCAAGGACGTTGAGCTGGGGCCGACCAAGCGAGTATAAAAAAGGGCCAGATGAATCATAAATTACTCAGTGAAGAGGACGCAGAAGCTGCATTGTTTTTATTCAGTTAGGAAGTATAAATTTGTCCCTTCTGCTGTTATAATTGATTGACAGTGATATATAGAAGTGTTTTCAAATTTAAATATGTTAGCATTAGACACTGTTGAATTCCAACATCAAAATGTTATATGTAAATTGTGTTATGTTTTACCAGCCCTCTTTGCTAGCTTTTTTATTTTATCGATTTTAATCCTCCATAGTGACTGTAATAATATGTTCTTGTCTATTGTATCCTCTCTGGAGAAAAAACACCAATCAACAAAAAGGAAGCAAGAAACCGTCCACATCTTTCATCGATCCACAAAATTCTGTTGCAATGCAAGCAATTATGCTTTCAAAAAATGAGCTCCAAACCAAACTATCAAAGATCGAACGGTAGGTTCCCCTTAGAGATAGAATTTAGCCAAATCAATTCGGTGCTAAAACCTTGCTTAAGCAAGGAAAGTGTTTCGAGGTGCAGAATGCATGTTTCCCGGTTTCAATCCTGTTGTATTTGCTTTTCTTGCGGGACATTCAAACAGCACTTTGCTAGGCTTTTCCCAACGGTTAGCTTAGCCCACTATTGAGGTCATATACTCAAATTGCCCCTTTTGTACCAACCAAAAACCCACCTTTTTTTCTTGGTTTTTTTTTTTTGGGGTGAAGAAGATAATTGTATTTATGGAGATAGAGGTGTCAAATAGCTACAAAACGTGGGGAAAATCCCACATTTTTCTATTGTTTGCATTTATGTTTCTACCAGAATACTGTAACACAGGAAAAGCGAGTACTTCCGCTCCTTACAAATGCAGGCCATGGGAAGGCATTATGGCACCGAAACTCACCACCATATTGAACTGGTCATGGCAGGGATAACATGACTGTTTTATTTTATCTTCCCCTCCGGGGAAAAAAAAAGGTCAAAAACTAGGCAGAAATAAGTACTTGGGTACACGAGTATGGCACTATTATAGTAAAGAAGATAGAAAATACAAGGCATCAGGCATTGAAGTTGCAGGCTTCCATGTCCCACTGCCCAACTGCTAGAAATTTTGATAGGTATTTGCAAAATTTAGGACACTTTCCAAAAAAGAAGAGAGAGAGAGAGAGAGAGAGATTATTTTTATTAGGAGATTGGAGTTAAGACTGTCAATGGGTCGGGTTTGGACCCGGATTCGATCCAGATCCGATAAGTTTTTTTGGGTTTGAGTTGAAAAATAATTCTGATACTCGAACCCGAATCTGAATCCATTTACTCTAACAAAAACGAATCGGATACGGAATATAAGATTTCGACCCGTATTCGATCCGGATCCGAACAATATATTAATAATTATAAAATATAAATATTTCTAAATACATTGTTTTACCAAATTAACAATTTAGTAATGACTTTGTAGAATGATTTGTGGTTAGTTTTAGATTAACTATTGCGAGTTATTTGTGATTTAGTTTTGTAATTTGATTTGTTTAAGTTTGGAGATTAGATTTGTGATTGGTTTTTTATTTAATTTTGAAATATTTATATTTGGACCTTTTAGACCCGGATGCAACCCGAACTCGTCGGACCCAGTTTCGAACTCTAAAGTCAAGGCCCGTCGAGTATATGGGTCGGGTTCAGATCTACTACATAAAAATGGGTCCGGATCCGAAACTATAAATTTTGATCCAAACTTGACCCGTTGACACCCTTAATTGGAGTCCACTAAAACAGTTTGATCAATTCTAATCAACTCGAGACACTTTAAAAAGTGGAAAGATGAGTTAGGTGGTACGAGAGACAAAGCATAGGCGAGAGGTTCCAAATTCGAGAATCAAGACCTCCCATTGATATTTAATTTTTTTTTTAAAAGCAAAGTAATGACATACAATTTGAATTCAAATTATTAACTGCTCAAGGTAGGAGGGAATATCTTTCTTCTTGTCAAAAACAAAATTACAAAAATCCAAGACTAAAGAATAGAAAAAGAAGGAAAAGTTGAAGAGGTCAACCTCCTCCATTTTGTTCCGTGCCGGCCCTCAGAATCTCGATAAATTACACTAGTCTTATTGATTTGCCATTGGCCGTTTGGTTTTCATTTCATCTGTTTTTGGTTACCACTAATTTTTCAATGGCTACTAATTTTGTTGTATACAAAAGGAATCATTAAAATACTTCTCCTAATGGCATCAAATATTTTTAGTGAACACTATATGGATGAGTGCTACGTCTTATACTAAACTAAAACTCTGCTCAATTCGATTGTCCGTTTTCTGTGAAAGTTCTTTTTGTTGCATTCTAAATACATTCTTCAATCATCATCTTATTTTTAATCAAATCTTTATTTCAAATACACCATATTACCCGAAAATAGAAAAGCTACGGTGCAGTATTCTATAGAATTTTTCTAAAAACTTTTTATCCAAACATTATCCATTAGAAACCGAACTTAAGGAAACTGCATTGTCAGGTAATGGACGACAGAGAACAGAAATTCCGAAAGTTGCTCTTTCTGATCATGATTCATGGAGGCCCTAAGGCCATGATATCCATTTCCGAACAATTTCACAATCTACAAGTGGAAACAAAAAGGGAAAGAAAAAAAAAACTCACGTTTCAGATTAGACTAACCGAGTCACCATCTTCTACTTTTTCCATGTAACAATAATTAGGCTAAAGTGCCCTTTTCGTGACAAAGAACAATAATGTTGATCTTCATTGCATTGGTGTTATATCTGGGAATCAAAGGACGGATGGCTAAATTAATTTGGTCACGATATTGTTCACATAACCACCCTTGCTGGTTTAAATGCCATTGGATAAAGAACGTAGGAAGTTGGAAACTCAGCCAAGTCACGGTTCTGCAAATACGGATTGAAAAGATGAATCACATGATTCCACGAACAGCTTTCCAATTGGACAACACCTTTGCATCTTGCAACCAAACTTTTGCAATTGATACTAATTTTTGGATAAGGATGATTTTTGAGAGGAGGCAGTTGTGTGGTTTGTTCTTGTTCGCCATTAATCAGCAAATATAGCATATTCTCACGACTGCAAGGAAGCAAGTAGGGATACATTAATGGCTCCTTTTCCTTTGGATCTTTTCTTCACTATATATGGTGAATTCTGATACAAACATGAATGAATACACGGTCTCTTTTCTTCTTGAAACGTACATACCAAGCTTCAATATAGCTTCTTCTTTTTTTTATCTTTTAGGCAAAATAACAAAATGACGAGCCTTTGATTTAGTGTTAAAAAAATACTAATAGATATGATTGAGATTGAGAATTTGAATATAGTTAAAGATGCATATAAATTGTATATATATATATATGCGGGCGGGGGGGTTTATTCCCGTGAAAAAGCATTGAAAGGCTAGACGAAAAGGAGACGCAAAGACGTAGTGCTTGGCCTTGGAAGCTGCTTTTCGTACGTAGTTATCTTCCAAGATTAAACTTTTTTCATAGAGGGAAGCATTCGGAACCACAATGTTGCTAGAATCTTGTTTCCCACTTTCGAGCCAAAGAAAAAAAAAAAAAGGTTAAGAAAAGGGAAAAAAAAGTCTCGTTATCGACTTTGTGCCTTTGTCCAAAGGAGATGTGGTTCAATGAGGAATTGATTCGTTATCTCATAATTGGTTGGGTTGATAATAACACACAGTTTCTATGAATGGTCTGCCCAGAAAATTCATAATGGAATTGTCTCTCTCTCATATATATATATATATATGATGATGATGCTGCATTATTATCGAATCATAATGGAATTGTCTCTCACATGATGGATTATTTAGCAAATAATCATAAGGGATGATTAGCATACTTTAGCTGGGGGCATGTGGATCATCATAAAGTAACAAGGCGTTCGATCGATGCAACGACGGATGAGGAGACTAGTGTAAAACTGCCATTTCTTTCTCCCCTTTTATTATTATTTTTTTTTTGTTTTGTTTTGTTTTGGAGAAAAGACTTATGTTATTGTACCCGTTAATTCATTCCAAATTTTAACCAAATTATAAGTATTGCTGTGATTAATTTTGAAACTCATTCCTTAGCATGAAACCCCCTCTGATTTCCTAAAACAATTAATGGATGCATATCTCCCACAAAACAAAAAAAAAAATTTAAATCTTTTTTCAATTGTAGGTGGTTGTAGCTACTGCTTTACTCCTGGACATGGGTCAATTTTGACGTCTTCGCTTGGACATAGGCTACAGCAGATCTGTTCGTAGCCCGTTAGAAAACGTTTCTCCTCGAAGGAAATGCATGAACCTCATGAAAGGCCCAGTTAGCCTATTTGATAACCGATTAAGGGCTTCCGGCATCTGCAGAAGTAGGAATTTATCTCAAGTAGGCCACATGTATTGGGCTCAATCTGAACGTCCATTAACGCCGGGCCACTGGCCTATAAAGAGTCTAGAACAATTGAGATTGGGGTTCTCTCGTTTTCTTTTTTTCTTTTTCGTCAACACTATAGATTCTATGTTACAATTACTTCTACTTTACATTAGGGGAAGGGGACCTAAATAGATCGAGGGGAACTTGGCGAACCACACCATTGGTCCAGAAGGGTTCCTATGTACACTGACAAAATATTTTCAAGAAAGTCTGGATATTAAAATGTAGACCAAAGGATTTGATCTCTTAACCTCCACTCAAATAGAGTTTTAAATTTGTCTTCATGGCTAACTATTGTAGGAGTAGTTGAGATTGGGATTCATTGCACCAAAGAATGCGATAGAGATAATGTGGAAATTCTGGGACACGGTGAAACAAACAAGTATCTCCACTTTTCACACCCATCGCTTGATCGCATTTTGGACTTGATTGTGCACTAACACTTCATTTCAACAGCAGAACGAACGATATAAAGAAAGTCTTGTCATATGAAATTCAAATCTGAAAATGTTAACAAGTGATTGGATATTTTTGCATCATTATGATGATCATTAGGGGACGGAAATACTGAAGGAGAAAACCACTAGGGATCGTGGATGGATTGTATATATGCCAAGACTTACCATGAATGGTCCTGTCCATCCAAATCCAATATCAGCCGACGTGATAATGAAAAGAAGCCAGATAAAAGCAGCCATGTTCACAAATTCGGTGGCTTTGGCCATCTTATACATCCACCTCCTTGATACAAAATTTCAAATTTTTTTCTACTTGCGCCATAAACACAATTTTTAACTACCTTTTTATCTCATATACATCACATCATAAAAAGTGCTATAATAATTATCTCAAATAAATATTTCAAATAACCTCCTATCCAAACAAACTCGTTGATATTTTCACTACAAGTTTATAGTACTACAAGTTTCATGAGCAGAGCCAACGCATGCCAAATTGCATTATTGTTATCTTGAATGAACCAGAAAACAAGGAAAAAAAAAATTGCATTGTTATCTAATCATTGGAGCCGGTGACAACAAAGAAACCATGTCAAGGTGGAGACAGGAGAAGTACAAGGAGGGATTTGAGAAATACTGTTGTCTGACATTATAACTGCAGAATCTAACTAATAGTAGTAATCTCTCATGATTTTCACCGCATGAGGAAATTTGGCCTCTATTGACTAGAATAGAAAAGGCCGCTGAGCGAATACTACTCTTATCACAGCAAATTTGGCCACATCATTTGTGGGCTTCACGTATAGACTATAGAGGAGATCAAACAGGGCGTGTCGCAAACTTGAGATGGCTCTGAAAACATGAGCTTTTTAAGGTATTTTGCAGCTATTATGTACTAGTTTAGAGTGGAATTGGTTGCCAAACATCTAAATAAATAATAATGCAGCAAAACATCAATGGTAATGAAATTGTCTTGAATCTCATTGCTGTAGTCACATTTATTCCTTTCGACACAATTGTAGTTGCTCGAATATTAAGTCTAAAAATGCTAGCTCTGTGACCAGCAATTCAAAAACATGACCTTCTGAAAAGACTCATCCACCAGCTTTTTCCTATCTTCTTCTTCTCCCTGACCACCTGCTCTCGAAATTCTTGCATCTTCTTGCACAATACTGCTGGCACGAGAGGCCCTTTTGCTACGCCAACTTGGAGGAAGACCGAAAAAGCTAGAGCTGCTGTATTTGGAGCATTGGTCCTCTTGGCCCTGGACAACTGTACCAGTTTCCCCCCTAGAAACTCTGCTTACATAACTCATTTATTTGATCAATTCAATCAACAATTCCCTTACAAATTCTTGTCCTTCATTCAATACTTAAGATCGAGTGACCAATTGTTGATATATAGGACTTCTAGGAAGATAATCAGTTGGCCAGGGACAGTGGTTTTAGAAATATCTAGTGGCTTGAAAACTGACCTATTTTGTCTGACTGTTGATTGTTGGATATCTACCTCACTTTTCGTAGTTGTACGGCGACATATCACCAATTTTGTCTCTGCTAGTTCTGTTTTTTAGTTGTACAGCGACATTCATATTTGTAGTTTAGATCATAATAATTACATATTGTTTTCCACTTCAATGGGATACACCCCGTCTATAAAATAGATGGATAGAATTTAGATAGGGTATCTAAATGAATTAGATTCTATTTCTTCATCTTCTTTTTTTTTCCTCTTGTTTGGTTAAAAAAGAATGTTAATGTTTAATTTAGTCAGTTGAGGTCGAATCTAGAGAAGTTGAAATATGCGAGAGATACAAATAAATAGAATTCAACATCTTTTAATTTTTTAGGGGGGCATAAATTGACATAAATAGGAACCTGAAGAATAAATAGAAATTATCAAAACAACCTATCTGCAAGCAAAAAAGCGATGGAAAATGTGACAAAAGTGCCGAAAATTTGGTGTTTCCATAAGATCCATTTATTTTCTAGCAGATATGTCACGAAATCTATTTAATTTTGCCTTATCAACACAAGTTGACTTAATGCCCCTCGGGGTCAGCTCGGCTGGTGAGCCTCGGGGGTAATCTTCGGGGTGGCACAGGTTCGAGTCTGACCTCACATACCGCCTGGGTGCTCTTGGGGGGCGGGGTACTTCAGGCGCAGGGGATTAGTCGGGCCGCCTTCGGGTCTTGACCCGGACACCCCTGTGTTGACAAAAAAAAAAAAAAAAAAAAAACACAAGTTGACTTAATTGATAAGAATATGTCACTTCCTTATAAAAGATAGTATGTTCAATTTCACTGCAAATGTGAAAATTGTGTTGGTGGCTATCTATAATTTGGAAGCATGTGTTGTAGGTGTGAGAATTGTACTATCCATGATTCGGAATCATGTCTTGTCCCATGGTGGTTACTAGAGCCAAATCCATCCTTTTTTTCACAAAAAATAAAAATCTAATGAGCCTAGCTTGCCGGTTCAACTCCACGATGAAGTTTTGCTTTCCCCTTAAAACAATTATCATGACTATTGAAACTATGAGGTGCCTTCCGTTCTTTCATTTTACGCCATTGCTTTTTTTTCCCTTTATTTTTTCCAATTCAGATGTCCTTTTACATCTTAAAATTATGATTTTTTATTTTCCCAAAAAAAAAAAAAACTGGGCTCACAAGCCACAGTTAGGTAGTCCATTTTTCTTTTTTTTTTTTACCCGAATTTTCTCTCATTGCATTAAAAAAGTAATTCAAAAGGACCACAAACCTGCAAAAATTCACTCCCGAGTCATCATGGGGCCTCTAGCTCTCTGTTAACACAGGTTGTCGACAGCCCACCCAATGCCCAAACTTAGTTAAATGGTCCAAATATGTTTCTGTGTGCTTGGACCGTCCCCCAATGCCTTTTTCGGCTACTACGTCGCAGTTCTTACTGAGGCTGAATTATTGCATTTTCCAGTGTGATTTCTATTTTCTAGGACATATGTATACAAATGTATAAAATTGAAGCAAAATTTTAAGACCCAAAGCATAACATTGCCATAATGGATTGATTTCGTAACAATGCATCACAAGTACATTGCTTATCGGGTTGATCAGGCTTTTCCCCTTGTAACTCTCTTGCATTTTTCTTTTTTCAAACACATGCACCTTGCACTGTCTCCTATTTTCTGATGATACAAAGAACCACAATTAGATGGAGCGATACATACTCATAAAAATAAGCTGTACCAGTTCAGAGTGACACCTAAGGACATCAAGGTGCACTCTTTCGATGCAGGCTCAACAATGAAACTTACAATTTCGGTCATAAGATTTGCAACTTATCCTTTTAGTTTCAAATAGGAAATAGCTTTTCACGAGAAAGGAAAAGCTAAGGAGGTCAAGGTCATAGTCTCAATAATTGAAAACCATAAATTCATTCATAAAATTTGCAACTCATGCCTTAACCCAAGAGAATTTGATTCTCTGAGGTTTGGATTACATTCGGCTGGATAGGCATTTTCGGCCTTCTACAAAACAAACCACGCTATCCACAAGAACCAAATGTTGTAGCGCCTCAAGTTACAGGACTGCACACTAGCATTTTTTACATTTGACTGTCCACTGATATCTTCAAACCAGTCACGGCAAATACAGGATGCTTTAACATAGTAAAACCAGATACACACTTCATAATTTACAAAGAGTCTACCCCTTCAACTTGCTGTCGAGCAAGGTATCTTTCTCTTCGCTCTTTCTGAAAGTAAATGCAAGCAAGAAAGCAAAAGTGAGTATTTATTTCACTAAAAACACAGTTGGCAGTAAATATTATAGAAGATGCGCAAACAAAGGGTCATATGATTATAGAAGAATGTTAGAAGATTGCTCACCCATTCATCAATAACCAGTCCTTCACCTATAATCTTTGGACCTGTGTCTTCTGGAGGCTTCTTGCGAGCCTCAAGCGCAGCCTCTGCCTCTGCCAACTGGCGTTTCAGTTTTTCTAGTGCCTAGCAAAATTAACAGATTTATTAAGTACTTATTATCGTCTATGTCATTAGAGTTGTTAATAAGGTCGGAATTAATATTGGCTTACAGGACTTGGACGTTCTACATCTAGAAAAACGACCCGCAGTATCTGCTCCACAGCCACTTGATCCTTCTGCTCATCAAACTGAGCCCACAAACACGAAAAATGACAAGAATGTATAGGAAAAATCCCAAAATGAGGCTTTTTTCTGTTTCATAAAAACCAAGGAAAACATACCGGTTACCACATCTTGCTGGTTACTAATATAAATGTGAACGAGATATTGCATACATGCATGCGTAAAAAGCTGGGTAGTGATCCACAAGTCACTTTTATAGTGAATGAAGTA
This sequence comes from Coffea eugenioides, assembly GCF_003713205.1. NCBI lineage: Eukaryota > Viridiplantae > Streptophyta > Magnoliopsida > Gentianales > Rubiaceae > Coffea > Coffea eugenioides. The sequence continues at coordinate 11,966,219 of NC_040036.1, read as the reverse complement.
AGCTGACTGCCAATTTCTTTTTTTTTTTTCCTCAAAATATCAGAACCTAATTATGGCTAAGGCCTAGCATATTAAAGTTACCATTAGTGATTATGGATTTAGAAGTCGACACTCAAAAATAATCTAAAGTAGATAGTGGCTTCAAAGAACGTTTTTCAGTTCGCCCACCAAGATAACATATCTCAATTGAAATAAACAAAAGCGTGGTTAACTGAAAGTCGCTCCATTTTTTTCACTTATAGCCAAACAGCAAAGCAAAGATAAAGGATAAAAGGCATAGAAAGAACGAATGTCGATACCAGCTCAGGTACGTAATCCATGGGTTCCTTCACCTTTAGGCTCATGATTTTAAACTTCACCCTGTTCCTCTGATCAGTAGGTTTTTCATTGTTTTCAGGTTGCTCTACGAACTTGAATACTGGAAACACCCAAAATAAGAAAGACAAATTTGTCAGATTCACAAGCACACTTATCAAAAAGGAAAAAAGCAATGTAGATAGCAAGCACAAATTGGTTAACATAATGATCAGGTTACCTGTTGCTATAATGCTCTCACCAGGAGCTAAAATAGCTCCAGGAGGTCGCATGAAACAGCTTTTTGGTGCAGTTGTTTGGAACTACAGGAAAATAGACAAATTCCACTAATCAGATAAAAGAAGCAACAAAAACAAATGGTTATAGAGCTCTGATCTAGATAGTTCGAACCAAACAAAAAGGAAGAGGCTGTTAAGCAATGCATTTGTCTACCATTTATCAGCAGTCTTTAAGCATTTACATATTCTGAAAGATTGCATCAGAAGTACTCATGGTACATACCTTGAAGGCAACATGAGATTTGCTGGTGTTTTTAATCCTAATAGCACTTCGTACTTGTTTACCAGGTTCATCTGGGAAAAGGCAGAAACAAATAAAAGACGCCTATCACTCAATACACAAAGATCAATCAAGAAAGGTAAATATTCCAAGTTACCAAATACTACATAAAAATGTAGGCAAAGCAAAAATGAACCTCCAAAACAATCTAAAGAGATTATTCAATATCAGTATTGGGAAAAAGGACTGGAGAACTATTTGCAGCCAGGAGGTCAATGTTTATTTGACACCAAAATGAACATGTGGTATCACAATGTTTATTTACAAAATTGTTTGATCATTAACATGATTAGTTGTTGTATACAACAATTTACATGTAAGGCACAAAAAGCAGAATGCTAACTAGTTAAAAACTTGTGCTGAACTAATAATTAAAGACCGATTCTTGACATTTGTAACCCTGTCCCAACTGAAGACACGATGTCACGACTCTTCACCCAAATGCGCCAGTTCCAAACAGAAGGCACATTGTCACGAATCTTCGCCTTCTTGCTATTTTTAGCTAGCGACAAAATACGACACAATTAATAATTGCTGCCAAAACAATCAGTGGAACAAATTCTGTCCTTTTGCTAGAATATCAGCAAACACCATGAAGCGGGCGCAGAAATAAAGTAATGATTAGCAAAAGGTAAAAAATTTATTTCCATTAGATTAGTTAAGCAATAGTAACACAGGCAAGGCATTCAATAAAAATTTATAATTCTGCGCATTCTCTAATTTGACTGCATTTTAAGAGAGAGATCGGTTGACCCAGTGAAGTTTTCTTCCTAGGGAATCAAGAGGCTTATACACACCCCACCCCAACCTTACCAGAGCATAAACTCCATTCCATCATAGCCATCCAAAGAAAAGGAATAACGGCACACTGCACACACATGAAACACCAGAGACAACAGTAACAGGAAATCTCACAATCATATACTTGACATTGGCTTTTTAACAATAACTAAGCCGAAGCCTACCTTAAAAGGCTACAATTATTCTCAAGAGAATCATACTACTTCTTTAGAACCATATACTTCCTCATTTCTCCTCAAAAGCTAAATCTACGTGAAAAACTTACTTAAGCTTTTACCATCTCTAAACCTTTGTTTAATTCCTGTTTTGACGAAATCTACAACAATCATTAATTAGTGAACCAATTTAGCACTTCATATCGAATACAATTAACTGAAAATTCATATTCAGGGGGAAAAATTCCAACAGCAACAGCTAAAGCAAGCACTTAGACATATGGACATTTATATGCGAAAATTACCAAAAAAAAAAAATTACAGCTAATAACTTTCTTACCTATTTGCACTGATAAACAGTACAACTTAAACTTTTACCAAATAGGCAAAGTAGGAAAACGTAAAAGAAATAGTTGACTTGAAGTAGTACGAAAAGGCGAGTAATTTACATGGAAAATAGAGCTTATTGGAAGGATCGAGTTTCAGACGACGTCGTGTACGGAGAAGAGATCTGGCGACAGAGGAGACGGAGCTGGAACTGTTACTCGCATTTGCATTCGATCCATCGGCGCGTGTGTTGTACTGCTGCTGCTGACTTGCATATTGCGAAGACGAAGCAGAAGAATTGGAACTTCGAAAGGGAAGTTTAAACAGGCCCCAGACTTTTCCATCAGAAGCCGACTTGTTGTCGGCGATTGCCATAACTCGCCGGAGGTATAAGCAACAATTTAGCTTGTTTACCGGTGAGTATGAAGTGGAGGCGACGGCGCTTTGGCAATCAGTTCTCTAACGGGAAAGTTTTCGGGAGAATCTGTAGGTAATATAACAGGTTGGATTTGAAGCAGATAAGAAAGAAGAATAAAGATAGAATCTTAATGGACGGATGAGTCTACGTACGAGCTGCCTAAGTAGGTTAAATACTTAACATTTCTCATGGGGATACCAACACAAGCGCAGTAATTTATTGCTTAACAAGGAAATTGATAGCAACGCGAAATGGGAAGAAAAAAGAGATTTTCTCGTGGAAAATTGGACATTGCTGAATAAAGAAAATCGGATATTGCTGAGTCAAGATATATTCTTTAAAATTTTGAGTAAATTTTATATACACTGACAATCTATTTATAGGAGGAAATTTTGACATTGTTGAATCAAGAAAATTGTATATTTTTTAGTCAAGAAATTTTTTAAGATGTTTGAATAAACTTATATACACTAATAATTTATACACTATCACCTTCTATAATATATATATATAAATTAAATTTTAAATTTTAAATTTAAATTTTACATAATTGTTATCTATTCAATGCTGATAATGTACATATTGTTTGAACGATTCTTAAAGTTTTTTGAAAAGTGCAAATAAAACATTTTCCTTTTCTTAGGGAAGAATTTTTTTTTCTTCTTTACGGATGCAACTGCAATTAAGCATCATATGTACCCAATAAAAAAAAAAAAGAAAAGAGAGAGAGAGAGAGAGAGGAAGATGAAATAGAATTAGGTATTAGTGGGGCTAAGAATGAAAATTTCACGCGGTTTTATCAATCTCACTTGGACTTTCTCCCCTTTTTTGTCTAAAATTTATGCGATCAATGGGTACCAGTTTTCAAATTTTAATATTTTATAGCACTGGAATTTCGGTATAATGGAGAGAGTGGGTCACCAAATAAAATGACTCCGCGTATTGACTTGAGAATTTTGACCGAATCCTATTAAATTTTTGGGAAATTTGCCAAATTGGTCCCTAACATTTACCAAAAACACTTTTTTAGTCCTTAACATAAAAAATCAGCCAAAATGATCATTCACATTTAAATTATGAGCCAATTTGATCCTATTGCTCGTTTTTACTCATTTCTCCGGCTAAAAATAGCACCCCCCCTCACGTGGTCATATTTTTAGGGGCAAAACCGGAAAACACATTTCATTACCGGTCAAAAGAAGCCATCTTTCCTTCATCTAATCACCGCCGGAGTTTGAATTAGGTACATAGGAGGAGGCTCGGTTCCCCCAACCCCAACTCCAACTCCAACTCCAACCCCAGCTGGAAAAGGCCCTTGTCTTTCCTGCCAATACGGCGCCGGAGTTGTCACCGGCGCAACCTGCTCCGCCTGAGGAGCCTGGGGTGGAGGTTTTTGCTGGTAAAACTCATCGACTTTCCTCCTGTACATATCTTGATCATGGCCTGAAATTTGCATCTTCTGCAACTCATGCATCTGCCGTTGAATCTCCGCCGCCGGAGGAACCACGGGCTCGCCTATCACCTGCCGAACCATAACCGTAGGGGCCACCGGCGGAGGATCCTGCAACTTCGCCGGCGTGGGATGACCCTTTTCCAAACCAAACAAAAAATCAGGGCTCCTCGCCGGCTCCTCCACCCCAGAAACCGCCACAGACTGCGGAGAAGAGCCCTCCAAATTCTGATTAATCTGCGCAGCATTCAACGCGTCAACAAACCACTGCCTCTCAGCCTTGGAATCATCCGACTCAAAACTACTCACGGACGGCGGTGGGTTGGCATTCAACAGAAATATAAACAGCCTCAGCCTCGTCGGCTTAGCTGAAGACCGATGAAGACGGTCATATTCAATGAAATGTGTTTTCCGGTTTTGCCCCTAAAAATATGACCACGTGAGGGGGGGTGCTATTTTTAGCCGGAGAAATGAGCAAAAACGAGCAATAGGACCAAATTGGCTCATAATTTAAATGTGAAGGATCATTTTGGCTGATTTTTTATGTTAAGGACTAAAAAAGTGTTTTTGGTAAATGTTAGGGACCAATTTGGCAAATTTCCCTAAATTTTTTTTATGTGGTCAGTGGAATCTACTATTCAAATAATAATGTCGATTTAGACATATGATTCTATAAAGGGAGGATTAGAGTTTGGTTTGCAAAAGATGATTTTACAAACAAGATCTAATTGAGATGAGGTAAATTTACACGTCGTAATAGTAATATTAACCCATTTGCAATTTCAGTTCAAATTCGAGATGTTTGAATGAATCCCACGGGTATAATTATCCTTAATTTAATTAATTTCTTCATGCATATAAAATTTGGTTACCTATTTAAAAATTTTTAAAAAAAACTTCCATACCTCGCAAGTTGCATTATTCTATTAGCTTGTTGGACTGCATTTGTTGGGAGCATCTGCTCCATCGTCTTCAAATCCTGCGGCCGCCTCCTTCCCTTCTGGCTCTATGGCGACTTCAAACTTTGATTCATTGATCCTGAATATTGATCCAGTCTAAAACCTCAAATTTTCAGTCTCAAATACTGGTTAACATGCACCATTTATCATACGGATGGACAAACCCATGTCTAGTAACTTCTCTTCTTGTTTTTAGTCATTTTTTTCGAGTTAATTATGATTAAAAAACAACAACCGTACAAACTATTAAAGTACTGAGAATAATTTTAACTTGGAACTAAAACACGAAACCAGTAAATTGAAACTATTTGAAAATTCAAAGGACTACAACTGTAATTCTCTTGTTGCTGTTGAACCAGTCTTCTATTTTAACACAAAAAATGTCCTCTGGGCTCTGGCTGCTGAAGGTAGACTTCAATACTTCTCTTGTTATTCTCGTGTGAGAATTGGAGATTTTTCTTTATTGTGGTTTGGTTTGGGATGTTGTTCTTAGTGGACATAGAACTGCATTGGTTTAATTATCACCTCTCGGAGCAAGTGACTTTGATGAAAATTACATGCTCTTTGGTGCAATACTTCTCACAAACATTTTTGGGGGGAAAATTAAAAATAAAATAAAATAAAAAATGGCAATCCAAGAAAGAATCCCATACCGAAGCTGTCCAGTGGACCAAAAACTACAAAAGCTATCAGTTGTGCAAGAAAATAAATGAATCTGCCAACTTAAACAGGTACTACCATTGATAATTAATATAACCAGATAGACGAATATCATCCCTTACCCCATTACACTTTTACGTGGACATGCAATTGGAGAACAAACAAAAAGCGACTCATGTATAGGATTAGGATTAAAACAGATCGTTGAGTACTTTTGAGCTGTCAGAATAGGAGCCTCCCCTAATTAATTGTCATCAACAGCTCAACGCATTAATATCCTCCTTTAGTCAATAATCACCTGCAGAAGTTGTTCAAGATTTATTTATGTCATTTCTTGGAGGAGCAATCAGTGAATATCAACTCAAATCATGAGAAAATTTTGGAATGACACATCTGTTTTTGGCAGGAACCTAGGAGTAGACGTGAATAAGGCTTAAAATTGGAAATCTGGACCATCATCATCATCCCATTGCAGGACCGCAGACTCCAAATTCTGCTCCCTCTTTAGCTTATCTTTTAAAAACCAATCACAAACTCTCCCCGCATTCAGCTCCTCAATCGCACACCCTTCCTGCTCTGCTATCACTTTTAGCAGATTCAGTGACGATACCTGCACCATTTCATTTGTAAACTAAATAAATTACTGCTAAAACTTAAACACTTAGAGCTCAGATTAAATCGCATGGGCACCCCTTTTTTTTTTTTTTTTTTTTGCTTTTTAACTTTTTGCGTAATTGTACCAAGAGAAGAAGCATACCGTTAATCGACATAGAAAACGCTCATGAGGGCTGAGGCCGGATACTTCCACTAAACCCGCTTCTTCTAGAGACAAGAAGCTACGCCTTGCAGTCTTTTTCTCTCCGCCGCTACTACTAGGACTGCATGCTTTTACTAATAGTTCTCTTCTCGAATAAGCAGCAGTGTTATAAGCGTAATTCGCTTGCCCTTTTTTGATGCTAGCTTTTGGAAGCTTGAAATGATTGGAAATACATGGTCTTTTACAAGGATATTTGAGTGCAGAATTCATTTTGGAGATGTTTGGACGAAGAGATATATGCATATGGGTTGAATGTAATTTTCCTGGCGCCCGGCTAAAGAATGGCAGAGGGGTCGAAGCTCAAAACTGAAGGGGTTTATCGAAGTGCTTTTATCGAGTTTGTGTTTGTGTGGCTGAAATGGAATCGAACATTTGCATCATTTCATGTTTATCATCATCTTTTTATTTATTTATTAGTTTTATTGGTACGAATGTTCATCATCTCTAGTCATTACACAAGTACGGCATTTTCATTTCTATCCTGAACAAAAGACCAAAGTATCACATTTATTTTAGATTAATTTTCTGTATATACTGACTATATATATATATTATTATTACTATTGGATGTATTATATTAATTAATTTTAATTTTAATTAGATATATATCATACATTTATATTATATATATATTGATAGCATATACCAAATTAGTGTTTTTTTTTTAGAAATTTAGGAGAAAAGTTGCAACATGGCCATGAAATTATGACATGTCCGATTTGCACAAACCATAGCAGGAAAACATTGGGGGACGGTCCAAGCACACAGAAACTGACTCCAACTTTATTACAAGTTTTGGTTATATGTTGGTTATGTACAGGAGCAAGCAACAATTTTAACGTTACTTGCTGTTTCATATTACGCTCTACTCCAGCAAAACAAAAACATGAAAAAAAAAGAAAAAAAAAACAAATAAATTCTAGAAGAAGAGAAATATGGTTAATTAGGACCCCAACAGCTTAAGAACATGACCGTCCGAAGAGATTCTTCAGCTTGTTTCAGCTTGTCAGTCTTGGCAGCAACCTTGTTAATAGTTGAAGAATCAAGAGCACTTGCAGAGACCTTGCTTGAGTAGTGCCTTGATGATGAACCACAAGTGGAATCCTTCAAAGTCTTGACAGCAGAATCGTACTTTGATGCCTGCTCTTTCATCCCCTGCACCGCCCTCATTCCTGCCTGGTACACCACCCTACTCAAAATATGAGCAAAACTCACCAAACTTCTCACAATTAATGGTTGTGCATGGAAGGGAATTTGACGACTCCTTTTGTTTCAGCCGTATTGAAGGGTTTATATATTGAGATGAGATGAATTCATATGGGATATGTGAAAGGCTGATTTATGTGATTTGATGGATTCTTGGAAACTGGTGTCCACTGAAGGAGGTTTATAGTCAAGCAACCGGCTCTGTGAGATGGGCAAACCGGGGGCTGCTGAGTCAGGCTTGAGCCTTGTATTTATCTTGGGCGGAGTTTCCTAGAGTAATCTGCACGCCCCAGCTGGTTGTTAATGTTTAGAAATATCTTTAATAGCAAGATAAATGATCTAGTCGTTTAATGAAAGTAGCATGATACCTATTTCGGTTTTAGTTTTTACTTTGTCAATACACCTTGCGGAATAGATCTTTTGGGGCGTAAGCGTAACATGAAGGTTATGGAGAACATATTCCAGCAACAGAAAACTCGACAAGCAAACACCGGGGTCTTGATGGGAAACAACCTCTTATTTTTAATAGTAACGAGATGTTAATAGAAAGCGTATTTGACATTTCCATGTCACACACACTTGGAAGGAGATTTGTTTCGAAACTTATCCACATGGATGGCAATTAATCAATGATTTGTCCAGGAAGTGGGCTCCTCAAGCATATCCGGATTTGATTTGATTGGTTCAAAGGATATCCATGTCGACACAAGATTGCTGGAAAAAGTTCAGCACCCGCTACCGGATATACCCCGCCCCGTGTAATAATCTGTCAATCACAAAGCACAAAGAGAGGTCAAGTAATTTGATTTTCATTTCTTACCAAAAGGGAACGGAGCATTTGCAAATTGATGATTTTTTTCCCGATATTGTAATTTTGATGCCAAATATTTGGAGCATGAGCACTCTTAGTTCTTAAAGTTTGAAAGAATGTAAATGAAGTTCCAAATGTTTTAATATCTAAATACATTTAGTATTATTGACTTATTTTTATCAATTGCTATCGAAATCTAATTACATGTTGTTATCGCACTAACTACTTTTCTTAAAATAATTAGGAAAGTTGAAAAAAAATTGTTGACCTTAATTTATAGTAAAAGAGGACTAATTACTCGCATAATAATGATGTGAATAATAAATCTTTAGCCCAAAAATGTAAAAATTCAGTCGATGAAAAACAAATTAGGTTAAAACTAGTCACTTACATGACTAGCATATGAGTAATTAGTCAATTTTTATTACAGATCATGACCAGCATTTTTTTATATTGATTTTTTAAAAATTTAGTTGCTGGCACATGATTAGATTCTTGTAGTAATTGATAAAAATCAATCATTAGGACTAAATGTGCCTAAAAATCGAAACATTTTGAATTACATTTGCTTTTATCCAAACTTTAGAAATTAAAAATGATCATATGCCAAATATTTGGTATCAAAACTGTAATTTCCTTTTTCACAACTAAGGCTAAATCTGTTGTAATGGATCTAGCCCACTTTGATGGTGTGTTTTTTTTTTAAGAGTTTGTATTAAATTTTATTGTAATTTATTATAGAAATTATAGATAAACTTCTATGTATTTAAGGATTTGGAGAAAACGTTTCTTTTTTTCCTTTTTCCCTTTTATTTTTTCTTTCTTTTTTTCTCCTTTATTTCCTCTCTTCTTATTCCTCCTTGCACCACCATTTCTCTTCCTCCTCACTCCTCTTTTTTTTTTTTACTTTCTCACCTCTCAACCTCCTCCTCCTCTCTCTTCCCTTCTCCTCATCTCCTCCTTTCCCTTTTTTCCCTCTCCTTTCCCTTTCCTCCTGTCCCCCTCCCCTGTCCCTTCTGAAAAAAAAAAGAGAAGAAGAGATGAGAGGAGAGGAAAAGAGAGGGACGAAGAATGAGAGGGAGGAAAAAAACAACGGGGAAAAGGTGGCGATGACGGCAACAATGGTTGTTCGTTAAGGGGAGTACAGAGGTGGGTTGAAGTGGAAATTATTAGAGAAGTTGGTGGTAGAAAAGGGAAATGAGTGTGTTTTTATATGACTTGAATGGTGTTTTTATAAGTTTTTCTCTTTTTTAACCTTCCACCTCTTTCCATGCTAGTCTCACCCCTAATTACAAGAGCTAAAATTAGAATCTTGAACTTAATAGTAGAGAGAACCTTAAAAGTCCTCCCTTGACCATTGGACCAAGCCAATAATTTGTTTTTACAAGATATTGTAGCAAAAATTGGAGAAAAACTTTGGTTGGATTGCACTTTTGTTTTTTCAAAAACTACTTTTGTTTGTAAAATTTACAGTAACAACTCAAAAAACACACACAATCTAAAATACAACTACAAAAATTAAAAAATAAAAATAAAAAACCTATCACATTTTTTCTTCCACTCACTACCACCCCTCGCCTCCTCTTTTCTTCGCGAACACCTCCGCCACCGCTTCTCCTCCCTCTCTTTCCTCAATCCTTCTCCTCTTTCTTCCTCTTCCTCCTCTTCCCTTAATTCCCTTTCCCCCAACAAATTTGAGATGGAGGGGGAGGGAGCGACTCTAGGGAGAGGGAGAAGGAGATGGGGTATGACTAGAGGAGAGGGGGAAGGGAAGGAGAGGAAGAAGAAAAAGGAAGGGAAGAGAGTAAGAGGAAAATGGAGGAGGAAAAAAGAAGGGAGAGAAAAAGGGGAGGGAAGAAGGAGAATGGTGGTGGTGATCATTGATAGTAGTGGTGGGTGATGTTATTTTTATTTTTTAAAAAATATTCCAAAAATTTTAATTTTAAAAGTATCATAATATACATTTCTAAAAAAACATCAAAAATATCTAATCATCTACTGTAAAAGTTTTTTACATACATAAATGCAAATTTTTTTAGAAATGCACTCAAAAACACCTAAGCAATACGGATCTTTTGTCTAAAATGGAAAAAACAAGGGTACAAAACACACCCCTGGTTTAAACTGTACACCGATCCAAACCATTGAATTACTCGAATGCAAAAGCCAAAAAAAGCTTTAGGTGGCGTTTGGTTCGCACATCGGTATTGGATTCGGATTCGGAATCGGATATCTTGGGTTTGGAATGAGGTCATTCATTCCAATACATTTGTTTGGTTCAAGTACCTGGAATGTGTATCATTATTATAGTTGATGTTTGGTTCGTCAACTCTTTCGGAATGGAATATAATAAATATATTATAAACCCCAACGTAAATGATAGTTATTGGCTCTTTGTAAATGGGATATAAGAAATCTTCACTAATTAAATATATTAGTATAAATGTATTAGTAAATTTAGTCTAAGTAATTAATAATTTCTATTAGTAAACATGTATAATTATTAGTATAATGGATAATATTAATTATATTACATAAATTAATATACATTATATAAACATATAAATAATAATATTATTATTATAAGTTTGTAACTAATTAAATTAAATATTATATATATAATTAAATATAAATATACAAATGTTATAATATAATTATATAATTATATAATATACACAAATATTAATTATAATAATATTTTATATAAATATAATATATATTACATATTAAATATAGTTATTATTATATATTATTATATTTAAAATAATAATTATTATAATTAAACAACTATAATATAAAAAGTCTTGTAAAAAAGGTTTAATATATTTCCAGTTTCTAATTGATAATTGTTCTAGTTTTCTTACCGATTCTATCTGTAGAACATCTGATTAACATTTAATTAATCACGTAAAAGACTTTAATTAGAGCCGTAAAAGTCCAACATAGTCCAACATAGTGTAGTCCAACATAGGTCTTTAATTGGAGCCGTAAAAGTCCAACCACTAGTGTGTTTTGGTATCAGAGCTTGCCTTCCCGGTGAGCCTGATTCCTTAAAGTCAAAGATAGATAAAAGATTAGAATACTTAGATCTAGAAATAAAAAATAGATCTAGAAACATAATAACTTTGGATAACCATAAGCATATTTGTTATTTTCAAAACACCTATAAACATATTTTACACAGCAAAGAAGATAAAAATTATAATAGCCTTATTGATCTAGTAATATCTTTAGGGGAGTCTTTAGAGAAACATAAAGAAAATAATTCTCGGATAGTAGAAAATTTATTAGAATCAATAAAGAATAAAAATAAAGTAATAAAGACGCTAGTAGAAAATCAGGATTACTTAAAGGAACAAAATAATAAAATAATAAAAAGAATAAAATATTTAGAAGAACTAAAACAATTAAAAATAGAACATAAAATTAATACAGAAAAAATAACTAAAGAAGTATTAGAAGAGATAAGACAAAAATCTATAGAATTAAAACAATCTTACAATCAAGTAGAAGTACTATTACATAAAATAGAAAAAATCATTTTAAGTTGATATATGAGTAGTAATAGTAATAAGCCACTTCCCTCACATTATGTCTTTTATCCAGATTATCTGAAAACATTAGAAGAATTAAAATATTATCATCAAGACTCGTTGGGATTAACAGATTATTCAGGAGCTAGTGCATCAGATAAAATATATCCTAAACAAAATAACTCTATAATAGCATTATTAATATCCTTACATAAAAAAGTAGATACAATAACAGAAAAGGTCAGAGTCTTACAAATAGATAAGTTTGAAAAAGATTTGGAAGAAATAACGGACCAGTTTAAAAAATTACCTGTAACAAAGAAAGAAAGTAAACCACATCTTAGTAATATATTTTCAGTAAATCCTAAACCACAAAAATTTTAAGATGGCTAGTAGAACATCATTTTCAGGACCTAGTAGAACAATCAACGAAAACACACAAGTAGGAACTAGTGTATTAAATATAGGGAGACAATTAAGAAGGAGTAGGAGCATGCATTTAGAAGAAGCAATAGACGTAGATAGAGACTTGGAGATATATAGGAATAATGAAATAAGTTTATTAAACCCAAGAACCTTGTACTCAGTAGGATTTCTTAGAAGTAATACAGGATTATTTAGACAAAGCAGAGAAGAACCAGTGAGCGCATTAAGTAACCCCGTAAATCTTAGAATGATAACACAACAAAGCATAAACCAAATTAGAAGACAGTATACATATATGCATATAGGATTAATAGTTATAGGAATTAAAGGACTAACAAGAAAAGGATTGGGGAAAAAAGTATTATTAGCAGTATTAGACAAGAGACATAAAAAAGTAGAAGATGCATTAATAGCCAGTATAGAAGTAGATATGAATCAGAATGGAGGAATATTTTATTGTAGCCCAGATTTTATGATAACCTTAGAAGATATAAAAAATTTAGAAATAGGAATACAAACTAAAGGATATGAAAATTTTCAAGGAGATAATTTAACAATAAGTATCGGATTTATAGGAAGATTAACAAATAGTAGTAAAACCAGATATAAGGTAGAAATAAAGCCAATAGTAGAAGCTATGGCAAGTAAAGGAATAAGATTAATAAAACCAATAGAAGTAAGTTCAGAAAATTTGGCAGGAGAAGAATGGGAGATTAGTAAATTTGTAGAAGAAAATAATCCAATAATACCAAAGGATAGTATAATATATAAAAATAGTCAAGGAAGAACAAGCCTTAGATTTTTTAATTATGAACCAACAACTTTAGGAACAGATAATGAAGAGATAGACAAATCTGACATAGAATCAGACCTTATCGAAATAAATTTATTAGAAGAAGAATTAATAGAAATAAATCATAGGATCCTTTATCCAAAAGAATTAAAAATGGACTTAACAGAGAAAGAACTATTTGATTTAGAAAGAAAATTAGAAGCAAATGGACAAATAGCATTAAACGAAGTATTATACTGTGATAACGTAGGAAATATTAGAGTTAAAGAAGAAGAAGAAAATTCTGAAGAAGAAAATTTAGAAGTAGCCAGCATAATGTCATATAGAGAATTAATGGACCAACAACAACAAAGTGGTGAAAGTAGTAATAGGTCAACAGATATGCAGACTGATCCTAGTCAAACAGGAAATGTTAGAACATATGAACCAGGACAACCACCCAGAATAGTCTATAATGAATATAGAGAGCCAGAGGAAAAATATAGTTCTAGGGGAAAAAGAAGACCATTAGAATTAGAAATAAAAGAGCATTCAGTAGATGAAGGAAAAACTTTAATGTTAACATCTTACGATCCACAAATGATAGAAGATGTAATAGGAAGCTGGAAAGCTAGAGTAGTAAGAAATTATATACAAAAAGGATTCGATCATAACGTAATAGAGATGTATACATATTTAGAAACATTTTTAGGAGGAGTAGCAAGAGCAGCATGGGAAGCATTTAAACAAAAATTTCCAGATAGGTTACAACAAGATCAGGCACATGGGGTCAATCCAATGAATTTTGTTAATCGAGTAGAAGAAATTCTATTAGCAACAAGTCCAAATAGAGGAGGAGTAATGACACAGATAGAATCGGTAAGAAAACTAGAACAATTATCAATTAGAAACTGGAAATATATTAAACCTTTTTTACAAGACTTTTTATATTATAGTTGTTTAGCAGGATGTTTTTATGATGAAGGAATTATAGAAAAATTATTTGCAAAATTACCAGACGACTTAGGAAAGAAAATATATACTTTATATAAAGCAACGCCCATGGAACCAACATTAAAAAATGTAAGTACGGCAGTAAGATTTATAATCAATAGACTAGTAGAAGAATGTACTTTTATAAAAATACAAAGACAATTAAAAGGAGAATATAGCTTTTGCTCAGAAATATACACACCACAAAAATATGGAGAAAAAGATAAAGATAAAAGAAAATATAGAAAGCCTTATAAAAATTATAAAAGATACCCTAGAAAACAATATTATCTTAGGAAAAGCAAAGCTAGAAAACCATTTCTCAAAAAAGAACACCATGTTAGAAGATATAGACCAGAAAGAACTTATGGAAATAGATTATCTTGTTTTATTTGTAAACAACCAAATCATTTAGCAACAAATTGTCCACAAAAACATAACTCTTTTAATAGAGAAGCTCACTTAATAGAATTATTTTCGGAAGATTTAATAGAAATAGATGATAATATACTAGAGACAGAAAGTATTTATAGTATAGTATCTGAAGACTTAAATTTAACAGATTTTATAGAACAAGAAGACACAAGTTTTATAGATGAAATTTTAGAAAAATCAGAAAACAAAACTATCATGGATAATATATATTTAGAAGAAATGAAAGAAGATTTTAAAATGTTAGAAGACTTAGAACTAGTTGAAGTAGAGTGTATCCATAAATGGGAACATAGAAAAGGAAATTATAGTAAACCATGTTATAACTGTAATAAATATCCGTCAATAGAATTAAGGTTTCAATGTCAGCTATGTTATATAGAAGGATGCAAATACTGTTTAGAAAAGTCTGCACAGGAATATGTTTTAATAGAAAATATTAAAAAAGAAAAAACTGAAGAAAATCTGCCTTTAGAACATTATTTAGAAAGAAGGATAAGAATTTTAGAAAATAAAGTTGAACATTTAGAGCAAAAAATAGAAAAATTAAATAAGGGAAAAATAATAGAAAGCGAAGTATCTATTGAAAACATAGATCTAGAAATCTTTCCAGAAATAGAAGAAATAAAACATAATTATGATTTAGAATTATTACAAGCAGGAACATCAAATATAACATCAATAGAAGTAAAAACTCGAATAAAAATAGGAGATTTTGAAACACAATTATTAGCAGTAATAGACACAGGAGCTAGTAATATAGTAATCCAACAAGAATTAATTCCAGAAAAATATTATGAAAAAGCATACCATATTAGAACGGCTAGACAAATGGATGGAAGTACATATACATATGACACAGCATTACATAATTCTTTATTATTTTTTGAAATAGATAGCATGCACTGTACACAACCATATCCGGTAACAGAAATATATATTAGGAGTTTTCCTTATCAAATGATATTAGGACTATCATTTATTTTACAGGCATACCATGGCATGATTCTTACTAGAACAGGATTAACATTCCTTAGAGAACATTTTTTACCATATAATACCTTTTTAACAAACAATAAATTTAAAGATAAATTTACAAATAAACAAATAAGACTTTTAGGATTAGAAGAAAAAGATAATTGTAAATGTGATATAAAAGGTAGCTGTAAGAATGATTCAACCCAGGAATATAGGGGGAAGAATCAGAAAATAAATTCTTTTGACAATATGGAGATGACTGGAGAAAGGCCTTTATATTCGTCACAAAGAATTCAAAACTGTTTAGAAGACAAAGAATTTGAAGAATATTTAGAGATAGAAAATTATGACATAATAGAAACTATTTTAAATAATGAAAAATTATATGATCTGTTAGAAACGGGACATAGAGATATAGACCAACTAATAAGTGAATTAGAAAAATTAGAAATTTTTGGAGAAAATCCAACTATTCATTGGGATAAGGACAAAACAGAATGTAAGTTAGATATTTTAAATCCAAATTTAAAAATTAGCACAGCAAAAATAGAAGCTAGTAATGATGATATAAAAGAATTCGAAATGCATATAGCTGACCTAAATAAGTTAAAAATAATTAGAAGAAGTACTAGTCCACACAGAAGTGCAGCATTTATAGTTAAAAAACATAGTGAAATAGTTCGAGGAAAAAGTAGAATGGTAATAAATTATAAAAGATTAAATGACAATACTAAAGAAGATAGCTATGATATACCAGATAAAAATGAGTTAATAAATAGAATCCAATATAGATATATTTTCAGTAAATTTGATTGTAAGTCAGGATTTTGGCAGGTAAAAATGCATAAAGAAAGTATAGAATGGACAGCTTTTACATGTCCTTTAGGACACTATGAGTGGTTAGTAATGCCTTTTGGGTTAAAAAATGCACCAGCCATATTTCAAAGAAAAATGGATTATATTTTTAATAAATATAAAGATTTTGTCATAGTATACATAGATGATATATTAGTATTTTCAAAAAACAAAGAAGAACATGTAAGCCATCTAAAATTAGTTTTCTCAGAATTTATTAAACACGGAATAATAATCAGTAATAAAAAAGCACAATTTTTTAGAAAAAATATAGAATTTTGAGGAACAGAAATAGGACAAGGAAAAATAAAATTACAACCACATATTTGTAAAAAGGTTTTAGAATTTCCAGATAAGATAGAAGAAACAAAGAAACTTCAACAATTCTTAGGATTATTAAATTATGCAAGACCTTTTATTAAAAATTTAAATAATCTAGTAGCACCATTGTATAATAAAACCTCTTTAAAAGGGCAAAAATTCTTTAATAAAGAAGATGTCAAACTAATACAAGAAATTAAACAAACAATAGGCAATTTACATGATCTAAAATTACCATTAGACACAGATTACTTGATAATAGAATGTGATGGCAGTAGTACCGGATGGGGAGCAGTTCTTTTTGCAAAACCAAACAAATATAGTAATAAAAACAATGAACAAATCTGTAGATACGCTAGTGGTAAATATAAGGAAAAAGGCAATAGAAGTAGCATAGATAATGAATTATTAGCAGTAAAATATAGTTTGGATAATTTTAGACTCTTTATAATCAACAAATCTGAAATAACTATTAGAACAGACTGTGAAGCAATAAAAAAGTTTTTTGATAAACATAATGAAAAAAGAAGTTCTACTAGAAGATGGTTAAATTTTGTAGATAGTATTATTGGTAATGGATATAAAGTAGTTTTCGAACACATTAAAGGTAAAGATAATAATTTAGCAGATTTTTTATCACGACTTTTTAACAATTCTTCTGATCTCTTAGCAGATGGCATATAACTTCCAGAAAGTCAAAATTGGCCAGTGGGAACTTACAAAGTACCCTAAAGGTACAAGTCTACATTTCCATAGCCAAGAGGAAGGTAATTTAGAAGACATCCAGCAGGATATCTTAAATAACCTCTGGAATAGCAGAAATAGCACTGATAAAGTTAGAAATCTTAATATCTTAGCATTTTATTTTAGTAATCTTCCAAAACAAAGTTTTTCATATTATGTAGTGGTAAAAGGAAAAATACCTGGAATCTATTCTAAATGGATTTCCGTTATAGAACAAATAAATCATTTTCATAATCCTTTATGGAAAGCATTTCATAGCATACATGAAGCATTAGAATTTGCTAGGCATAATATAGGAACAACATTTTATGTAGATCCTAAGGCTAGCATGGACAGCATGAGGGCTCCAGTATATCAAAATACAGATGCCCCTAGTAGCAGTAGAAATTATCAATATGCATTAGAAAAAGATAACACAAATAGAATAGAATTTTGTAGACATTGTAAGAGCATGGAGCAAGCTATTAGAAGTTTAAATTTAAAGTGTAGAAATTTTGAAGAAGAAGATCTTTCTCAAAAAGAAAAGATAAAATCTTTAACTGAACAACTGAAAGAAATGTATAAGATCTCAGGCTCACAAGGAGATACTATTCTCTCACAAATTTCTGAAATTGGGGAGCTCAAAGGAAGGCTGTCTCATACAGCATCTCAAATGGCCAGTTCTTCATCCGGCCCAATAAAACAGACAATTTTTATAAAAGAAAAGCCCATTTCAGAAAGACCATTTGAATTTCTTAAGCCCAGAATATCCTTTAAACCATATCACCTACTTAATTTCCTCCCTTTACATATCCAAGAAATTATTAGCCAAAAAGCCCAAGCCCAATATTATTCAAAATTAATGGCAGTCCAACAATACTTTTATGAAATAGCAAAAGACCCAATTAGAAATACAGCAGCCATTAGACTACATCCATCTTTCTTCATTAACCCAGAAAAACATTGCCCAAACAATCCAGAAGCCTGTGACCACCAGAAAATAAATAGCCATTGTATACATACACTCAGTCATTTTTTCCTCAGAGCAACTATTATCTTATCAAAATATTCATCCCCAAAGATACTAAGAGTGAATGGGGAACGAGTTATTTTAACACCACAATTTCTTATGGATGCCGGATTCCTGGAAAAAATTATTGTTACAAATCCAGAAGATACTCATTGTCTTGGAACTCATCTCGGATACTTCATCAGAAAAATGTTAGACTATGGACAGTGGGCAACTGTACATATCAAATCCGCGCCAGCAGAATGGATAGGACTTTTTGATATAGAACCAGCAATACATAGAATGATGATTACAGTTAGCAATATACCACCAGCAAGGAGAACGACAGAAGAACTAGAAAAAATCAGCAGCAGTCTAGTGGAATGTCCATTAGAATTAAAAGAACAATTGATAAATGCTAAAATGATCCAATTAGCTTACAGACATTTCATAGATCAATGGGAAAATGGGATTAGATTAGTATATGAAAATAAGATACAAAAGATATATGTCCCATATAGGTTTAAGTTAGAAAAATATTTCACTATAAGCACCAATTATCCAGAAGTTTTTGAAAAATATTTAGAAGGATATTATATGAGCTCAGGAGCAAGGCATTTGGATATCGAAGCAGATGAAGAATATAATGATGATCATTATTGGGAAACAATGGGACCAGAAGAAATGAGCAACATCGAGAATATGATGGAAGGATAATTCTTCGGCCATCTTGTCCAAAGCTATAATAGATCGGTCATAAAAGCTTTTATTGTATAGTTTGGCCAAATTACTTTTTGTATAGGACGGCCATAGAGCTTTTAGCTTTTATTCGCTGACAGCCACATTGTATAGATAGGCAATATTGATTTGATGTTTTTACGGATTTCAGTAGGTTTTAAGTCCGTAAAAGTTAACATGTCATATCCACGGACTTTTAGTCAAAAATTTTAAGTCCGCACAGTTTACACAAGAAGTCTATAAAGGCATACGTCCCAAACCAATGTTGGGTACGATGCACTTACATCCTGTAAATTAAAGCATCCAATAAAAACTCCAATTTCATACGTTCTTTAGCAGTTTTTTACAAGTCTTTAGCTCTCTCATATTTCTAAGCATAAGACGAAAGAGAAATAAGAAAGTAGAGATTTAGGCAGCCAACCCTAGATTAGATCCAAACAACCGGAAACTCTGAAAAAGATACCTTGTTTTTAGGATCCTAAAAGACCAAAAGACGGTGTAGTACCCATTAAAGCCTTTCAGTTGCAAAGCAGGCATCAGGGGAAGATCCGGTGAGGCACAACTTCTAAGCACAAGATTCCCATTTTCACAGCATCAGAAGGAAAATTTGGATTTAAAGCAAGGAAGGTAAAATCTCAGTTATCTTTCTTAAAGTATCTAGTAGTCATCAATTTCTTAAATTCCAGTTAATCATCCTGATATTTTATATGAATTTTGAACCGCCTTTTCAATTTACATCCACTCCAGAAAACGCATACAGATTAGCATTACAAAGCCTCAGACAACCAGATACCTATTATTATTTTGACAAAATTTTAGAGGAAATTGAAACAACAGACCAGTGTTTAGCACATATACAAATAGAAGAAGCTAGATTATCTAAAGTAGCACACCACCATCCCGCATCATTTCTAAAAAATTTAAGACAAGCAAAAGTAGATTTACTTTGGCATAAATACTCTGAATTAAAATCAATAGAAAGACAAAAATTAGAAAAACAAGAAAAATAAAAGGAATTTTTGTAATAAAGTTTGTAGAACATCTGATTAACATTTAATTAATCACGTAAAAGACTTTAATTAGAGCCGTAAAAGTCCAACATAGTCCAACATAGTGTAGTCCAACATAGGTCTTTAATTGGAGCCGTAAAAGTCCAAAAACACACTAGTGGTTGGACTTTTACGGCTCCAATTAAAGACCTATGTTGGACTACACTATGTTGGACTATGTTGGACTTTTACGGCTCTAATTAAAGTCTTTTACGTGATTAATTAAATGTTAATCAGATGTTCTACAAACTTTATTACAAAAATTCCTTTTATTTTTCTTGTTTTTCTAATTTTTGTCTTTCTATTGATTTTAATTCAGAGTATTTATGCCAAAGTAAATCTACTTTTGCTTGTCTTAAATTTTTTAGAAATGATGCGGGATGGTGGTGTGCTACTTTAGATAATCTAGCTTCTTCTATTTGTATATGTGCTAAACACTGGTCTGTTGTTTCAATTTCCTCTAAAATTTTGTCAAAATAATAATAGGTATCTGGTTGTCTGAGGCTTTGTAATGCTAATCTGTATGCGTTTTCTGGAGTGGATGTAAATTGAAAAGGCGGTTCAAAATTCATATAAAATATCAGGATGATTAACTGGAATTTAAGAAATTGATGACTACTAGATACTTTAAGAAAGATAACTGAGATTTTACCTTCCTTGCTTTAAATCCAAATTTTCCTTCTGATGCTGTGAAAATGGGAATCTTGTGCTTAGAAGTTGTGCCTCACCGGATCTTCCCCTGATGCCTGCTTTGCAACTGAAAGGCTTTAATGGGTACTACACCGTCTTTTGGTCTTTTAGGATCCTAAAAACAAGGTATCTTTTTCAGAGTTTCCGGTTGTTTGGATCTAATCTAGGGTTGGCTGCCTAAATCTCTACTTTCTTATTTCTCTTTCGTCTTATGCTTAGAAATATGAGAGAGCTAAAGACTTGTAAAAAACTGCTAAAGAACGTATGAAATTGGAGTTTTTATTGGATGCTTTAATTTACAGGATGTAAGTGCATCGTACCCAACATTGGTTTGGGACGTATGCCTTTATAGACTTCTTGTGTAAACTGTGCGGACTTAAAATTTTTGACTAAAAGTCCGTGGATATGACATGTTAACTTTTACGGACTTAAAACCTACTGAAATCCGTAAAAACATCAAATCAATATTGCCTATCTATACAATGTGGCTGTCAGCGAATAAAAGCTAAAAGCTCTATGGCCGTCCTATACAAAAAGTAATTTGGCCAAACTATACAATAAAAGCTTTTATGACCGATCTATTATAGCTTTGGACAAGATGGCCGAAGAATTATCCTTCCATCATATTCTCGATGTTGCTCATTTCTTCTGGTCCCATTGTTTCCCAATAATGATCATCATTATATTCTTCATCTGCTTCGATATCCAAATGCCTTGCTCCTGAGCTCATATAATATCCTTCTAAATATTTTTCAAAAACTTCTGGATAATTGGTGCTTATAGTGAAATATTTTTCTAACTTAAACCTATATGGGACATATATCTTTTGTATCTTATTTTCATATACTAATCTAATCCCATTTTCCCATTGATCTATGAAATGTCTGTAAGCTAATTGGATCATTTTAGCATTTATCAATTGTTCTTTTAATTCTAATGGACATTCCACTAGACTGCTGCTGATTTTTTCTAGTTCTTCTGTCGTTCTCCTTGCTGGTGGTATATTGCTAACTGTAATCATCATTCTATGTATTGCTGGTTCTATATCAAAAAGTCCTATCCATTCTGCTGGCGCGGATTTGATATGTACAGTTGCCCACTGTCCATAGTCTAACATTTTTCTGATGAAGTATCCGAGATGAGTTCCAAGACAATGAGTATCTTCTGGATTTGTAACAATAATTTTTTCCAGGAATCCGGCATCCATAAGAAATTGTGGTGTTAAAATAACTCGTTCCCCATTCACTCTTAGTATCTTTGGGGATGAATATTTTGATAAGATAATAGTTGCTCTGAGGAAAAAATGACTGAGTGTATGTATACAATGGCTATTTATTTTCTGGTGGTCACAGGCTTCTGGATTGTTTGGGCAATGTTTTTCTGGGTTATGAAGAAAGATGGATGTAGTCTAATGGCTGCTGTATTTCTAATTGGGTCTTTTGCTATTTCATAAAAGTATTGTTGGACTGCCATTAATTTTGAATAATATTGGGCTTGGGCTTTTTGGCTAATAATTTCTTGGATATGTAAAGGGAGGAAATTAAGTAGGTGATATGGTTTAAAGGATATTCTGGGCTTAAGAAATTCAAATGGTCTTTCTGAAATGGGCTTTTCTTTTATAAAAATTGTCTGTTTTATTGGGCCGGATGAAGAACTGGCCATTTGAGATGCTGTATGAGACAGCCTTCCTTTGAGCTCCCCAATTTCAGAAATTTGTGAGAGAATAGTATCTCCTTGTGAGCCTGAGATCTTATACATTTCTTTCAGTTGTTCAGTTAAAGATTTTATCTTTTCTTTTTGAGAAAGATCTTCTTCTTCAAAATTTCTACACTTTAAATTTAAACTTCTAATAGCTTGCTCCATGCTCTTACAATGTCTACAAAATTCTATTCTATTTGTGTTATCTTTTTCTAATGCATATTGATAATTTCTACTGCTACTAGGGGCATCTGTATTTTGATATACTGGAGCCCTCATGCTGTCCATGCTAGCCTTAGGATCTACATAAAATGTTGTTCCTATATTATGCCTAGCAAATTCTAATGCTTCATGTATGCTATGAAATGCTTTCCATAAAGGATTATGAAAATGATTTATTTGTTCTATAACGGAAATCCATTTAGAATAGATTCCAGGTATTTTTCCTTTTACCACTACATAATATGAAAAACTTTGTTTTGGAAGATTACTAAAATAAAATGCTAAGATATTAAGATTTCTAACTTTATCAGTGCTATTTCTGCTATTCCAGAGGTTATTTAAGATATCCTGCTGGATGTCTTCTAAATTACCTTCCTCTTGGCTATGGAAATGTAGACTTGTACCTTTAGGGTACTTTGTAAGTTCCCACTGGCCAATTTTGACTTTCTGGAAGTTATATGCCATCTGCTAAGAGATCAGAAGAATTGTTAAAAAGTCGTGATAAAAAATCTGCTAAATTATTATCTTTACCTTTAATGTGTTCGAAAACTACTTTATATCCATTACCAATAATACTATCTACAAAATTTAACCATCTTCTAGTAGAACTTCTTTTTTCATTATGTTTATCAAAAAACTTTTTTATTGCTTCACAGTCTGTTCTAATAGTTATTTCAGATTTGTTGATTATAAAGAGTCTAAAATTATCCAAACTATATTTTACTGCTAATAATTCATTATCTATGCTACTTCTATTGCCTTTTTCCTTATATTTACCACTAGCGTATCTACAGATTTGTTCATTGTTTTTATTACTATATTTGTTTGGTTTTGCAAAAAGAACTGCTCCCCATCCGGTACTACTGCCATCACATTCTATTATCAAGTAATCTGTGTCTAATGGTAATTTTAGATCATGTAAATTGCCTATTGTTTGTTTAATTTCTTGTATTAGTTTGACATCTTCTTTATTAAAGAATTTTTGCCCTTTTAAAGAGGTTTTATTATACAATGGTGCTACTAGATTATTTAAATTTTTAATAAAAGGTCTTGCATAATTTAATAATCCTAAGAATTGTTGAAGTTTCTTTGTTTCTTCTATCTTATATGGAAATTCTAAAACCTTTTTACAAATATGTGGTTGTAATTTTATTTTTCCTTGTCCTATTTCTGTTCCTAAAAATTCTATATTTTTTCTAAAAAATTGTGCTTTTTTATTACTGATTATTATTCCGTGTTTAATAAATTCTGAGAAAACTAATTTTAGATGGCTTACATGTTCTTCTTTGTTTTTTGAAAATACTAATATATCATCTATGTATACTATGACAAAATCTTTATATTTATTAAAAATATAATCCATTTTTCTTTGAAATATGGCTGGTGCATTTTTTAACCCAAAAGGCATTACTAACCACTCATAGTGTCCTAAAGGACATGTAAAAGCTGTCCATTCTATACTTTCTTTATGCATTTTTACCTGCCAAAATCCTGACTTACAATCAAATTTACTGAAAATATATCTATATTGGATTCTATTTATTAACTCATTTTTATCTGGTATATCATAGCTATCTTCTTTAGTATTGTCATTTAATCTTTTATAATTTATTACCATTCTACTTTTTCCTCGAACTATTTCACTATGTTTTTTAACTATAAATGCTGCACTTCTGTGTGGACTAGTACTTCTTCTAATTATTTTTAACTTATTTAGGTCAGCTATATGCATTTCGAATTCTTTTATATCATCATTACTAGCTTCTATTTTTGCTGTGCTAATTTTTAAATTTGGATTTAAAATATCTAACTTACATTCTGTTTTGTCCTTATCCCAATGAATAGTTGGATTTTCTCCAAAAATTTCTAATTTTTCTAATTCACTTATTAGTTGGTCTATATCTCTATGTCCCGTTTCTAACAGATCATATAATTTTTCATTATTTAAAATAGTTTCTATTATGTCATAATTTTCTATCTCTAAATATTCTTCAAATTCTTTGTCTTCTAAACAGTTTTGAATTCTTTGTGACGAATATAAAGGCCTTTCTCCAGTCATCTCCATATTTTTGTGGTGTGTATATTTCTGAGCAAAAGCTATATTCTCCTTTTAATTGTCTTTGTATTTTTATAAAAGTACATTCTTCTACTAGTCTATTGATTATAAATCTTACTGCCGTACTTACATTTTTTAATGTTGGTTCCATGGGCGTTGCTTTATATAAAGTATATATTTTCTTTCCTAAGTCGTCTGGTAATTTTGCAAATAATTTTTCTATAATTCCTTCATCATAAAAACATCCTGCTAAACAACTATAATATAAAAAGTCTTGTAAAAAAGGTTTAATATATTTCCAGTTTCTAATTGATAATTGTTCTAGTTTTCTTACCGATTCTATCTGTGTCATTACTCCTCCTCTATTTGGACTTGTTGCTAATAGAATTTCTTCTACTCGATTAACAAAATTCATTGGATTGACCCCATGTGTATCATTATTATAGTTGATGTTTGGTTCGTCAACTCTTTCGGAATGGAATATAATAAATATATTATAAACCCCAACGTAAATGATAGTTATTGGCTCTTTGTAAATGGGATATAAGAAATCTTCACTAATTAAATATATTAGTATAAATGTATTAGTAAATTTAGTCTAAGTAATTAATAATTTCTATTAGTAAACATGTATAATTATTAGTATAATGGATAATATTAATTATATTACATAAATTAATATACATTATATAAACATATAAATAATAATATTATTATTATAAGTTTGTAACTAATTAAATTAAATATTATATATATAATTAAATATAAATATACAAATGTTATAATATAATTATATAATTATATAATTATATAATATACACAAATATTAATTATAATAATATTTTATATAAATATAATATATATTACATATTAAATATAGTTATTATTATATATTATTATATTTAAAATAATAATTATTATAATTATATAACTTATTAATATTACATACATGTATATATTATAATTATATGCACATATAATATACATTTATAAATATACATATATATTATAAATATAATATTATATAATATTAATAAATTTATAATATATATTATATAATTATAATTATATTTAACTAAATAATTATAATATATAATTATATAATACAATAACATCATTATTATAAGTTTGTAACTAATTAAATTAAATATTATATATATAATTAATTATAATTATACAAACGCTATAAAATAAATACATAATTATAATTATATAATATATAAATATTAATTGTACTCATATTTTATATAAGTATAATGCATATTAATATTAGATATAGTAATTATTATATATTATTGTATTTAAAATAATAAATATAAATATAATTATAATTATATAATTTATTAATATTATATACATGTGTATATTATAATCATATGCACATATAATATGCATTTATAAATATACATATATATTATAAATATATTATTATATAATATTAATAAATTTATAATATATATTATATGAATATAATTATATTTAACTAAATAATTATAATATATATTTATATAATGTACTAATATTATAATTATAATATATTATATATATGTATATATTATAATATATAATATATATAATATATATAAATATTAATTATATCATTGTATAATTATAATATGTAATTGGATTTGTTTCTTGGAATCAAACTTGGGAATCGGACAAAACCCACCAAAATACTTGGGAATGGAGAAACACCAAATTTTTAGAAATCATTCCAAGATTTCAATTCTCATTCCAGTGAACCAAACACCATTTATGGGGTTCATTCCATTCCCCGAATCCGATACCCTCTAACCAAACGCCCTCTTAGATTTATTGAAGTCTGAAAAAGTCCGGACACCAACCAACACACACAAACTGGCCGTCCTCGCCCGCGCTGCGACTCCTATCCTGAGTAAACCTCCGCCAATAATTCAAGTAATGCGGGCACCAGGTGTTGTACATCACCGGCGGGGCACCAATTAAAGGCAAAATAAAATCCAAATCCATCTTTCTTGTAATCGAGGCACCTCATGGATCTCCTCGGCTACTCAATCTCCCGATTACCTACGGCTAATCCTCACCTTAACTTCCCTGCACCTCTTCGTCGACGCTCTTTCACAGTCAGGTTTAATATCACCACTCTCCTTTTCTCATTTCTGAAATTTGGCACATTTTCTAGATTTTCAGAGTTAATTCTGTGAATTAAATTACATATTGGAATTTTACCTTCATCAGGTCGAGCTTGAGTCTACCTTTCTCGGAGGAGAAAGCAGTGTACTACAAGCATCTTGAAGCTGCAGTCGACGTCGTCGAGAGAGCTTGTCGTCTCTGCGTCCATGTAATCTCTGCAACTCTTTTTTTTTTTTTTTTCAATTTTAATAACTATGGTCTTTATTTTATGGTAATATGACCTTTACTTTCCCTACCTTTCTTTAATTTTCGGATGCTTGTATATGATTACTGTTTTTCATTTTGCTAGCTGAGATATTCATATTCAATTTGTGAACCTATTTTTTCCAGGTATTTAATTTATTGAGACAAAATTAAGACTTCATTTTTGCTTTCGTAGCTTCATTGTTATTTATACTATGGATAGTGTAATTAAAGCTTAGGAGCAGAATATTAATTTTTTTCCCCAAAATTTAGGTTACTTTTGGAGGGCATTTCTTAGAAGAGTTTTACAAAAAAGTTTCACTGTTGCATTTCGGACACAAGCGTATTTGTGAGATAATAAAATAACTAGTTGAAGAAAGTGCATGGAAAATCATGTGTTCAATATCACAGTCAAATGGATCCTTCCGTAGAAAAAAATTTAGTTTCAAATCTTTTCTGGAAATATGCATCTCTTTTCAAACTAGTTTATCTATTTTATCATTTTATGATTTCTTGACATCATGAGCCCAGAAAAAAAATACAGTACTTATCTTGATTGTTTTTGTTATAAGTTCATTCGTCAAGTTAGCAGTTGGTTCTATTGGTGCAAAAAAAAAAAAAAATGATTTACATTTTTGTTTTATTGAGAACATGGGATTGTGTCAAATCGTTTAGGTGAAAAAATCTTTGTTCTCGAGTGATGGAAGTATCCTCGAGAAAAATGATCAAACCCCTGTGACAATTGCAGATTTTGGGGTGCAGGCTCTTGTTAGCTTAGGTAATAATGTCTTTTCCCCTGCCCTCCACCCATGGTGGTGAAATTATTGCATTTTACTAAGCTCCTTTGCATGAGTACCACATTCGTCTTTTTAACAGGATATTGCATCTATAGCAGATCTAAAGTTTTAGTTGTTATATAAAAGTTTGCGAGTTTTGGTGCAGTACTGCACTTCACAATTCTTGTGAGTTTGTGGTTCTGGTGCTGATTAGCAACAGATAAGTACAACAAATATGTACTCTATCCACATTAGAGTCATGAGATATATTGCAAGAAGATATGTACTTTACAACCTTCTGACCCGATTGAAAACTGTCTTCAGTACACATAGGAGTAATAGTTTTCCAAAGGCTGCATTCACGAATGGTGTACAAGATTACTCAGAGCTTCCTTTTGTTACTCATTGAAACTTCTTTAGCCCATTCTTTTAACATTTTAGTCCATGTTATAAATGCCTAGATGACTAATAAAGTGACTTTTGCCAAATTTCTTTTATCGGATACATCATTGTTACTGCACTGCATTGACAAGAGAATTGGGCGTAGTGCTACAGCTAATCATAGAATCACAAAGACTTGCATAGTGATGAATAACAGATTCCGTCTGCTTTATTGGGTTTAGCACTGTTTATGCTTCATGACTTGCTTCATTTAAAGTAAGATTTTCAGGGAGCCAGTTCTGGAAACTCATTTTTAAACAAATTTGTTGAGTTATACAATAAATCTTGAAACAGAAACTTCGTGTTTGTCCATGGAAAATGATTTACGTCAACTGCTCCTCTCTATCTGGTATTTATGACTTTTTATCCCCTTGCTTTTGTAGAAATGAGCAAATTATTTCCTTCTATTCCTCTGGTAGCAGAAGAGGACTCCATGTTTCTGTGTACGAACAATCTGGTTGATGCTGTGGTTGATGTGCTTGCTGATAGAGCAACTTCCAGAGATAAACTGACACAAGATGATGTTTTAGAGGCAATTGACCGAGGGGGCAAGGATGCCTATGCTTTTGGACCTAAGCCGGCCACTTATTGGGTGAGTTATTTTGACTTTTTAAACTCTTATTCAATGAACCCAGAACAGCTATGTTGATACTATAAATAGCTATTATGCTTTTCATTGTTTTGTTTTGCGGACGAGATTGTTCTCGAAAATGTGTATAACATATTTAAAACAAAAATCAGAACTGAGTGAAAACTTTTAGACAGAAGATAGAGGTAGTTATAAACAAGAGTTGGCTTGAGGAAGGAGAAAATTGGTATTTAAATAGTGTTTAAGGCTGAAATAATAGAATTGGCTGCCGAGCTTCTCTTTAGCTGTTAACCTGAGCCTTTAACTCCCTATATATCAGTTAATTTGTCCTTGTGTCTCTCTGCATGTGTGATTGATGGCGGATCCTCTGACAATGTTGAAATGTGTATAACATATCCAATTACTTCCCTGCACGTGAAAATGATATGAATGTCGTTTTACATTTGATGTTATAGTTTCTTTCTCATAGCCTTCTCCTAATGATTACTGTCAATGACATGATTTAGGTATTGGATCCCATAGATGGTACCAGAGGATTTGTAAGAGGTAGTGAGGCTCTTTATGTGGTAAGTTGTGCTTTGCTCGAGTGGTTCTCCATCTATGGAGACAACATCTTATAGATAATAGTAGGGTTGCTTACAATCTGCTAATGTATTTTCTGTGCAAGATATAAATAGTCAACTCTTTGACTTCACTTTCTTAGTAGCACCTGCCTTTATGCATTTTTCGTGCCAATTCGAATAGTTTATACGCTCGCAATCACTTGGAGTAGAATTTCCAATTATTTCAATTGTTCTCTTTTTCAAATTGAGGTAAGCACGTGAACTGAATTTTCAGGTAGGCTTGGCTCTTGTAGTTGATGGAGAGATTGTTTTAGGAGTCATGGGCTGCCCTAACTGGCAGGAGAGCCACCCTGACAAGTCTAGCTCAAAAAACCAGGAAAATGAAAATGCTGTCTCCATGTCTGGAATAATTATGATCTCACACATAGGGTGTGGAACATGGAGAAACACTTTGTGGGAAACAACCAATATGATGGGTGGATTACTAGATAATTGGATCAGATGCTTTGTTGATGATTGTCAGATAGTTCATGAAGCACGCTTTTGTATTCCTGATAGTCAAACATGGGAATCACTGCCATTATCGCTTTTATATAATGCAACAACTGAAGCTGAGTATGTTGGGAGTAAGGAGGTTCTCCTTCTACCTGCTTGCTGTGGAAGGTTTGATTTTATCTCATGGATTATTAGAATGGCATTCTTCAATTATTTGATTTACTTGAAATAGCTTAAAGCTGTCATTGGATGAGCAGGGAGCAAATTCGCATGTCTTCTTTTTGGATATCTTATAATTTTATTGGATGTATCAGAAGGTTCGGCATGTACTTTCATTTCAGATGCTACTTTGTAAGGATTCTTGTTAGTTTGCTAATGTTCCACTAAAATGCCTAGTTCTATGTCTACCTCGAAAGAACTCAGTGCATCAGATCTTGGAATTTTCCGTTGCCTAGTCAATCCTTGGTCTGATTGTTCTGCTGTGAGCTCCACTACACCATTTCCAACCTGAAGTAGCGTTTTTCTCAAGGATAATATGGATCTGTGATGTAACAAAAATTTTGCGCAGCATCATTTACTTGTGTTCCGTTATATCAAGTGCTATATATAATCTACCATCATTCTTTGTTCTTTGACCGTTTCATACATCTCACCATAGTCTTTTCCCTATTCCTTGGGGTTCTGTCAGATGTCACAATCAATCTCAAGCATGAGAATTTCACAATGGCACCACAAGATCTTTACTTCTTTGTCCAGTTTTCTAGTGTCAGACGTGTTTTTCTCTGTCCTCATCCGTCCAATGCATATTCCCCTGGTTTCTCTGTTTCTGTGGGCAATCTGGAGTTGTCAATAAAACATGGCACATAATCTAATTCAACCTCCTTTGTTGTCCCTATAGTGATCAAATAACCTCTAAACTTGTATATTCTCCTCAGTTCAGTGAGTTCTTCAAATCTATTCCAGAAAAATAAAAAGATGAGTAGAATGTGTAAACAATTTGATGAGATGTTAAATAATAATTTCATAGTTAAACAGATGGTCTTTATTTCCTGTGTACAGTTTGTGCAAGTATCTGATGGTGGCTTCAGGGAGGGCATCTGTTTTCATCCAAGGTGCAAAAGCTGGAAAAGTTATAAAGGTATTACAACAGCTTCAAGCCATTGTTAAGAGTGATTTCAGTAACATCATTGATGTCGTTACATTCAAAATGCAGGCTTGGGATCATGCAGTTGGTATTATTTGTGTCCATGAAGCAGGGGGAAAGGTACACTACCCAACTTCATTTCTTTGTCCGTGTGTACTAATTTACCCCATTGGATTGAATAGCTAATTCATGAAACTCTGCACCTGAAAGATTGTGAAATCTACATTGGTGATTGTATTTGAATGAATCTGTTGCAGCATATAGTGGAACAACGTTCTTATTTATTTATTTTTAAAAAAAAGGGGAAAATTTTGAAAAGATACAGAAGGGATTGAAACCTGAAACTTAGTTCTGCTGCATACATGCACCAGGAGAACGGACATGCAAATGCATGGCAAACATTTAAACCGAACTATCTTTTTATTTTCCATTAGCCTCAGTGTGGGCTGCTTTGTTGAGGTTGTACTTCAACTTTTCCTACCTTCTGCTGTTGTTTTATGCCAATATGTTAGTATCTTTGTCAATTAAGGTAGTCTACTTGTACGCTTGGAAAGAAGCTTTTATTCTCTTTCATTTGATTATGTGCTATACAGAAGAAAAGTTGGTTATTTTCCTGATGTAGAATTCATAGGTCCACAAGTATAAATCTGGATTTTATACAGTTCTACTTTATTGTTGGTGAAAGATGGAAAAGGATTGGCTTGTTAACAGGTGACTGACTGGAGAGGGAGTGAACTTGATTTTGCAGCAGATCAAGTCAAAAGGAGAATCATATTTCCGTCAGGTGGTGTTCTTGTGACAAACGACAGCTTACACCAAGCTATACTAGAGATCATATCATCAGGTTCATTGGTGGATTCATAGTACAAGGCACTTGAGACCTTTTTTGACATCCTTCATTCCCTTTTTTTTGTTTGGTGCCTGTTTCACATTGATTTCTACATTTATGTGCCCTTGATGGCTTCATTCTTTCAGATTCCTGCTATTGTACCAAATACCTTGTTTTACCATACTGAGGTTCATTGGTGCAGAGACAGATGTTATGAATCATCATCATGTAATAAAATTGTAGACCGCAGAGGAAGTTGTTGCAAGTAGTAAGGGTTCATCATTTGTAAGAGGTTCTGAAGCTACTCTCGTTCATATTATTCATCAGATATTTTTTGTTTGTATGATTTTCAGACACTTTTGAACTTGAGATAGCTCTCTCTCTCTGGATATTGATATGGTTTATTAAATGAGAATATTCGACTTGTCTTAAGCTACCAGGATTAGATGTCCGTTCCACTAGACTATCTTGAAGACTCATTTTCGTGCTGTTTGTGATATTCATTTGCCAGCATTTGTTGCTATTCTTAACCAGCTAGGCTGCTCTGAGTACATTATCAACTCCAAAAGTTTGCATTAATCTCATCCAAGTTTGTAGGCTCGTTGTCAATGTTTTCTCCCGTCGTACATAAGAGCCTTTTCTGGTAATCTGTACCTCTTTTCGTAGTAAGTACAAGCTCTTTGTCCCCTTTTTTCTTTTTGTGTGCGTTTAGTCGTCCAAGTTCTTGAAATTGAATCCCAAGAATTGGCTTTTAAGTCAATAACAAACTGCCTGGTGAACAGAAGAACTAGTATTTATTAGTTTGGTTTAGTGTTCTAATGTCAAAAGTCCTTTGTTTGAATTATTGTCTGTCGAAAGTCTAATGAGAGAGCAAGACGGTCTTGGAAAAAGAAAAGAAAAGAAAGAGCTTCAATTCCATCCAAGAGTAACAAATTAGTTTAAGTTGCTTGCAATTTCCGATGAAACAATCTATTACTGCAAAGCCTCTGCGGACTTTTTCCCGGGCTTTGCCTTTGTTATATAGATGGTATATTTCTCGTATACTTTGTTCATCAGACACAAGTTGTTGCTCCCCTAATCTTCGAGGCTCTCGTGTAAAAACGGTAAGTTTGCAATATTGCAATTGACAAAACAGCAAGGATCAAAATTGGCTTTTCATCCGCCACGTAAATGAAATACTAAAATTACATAAACTAAAATTTCCTCTTCCTAGAGTGCAAAATTAATCTAATTTTGTAATCTACTTGGGGTGTTATAAAAATTAAACAGTTCACTAGTCTTGTGGCCAATTAGATACTATGAGAAATCTTCCATTTGTCCCTTCTCATCAGAGTCTCCATTATTACTTACCACAAGAAGTTTAAAATTTGGGGTTCCTTTTGCTTCAGTTGAATTCAACCTAACATCGTAGCTTGTTCAAAATTAGCAGCTTTTTTTATATATATATATATAAAAAAAAAATTCATTGTGTAGATTAAGCATTCTTCCACGATAATCCTGTGATGACACGCTTTGCTCCCGTTTAATGTCGTCCATGAGATAATGATACCAGAGATTTTAATTATTTATCATCTTGCTTGGAGCTACCACGTATCCCTCCATTACTCCTTTAATTTAATCTTTGATCTTTTCTGGGAATGGTCTCGAATTTCAATTACAGCCAGGTAATCTTCTTCTTCCTTGTAATATATCACCACGTTCTGATCATCCCATTAGAGTATTCTCCATTAACACAGACTCCATCCACATGTAATGGTGACTGAATCCCAAGTCAAATGCATGAAAACGCCCGCCATCCACCCCTATAGCTTAAACAATATGCACGGGATTTCTTGAAATAGTATCCTTAAACTCCATATACCTCAAAATAGTTCTAAACAAATCATGAAGTCTCGCCCACAACTGGAGATATGGCAACAAATAGAAAATTACATGAGCTTGATTTAGAATTCAGGGTTTGTTGGGAGCAATTGAGCAGCTCAAAACAGAAACTAGTTGCATTTTTAGATGATGTATTTCCACCTAATATCTATGCTATGCGTAGGCCGGTCGATTTGGAAACTTACGCATAACATCGCGGAAGAAAATCCCGGATTTGGACAAATTGTTGTCTCTTCTGTTATAGAAAAGGTTGTAAGCATTTGCGACTCTTTTTATGGTGTGAGTGCCTAAATCATGACAGCAAGCACGGAGACATTAGCCCAAGGTTATGGAATTGTAATATGTGCGATATAGCGAGCTGCCATAGTTTGATTCGTTGAGGTCAATCTTCCATGAAAAAATAAAAAAAAAAACATAGAAGGGAGTGAAAATTTTCTAGATTTTATGTCAGCTTTCTCAATCAGAGAAAGAAGAGGAAGGGCATGGAAGCAAGCAAGCTGTATGGGGTTTGGTCAAAGTTGTACATAAGAAAAGAGCCTAAAGCATATCCGAGTAGACAAATAAAATAATATTTGACCATCTGAGCAATAAAGTCGGACGATAATGAGACACTTTTGCACATGATTTTCACTGTTTCTGCAAACTCAGCTTCACATGAATTTACTTTTGCACAGGAAAAAGGAAAAAAATAAAATGTAGAATCCGTATACGCGTCCAAACGTAACCAGTTAACTGCGAAGGCGTTTGACTTTCTTTTGCAAATGTTCTCTTTCCATCCTAATTTTCCAGGTTTCAATTAAATAATAAAGGATAAACGACTCTTGCCTCCTTAGGGCTCCTTTTTTCTTTCTTTCTTTTTTTTTTTTTTTTGTCTGTGTGTAAACTTTATAAGAGTCTCGACACCGTATTGGACCCTAATTAATTAATCCAGAATTGAGCACTGTTAAGCACTTTTCACGGCTGCTGATTCTCCCGACTTTATTTCCTCCGTTTATAAGAATTGAACCAAAATCTTGTTTTAGGGACATTAGCTTCTTTAATTATCACTTGACCTAACAACCGTAGATTTGTACCCTAGGATTACTACGCTTTCGTTTTAAAGAAAAAGGATCAAATGTCATATTTCCGTTGATCCAGACTTTTATTTTCTCAAGATCACTAATGGAAAATCTTCTTAACCTGAATCAATAATATCCAAGGTCCATGGGATCAAAACTTTCATTCTACGTATGGTGCGGTGGTGCATCCAGGATTTTTGTGTCTGCAACTTGACAGTAACAATTCAAAAGTATATATTGGTTATAAATTAATTCCAAATCAATTTGGTCAAAAAAAAAAGAAGATAAAATTAAGAATTTGAATATTCTTTTACTGAAATTAAGAAATCAAGCTAGAAATGAAAAAGTAAAGGCTATGACACGATGTCCACTAATCAAAGATTACCACACTGATAAGTGACAACTGCGTTTGTCAATGCAGTAGAATGATGGATCTTAATTTGGTCTAAATAACTCTTAATCAGACCTCAAAAAGTACGGCATTGATGTTACATCACTTGGTGTAGACGTGTCCCATTCTTGATGGGCTGAAGAGTCCCAGTTTTTCATGGTGCGGTCCCTCCAAGAAGGGGATTGTTAGGGTATTGCATAGAGCCACGTACCAGGTGTTTTAGGTTTTCATCATATAAGCATTCTCCTTAATGACAATAATAATTGGGTTTGTTTCCATTCCATCTTAAGCATTCATTAAATTAATAGGAACAATTAATCACAGATAAATTTGAAGGGTTGATGCTGGTCAGATTGAGTCGTCAGAAGGTTAATGCGCGCAATACTCATAATACTAGTGTTGAATTTGGCTTGGCTAGGCTAAAAGATGTCCTATCCTAACATGGCACAACAAAGCTACTGTTTCAGCCAAGAAGCCGATACAATCATCAACTCTAATCATGCCCATTTTTTTCTGTTTCCATGTCACGTCCCAAGATATCAATAATGTAAAATTCTTGCACTTTTTTTGATTATGAAGTGAACCCTTTGAAGAGTACTGATATCTCTGCTTCTAGGTGTGGGATGTTTCACCTACCATATCCTCTATATATATATATATATTTTTTATCAATCATGATAATTAATAATAAAATGGAAAAGGCTCCACATACGAAAATTGCAATAGTGCATGTATTATGTATAGGTGTCTGTACGCATACATTCAAGAAATGATCTTCATGAATTTCCAGCTCGTTCAAAAGTTCAAACCGCCAGTGCTTAATTTCACCTCTGAAATGAGACGGGAGAGGGTGGGAGATCAACACGAATGCAGAGAAGGTCATAGGGTACAAAAATTTGCGGAGGTGATTTATGGGATGTAGCTAGCATGCGGAGTTCGTTAATCATTGGCAGTCTACTCATACTTTGGATGCTGATTGCTATATAAAGTCAATAATCGAATTTGAAAATGTTTGACATTATAAATCACTAATAGCAAGCATCCAAGGTCATCCATCACTAACAAGTTCTACATTTTTCTTTCAAGACCATACTATACTGTTGAAGATTTAATCTTCTTCACATAGAGCCGTAGACTATACTGCAAGAAAAAAAGTACTCATATATGATAAGAAATTGCAGTTTTTTCTCCCTATATATGTACGGAGCCTGTGAAATTTTCATCATTTTAATTTACTAATTAGAAATGTTGACTACATGTTTAATTGATCTTATTTCTTCATGGATGATGCTAGATATGACGGCAATTCATTTGCTTTGGTCAATTCTCCATGTGGAAATGGAAGGCCCTTGCAAGAAACTGTTCATCTCTGAAAACAGACAAAGACATCAGTTGAATTAGTGGGTAATAGGCCTAACTTTGCTTGCATTTGTTCTGTATATCACCTCTTCTTTTCCCGTCCACAATTTCCATCAAATGTCACTTTCACTTCTTGATTTCTTTTCATATTTGACCAAGACTTAAATATAATCATCATTTCCTTATTTAATTTAAGCGGTTCTGGGGCCGCAAAACCACAAAAATGTATTTTTTTTTTTTTTTTGCCTTCTTTTTAGGGTTAACAACCAAGGATTCTTGATTTCTTACAGAAGGCAAAGGTAAAATTCTTCCCCTGTACCACTTTTTTTTTTTGGGGGTGTGAGATCCCTATGCATGAATATCACTCACGGGCATAAAATTGAAGGGGCTGATTAGACCCATTTTGTTTTTCCTTTAATCGCTGTTGTGTTTTTTTTTTTTTTTTTGGGACAGCGGTGGAGAAGATTCGGTGGTTAGAAAAAGCCTTGCCCTCCCATGAGTTTTTATGAACTTGTTTGGTCTCAACTCCCGTAATTAATCTCATGTTCAATAAATGCTCCTGCTTATATTTCGGCACATCCCAAACTCTATTATTGTCGCCTTGAATTGAATGCTCTCTCTTCAACGTTCAAACCCCTATCCAATTATTATTTCCCTTTTCGTTTTGTCTCAGTCTAAAATGATGAAATGAGCATTTATGAGTCCAACTAAACGCTAGACGGCCGCATGATTCCAAATCATATATTCTTGATTTTTTTTGAACAAGAAATTTTTTGATTAAAATAGGAATGCTAAACCTCCCCTGTATTTTTTTTAAGAGAATCAATGATAGTTTCCTACTTACCCTTTGATGATTCGAACTCGTAATTTATCGGTTACAAGTGAAGCGTTTTATCAACTAAACTATTTTATATAATAAACAATCCCCCTGTATGATAGAGCCAAAGCGTAATATAACATAACTTCGGGTACCAAGAGTAATTATAACAATCGTACCAAGGAATTAGATACAATGAAGCTCTATAGGCTATGGCATGAAAAATGTATGATTGAACTAACGAAGCCTTTCCATTTGGCTAAAAAAAAAAAAAAAAAAAAAAAAAACTTTTGCCACTAATTGTAAAAATGGTTGAGATTTATTAACATACAGTAATAATTACGTATGAAACACCTAGATTAATACGTTATGTCCTCTATATACAAACCCTACTCGCCTGACCAGCTCGGCTCTGCATTCCACATGGCTCAAGTCGGCTTGAAT
Organism: Coffea eugenioides; assembly: GCF_003713205.1. NCBI lineage: Eukaryota > Viridiplantae > Streptophyta > Magnoliopsida > Gentianales > Rubiaceae > Coffea > Coffea eugenioides. Next base: position 11,928,105 of record NC_040036.1, on the reverse strand, counting down.
TCAAGCCATGCACAAAGACGAAACGCCGTGAAGTAGCAGGACTTTAGTCCGCTTTTGCGACACGAAGGTCCAGGTAAGGAGATCCCTGGGTTATACGTGTCCCTATTTCATGTCGATGACAGCTAATCTGATTCCAGGAAGCAAGATTGCTCACGCCCCAACTGGAAAATGACCTTAGGTTGTAGTTCCTTTATTTTTTTCCTTGGAAAATGGAAATGCCTGAGTTGTACTTTACATTTTACAAACAGATAATTATATGTGAGAGGAAACTATTTAAGAATTACCACGAGATTTTATGATTGATTAGTTTAATGTTTATTTGCACTTTTTATAAGATGAACGTGGATTAGTGGTAAACTAAACAAGTGCATGAGAATTCTTTCCTACTACTATGACGACAAGTCACTTTTCAAAGTTTTTTTTTTCCTTAATACTAATGGTATGTTTGATAAAATTGAAATCTGAAGTTTGAATCCGTTAAAATATATTGAATTATGAAGCACTAAATCTGATATATTCAAGTAAACGTATATCATATTAAGTGACAAGTGAATAGTTTATCACCTATTTCTAGAGCAAATTTTACTTGAAAAATTTAGTGTCATATAATTAATTTAGATGTCTTATTTTTTGCTATCAAATGCATCTAAATATGTTAAAATATGAATCCATTAAATAATTTAAGTTTAGAATTGAGTTATCAAACAATCCATAAAACAAGTGTATCATTTACTGTCAAAATATCGCTTTTCATAGTTTACCTCGATGCTTTTTCTTTGCTCCTTCCTCCTCCAATCTAAAATTTAAAGAACAATCCTTCTTTGTTCAATTGCTTACCTTTACTAAAACATCAGAGTTTGTTGTCCGCTGGTCCATCTTCCTTCATGGCTTTTTAACTGATTCTAGTAATTCAGCATCATGATTTAATCGTCTAAAGAGAAAAGAGAGGGAAAACACACACACACACGCACACACAGAAAAGAGGAAGGAGAAAGAGAGAGGGGGCGGGGGGGAGGGGGGGTTGGAGAGGGAGTTGAATTCACACTTTCTCGAAAAGAGGGGACACGTCGCGTTCGCGATAAAAAGAGGACGGCACCGAATCCCTTTGACTTGTCGTTAACCCTTCATCCCAGCTATATATATACCTTGGTATTTTCCTTACGGACCTTGCATCTCTTCTGTCTCTCTGTTCATTTTCTTCTGCTCCCAAAAGTTTCTCAGCGACCGGACTACTCCACCCAAATCAAACAAGGTTCACATCAGTGTCGATCATCTCACCATTGTACAACTATATTATCATGGGAAGATCACCATGTTGTGACAAAAATGGACTCAAAAAGGGGCCATGGACACCTGAAGAAGACCAGAAACTTATTGATTATATTCAGAAGCATGGCTATGGAAACTGGAGAACACTTCCAAAGAATGCTGGTAAGCTAGCTAATTCCGTTGTTCTTCGTAGCATGCATCTCGTTTAAACATATGTATTTGAATTAGATAAATAGTAGAAGTAGGAATTCTTGTGAGTATTAAAGCTTATGGGCGCCTATGCGGCCAATTTTCTTGACTTTTGTGTATAGGGCTTCAAAGATGTGGAAAAAGTTGTCGACTTCGTTGGACAAATTACTTGAGGCCTGACATCAAGAGAGGACGATTCTCATTTGAAGAAGAAGAGACAATTATTCAACTGCACAGCATACTAGGAAACAAGTAAGAAGTTGTTTATTTCTTTTCTTTCTCTTTTTCTCTATGGCCTGTGACTTTTGTGGTTTAAATTGAACTGATTTCTTGTGCCATAGGTGGTCTGCAATTGCTGCTCGGTTGCCAGGAAGAACTGACAATGAAATCAAGAACTATTGGAACACACACATTAGGAAAAGGCTTCTTCGAATGGGAATTGATCCGGTTACTCATAGTCCTCGACTTGATCTTCTTGATCTTTCCTCAATTCTAAACTCATCAATCTACTCTTCATCTCAGCAAATCAACCTTTCCAGGTTATTAGGGGTGCAACCCATGGTTAATCCAGAACTCCTAAGGCTAGCCACCTCTCTTTTCTCCTCCCAAAAGAAAAATCATCATGATATCCCGACCCAAAATGATGTTCAAGAAAATCAAGTAGTCTACACTGCCCCCCAAGTGCAAAACCAATTGCCCCCATTAATACAGCCTAGCGAACTTCAGACCTCAGTTCAAGATATCCCTACATCCGACAACCTGGGCACAAGCTTGAGGACAAGTACTTCCTGCGTTCCATTTTCTTGTGATCAAGCACAACTCATGCAACCCAATGCGGAGCAATTCTCATCAGCAAATCTCTCCGACTTCATTAATTCACAACAAAGTTGTGAACTTAACGAGTGGCAAAACAGCGAATTCTTGCCTCCCAATTTCTCAGAAGATTATTATGTACCTCTACAGCATTACGGTTGCTATGGCTCCGACAACCAATCCGTTTTGGACACGGCTCCATCTGAGACTACTTCAACTTTCCAATCCAACAACAGCAACAGTTTCAGCTTCCAATCCGTTTTGTCAACTTTATCGACGCCTTCGTCAAGCCCAACACCATTGCAATCAAATTCAACTTACATCAACAGCTGCAGTACTACCACTACTGAAGACGAAAGGGAAAGCTATTGCAGCAACATCTTGAAGTACGAAATCCCAGAGCTTTTGGATGTTAATCAATTCATGTAAAATTGTAAGGATCAGAGATTAATTAGAGAGGCCTTTTTAAGTGCTCTGGGGGGTTTGTCATACAGCTTGTTCTTTCTTGTATAATTTCCTACTACTAAGAATTTGTTGAAATTGTCTGATCAAGTTAACTGATCAATTTTCTCGTATAATGTCCTTTCGTGGTCTTTTTTCATCGTTGATAACATTATCGTATGGTTGTCTTTCCCTTATTGATGGACAAACACGAGTAATCCAAATCAAGAACTCTTTGGTCCGTTACCGAAATTATACGCTACTGGTATGTAATTATGTATCCTATAGGATTAACATAAAAAAAAAAAAAAAGCGTGTTACTTTATTTGCATACGTGTTACTACGACACACATTCACGTAAAATAAGGTTGTTCAGTTGACATAAGTAAGAAAAAATAATAATTGCATGGTTTAAAAAAACATTGAAACGTATGCCATCATCATACCAGAAGCTTTCCAATAATGATCCGACAACATATTAAAACCAATAGTTCTGTTTAGCAATAAAGCTCCCATGCAGACCTTTCCTTTTGCTGAAGTTAAGCAAAAAGGCCAATCATGATCTAAAAGTAGAAAGATAAAATCTAGCGGAAAGTGTTTCACAGATCCCAGCAGTCAGATTCCGGCGACACCGCCGCCGATACGGCCGGAGAATGGGAGCGTCGCAGGGCATGGCGCCACCTGTACGATAACTGTCAGTTCACGTAGTAATAAACTAAAGATTTTCATTTTCTTGCTTGGCTGGGCTATTGAAAGCGTTGACTAAATACTGCACGTGTCAAAGTGTCAGCGGTGGATAATGTAGTGGGGACCACTCAGGAAAAGGATTTTTAATTATTATAGATAGCTTTATTGCAAATCATGGCGTGCCGCTTGTGGTATTTTTTGTCCTTCCATGTAATTAATGCGGCTGTGTCAAACTATTGGTGACGTCATCATCTCGGACACGTGGAAACTCAATTATACGAAATCTAGATGGGCCCTTATCTACTTTTGTTCAGCATCGTCGTCCATGTAATTTTTTCCACCCCGCTCTAAAACGAAAGCATCCCTGTTAAGATATGCCAAAGGAAGAAGAAGTTTTACATATTTGTCTTCGACATCTTATTTGGTTTGAATTTATATTTGATTGAGGAGCAAGGATTTGAATATAAGCTCGTTGGTTGGCTTCCTAATTTAGAAATCGAGTCCCACAATGCAGTTTTAACTTTTCACCGAAGTTTATTGGTGGAACTGGTAGTACATCTGGAAACCTCTCGTGGTACGTAGGGAAAGTTCATTTTGTTAAGTTCCAAATTCAACTGCTTATGCCTTCTTTTTTCCCCCTAGCATATCCATCATTGTGCTTGCTTGCAACTTCAATCACTAAAAGTTAGTATAGGTTATGGTCAGTCCTGTTTTGAGTGTTATTTTCTGAACTTTTTTGTTAAAAAAAAACATTGTAACGATTCGATGCATGTAAAATAAAGAGACGATTAAAAAAATATATTCATAAAAAACGTAAATATTTTGAGAAAACATGGCAATCCAAACAATTGACAGATGTCTCGTATAAGTTCTCCAGTTTCGATAAAATGAGAGATCAAATACATAGATGATCCCTTCTTCTGTGTAAAATTGTTACCATAGAAAAAGAACTATCGACCCTAGGTAGATATAGTAAAAGATATCTATAGTTCATTCATATCGAAACATCCCACGATCGCACGTATGTTCAAGGCTAATTAATATGCATGCCGTGAAGATTTGAATCATCATTTCGTGCCATGTTATTAATCAGATACCATGACAGTATGGCCTCACGTAGGCCACAAACATATTATGTAGTAGCAGGACAATCAATTATTTTTCGTGACATGCATGCATGTGTTTACAAGCTACTTTTATCTGCTTAAGTTTCTTTTTTGTGGTTTAGGGTATAGCAACACTTATCAGTTGGGAAAACGTCGTATAATTGCACTAACCAATCGTGACTAGCAAGGCTATCTAATCGCCCAGCCTCTCATGACTAGTAATATAAGGCATGTATGGTTTCCAATCTGATTCTAGACGTTTCTTTTCTTGTGCGACTCTCGGGCAAGGAGCTGTTGAGAAAATGGACAAAGATGAAAACAATGGTGAGATTGATACACCAGAGAAGAGAACCCGATCATCCAAATGATTGGAGTGAAGCCAATTATTGTATCATACTGTAGAATGGACCCTAATGGTTTCTTCCGCCAATTTAATGAACCTAATTACTTTTCCAAAAATAACTTAATCCAGCTAGTTTCTACGCGAGGATCCAAAACATTGTGGCCCCAACATTTTTGCATGAAATGTGCGTACACATTGTAGTCAAGTCTACACACACAACACACAGTTGCCACAAAGAAGTGGCCTAGTTGATGAGTTATAAAGAGATTGAAGAACAACCACAAAATTGGAAATCCCACAATCCCAATCAATCATCTTCTAGTCGTACGATCCGGAGCTGCAAATGGTAAGTGCTACACTCTAAGTCAAACCCTTCTTGAGGATCAAAGTCTCCATGCACGTCCGTCAGCTGCACGTCATTTGTGCGTCAAATATATGCGGTGAAGATAAATACACAATCATGCAACTTTCTTCTTAGAACAAATGCTGTTGTTTTCATTGATGAAAAACCGAAAATGATGTGTATCTCTAAGGGATTAACGTGTCGAAGCATCTCAGGTTTTAATGTTAAGGTGATACGGCTGGTGTATGTTTGACCATCAACCGACCACGGGCACCGGGGCAAATGAGGGCAAAGGGGCAATCAGATACGCACCCTCTTTTTCAGTCCCTCTCTCCTCGACCGCCCAAAGAAAAAGCCTCAAATGTTTTGAAATCCTAGACTTCAAAAGTTGGTCTGTGTCTTTTCCCTTTCTCATGTTTTTTCTTTTTTTTTTAAAAAAAAAAAATTCCCCCTTCATGATTTCTCAACTTTCTTGAAAATTTGGGCTCCTTTGACAGTACATCACTAGACGAAAACTGTGTTCAGATCAAGGAAGTTGGTGTTCAAAAGAAACTGGGAAACGAGACATGGGGTTTGGGATTTGGTTTCTTTTTTTTTTTTTTTTTTTTGTTTGGTTGTTTTGGGGTAAATTAATCTTGGTAATGTATGACCATGACTGTGATTCACATTCGTTTCCTAGTGCCAAGAAGTGTACTAAATACAGATCGTATCATTACATTTTGTAGAAGTTTTTGGGTGATTAGACAGACGTACATGTTCAAGTTGATCACCTTTTTGGCTCAAAAGAGGAGCAGCATTTGATTATTGATTAATTCGTTTGTTGCCAATGTTGAGACTGTGGGATTAAAGTTAGGCAAGACTTTTGTTGGATTGTTGGCCAATTTTATATTTACATCTTACATTATTAAAGTTGGACATTGATAAACAAGTTTATCCTTGCAATCTCAGTCCAAAGTGGTCCAATACTGAAGAAAAACATCAGTGCAAAATTGTCATACAAATCTCCAGAGCCTGATATTACTGAATTTTATACAATGTATCAACAATGTCGTTGATGATAATAAGTGTATATATTTTTTTATTATATTTAAAATGAACTAATCTTGTCGTTCTCAGACAAGCTGTGTTGAAATCAGAACGTGGATCCCACACATTTCGACATTAGCCGAACTTTCAAGCCTATTATTGAGCAGCTTAGTCAATGGCAAATGTATGAAGTATGAATCAGCTCCTTCAATTTTCCTCCATGCATAGTAAACTCTTAACTGGAACGAAATAATGCCCCAAAAACAAAAAAAAACAAAAATCTTGTTGACTTACTAGTGGCATAATTTCAGGCCGAAGCGAAAGCTGCTTTCCTAACACTGAGTTAAATGCTTAGAGCCATATGCGATTTTCCAGCTTTCCGGCCCTAGTAAGTCCTCGGTGCCCTTCAAATTCTTGACATCTTTTTACCATCCTCGATTTTAAGCAATGTTTTGACTTCTTTGAAACTAAACTACTTGTGTTTTCACATGCCTATGAATTTTGCAGGAATTTCCTTTACATATATAATAAGTATCACTTTTTTTTTTCAACACAGGGAATATCTCAATTTTGTCAGATTAATCTCTCTGTACCTGTACACCCCGCCCCAAGGATACACAAGCGATAAAAGGTGACTCGAACACACGATTTCGAGACCTAATTAAGCTATCTCGAAACCATCCGAGCCAATCCAAGGGTTAATAAGTATCACTTATCCTTGAAGATAAATTGAGGGTCTGAATTTAACATCTCCAAACTGCAAAAAGGGTACACTTGTCGGTATACATGTGGCCCAAGAGCTAATGATCTTATCGGTTATCACCAACTCTATAGTCAAGGATGTCGGATTTAAAGGTCCTTTTTGAGCATAATTACCTCTCCATTCTGAGAATATACAGCATTCTTGTGTGATGACAAAGAAAAACGTTTATGCCACCACAGAAAATCTAGCAAGATCCGCCCAGGATCAAAAAAAGCACGTTAAGAAAGAGATGTAGATGCATGTGTATTGAATCACTCTCTGTAATTATGTCATAGCCGAAATACAAATTTGACTTGGTGGTGGATCGTGATAAACACCACAGTATTAGATCATATCTTTAATTCCTTTTTAATTCATTGTGCTGGCTAATGTGTGAAGTTGTCAATACAATACATCAGCAAGAGATTTCCAGCAATTCATGGAGCCATATTGTTATTTTAGTTTCCCTGCACACGCGATGAAATAAATGGCTAAATTCATTGAAAGCAAAGAAACTCGAAAGGGAGAAGGCATCTGTGTGGCTGCTTATGGATTTTGTTAATGCTCTACTATACATCAGCAACAAGATAGCTTTTCCATAGAGAATCAGAATTGGCCAAGTTTTTATCATCGAAGGAGAATTTCGTGATCAATCTTGAGGAATTTCGTGATCAATCGTGCCTAGTCGAAAGAAATAGTGCATACGTACACAAATAGATAACAATTCTCGTGCCTAGTGGAAAGGTACAGTGCATACGTACATAAGTAGATATTCTCCGTTTTTAAACATGGTTCTTCATTTCTTGAAATTTGACAACTGAGAAGAGAAAAGAACAGAAAAAGACAACTATTGTAGTGCTCCGTCCATGTAATAATTTGGCCTATTCCCCTGGATTGGTATCAAATTCCGGGCCATGAACGGAAGAAATGACAAAATTATTTTTATAGTAACAACAACGTATGTGTACCAATCAGACTAGCTAAATATATGTCATATGTGTAAAATTTAGAGTCGAAATTCAAGTTACGGGGATACAGAAATATAGGTACAGTGAAAGGATGCCCCAAGCTTTATGTTATAGGATTGTTACCTTTAGTTTTAAGTTGAAGATAATTACTAACTACATTTCTTCTTAGCAAAACCAGCGCATTTGGACCATAAAGGCATTTTTGGACCTTTAATTACGCGTACTTTTAGTGCCTGCACCCAAGGGGGCGAGCAGATTGCGAGTAACCCTAAAAAGATAACGCTAATACTAAGCATGCGTGGTGTACTGAGACAGGAATGAACGCACTAAAAAAAGATGTTCTTTGTATTTTTCCCGTGTAGAACTAGTTCACCCAGTGTAAAAGACACCATATTTATCATGTGGATACATGATCGAGGCTGCCCAATTATTTGGTGCTTTTGTGGGAAGGATAGATTGGTGAAAGACGCAATGACAAAGTTGAAAGGCGAAATCCATCGTGGACACGAAAATTGGGAATTGACTTAGGATTGCCACCATGCATCTACACCACCGACCTTTGGCCAAAATATTTTCGAACTCAGTCATGCAAAGGTAAAAGTGCTTCAAAATTTTTCATCTTCCACTTTGAATAAAAGAAATAGGAATTAGCACGAGCCACAAGTATGGGTGACTGATTCCGACAGAAATGGTTTGTTCTGATTTATCAAATTGGTTATCATGCATGTTGATTGCGTATAATAGTATACTTTGCACTTATTTCAATCAAATCCAATTCAAGAATCCAATCTAATTGCGTAAGGAAAAAAAAAAAAAAAAAAGAAGAATTCAACCTGATTTGTCAAAATATGTTGAAGACATTTTCATAGAAATAAACTTAAATAAATAAATAAAAGAGCACAAGTACATCTTTTTTTCGTAAACAAAGAAAGGTGATTAGGTGATTTATTACAAGAAACTTTTGGTAAAAATAAATGCTGAATAAATGTGTCGATGGGCCAAATTGACATGCATTCTTTTTACTGGTCATCTAACTATATGAAGCCAAGCAACAACTTCTTCGATGCTAAAATTTTCTTTCTCTTACTTTTTTGAGACACGACTATTACCCCATAATGAAGAACAAAATTATATAAATTTCTCAAACAACTTATTAACAAAAGCAGTAGCCTCTTTTAATATTTCAAAATAGCTTGAAGAATATCCATCATTTTTTCCTTTTTTGAGTTAAATAGACCTGAAGTGTGCCAGAACCATATTGATAATAGTAGTACCTCAAAGTTAATTGGAGGAAACCGACAACATAGTTAATAGGGTAAAACTCATAAAATTCCCATCATATCCGTCAAGTTTATGATATTTACATCGAACATATTATTTAAGACGTATATGAAGAACTGGGTGGGCAATCGGTGCTGCTGGACGGTGGGTGGAATTCATTGTGCATCTACGTTAACCAAAAGACATCTCTTATGAGGAAAAGTGAAGTAAAGTGACGTAAAGTAAAAAAAAAAAAAAAGAAAAAATCAATTTCCTGTGTATGTTTACTTAATCAGAAAAATTCTAAGAGAAAATGAGTGGTTAGAATCGTTAATAGAAATACTGTTAGTAACCAATAATTTTCCTCCAAAATCTTGGCGAAAATTAAGGAAAAGTACAGGAATAACAAACACTACTTTTTCTACTAAACAAACACAAGAAGAAGAAATGACTAGCTTTTCCTCTAGATGAGTGATGGGTTGGACGGTACAGAAAAGGGAATGTAAATGAGAGATTCAGGATACGAGACCTCCCACTTAAACTTAAAAAAAAAAAAAAAAAAAATTTCCCTCACTTTCTCTTGCAAACAAACAATACCTTATGGAGTTTTTTCTTTTTTTTTCCCCATTTTTCTTAAGAGTTTTTCAAGGTCACTGGTGGGCCTCAAGCCCATTCCCGTAGTTGCTACAGGTATTTCGGCTGCCATGCCCAAGAACGAGAAAGGTAATAGGACGACAGGCCGGCAAGGTCCATATATTCACCCAATGGATCTGGGTGTATTTGGATATTTGTTTAGAAAGCCTGGTAATTGGATTTGAATCGATCGTCCAATGTCCGTTTTCTTTTTCTTTTTTTTTTTAAAAAAAAATTTAAAAGAAAATTTTTTTAAGCCATTCGGAGTCCCAATTTAAATTGCTAGAGAAAGCCTTTCCTTTTATTTTTTATTTTCTTGGTGTGCACTCCCAATGTCTAGTGACTATATTGGACTCCGATTAGTCTAGAATCGAGCACTGTCGAAACCATTTCAAGAGATCACTCTCCTAACATTATTTTTACATTCACAAGACTCGTATTCGAGACCCTGCTTAAAGGCCAACAAGTCTCTTCCTATTTGATTCAATAACCATTGGTAGGGGTGTGCAAAATCGAAAAATTCCGATTTACCGACCGAATTCGAATTGAATTTGGAATTTCGAATTCAGTAATTCGGAATATCCGATTTCGAATTGGTCGAATTCGGTAATGAGATTTTTCAAATCGAAAATTCCGATTTCGAATTCACAATTCGAAATCGAAATCAAAATCGGAATTCAGAATTCCTATTTCGATTTCAAATCTGTTTTTCATATATATATATAATATAACATTTATATTATAATAATAATTTTTTTATTCATGAATTCGGTGAAATCTAAATTCCTATTTCGATTTCAATTTTGTTTTCACACATATATAATATTATATATATATATGTAATATAATAATAATAATAATTTTTATATTCATGAATTTGGTGAAATTAGAATTTACCGAATTCCAAATTGAATTTGGAACGAATTTGAATTCGGAATTGGTGAATTCGAAATCGAAATCGGTCAAAAATTCTAATACAAAAATTTTGAAAAATGCCGATTTCAAAGTTCCGAATTACCGATTTCGATTTTGATTCACATCCCTAACCGTTGGTGCCTTTTTGTTTTATTTGATGTCATTATTTTATTTTTTTAATGCTTTTGTGCATAGTTATTAAATCCAACATGGGAAGGAACTCAACGAAAAAATCGATGGACGAGACACTAGTTCAATCAATGAGTCACTAAAATAATCTTTTATAAATACATGTAATGTATTAATTATTTTAATAAATGTAGAATTTACAAGTAAATTACTTATAAATATTATCCAGTCTGTTTCAATGGCTGATTCACTGAATTGAGCGGTTTAACTGCTAGGCTGAGCTGAGCCGAGTTTAATAATGCTTTCTTGACTCCCTTGTCAGTTACCATTTTGAGGTTCCAAGGCTTAGATGTCTTGAGCTTGTAATTTCCCTTCTCTCTCTCTCTCTCTCCATTTCTTAAATCCCATTCATCTCTCATTAGAAAAGAAATTGTTTTTTTTTCTTTAAACAAAAAAGTTGGTGTTTCCTTTGACAACTTGCAAAGCTGACGAGTGCTGTCTTCAATTGACGTGGCAGCTTACAAGACATCCCTCTTTTTAGTGGTGGAGAGGCTTCCAAATTCCAAGAGAGGAACCCATCAAAAATTTTATCGGAAGTGGGTAAGCAAACGGCGTGAAAACAAAATACTTGCACTTTTTCAAATGAGACAGGCACTTTACATAGTGCATTGTACTAAAAAGCCCTCTACAATTCATTAATTTGTCATTCAATCAATCGTTTATCGAATATAATATATTAACTTTCCAGCTATTCGTCCAATTTAATTAAATCAAACTAAGCGGATCTTCTTCCATCAACTATTCATATCTGATTTGGTTTTTTCTTTTTGGTGCGAATCTGATACGGTCACAAAAGTTAAAAGCACTAACATTTTTCATTTTGGTGCGAATCTGACGTGGTCACAAAAGTTAAAAGGCACGAGGTCGGATGGGAGCCCGTCAAGACATCTATTACTATTTTTTTTTTCACTCGATTGAAATACCAATAGTGAGCAATGATGATGAAGGCCTAAGGCGTAGCTTTTTTCGAAGGAAAAGAAAGGCCTAGCTTTAATAGTACTCCAAAATAACCTGAAGTTACGTCTCAAAGCTAACAATAATGAGTAGAATGGCCTAGCCACCAGCCCAAATGCGGATGGCCACCACCAAAATATTAAAGTTTGGTGAAGTGGGAGGCAAGGTTTCGTTAAAATGGAATGAGAAATCTTGTCTTCCATCGATTGCCACATTAAAAGTGATTTTATTTAAAAAATTCAGACGGGTGTGTAATGTTCTCGTTTGATCCGGTGATGGTTCAATTCCTTTTGAGTTATTCCTGACCTTCCTTAGGCCCGCCCCCTTCCCTAATATAGAATATATTAGATTATACAAGAGTTATTGCCTCTGAGGAAAAAAAAAAAAGAGTAGAATGGCTCGATATCTTATTAGTTAGTTTTATTTGGTATTGACTAATTAACATGGGATTATGTTGTCTAACAGCTACATAATTAGATGAATTTATGTATTTTGGTACCTCAAAGTATCACTTTCATGTAGGATCGCACGTGTATATATATATATGTTGTTGGTTTGTTGCATAATTATTGAATAAAATATCGAATTTCCTAAAAAAAAAAAAATATTGAATTGAACTTGAGCTCTAATTTTAAACCATGTGAGATTCTATTTTGAGCCCAAAATCTTGAATTGAATTCAACCAGCCAAAAGATTGATTCGATTTGATCCGTTTACCTTTTTTCTTTTTGGATCCGTTTACAACTCATCGAATTTTCGTTTTCAGACTGTTTTGTGGATTTCAAGCCGAGGAACACTTACATGGTCAACACGTGTCCTCACGTTGGATTAATACAGATGGCGAGCCCACGTGTCAATCGTTTGAAACATTTTGCCACGCATCCAACTCAATTATATATTCTCTCGCCTGCTACTAGCACTACAACACTGAATTGATCTGAATTGATCCTGCTATCACTTTACACAAAAAAAAAAAAGATATTCCTCCTAATTAATTAGGCCCAAAAGGGCCAGGCGACAAGGGAATAGGATATAAAATCAGACCAGAGATCATATCAAATCATATTACTTGTTTGTTTCAAGCTTCAACAATGGCTAGGCCAGTTGAACCGCTGGTGGTGGGGAGGGTGATCGGAGATGTGCTCGACATGTTTGTACCAGCTGCTGAATTGATAGTACAATATGGGTCAAAACAGGTCGGAAATGGTTGTGAGATAAAGCCATCCCATTCTGCTCACAAGCCTGCGGTTCGCGTAAATGGCTCTCGTGCCCGTGCCGCCAGTCTCTTTACCCTTGTAAGTGTGCCATCTCATACATACTCATTAGTATATACTCACATACAAGCACATAAATTGAAAAAAAGAAAAAGAAAAAAAAAAAACCCTGCAAACTTTTGCATGAGTTCAATCAAGTACAATTTACGAAAAGTTTATGAGGATTCAAATGTTCTCTCTCTCTCATTTTTTTATCTTTTAGGTTGAAATTTTCAGTAGCATGCATTTAGAAATTGAAGGGTCGGTTCTTGTTCTGTTGCAGGTTATGGTCGATCCTGATGCGCCAAGTCCAAGTGATCCAACTTTCAGAGAGTGGCTTCATTGGTATACTTTTTCTTCTTTGTATATCAACTTATACATGTAAAATTGTCTGGCCTCGGATACGGTTACCTGAATTTTAACTTGGAATCGTTTTGGCATTTTTTTTTGTTTTGGCGTTGCAGGATTGTGGTGAACATCCCAGAGGGTGGGGATGCCTCCGAAGGTTAATTTTTTTTTTTTTAAATTTCACTTTATCATCAATCATTCCCTAACTTTAATAATCTGCATTCGAAGTATTTTGTGGTATATTTTTAGTTTGATCGAGTAATGTTATACTATTGATTTCTCTAATGGAAGGCAAAGAATTGGTAGCATACCAAGGACCTCAGCCACCAACGGGCATCCACCGCTACGTTTTTGCGCTTTTTAAGCAGAGAGGAAGAATGGAAAAGCCAAAAACGCTACCAGAACCCCGTCACAACTTCACCACTCGACAATTTGCAAGCCATAATGAACTCGGACTTCCTGTTGCTGCCGTATATTTCAACTCACAGAAGGAACCAGCTGGAAATAGGAAACGTTGATGCCTTGTCTGAAAGCGTGCTAGTTCCTGTTTTATCCTCCAACATGCATGGTATAGAACAGGGTATGTATAGGTGGTTGTATAATCTGTGTGCTGTTTTTGTTCGTTTTGGTCATTAAGAGCTTCTTAAGGGATGTGCAACCGTAGTCAAGTTTTTATTTTTAGTTTATCTTCTTGTACGTACGTGTCATTGTAGTATATAAATTGGGCAGTAAATATAATATAATTTGAGGCGCTATTTACTTTTAGCCTTTTACTTTTAAAAGTGGATTGGGAGGTCTTGAATTCAGAACCTTTTTTACATGTTTTGTTTTTAAGTGGATTGAGAGATCTTGAATTCAGAACCTTTTCTACATGTTTAGAAGATTCGCTCTAGGACACAAAACGTCTGTCCTCTCCAAACCAAAATACACTTTGCAATCCCAGATATGAACATGTATTGTAACATTGACGTGCTTATTTATATCACTTTCATAGTTTTACCTAGCTTAGTAGCTAGAAAAATAGCAGAATTAGCTCATCAAGCTGCACGTATGCCCTAGATGATAGTCTCAACTTGTCATTATGGTCCCTGAAATGTTAGAAAATTACACTGAAAATATGCATGCTCCGTTGACTCATTGCCTTAAGATAATCACAATTATAAGTTCGGGTACTGAAATTATCAAAGTATTTTTAGCTCCAAAATATCATCCTTGACGTTTTGACGGGTAGCTATCCCACAGTGCAGCTGGGATCTCACATGTTGATTTGAACACAAAGCATATCTGATCCTAATTCCTAAACCCCACCCCACCCGGGGCCCGGTGTTTTTTTCCTTGATGCTTAGCAAATCAAGGGATGCGAGTTTCGAGTCTTTTGACACATGATTAATGTTTTGAGAATTCTTGACTCATTTGCAGTCACAGTAGGTGAAAAACTCTCAATTCTTCGAGGAATAAGGCTTACTTGTCAGTGGAAGAGGATTGGGTTTGATTGTACGTTAGGAGGGATTATGAGTAAGAAATTCAAGAGGATTGAATTGGATAGTAAGTTAGGAGGAATTAGTAGCAAGAAGTTCTGAGTTGAAAATCTTTTATTTATTAAAAACAAAAGGAAAAAAAGGAGATTTATTTGTCAGTGGCAATAGCTACTATTTCTTCATTAATTCATATTATTTCCTTTTTTTTCTTTAACCTATTGACAAGGTCATATTTTCAAACTAATATGGTTTAAAAACTTTTAGCATCTATAAGAAAAGTTCTAAGAATATAACTAGACCGTAGTCTTGTCAAAAGATTACAGGAAAAAGAAAAAGAGGAAGTGTTAAAAGATTTGCAGATACTAATCTTTAGTGGTTTAACTGTATTGGGAGTTTTAAAGTGCTTGATTTGACTTGAATTTCCGTTTTCTAGTCCAAAAACTTTTAATGTTACAGATAACGTTTCACTTTTCTATGATTCAACTCGAACAGTCCATAACTCCATATAATGTTAGGGGAAAAAAAACTCCAATATTGAACTATCAATTTACATTTTTTTTTTCAAGCCAGTTGAATGACTTTTGTTAATTTACAAACCTAAACCCCGAGAAACCACAAAAGCCGGCAACTCTTATGGTTTCTCAGGAGACTTATAACCTAACCCAAATCCCCCCCCAAACTCGATGTGGGATAACTACCTAAGCAGAGTAGCTGCTACTAAGACCTAAAGAGACCTCACTAACCCCGGTACATGCAGTTGTCTTTTTTTCAAGCCAGTTGAATGACTTTTGTTAATTTACAAACCTAAACCACGAGAAAATCACAAAAGCCGGCAACTCTTATGATTCCTCAGGAGACTTATAACCTAACCCAAATCCCCCTCCCAAACTCGATGTGGGATAACTACCTAAGCAGAGCAGCTGCTACTAAGACCTAAAGAGACCTCACTAACCCCGGTACAGGCAATTGTCTTTTTTTCAAGCCAATTGAATGACTTTTGTTAATTTACAAACCTAAACCCCGAGAAAACCACAAAAGCCGGCAACTCTTATGGTTTCTCAGGAGACTTATAACCTAACCCAAATCCCCCCCCCCCCAAAATTCGATGTGGGATAACTACCTAAGCAGAGCAGCTGCTACTAAGATCTAAAGATACCTCACTAACCCCGGTACAGGCAGTTGTCTTTTTTTCAAGCCAGTTGAATGGTACTCCCACTTTTTGTAGTTTCCGAAATGGCCACATGACCGTAAATTTCTCTAACCAAAAGAAGGAAAAATAAAAATGGATTTCATAGTTTGGATTGTGATTTTTTTAAAAAAAAAATTATTTTTTACATTTTTCGTGAATACAATTTTCAATATCCATTTTACCTCATATGTATTAAATTGTTACAATACATTTTCCTACAAAAAGTTTTAAAAATAGTCATCTAAACAGGAAACATTTTTTCAAAAAATAAAAATATATTGCAACCGTAAAATATAATCAATGAAAAGCATAAATATATAGTGATATTAAACTCTAAAATTCAAGTTAACTCGGATACCACCAAGCACATCTTGAATATCAAAATGCTCTTCGAGATTAATTATACTTATATAAATAAATAGATAAATATAGTGCATAATTCATATCAACTCAAGTACGAATTCAAAAATTTGTTACAGCACTCATCTAGCCCAAAGAAGGACAAGTTACAATGGGAGCCAAGCCCAAATAATAAAGTGATTAATATAGTGATTGCACCCCTATTATGTAGACATCCTTTTCATTTTGTTTTATCGAGAGAAGTATTTGTTAGGATAGCTCATCATTTGACCAAAAAAAAAAAAATTATCACAATACATTTTTTATCATTTTTTTAAATTTTATATATATCACATCACAAAAATATTAAAATATTATTTAAAAATAATTTTCAAATAATCTCTTACCAAAGCACATACTTGGTCAACCGACCTAATCGATGTCCAAACTCCTGTCCCAGATCCAACCAACTGAAGTCCTAGCAAGGGATGCAACGCCCGACTCCAAAATTGCCCCGTTTTAGTGTTTTACAATACTCCTCTCCACCGCCCCGGCCCCCACTCTCGCTGTCCTGCACCGCCCTTACCGGGCTCCAATATTCTTGTGGGTGTACCTATCCCGCCTCACTATCATTATTATTATTTTTTACTTAATTTAATTTTTTCAATTTATATAGATCTATTAATAGTTTTATTAATCACTATTTTGAAATTTTAGCAAAAAAATTACATCATTTTATCATAATAACATAACATGTTATTTATTTCATACAATATATTTATATAATAATAATATTATAGCATTAAAATATAGGCAAGAGCGGGATGGGGGATAAGGTGGGGGGTATGCAGCCTTGCCTCCTACCCCATTTAATACAGGGGGAGGAAAATCCCCCCGTCACTACCTTTGCCTCACTCTAACTCCTACCTCATTCCTAGGTCCCTGAGGGTAGGAGTGTATACGAGTCGAGTCGAGTTCGAATAATGCTATATTCAGATTCGACTCGAACACTATTAGCATCTTATTTTACTCGAGCTCACCTTACTTGACTCGAGTTCGAGGTCGATCGAATTCAAAAATTGAAAATTGAACTCGACTCAATGAAATGATAAAAAAACCCGAACTCAACTCAATATGACTCGAGTAAAAAACGAGTCATATCGAGCTCGAGCACTTGATGCTGCTTTTAAGTGTAGAAGTTCGATTAGATCCCATTTTTGAGCATTTAAGCTCAAGACATGGAAAATGGAATTAGATTATATTTATTTCAAATTCTATTACCTTTTTGCCATAAAAATTTTTATTAAGTATACAAATCATCTTGTAAATTATTTGCAAGCATAAATCTTTAGTGGTAATTTCATATTTAAAAAGATATATATTATTTAAATTAAAAAATACACCACTACATCCCCGCTCAAGCTATTCAAGCTGGGGCTCGAAAATCGAGTTTGAACCTCGGTTGACCAAGCTGTCCGCTCGCAATCAGCCCTACCTAAGGATACTTGTCCTTGCTGCCATCCCCAATTCTAGCTCTAACTGAGCCGCGTCGGCCTAAATAGGAAGTCAATTTTAGAGCCTTAATTACAAATTGACCGTCAATTAAACCAGCACCGACCATGGGCTCGAATTTGGTCCAACCCTGACCCAACTAATATTTCATTTTTTATTTTTAATTTCACAAAAAAAAAATTGATTCTGTTCCTAGATTTACATTTACATTTTCTTTTGGGTTTCTTTCCTTCTAATTTCCAATGGCGTTGTTTCGCCGCCGCCCAGCTTGAATACTATTCTCGGCCTAGGTCTTACACCCAAAAAGAAGAAAGAACCATAGCTGAGTTGTCCGAGTCAAAAAGAAACTTTCTTTCAAGTATCAACGTAGACAAGAAGATATAGAAACTAAATAAATAAATAAATCCAGAGACCTAATAATAGAAGTAATACAGAAGTGGAATATTATTGGGCAGAAAATCCATATGTTTTTCCTTAATTCTGGGAGGGTTTAGTTTTTGTTTATGGTTCAAATATATCGTCCGCCGCCGATAATCCTCCGTAGAAAATGCTCGTCGCCGATCTTAGCCTCCTCTGCCGCCGCAGCTGTAGCCGCTCCTTAGACCTCTCATGTCTTCATTCGTTTACCGTCTCTTCGCCATGTCAAGGTTCGCCCCTCCTCTTTCGCCTCCGCCTTCCAATTGTCTTCCTTTTCCCCCACTTTCTGGTTTCGTATTTGATTATTCGTTGATTATAACTAATCGGATGTGATGGGCAAAATCATTAGTTTCTATTATTTCTGAATTTTGTTGTGGATATTGCTATTGGGCCCCCAAATTACTTCAAATTTATGCTTTGCTCATGTGGAAAGTAAGAGGGGTTCTAGCATTGTATGGTGAGGTGCTCTGGTTGGTTTCTGGCCATTAGAATATGGACCTTCTGATGAGATAGGCCTTCAGGGTTTAAATTAGTGTTTGTAGTTCTCTAGCTTAGAATATGGATTTGATTCACTACGTATTATTCTTTTTTTGTTCCTACTCTTTGGGACAAGGTTAGCAAACCATTCAACCCAGTAATTGTTTCTCATGCTTTTTATTATGTTATAGAGCAAAATGAGAGGAATCTGGATATATTACCGCCTTTTTAAACTCTGTTTGTGGGAATGCAGATTCTTGACGGTTAGAAGTGTTAAGAGAGTTGTGCAATCTGTACGTCAGAATCAGTCGACCATTATATACTCTGATGGGTTGCAATATGGACCACTTTTTAGACCAGGATTATATTCACATAATTATAGACTATATTCACAGTACGGGCTTCCTGCTAGGAGACCAGTTTCATCTTCATTGTGGGGAGCTAGAAATCAGACCCATAGCGGGTTTGTCAAGAAGTTTTCAGCAGTGTCACCTGGTAGGACACTAGCACAGCGTGCCCAACTTGCTTGGAAAAGTTTTGTCCGGAGACCTTCCTGCAATACAGGAACTCCACAGCCAATCAGTCGGATTGCTCAGGCAGTTAGCTTAGCATTGAGCCGCTCTTATGTGGTTATGCCTGGAATGTTCGCCTTGGCTTTTGGAAGAAATTTAGCATGGGCACAAGCCCCTGTAGACGTGGATTTCTTTCAGCCAAGGAATACAATATACATGCGGGCTCAGGATGGGCATATTTTTGTTGTCAAAGTGGTCCTTGCTGTATTACAAGGGATTGTTTTGTTGCTTCGCGCCCTGTATCTGGCGATTTTGTTTTCACCAAGCATTTCCATGGCTCCGTTTGTGGATTATTTTGGGCCTCGGTACAGGAAAGTGTGGCTTCAGCTTGTCCATCAAACGCTGGAAAGGGCAGGTCCTGCTTTCATAAAATGGGGTCAGTGGGCTGCTTCACGGCCAGATCTTTTTCCCAGAGATTTATGTGCTGAGCTTTCCAAGCTTCACACCAAAGCACCCGAACATAGCTTTGCATACACTAAAAAGACTATTGAAAGGGCTTTTGGCCGAAAGCTAACTGAAATCTTTGATGACTTTGAGGAAGTACCTGTAGCATCTGGAAGTATTGCTCAGGTGCACCGAGCTTCTTTGAAGTATCGGTATCGTGGTCGTCACAACAAGCCTATGATGGTAGCTGTGAAGGTGAGACATCCTGGAGTTGGTGAATCAATTAAAAGAGATTTTGAGATAATCAACAAAGTGGCAAAATTATCAAAATTCATTCCGGCACTAAATTGGTTGAGATTGGATGAGAGTGTTCAGCAATTTGCAGTTTTTATGATGTCTCAAGTTGATCTTGCAAGAGAAGCTGCCCATCTCAGCCGCTTCATTTATAATTTTCGCAGATGGAAGGATGTCTCTTTCCCAAAGCCTGTGTATCCACTGGTGCATCCTGCTGTGTTGGTGGAAACCTTTGAGCAAGGGGAATGTGTTTCACACTATGTTGACGAGATTGTGGGGCATGAACGACTTAAAAGTTCACTTGCTCACATCGGAACTCATGCACTACTGAAAATGCTTCTGGTAATTTTTTTTTTAATATTGTCCAATCCATGTATGTTGTCACTTTTTTCTTTGGGTTCCTGTGCCCCCCTTTTGGGGGGAGGGGGGGAAGGGAAGCAAAGCGGGCTTCAATATTTTGTTGACTTTGTTGCAAGTAAAGTTTAACCATGTTGATATAGTGGGCAACGTGGTATTTGATCTATTGTTTGAATTTGTTACAAATTTTGAATCCTATGTCACTTCCAAAAACACCCTCTTAAGTTGAATTTTAGTAAATAACACCAACCTTCCTAAAACAATGCTGAGATTGTCTGGTCACACATTTGGGGGAAGATACGAACATTTACTTAGTCTTTAACATTAAGTGTTAGTTCTCATGGCTGAGAATTTTTTCCCTTGTATTTAACAGGTAGACAACTTCATTCATGCTGACATGCATCCTGGAAACATCCTTGTTAGGGAGGCTCAGACCAAGCCTTCTCGGAAGCGCCTTTTCAAGTCAAAGCCTCATGTTATTTTCCTTGATGTAGGAATGACTGCTGAGCTTTCTAAAAGTGATCGAAGTAATCTATTAGAGTTTTTCAAGGCTGTTGCTCGTCGGGATGGTCAAACAGCAGCAGAGTGCACACTAAGATTATCAAAAAAACAGAATTGTCCCAGCCCACAGGACTTTATCCAGGTAATTCTCTTATTATATGCCATAGGAAGTAGTAGGCTGACCTGGCACGTCAATCATCACACTCAACACTGCTATATTATTTCTTTTAGTGTTTTCTACTATATATAGCTTTTGATACCGTTTAAAATTGTGCCAGCATCTACACTATTATGGAGAACCAAGGAGGGGTATGGACTAAAGGACCCTTCCACATTTTTCCGTCAGCATCTTACATATGATGTTTGATATTAGTGAACCTCCTTAAAGGATAGTTCCTAGTCCTGCTTTTGTGTTTCCATTTGCATTGGAAACAGACATAATCTTGGGGTTCTGGAATTCTTATCCTTTACACCTTTATCTGGTTTGTGTAGGATTATCTTCTGTAACTTTCAATTTCCTACTGGTTCATCAAATAGAAAATCAAGGAAAAGATTCTGTATTTTTGGGTCAAAGAATTGACTTTTATTGTGTAAAGCTTGTGATTAGTGATCCTCCTAATTTTAGCATAGTTATCATTCTAATCATCTGCTTTTTATTAGGAAGTGAAAGAGTCGTTTGATTTTTGGGGTACTCCAGAAGGTGATTTGGTTCATCCGGCTGATTGCATGCAGCATTTACTTGAGCAAGTTCGGCGTCATAGAGTAAACATCGATGGCAATGTGTGCACAGTCATGGTTACAACTTTGGTTCTTGAGGTATAGATTCCCTTCATGTTGGTGTGATTTATGACACATTTTGTGAAAAGATGCTTGATGGAGTGCATGCTCGTTCTTTGCTGATTGGTGTCTGACAGTTGTATGCATGTCATGCCCATGCCCTCAGGTGTTGGAAGTACTTATGCTGCTTTTTTACTGAAATGTGACTAGTTGCTTGAGCAAATTTGCTGTCCTTTCCTCCACTCCAAAAACACCATCTGCCCGAAAAGAAAATGAAAATAAATTAATAAATGCTTAGAGACTTTAAAGTTTAAGGTCTTAGAGAATAATTGTTTTCAATAAGACCACTAATGCTCCTATGCTCTTAAGCGTTTGAAATCCCCTTGTAAAGATATATTATTTCTGGAAGAATTATTTCATCAATTTGTACTTTCATGTTTTGAGGCTTCGAAGAAGTTCTGCTGCTCGTTAAACTAAGAGTTAGAATGGATAACTAGAACCGCCCTGGGTATTGGGGAAAAGGATAATGTGCTTTAGGCCTAACCATTTATCCCATACTCATTGTTGCAAGCACTGTAGTGGGCATTTTGATGATCCAGTTTGGGGCAATAAAAAAATTATATTATGGTAAAGTTGACTTTCAATAACCCTAGTAACCTGTGAGAGCTTGTATTTTAGTTTTAAACTTTCACCACGACCCCATAACTAGTCCATTCATATGATTATGGGCTTTTGATGTAATATCGGGTGCTGACAATGGTGTTCAGCATTCAGACAACACATTTTAAAAATGTTAGCATTAAATTTGTCTCTCTTTTGAAGCTTTTGTCATATTGCAGCATTCAAATGATAATGCAGAACTTCCCAATAATTATTCACTGGCTGATATTGGTTCTGGTTTTTCTTATGTCCCTTTTTCATTCGTTTGTCATTTTTATTATTGTTAAGGTTATTCTTGTGGTATGTTTCTTGCCACTGTTTTGGTGTTAGTATGAGCCTTGTAGTTTTGACCTTTTATTTTTCTTTTATGCCTTTGATTTTCTGTTTATAGGGTTGGCAGCGAAAGCTAGATCCTGATTATGATGTAATGCATACACTTCAGACGCTACTACTCAAAGCGGACTGGGCAAAGTCACTCTCTTACACGATTGAAGGACTCATGGCTCCTTAAGGAAATCTCTAACCGCTGCTATGGTTACATAGCAATTCTTTTGATCGCATAGAACTTCAGTAATGTATACCATCTCACAGCGTACTAGTATTCTTCTTGCGTGTATCTACTTAGACCTGTTCCAACTAGACTCCCCTTGCGCTGCGTCACAAATTTTGCAATTGGAAATTTTGTCTTTGTATTCATAAATTTTTGTTTTCAAAGATACTACCTCGAGAGGCAAAGCTTCAAGATTCCCTGCTCACGAGACGAGAGACGAGACACAAGATGTGAAGAAATAAATTGAATTCCTTTATTTTTTTAGCTTATCTCTTCATCTTTTTACATTCGGCAAAGATGATCATGAACTTACTTGTGTTCTTATAATTTCCATGCTCTTTTTTTTTTTTCTGTTCTCTAGTTTTTACGCAAGGATTTGCTCTTGAGTACACGTCTTCTCATTTTTCTTGGAATTATCCAGAATGGCCTGAAAGTTGAAACTACCTGCTGTACCTCAAAAAAACGATTTACAAGCTACGATTTACAAGCTTTATTTGGTTGCAGCCAATAAAATTGCGTAGGAAAATAAGCTAAATTTCATTTTGACTGAGTTTTCATTTATACTTCCAAAATTACATATTTTGAAAAAATAAAGGAAATAATCGTGGATTATGTACAATTCAATATCGGGTATTCCATGCATCAACTCGCGGTATATTAATTGAAGATGCGGATCATTTATCTCACTCAAAAGGAGATTTTGGGAAAGAGCGCAGAACAAATTAGTCTTCTCTCAATCAAAACCTCCTTTATCACCGATTAAGCTCTCTCTTGAGTTTTGCTTATCTGCACCCATATTAAGAACACAGGCACAATTATCCTGAACCATCAGGGAATCAAATCACAGCCTCCTTTAGAGAAACGGGGCAGCCAAATGTCAAACCAAGTCTCCGTGAAGCTCAAAGCTCTTGCTCTAATTGAATGTCAAATACCTCCCAGTTGATATGCAATCCACCTTTGCCTTATCAAGCTAGCGAAGCACCCCAAAAGGTTACACATAACTGCAAGTAATAAAGAAAAATTATCACGTATATACCAACTCAAAACAGATGAAAAGAAGTAAGAAATGTAAGGCAAAGACTCAGAGACGAAGTGTTTCGTTCAGCAAAGGACTACTACCACTTTACAATCTGAAAGTTTGGTGGCATAAGACCCTTGTTTAACTGTAGGCCATCAATTAACAGATGTGGTGACCTTCAGCGTTACAAGCTTTGTAGCAAGACAAGGCCATTAGTTATCAAAAAGAAAGCTCCTATCTCCGGACAAGAAGCTGCTTAAAGTATAGTTGCTACCCTTTGTACATCATCTCTCAGCAAGCTTGCCACCAGTCCTGGACTCAATAGGGTCAGCAAACAACTGGAGAAGAAAAACTATTCTTATCTAACTCCATTAGCCGTTTACATGAATTAATGCCATATTGTCCATCTAACATCTAGTAACTACAACAATGAAGATATCTCATAATTATTCTCAGAGTTCTTGCTTTGGACCCAAAAGCCTTACTAGTCTAGAAGAATCACAGCCAGTAACCTCAATGAATGATACGTCACAGTAAAGGATGAGAGATATTGACTAAATACTAGACTTCGACAAATTTGGTCAGAGAAGATGCACTTGTAATCCACTACATTGAACTACTTTAAGAGGACCATAATCTTCAATTAGACCATAATGTAGATCAATCTACTACTAAAGGAAGTAAATTAATAATTTTTCTCTTTGTCCAAATACTAATTACATAAATTCAGATAAGAATTTTCCAGTGAACAAGAAGCTAATATTTCCTTTCACACCTCATAACCACAGCCACCAGCCCTTTACATTCAATTCTTTTCTCTTTTTTTATATTTTATTTTTTGGGGGGTGGGGGGGTTGGGAGGAAGAGAAGGGTGAAGAATGTGTATTCACCACTCACCCAACTGAATTTAAGAACTTGAGATGGACCCCCACAATTGTCTTAATCGGACACTGAGTTGCTATCCAGTTGTTTTTTTTTTTTTTTGCATGTCAAATGAATGCTCAATAGCTAAGAGATAGAGGTAAAAACATAAAAGCATGACAAACTACTTGTCACGTTTTGATATTTCCAAGAAAACTTACTCTCTGCACATTAGCTTTTGGATTTCTTCAATTGCACTGCTGATTCCATATGCTGTCATCTTCCTAACCTGTAGATGTGATTCCACATTATTTTCTTTTTCTGTTAAATGCAGCTCAAATTCCGCAGAAGTAAATTAGTAGTGAGTTTGATCCAAAGTCACCTCCAACACTTTTCCTCTGGCTCTATGGCGCAGTGGGAGAAGACGGATTTCGTCAGTTAAGCGAATGCATTCAGTTGTATTTTCCGGTGAGATGAAGTCTAGGACTACATTGACACATGGCTGCAGTTTAGAGGATATAGAAAACCATTCAGTTAGCAACTATGATAGCGAACCCTTAAACATCCAGGTCCAAAAACTATTACTCGAGAAGTACAATGCTTAAATACAAATTTCAAGAAGCAAAACTCTCAGTAATAATGCAATTTGGTAGAAGATTTCACAATGGAGTAACAGAGACTGTCCTTCAATGAAGTCAAGCAAACATTTTTATAACAAAGGACAACCCTAAATGTAGAATATAGAAGTTTTGTGACAGTTTTGAGCTTAATACTGATATTCAATTTTTGCTACTTTTAGAGAATGTTCTACAGTAGACAACCTTCCATGCTGGTAAAAGCAATTAAATCACAAAGGAATTATGAGCAACCATAAAGTTTCACACTCAATCATATCTGCAACACTAGACTGAATGGTTTACGTCACCTTTAGTTTTCTAATTTGATATGGACATCCTGCTGGAATCATGATAGCTTCTCCTAGGTGTTGCTCAAAGGTCCATGGCTGAACACCTGGCAACAGTGAAAAGCAGCTCCATGATAAGGAATGTTCCATGTTTGAAGTACCATTAGTACGACTAAGAACTGCCTCGGTTACAATATTTCTTCTTCGTATGGATAGAGAGTAGCTAACAGAGAAGAAACTATGCTTACCAAATTCCTCCTTAAGCTTCATCTTGTGATATGCATCGAGGAAGAAACTTTGATCCAGAATTGGATGAACCACCTGCAATAGACACAAACAACTTAATCAAGATGCTCTTACATCCTCATCTTATTTGAGAAGCTTGAGTCTCAGAATATATTACGTGTCCGCCATAGCAGTATGCAGAACTTAATTCATCAGAATGCCGTCTGAGGTATTCTAGAAGTTTTGGGACGTCTTGTCTACGGAAAATGTCCCATTGAGCACCAGATGGATTGGCTGTTTGTTTCTCGCAGGAAGAACTAGAGCTCTCGATATCCCTAAAGAAAGTCTCATCATCTGAATCTTCCAATCCTTGAATGTTTCCAGAACAAAGCATTGAGGACTCAGAATCAAATTCAGACTCATTTTCAGAATCAAAGGGTATATTCCCATTTTCAAAGCATGATATTTGTCCTTTAATTGAATTGCCAGTGAAAAGAGGCACTTTCGCAATTCCATTAGGTAAGCTTAACCTTTCTTCCATCATATCTTGCAAGCCTGATTCTTGACTTTCTTCACTGTGTAAAGATGATTTTCCTTTTACTTCAGTAGAATTACTGCTGGAAAGCAAATGACCTCGATTATTGTTCTTTCTGCTTGATTGCAAATGGTCTTGACCCTTGTACTTCTTCATCAATGTTTGAATATTTTTGAACTGTTCTCTGGTGATTGGAACATCCGTAACACATGCAAGAACATTAACCTGAAATGCAGATAGAGTTAGTTGCAAATAATTTTACAACTTCAGAAGAATCCTAACTTTATGTGCAAGCTAGACTGAAAGTTGATGAGTCAAGGAGCAATTATAAGTCATATCTTGATTAGTTTCACATCCTCCTGCCAATTTATTGTGGACTGACCTAGAATTTGTTCTGACAATACCAGTACACAGCTGCAAAATTGAGGGGCACAATCTCATACATCATTTATTTGTTCCCCCCCCCCCCTCTCTCTCTCTCTCAAAAGATTAGATGAGAAAATTAAATACAAGCACCTCCATATATCAGTAGATGTGTCGCTTTAAATCTTCTATTAACGAAAAGCCTACTGAAACAGGATCTTTTCCTATGGCTATCCACACCAGATATCACATGCAAGTACATGAAGACCACCTTTTATCCAAAACAGTGTATGGTTCCTGGTGACTGTAAACTAAAAGTGACCGTAGAATGTTCAGTCTACTCATTTTACTGCTTAATAAAATAAGAAAACTGAAATTAAGTCTCAAGAGGTCAAACACAAATAGTCAATAGTAACAGAAAAATCAACAAAAAATTGCAGTGATAGCCAAAACATAGACATCAATCAAGGAAGTAACCAATATTCTGGATTTGAAAGTAATGATGATGCACAAAAGAAGTGCAGGATAACAGAAAAAAATCATGTATCCACGATTTAGCAACAAGTAAAGCTGCTATAGCCAAGATATTATTGCAAAAGGTGGGTCAATGTATATGCTTTCGTCTATGTGCACATGCAACAGATGGAGCAATGATGATCTCTTTATTGCAGTTGCAGGACAGCCCTCCTTTAATCCTTTATATGGTCAGACAGAGAGCTAGTAAGGCAGCAAAGCATAAAAAGACATTGGACACATTTCCTTTATTCAAGTGAAATGAACTCTTCCAATAATGAAGTTCAAAGAAGCCCAGATCCTCCTAGTAGAATATTTTCTCAACATATCCACCATAAGAACAATGTTAATCACACATTGTTTCTTAAACACTATAACAAAGCAATGAAATTTGAGATGGGAAGAATCATATTAGACAAGGCATGCACGAGTATTTCCGCATGTTATGCAACTACATAACACGGTCGAAATCCAGTTTAACATGCACAGCACACTATCAATTGCAATTTATTTTGAACCCCAAGTATTCAGCACCAGGGAATGTTCTGCTTCCAGCAACGACTGCCTTCCGCTGTATCAGCCTATAAGTGCGTGCACTCAAGTATGCTCAGTCACCGAGAGCATATAGAATGAAAGAGAGAAGCAGATGCAAAGGTCATTTCAACTGAAAGAAATTCTATTCATGGGTATTCTAGTGTTCGCAATAATGGTTATTGTTACTTAATATGCGAATATGGAAGGTCAGTCTGATTTCACAATTAGATAATAAAATGCTTGTAACTGAAGAAAACATGAACATGTAATAAACCAATAAATATTAGGTCACCTTATTGCAACATATAAAAAAGTGACAGAACTGCCATGACAAGTTTTCTTGAGCAGAAAATTATGACATGCACCTGGTCACAACTTTAAACGACCTGTCAAGCTGTAAGCTCAATTAAAATGCTCCACAAAAGAAAAGAGGTTCCCACAATGAAACCTAATTGCAGCAAGTTAAATTGCATACTCACAAGAATTGTACTGACCGTGAAGGCAAATAAATTCAAATGTAAAAGAACTTTGAACGTGCACAGAAATATTAATTTACCACATCATTTGAGTCAAAGCAGAGTTTTGTCAAAAAATCAGCATTCATGAAGTCCTCCAGACCACCACATGAAATATGAATACAAGGACCAATTTCAGGTTTCGCCGCTTCTTCTGGCAACTTGAGTGCTATATTCAGATGGCCAGAAATTGGATTTAGATACTCCTGAAGCGGTAAAACATGCAAGATCTCAGCATAATGAGAAGGGAATTGCTCTTGAAATACGCTAGAAGAAAGCCAGGCTTTAATTTTCAGGGTCTGATGCTGCACATTTAAATGTGTGCCATCCACCATTGACCCCATGAATATCTGTTTGGCAGAAGTTTCTACCTGGAAAAGAAAATATGACTGAGACAGAGATAGAAGAAGATTCAACTACAAAGATACAGTAACAGAAGAGATTCAACTAGCACCAGAAGAAAGTGGGATGCATGAGACAGACATAAGAAGATCCAAATGCATGCAATAGGTCTTTCTCCTACATAGTTTGACAGAATACTTTGGCAACAAACTTGAACATTTCTCATTTCTACTTGTCCAGCAGCTTGCTTTACAAACATCAAAGCAGCATAAGAAAACCTACCCTTGCAAGCCCAATTTTGCACAGAAACCAGAAGTGGAAAAGACAACGAAAAGAAAAAACAAAGAAATTAGAAGAAAGAACAACAGCAGTCCTCACCTAATAACATAGACAAATGTGATTGTGACATATGCAGTAATTTATGATATGAGCATTGTTTATCCTATGTGAAATGCCTCACTAGATCTAAGGACAATGGCAAATTGTCTAACATACAAAATTGACATGCTGGTAATCAGATCTTATATCTTTTCAAAATCATGCAGCCACAATTTATTTATAATTTATTTGGGCGTCACATAACTAGTTGTTCCACCTGCTGACAATCAATAACATCTTCACAGCATACTTAACTTTCAATGGTAAAACCGAAATGTAAATTATTGTTAAGCTGCAACAACAGTTGTAATGAAGTTCACTAGATGTCTGTTATGTAAAGAGGGAGAAACTCAAACACTGACCTCACACCAGTCCAAGCAAGTAGCTCCATCAATCACTTCCTTCTTATTTTGAGACTTAGAAATTGTTCTTTCAAGGTAAGTGGAGAACATCACAACTGGATCCCAGTTCAGAACTGATGTTCTTCGAATAACATTTCGCACTATAACAGGATGACCTTTAGCCCAGTGCAGCTGGAAATGTCCAAGTTTCTCTTTGTTTAAATCACTTAAAGTGGGATAATAGATGAAATTATCATTGGATTCTACTCTCTTAGCCAACTTTTGCAGTGGCTGAATTTCAACTTTGTCCTCAGTTCCCTTGCACAATGAGTCACAAGAACACACAACTACAGTTTCTGGAAAGTCATGGCACTGAAGCACCTCTTCTGCTCCTGCTTCCAGCTCTTTCATCCACCTTAAGGGAAAAATGCATCTTAAATCAAGGTTTCTCTCACCACATCCACCAAAATCCACTGGAGGACAAAATACGCTTCCATCAGAACAAGCTTTCAAGCTCTTCAGTGACATCGGAGACAAATGGGGCGCCTTGCAAGAACTTATGCAAGAAGTGCTAATGTGATTTATCTTCAATTGCAGCTCACCAGCAGACCGATGAATTTCCCTACCATTGCAACCTTTGGAACAAAATTTCTCATATAAATTTCCTCGACAAAATTCCCAGCAACAACTTAAGCAGAGATTATACGAGCAGTTCGCACAGCTTCTATGGTAATCCACAATTGAAGTTTTGCAATTGTTGCTGATCCAGGATTGAAAACACCACATAAAAAACACGCAGCAGGACAGTTGTATACATTCTTCAACAGCATTAAAACATTTCAGCATTTCAGAACTCACCAGCAACATAACTTCTTGTTTCCCATCTCTGACTGCTGAATCTTGATATTGGATGGTACTTCACCTGTTACATGTGAAACTTGAAACAGGGTGCTCGATGCCTCAATTACAACTTGATTTCTACCAATTACTGTATGTACCTGTAATCATGGCCTGCATCTCAAGCTCCATGTTCTGTTCTTGGTTAATTTGTTTGAGCACAGGAAGAAGCAAGGAAATGAGATAATGAAGTAGTTGGATTTTCGCAATTTTCCTTTTATCCCTATAAAACTCCTGCAAATAGATTGCAGAAAGGTAGAAGCTTGAGTAGTCAAAGTACATATATGGATGTGCTAATTCATGCTTTAAAATCTCATATGCCAAACCTTATGACTCATTTCCTTCCATCGACGTTTTAGGCAGATCATACAGCTACAAGTTTCACGACAAACAGGGCACGCCACCTTAATCTCTTTCTTCTCCAAGTATCTGATCACAGTCAGATGCCATAGCTTTCAGTTTGGCTCCGGTTTTAATTAGAAACATGTAGACTAATTTAAGAATGGAAAATGTACACCATTTAATATGAGAAATAAAATCCAGACCAGCATTACCTGTCCGGTTCAAATGTGATTATTAAACAGCTGTTCAAATCTAGAATAATACACATTCTCATGTATGCTTCTGGAACAGAATATATTGCAACTCTAAAAGAATGACACAGTTTAACCATCAGCAAACTTCTCACTAGACCAGACATCAGTTACTCCTCTTTCTGTCAGAAACAGAAGTCCATTTCTAACCACACAGTTCCAATTTTGAAAACTAATACTATTAATTGCTCCATATTTCTTTTTCCTAAATGCTGTTTACAATTGAGATTGAGTTAACAATAAAAAATGTAGGGACCAAAGAGCCCCTCATCTTTATTGTGAATTTGTTAGTTTAGCGATCATCGCATACTTGGGAAAGAGAACCCAGACAGGTTTAGATTTAGGATAAACAAGGTTCTAATTCTTTTAATATACTGGTTCGGTAATATCTAAATCTGATCACCTTCTTACACTCTATCCAATTATTCGTCCATTTTAATCCTAGCAAATGTACCAATTAAACATTACTTGCATCCAAATAGACACTTTTTTTTTTATGAATGGGCTATAATTTTTGCATTTTCTAAAGTAGCTTAACCAGTTAAATAAGGTAATCCATTAATTACACATCCAACTCCAAGTCACTCTGACTTTTATCCATAGAACTTCGATTTCAAGAACATGCATGCTGATCAACAAAAATGCAAGAGAAAACAAAATAACAATTACGTAAATATATCAACATAAACAACTGCAGTATGCAAATAAGGCAAGAGAGAAAATAAGTACCTTTCTTTAACACAATCCCAACAAAAGAGTTGCTTCCTACATTTCAAACACTTGATCAAATTACAACCAATACTCCTCCTACACCAATGGCATTTCTTCACTCTCCTCAAATAATTCACAGATGGTACAACCTTTTTCCACGGAGCCAAAAAGTTCCACAAGAAAATCAATAGCCATAAAAGAAGAATAGAAGTACACCAATTCAACTGAAAATGAACCAAAAACAAATGACTAAACAAGATAAGCGATTTAAGATCCTGAACTTCAACTGCAACAACCTGCATTGTACTCAATGGTACGGGTTCAATATTCTTGGACCGAAAACCCCTCTGTGTGTTCCATCCCGAGCACGAATTTTCTCCAATTTTCACA
Organism: Coffea eugenioides; assembly: GCF_003713205.1. Classification (NCBI taxonomy): domain Eukaryota; kingdom Viridiplantae; phylum Streptophyta; class Magnoliopsida; order Gentianales; family Rubiaceae; genus Coffea; species Coffea eugenioides. Next base: position 11,895,999 of record NC_040036.1, on the reverse strand, counting down.
TCAACAGCATCATGGCCACCAGCATTGTCGGAATTCTTCTGCGAAATCGCCATTATGCCATTTGGCAACTCGCGAGTCAACTCAGTCTCCCCACTCCACTCATTCTCCCTCTCCTCCTCCTCCTCATTCTTCTTCTTCAACCTTTTCTTCTCTACTTGCCTCTTCAAGAACTCCCTGATCAACTCCAAATGCAAATCACCTCTCTTCAATTTCATCCTCCTCAACGCCTCATCCAAAACCTCAGAAACGCACCGTTTCTTCTGCTTCTTCTTCACAGCCGCCGCCAACGCCATTTTCACTATCCTCCTGGACGATGATCTTGACGAACAAGCCCTGATTTTCTCCCCATCTTTCTTACTAATTTTCTTGCTTTTCCTCTCCAATTTCAGCGACTCCGGAACTTTCTGCTTCAGCTGCCTTCTCCGGCCCTGGAGATAGTGAATATGACAGAGCTTTTTCCCTTCTACTACTTTCCGAGTACACCTCCATTGCCGACCGTCCGTTCTCCGGCACCGGACTTCGTCCGGCGGAATATCCTCCTTTTTAGCCATTCACAGATAAAAAAATCAGAGCTTTCACAGAATTAGGGTTTTAGGTGGATTCTGTGGCTATCAGTGCGTGAAGTGCGTGTGGCAGTGGTAATTAATAGCGGGGAGAAGTGACGATGAGAGAGTCCTGCGGTGGGTTGGAGACTGTTTGGGGAAAAAACTTTTTCAGAGGTGGGAATCTAAGGGGGACTCGGCTCTGGACTCTGCTGCCACCAATCAATTAATTGGACTGTCAATCTTTATTATTCTCATCATTTTATCCGTATTTTTCTACACCAGCTTTATACTCCTGTATCTTTAATCTGGTATACAAGCATGAGTGGGGGCCATTGTGGGAGTTTTTAATACGACATTTTCTTGGAAATGTCATGTGTCATTTTGTGTCTGTTGAATTTTGATCCTTATCAGACAATGAATGCAGTACAGTGATTGAGAGAGAGGATTCAAGATTGTGATTGACACTAATTTTTTTGGCTGACGATCAATTTGGGTTTTTGGAGTTGTTTTGATGATTGGTGGTGGAATTGTTGGATGATCAAAAGAGGGATGATGGCTGATGATATGTGAAGGGTGAGTCTGGCCAGTAGTTCAAGAATTGGAAACAGACATGACATCTTGAAAAGTGGCAAAGAATGTGGTTCTCTTTTTTCAATAGAGTTCCTGTTTTCTAGGCATAGCATGGTTTTTGTCAAAAAGATGGATATTGTTTCTGAGAGTGGAAATCTGTTGAGAAAATTGGGGGCTTTTCTTTTCTGAAGGGAGGGAAGATTTCTAAGTCCTTTCAAAATGGCAGGTTTCTCAGTCATGATTTTCAGGATCAGATGAGGAAACTGCACAGAAGCTAGTAGATTGCTAGTAGTATGTCTGCTGCATTTTGCAGTAATTGTGCAAAGGTAGTAGATTGCTAGTAGTAGTTGGCTGGATTTTGCAGCAATTGTGCATTTTGGGCTGTGGCCAGTCTGCAAGATTTCGAAATGTCACTTTATGTGTCTGATAATGTGTATTTTGCTGTCAAATTTGCATGGTTGGTACTCTGCATTATGTCGTATGATGCTCATTATCAACATGATATGTAGTCTTCTGGATCATGACATGCGCCCGATGGATAAATAATTAATTAGCCTAATTTTTTGCCTCTGTTACATTCGATCAGCTTCCAATTTTAGTGTCTAGGCAGGAGTCTGTCTATCGCAAAAGCCAAATAAGCCTCTGGTACTCGTAATGGCTTGCCAGTGCAAGACACAGTATTTACAGGGAGGGCCTCAGGCATGCAAGAAAATGGATATTTCTGCTGAATGCTCTGAAATTAAAAAGGGAAGAAGCATAGAGTATATGAAAGATGGTCAATTTTAGGATTTAGTAGTTCTTTTCATGATTGATGGTGAAAAGCTTGGATTTGATCGAAAAAGGGATGATGAAATGTGGGAGCAACTTTGAATAGTAGTTAGTGAAAAGAGGAAAAAAACAGGATTTTGAGGTAAATGATTGTGTTTAGACAAGCATTCCTTGCTAGGAGTTTACTAGGAGGCATATCATATCAGTTCTATTTCTGAAAAGGTGATTTAGGTTCTTAAAGATAGATTGGATGGTAATTCGAAGGTGGCGTTGCACCTGTGAAAGTAGAAAAAAATACTACTACTTATCAAATATGGTGAAGTGTCAGTTGATTACTGAATCATGATTTTCGTTGCAAAGATCAGAAAGAAACTGCCCAAGAACTTTAAAAAATTGCATTTTGAGCTGGAGCAGTATCTTTAAAAAAAAAAAAAAAAAAAAGAGGCCTCTTGTGGGTACCGAGCTGTTATACTATTCAGTAATTTAGTGCCTCTTTGGTTTTCAATTGCAAAACTATTCAGCAGGTATACATGAATCTTCAAGCATGCGACTGTAAAGTCCTAGCTGAAAGTACTGATGTGATAAGATATATGGGCAGCACAGGCTTTTTGATGCAAATCCCATTTGGCTTTTGAATTGTTACGGATCCTGAAACCTAAATACACAACCTGATTGTGCAAGAGATTGGAGTCAGATCAAAATTATAAGCAGCACTAGAAGAATAATTCAAATTTTACAGGAGAAATGGTCCAATTAAGCTGTGACCCTATATTATGCTTTTATATAACTGATCCTCTTGCCTTCTTGTCTAAATTTAGGATTGGCCAAGCTGGCTTGGCTATTGAAGAAACCAGCAACTAGGCCAAGCTGGTTTGATGACGAGGTGCGTGTCTGAGATTACAAAAACACTTCCATCTAAAAACGTCAGTAAAAGATTTGCCAGCGATGGACTATATCATCAGTACTAAACAGATCAATTACTCCACCAATTAAATTGATCATGCATGTACTGAATATTGAATAAAGGAACAGATACAATTGAACAATCCATTCCATCCATCCATGCACGAGTATTGACTACCAGGATCTTCTAGTCTTAACTATATACCCCACCTGATGCCTCTTTTCCTTTTCAACTCCAGTGATAATTCATCAACTACATACATATTTGAATTTCTTGACATGCATGCATGCATAAATGCCCCGAAACTACAAACGGGGGTTGCCATGAACAGGTTTAGACATGCAAATTTCCGTCTGGCTAACCCTAGCTAGACCTGCATGAAGATTCAAATCCGATCACCTATATATTGTACTAGAGACAAAAAATTATGCTAGCCAATCTTCTTTTTTTTGTTTCCCTTTTAAGGCTAATTAATCTGGTAAATGCAAGAAGGACAATCCGAATTATGAGCCAAAAAAAAAAAAAAAGATGCCTGGATGATAAATTAGAATTCAGAATTTTATGTGTATAGTAGATGCTCGGGTTCATTCTACTTGCTTTTATCCCCCTGTATCAAGATAACTTGTACTACTATGTTTTGCTTACTGATCATCATCAGCTGAAAATGTAATTAGCTATCTACGAGGGGGAAAAAAAAATGGACAAAAGGCAAAAAGATAGGTTGAAAACTTGCAGTTATATATATAACCAGACAGACAAGTGTTCCACCCACAAAAACATGTAAAAGCAAGCTTCCACAGTTTCAGTAGGATCGTGGATGTTTTAAAGCTGGTTGCATGACGAGGTTAATATATGTATCTGAGATGACAAACTGAATCGACAGAAAATTCCATTCTTTAATTTCTTTCATCTCTTGTGTCAGCAATTTTCCAGTGTCGCGCTATTCTGGGTGTTTGCATTTATGAAAAACTAGGTCCAAATTACAGAAAAATGGACCCAAAAAAGCAATAATATCACATTAAATTAAACAAAGTAAAACCCAATATAAAAAAATGTTCAATGTTCGAAATCCGTGGCATATATATATATAGCATGGCCATCTTTGTAGGACATCTTGTTCCCATTATAGAGTACTACGCGGAAACCAGCACCATTGCTAGCCTACTATTATATATGTGATGAGCTGTTGAAGCTTGCGTTATAGCAAATACTTGCAGATTGCAACAGAAAAAGTCCTGAGGATGGAACAAATTAAATTGGTCCCCGAGGAAGCAAGCATTATTTATATGCAGTAAATTAAGAGAAAAAAAAAAGAAAAAAAGGTATGCGTACGTGAGGCTAGTTATCGATCTGTACAGTGACTGTCATATTGGATATTTAGCCGTAGAATATATAATAAATATCAAGAAAACAATCACTAGAATATAACAGTTCTGAAATAAAAACGAGCATTATTTCCTCCAGTTCCTTCAAAGCATGAAAGGGTAGCATCCATCAACTATACAGGGAGTATATTCTCTAGTAATTACTTTCTTATGCCAGATTTGAGAAAATTGTAGTATACAACTATAGACTGAGGCAAGGAAACCAGAAACCCTTACGATGGATGCTCATATGGAGGGTCTATTAATTGTGAAATTAATACTACATGGGAAAGACTCTGAGTAAAGGGACCCCGGAAACTGGAAAGTACAGGATAACATCGAGGTCGATGACTAAGAAACCCTAAAATGGATATGGCAGTCTATCAATGATGGAGCCAAGGGGCTTTGAAAATTTTAATTTATAATATGTAAATAGGTGTGTAAAATAAAATTGGCCCCCCCCTAAATTTTTAAAATTTTAGTTTATATTATGAGAGTTGACATATATATATGAATTAGTCATCTTTGAATTAATTTTTTTCTTTAAAAAAAGTTATTTATTTTTTATTGTACTAATTATTCAAAAATTAAACATATCATTTGATGTTCCATAGTAAATTGACCCAATGTGATGTATTAGAATAAAAAGACCCAATTCATAATTGTTAAAAGCAAGAACTAATACGTCTAAGAATAGAACTTCAACATTTTGAGCTTGACATTCCAAATCATCTTGAATTCCAAGAATTATTTGGTATTCATGAGTTATGTCAAGGCTTGGTGAAAACAAGAAAATCAGTGATATATTCTCTTATTGACATATTGATTAGACTTGTTCTTACTCTTCCTGTATCAACTGCAACTACAGAGCGGACATTTTTAATTATGAAAATAATCAAGACAAAACTCCGAAACAAGATGGAAGATAATTTCTTGAATTATTGTCTAACTGTGTATATAGAAAAGGAAGTTGCTAAAAAATTTAGCAGTGATTCAATCATAGATGAATTTAGTTCTATGAAAGAGCGTAGAGCTCAATTTACTTCTAAGAAAAGATGTTGAAATTTCAAATTATGTTAACATAACTTTTATCTTTTTTCAATTGAAAATAGTTACATTTATATTACATGGTTATATATATATTGCATAGGTGACATATTGGAGAGCATCTTCTCATAATGTGCAAATTGGATGGTTTGTAATGTTATAAGATATTTAATCAAAAGTTATCTTTTTTGTTAATTTTTGTTATGACTATACCGCATATTTATGAATAGACATACCTTTATAATTAAATTTAATATTTGATATTTTTAGATGTCATATATTTAAATAGAAGAAAATTATTTTGAACATAATATATTAAGATAATTTTATTAGGAAAAAATTTTAGCCCCCCTCAAAAAAAAATCCCGGCTCCGTCACTGCATGCATGCATGTATGTATATATATATAGACACAGAAACAAATACTCTATCATAAGCACAAATGTAAATTGAAGAGACATCCCTAAGTTCAATTGTAAACTCACGTTTATTCCATGGGGGCTAACAGGAAATAAGACTCTTCTCTCCATCATAAGCAAAGTCCTTACCAACTATAATTCAGTGTCATAGGTCTCCAGTACCGTTCTATATTCATCTCGTGAATGATCAAGGAATTTTTTTTTTTGTTAAACCTTGTAAAACTCATGCTTTGTTTATTTGCCAGCCGGTATGCAAATTATCAAAGGCAAGTCGAAAGATTATTGTGATTTTGAAAGTTACAAACTCTTGTGAATCGCTAATTTTCTCAACCCATTGTTAGTCTATCACCTTATCCTCAAAATATTGGTATTTCACTCTCTGAATTTTAAACATCCATACGAATATGCAAAATCTATTTACAACATTTGTAATGGTACTATATTCGAATTTCAATTACATAAATTTTATTATAGTACAAGTGGTTACTTTTTCTTAGACTAATAATTTTTAAATCCTTAATTTGCTAACAAAGAAATTGAAACGATATTATATACCATGTCATTGGTAAAGTAATTTAAGGATATGGGTATTAATTATTTGAACTAACTTTTTATGCATCAACAATCAGTGTAGTAATTTTTTACGCTAATAGCTTTGAATGTTTGACACATATGCATGATTTAAATTTCAAAATTGAATTCGTGTTATGTGGCATGATTTAAACTTGCTAATATTAAAAAAATATATACACTAATATCATATAAAATTTTATCTTATTTTTTTTACATAAACAAGCAATTAATATTTCAAAACTGAGTTAATGAATACCACCTTACACTCTACAGCCAAATGTTATAAAGGCTTTTATTCTTACCAATTTCAAAGGTCAAAATCGACACTAATTAGGTCCTGTTTGATAATCCAATTCCGCACTTAAATTTAATGAATTTAGATCTTAATATGTTTAGACGTGTCTGATAACCAAAAATTGAACATCTGAATTAATTAAATGGTACTGAATTTTTTAGGCAAAATTTACTCCCAAAAATAAGTGATAAGTTATTTACTTATCACTGAATGTAAAACACACTTAAATGTATCTGATTTAATACTTATCAATTCAATAATTTAATGGATTCAAACTTCATATTTCAGTTTCATCAAAACTGAATGGATTCAAATTTCAGATTTCAATTTTATGAAACGCACTTAAGTCTTCAACGTCCGACTCCAACAGTAACTTCTAAAGGTTGAAATTTGGATTTCATAAAAAGTCCACGCCTTCTAAAGGCATTCAGGATTTGTTAATAATTTTCCTTAAGTGGGAGGTATTAATAAGTTTAGGGACTTAAGTGTCCTATTTTGAAGTTTAGGGACTTAAGTGGATAATCGTCCAAAGTTTGGGGGGACAAAGTGGAATTAACCCTCTTATTTTTATTGTGTCAACTTCAATATATAATTGTTTTTACTCTTTATCATCTCTCTCATGTTGTAGCAACGCTTTTGGGGTTTACTGGATTGCAACAACAACTATCACCTGAAAAACGCTCCCACCTAATTCAGACGTCTGGCGTGGAGGTGCGGTAAAATATCCCACCCCAAAGCCACCCCCCAAATCCCCAACGCCAACCTCATCTCTTTTTCTCGCCAGTTTTCAGTTTTGTCCTATTCAAGCTTCCTTTCCAAAATCTTAAACCCTTCCCCCCCAATTCCACTTCTCTCTCCAAACCCTAAACCTCCAATTCCTAAATCCCTACCATGGCAGTGGTGGCGCCGGCGCCGGCGCCGTCGGCGATTATACCCCAGGAACTCTACCCGGCTGATGAGGATTTAGCCTACGAAGAAGAGCTGCTCCGCAACCCGTTCAGTTTGAAGCTTTGGTGGCGTTACTTGATAGCCAGATCCGAAGCCCCATTTCGAAAACGGGCCATAATTTATGAGCGAGCCCTAAAAGCCCTGCCCGGAAGCTACAAGCTATGGCATGCCTACCTTCGCGAACGGCTTGAGCTGGTTAGGAACCTTCCAATTACTCATTCTCAGTATCAATCTCTGAATAATACTTTCGAACGGGCCCTTGTTACAATGCATAAAATGCCTCGCATTTGGATTATGTACTTAGAGTCTTTAACTAATCAGAAGCTCGTGACCAAAACTCGTAGGGCTTTTGATCGGGCGCTTTGTGCATTGCCCGTTACTCAGCATGATCGAATATGGGCTCCTTATTTATTTTTCGTTAGCCAAAAGGGGATTCCGATTGAGACATCGCTTAGAGTTTATCGTAGGTATTTGAAGTATGATCCTGGCCATATTGAGGATTTTATAGAGTTTTTGTTGAATTCTGAGCTGTGGCAGGAGGCTGCAGAGAGGTTGGCTGGGGTTCTGAATGATGATCAGTTTTATTCGATAAAGGGCAAGACAAAACACAGGCTGTGGTTGGAGTTGTGTGATTTGTTGACTCAGCACGCTTTGGATATCTCTGGGTTGAATGTGGATGCAATCATTAGAGGTGGGATTAGGAAGTTTACGGATGAGGTTGGAAGGTTGTGGACATCGCTGGCTGATTATTATATTCGGAGGAAGTTGGTGGAGAAGGCGAGGGATATTTTTGAGGAAGGCATGACTACAGTGGTGACGGTTAGGGATTTTAGCGTGATTTTTGATGCTTATTCACAGTTTGAGGAGAGTATGCTTGCTTTAAAGATGGAGGAGATGAGTGACAGTGAGCTGGATGATGAGGAAGATAGTAATGAGACTATGGGTGGGGAGGAGGAAGAAGAAGAGGATGATCGTTTGGATATAAGAAAGTTGGAGAAGAAACTTAAAACGTTCTGGTTGAATGATGATAAGGATGTGGATTTGAGGTTGGCAAGGTTGGAGCACTTGATGGACAGAAGACCAGAACTGGCAAACAGTGTGCTGCTTAGACAGAATCCACATAATGTGGAGCAGTGGCATAGGAGGGTTAAGCTTTTTGAGGGTAATCCCACGAAGCAGATATTGACTTACACAGAAGCAGTTAGGACAGTTGACCCCATGAAGGCTGTAGGGAAGCCACATACTTTATGGGTTGCATTTGCGAAGCTTTATGAGACCCACAAGGATATTGCAAATGCCAGGGTGATTTTTGACAAGGCGGTGCAGGTTAATTACAAGAATGTAGATCATTTGGCTAGCGTCTGGTGTGAATGGGCGGAGATGGAACTCAGACACAAAAACTTTAAGGGTGCTTTGGACTTGATGAGGCGTGCAACTGCAGAGCCATCAGTTGAAGTCAAACGAAGAGGTAATCCATCCTTACTCTTTTTTTATATATTCAATTCCTGATAAAATGTATGGCTTCTTGTATTCTGAGTGCATATGATGTTGACTTCTGTATAGAATTGGCTATGGACTGACATAATTGAATATCAAAAGCAGAAAAGAAGTGGTACTTGAGTTAGAAATGTAACCAGAAATCAAAGTATCTTAGTGTTATTCTCTTGCTGTGAATTCAAGAAAGGTGTCAAGAGGACAATACTGTATTTTGAAGTCAGTCAGCATACTGTGTCATGTGAACTAGTTGTTATTTTTTTTTGAAAGAATGTATCCAGTTCTATTCTCTAGCATACCATAAATTTCAAGAAAATATTTTGCAAATAACTTCTAGATGCTAGTAGAGTAATGATTCTAATGGGCACCAATTCATATGCTGCATTAAGTGTGCATTTAATTTAGTCTTATAGCTTCTTTTTACCACTTTAGTGAGTTCTTCTTTGCTCCTCGTCCTAGTGCACATTATGCATCAGTATGATTTTATCAGGATTTGGTAGTTTCAAGCATGAAGCCAGTTATTTCTATGAATTTTGTGGTTTTTGCTGATTCAAACATTAGATCAATTTACCTTGCACTGTACTTTTGTCCTCTTGGAAAAAAATCACAGATTTGTGTTATAATTTGGAGATTTGTTGAACTTTGTGGTTGCAAATACATTATGTCTTCTTTTTCCATGGGAAACGAACTATTGTGGTTCACAAAATTTTTAAAAATGGGAGGTGAGAAAATAAAAAGAATCTGATTGGAATAAAAACTGACACTTCTTGTATTGCTTTCCTAGATGTCTAATGTTATTTTGGTTTGTATGCTTCTATTTTGGTTTGTATGCTTCTAGCTTGAGGGGTTGTATAAAATTCCTTACGGTAGATTAATGATCCCCATTTTCTAAAGATGATTTATTTACAAGATATGGTCAAAAGAGGGTTCTCAAAAACAGATATATAATTTTGAGATGTGCTAGTTTGGAAATTGTAAATAGACAAGGAAGAGCAAAAGGTCTCTGCAAAGCCAAAGGGCAATACTTTGTGTCTTTTGCTGGTTGTATTAGGATGCATTTTATTCTAATAATAATTGGGCATTAAGAGTACAATGGTGCCTAAACATTTGCTACATGTTACAGTGGCAGCTGATGGAAATGAACCAGTGCAGATGAAGATTCACAAATCCCTAAGACTTTGGACATTTTATGTTGACTTGGAGGAAAGCCTGGGAACCTTGGAGTCCACTCGTGCAGTTTATGAGAGGATATTGGATCTGAGGATAGCCACACCCCAAATCATAATAAACTATGCTATGCTGTTAGAGGTAGACCTTCTCTTCCAAAAGTTTATTTTTCTCCATCATCATCATCATCTTCTCCTTCATGTTGTCTGTTTCTTTTAAATGGAAAAGTAATCTTTGCCTTAATTTCTATTTGCTTTTGTTGATCTAAATTTCTGTAATTGAATTGTCAGGATCATAAGTACTTTGAGGATGCATTCAAAGTTTACGAGAGAGGTGTGAAGATTTTCAAATATCCACATGCAAAGGATATATGGGTTACTTACCTATCCAAATTTGTTAAGAGATATGGGAAGTCAAAACTAGAACGAGCTCGAGAATTGTTTGAGCATGCGGTTGAAGTGGTATGCAAGTATTTGTCTTATTCTCAAGAATCTTGCATTCTGGTGTATGCTTGATGCCTGTGATTACTTGTGTTGATCTTAATTCACTTTTCTTTCTTCTAGGGGCATTCTAATATAAAAGAAACAAGCTTTAGAAGAAAACAGAAGGCAAATTTTAAGAGTGTGTATGAAGATTATGTCCAAAACTAACACACAACATTTGTTTTTTAAATTTTCAGTTCTTTTTTTTTTGTCTATTAGTAGTGACATCCTGAAAAATAAAGTCTAGAACAGTTGGCTCTTTCTATTGTTTGCATGGGTTTCATTGTTGGTATTGGTTTTTGTTTTGTAGTTAATTTGATTAATCCAGTACTCAAATACCATTGGTAAGTCATTGCGCAAGTAGCATTCAGTAAAAGTCACTTGTATGATTTTAAGGATTCTTCCATTGAAGTATTTAGTGTAGGGATCCTTACTGGAAATATGGTGCTGCAAATTGTCCTATAGAAGATCATAATATTTTCTGCAGTGCTGACCACCTGAAACTTTCTTTATATCTATCCATATTAAGCAGCTGTCCATGAACATTGTACCAGCAAGAACTTCTACTTTTTGTGACTTGTCATACCAGTAGAGTATGCATTTAAATAGTTTATGGTTTATCTTTGATATGATTGCTTTATTGTCTCTTGTGGTTTTGATGATCTTGGGACTGCTGCTGAAGCATCAAGTGAAGATATTAATACTATTTTTATTTAGGCCCCTGCGGAGGTTGTAAAGCCATTATATCTACAATATGCCAAGTTGGAAGAGGACTGTGGTCTTGCAAAGAGAGCCATGAGGGTTTACGATCAAGCTACAAAGGCTGTTCCAGCAGCTGAGAAATTAAGCATGTATGAAATCTACATAGCTCGTGCAGCTGAAATTTTTGGTGTTCCGAAAACAAGGGAAATATATGAACAGGCAATTGAATCTGGTCTACCTGACAAGGATGTGAAGGTCATGTGCCTGAGGTATGCTGAGCTTGAGAAGAGCCTTGGAGAAGTTGATCGTGCTCGTGCACTATACAAGCATGCATCGCAGTTTGCTGACCCAAGATCTGACCCTGACTTCTGGTCGAAGTGGCATGAGTTTGAAGTGCAGCATGGTAACGAAGACACCTTCCGTGAGATGCTTCGTGTTAAAAGGAGCGTTTCTGCAAGCTATAGCCAGGTGTGTTTTGTCTTTGCTGATTTTTTTTTTCAAAGTTTGGTGAAACATTCTGTCCCTGCTGGTGAATCTCAAAGGAGTGCAACCTGTTCGAGTTATTTTCCTTTTCTTTAGATGCTATTGGGAAAATATTGCTTCTATAATTACTCATATCAACTACAACATAAGAACTTCTTATTTCCTGTTTTTGTGTTTGGCAACCATAAGACTTGGGAAGAGAAGTTACTTCCTTATTATGCTTCTCGGGAGATTCTGGTTTTTCTTTTCCTCTTCTAAGTCAGTTTTGGTTCTATTCTTTTGTACAAAAATTTTGGATCCTCTGAGATGTTGTGATGTTACATTTAAAGCCTTATGGTTTCTCTAGTATAAACTGCTGCACCCCAACAACCACCCCCCCCCTCCCCAAAAAAAAAAATCCATAGGTGCTAATCCACTTTGGTTCTTCTATCCAGACTCACTTTATTCTTCCTGAGTACTTGATGCAAAAGGATCAGATGCAGACTCTTGAGGAAGCAAAGGATGTGCTAAAGAAGGCTGGGGTTGCTGATGATCAAATGGCAGCTCTAGAAAAGAAGTTGTTGCCATCTGCTAATGACGCTGTAACTAAAGATTCCAATCGCGTGCTTGGCTTTGTAAGTGCTGGTGTACAGTCCGTGGGTGATGGAGCACCTAAGGATACAGAAAATAAGGAGGATATTGAACTACCCGAGGAAAGTGACTCTGAAGATGATGACAAGGTTGAGATAGCACAAAAAGATGTTCCTAATGCTGTATTTGGAGGTCTGATCCGGAAAAGAGAAGAGACTGATAACCCTGAAAACGGTGATGATGCAGCAGCAGGAAAAGATGAGGATGAAGGTCACCTTGGAGCCCTTGCAAGATTTAAAAGAAGTCGAAACGCTTAACGTTGGTTTGGTTTATGCCATTTGACTTGTCTATGAAGATTAAACAAAATTTTAGGTTTGCTTCACCAGTCAGTACCTGGTAAAGTGGATTTTTTTGTTGTATTCAGAAGCACTATCAAAAGTTCACTTGTACATTTTTCCCCTGCATGGAGGCTTTGTTTGTTTTTTGTTCTATGAAAGCAGAGTTGTGGACTAAAGAGCTGTTAAATAGTGAGCCTGATTTCTTTTACAATATAAACTGATGCCTACTTACAAACCCTAGAGGTTTTCTTGCCTGCATATTTTGGAATTTTTTCTTAATGGTTTTTCATTTAAGTGACTTGCAACTTTTTTCTCTTTCATTTAAGTGGACTTGCAATTTTTTTTTCCTCCTGCTTCCGGGATTAGCTTTCGAGTAATATGTGCATATTATATGGTTTGAGTTGCTTTGGTGCTAGACAACAGTTTGGTTTAAGATTGGGAAAAAGAAATGTTATATGTGCCAATTAACAAGGTTTTTGTCTGTTTACATTTGGTGGTTCTCTTAGTTGTGGAAGAAGCGGGTTCATCTTTGCTCTAGTCTTTGTGAAATATGTCCAACATAGTAAGTCAAGATCATGCTATTTCTTGTATCATGGGATGTTGATTGGTCTTTTCTTTCTTTTCTGAATGGTGAGGTTTTTGGATGTTTCTGTGCTTGTTTACAGTTTATTCTTTACTTGGCTAAAGAGAGAGAGCTGGAGATTATACTGGTGAGGTTTCACTCTTTATGGATCTGATTCTTTTGTATCTCTGTTGCATATTCAGAATGTTAGTTTTCTTCATATATCAAATGCTGCTTCATTATTTGTGGTGAAACAAGTAAGCTGATTTGCTGTTGCTTTCAGGCTTCACACCTTTGTTTCTCAATTTTTTGCTTGTAAACATAGGCGGACAGACATTTAGCATTCAGTTATGGGCTATTCTTTTGATAACTTGAACTTGAATACTAGAATTTTTCAGTCCTGGTTGTGTCTCCAGTTCTAAGGGAGCACTAATGTCCTTACATATGGTGTTTTCTTTGTTCGTCTTTGTGCTTGTAGTGGTATTAAATCTTCTTTGATTCATATGGCTGGACTGGAACCAGTAAAGCTAATTTTGGTTGTAATAGAGGTGCCTTTCTCCTCTGCTCCACGGTATCTGCACCATTCACCACTGTATTTATTTCCAGGTTAGTTGTTGGAGTATATCCTAATGCTAGTGTTTTTAAAAAAAGGGTTTAGTTATCAAATATGAAATGATATTTTACTTGCCATGTGCTTGTGCTTTGTACATCACAGTTGCATGCATATAAGTTCCAATGCAGCTGTACATGCATAAGTTCCATTTAAGTATTGCCTTATCCATTTAAAAGCACACACATAAAGTTGTTTGGGTGTGTGTTTACAGACATATCATGATGTATGTTATACTAAATGTTTATTAAATTGGATATTGTCGCATTCAATATGTAACCTGGTGCTTCTTTCCTAGAATTGTATTCTCCTGCTTGCTAACAATTCTGAAAGTTTGCTGCTTTTCAACCATATAATATGCACTTGAGTTGCACAACTGCAGCTATCATTTAATAGTTACGAGACTCTGCTGCTCGGCATTGCTGCCCCTCTATGCACGTTTTTATTTTTATTTTTTTTATTATTTAACTGCACACTTCATTTTTCACTGTATTTGGCATTTTCTGATTCTTTTACTGTTTTCAGTGTAATTATAGCAGGAGATTTTTGTGGACTTGGAAATAAATGCAGGATGAGTATTTTCGGTTCAGGTTGTGACACCATGTGTATGGTACATCTATGTCCTTGTGTAGTTTTTTCTGTGGTTCTTTCTCTGTGCTTGTTGTGGTTATTCATCTTGCTCGACTTATATGGCTGGAATTAGTTTGTTCTTTTCTGACATAGATTAGTATGTTAATCGATATTCCTTCACTTTTTCTTTGTGTTGCCTCTATCCAGTCACCAGTTCACTGCTTTTCTCGGTTATGTTCTGTGCTAATGCACTATTCCTTTATTTTCTTGTTTTAATTTTCAATGGAACAGATTTTCAAACTGAAATAAGTGAGTGCCTGCCAATTTTGCATGTTGGTGCAGGTTGTAGAGATAATACTCGTAAATCTAGTGCAACTAATGCATCATCTATTAATAACAGATATCTGCATATTCATGCTGCTTCTCATAGACATGCTATAGGTGTTCGAAGTTTGATATTGTTTGTATCCTCTGCATAACATGATTCCTAATTGGTGATTTTTGGTTTTGGTAGTATTTCAAAGGCAGTGAGTAAGTTACAGGCCAGTAAGCATTGTGTTGCATCCGGCAAGGCTGAGCTTTCAGATGTAGTAAGAGTTGTGCTCTTTGGATTTGTTGATTTGTTGGTTCTTAACAAGAATGCTGAAAAAGGGAAAGTAATGTGTGTCGAACTTGTCAACTTGCAAAATTATCTATCTTGTGGAGATGACTTTGAAAGAAACTTTGGAAAAAAAAAAAAATTGCGAGTCAAAAGAAAAGGTGATTTAGCAACATTGGCAATTATGTCTTCGATCATGTGGAAGTCAGATTTATCAGTTCTGATAATTTATACTGTCAAAGATCAGCTTTTAACACTGGTTGCAGTATTAATTTTTCCCAGTTAACCATTGGTTATATGCTATCTTTTGCATGTTGCGCGTGATGGATGGTTAGAGGGACGTGATCACTTGAACTCTTTGGCTTCTACATCTGAGGGAGGGAGGGAAGGCATCATCACCTTGACATGCTTCAGTCACGCCATCAGGGAGTTCTTTGTTCTATTCTTGTGCTTATCTATGTATTTGGATGAGAAGGATTTGAAATCTGGAATAAAAAATTCAGGTTTTCTATGAAAAAGATTGGGAGAGATTGGACCACCGTTACTTGCTGCCTGTGTAATGAGAGAGAATTTCTTCAGTAGTGAGAAATGCAACAATGTTACATTTCCTTTGAATTGAAAGACTTTACATTTCCTTTGTTTTTGTGGTATCCCTTTGCATACAGTGGTGATCACTTTCCACAGAGAGAAATTTAGATCACTTAAATCTAAATATTACTGACTAAGTGAAAATCTTCTGTACGAAAAGAAAGAAATTCTAGCATGTGAAATCCACTTCATCTTCTTCTTCTGATAAACTTCTTACCTTGCGCATCTTCCTGTACGATGCGCAGCACTTCCTTCGGAGGACTATGGCGCCAAACTTGAGGTTTTTTAAAATGATAGCCCATCTGGGCAAATTTATCAGCAGCCCTATTTCCTTCCCTATAAATATGTGTCAACATGCAATTATTGAGTGCTGGAATAATTGAGTTTATATGGCCAACGTGTTTTTGTACTTCCGCACAACTAACTCGTCGCTTTTTAGCAATGATGTCAACCAAGAACTTGGAGTCTCCTTCAACCCAAACATCGCTCCAACCATCCTCCAGGACAAGCTCCAGGCCTCTCTCAAGGGCGACCAATTCTGCAATCGTGCTGTTCTTTTGACCAATAAATTCAGAATATCCAAGCAAGAATTCAGCCTCATGGTTTCTGAGAACGCCTCCAATGCTTGCTTTCCCTGTCCTGCACTTGCAAGAACCATCAAAGTTTAACTTAGTCCAGCCAATCTCTGGTTTCTTCCATGCCACGAGAACTGGTTCTTTGTGCCAATTTCTGACTATAAGCCCAACCGGCCTCTGCAATGCTCTTCCACATCCGAATGATTTAGTAAAAATAAGCTTCATCTTCTACCCTCTATCTTTTTTTTTCTGGCTTAACGATTTGTAATTTCTTTATTAACTTCAAAAGAATGATGAAGAAAGAACTTGAGCGCTTAAAACTGTGAAAATGGCTAAGCTTGAAGACCATTTATGAAGAAGAATCTGCATTACATGCAAAAAGGGTCTTGAAAGGAAGGGAAGAAATATGTGACCTTAACCACATTACAAAAATGCAAGGAACACCTTTAAGAGATGCTTGCCCACGAGTAGACGTACAAAAGATGGTGAAGGACATGAACGGTTTAATTAAGTTATATGAAAATTCAACGTGAGCAACACTTGAACATTTTCGGACGCAACAGAAGTAAAAATTTCCGTAGGAACTGAGAAGACTAGCCCAGCAATTCACGCATTCTTGCAAAGAAAAGTTGGAGTATGGGGAAAGTAAGGTAGTTTAAGCATATTCCCATTAACAAAGCAAGGAAGTTGACGGAACTCAAAATCCAATTCAAGAATCTTTGTTCGTAGGGGAAAGCTTATAACATTTTATTGAAGTCGTTAATCTGCATTATGAATTTGTAAGTAGCAAAAGCGTGAAAGCCACGTACCAAAATTGAGCATGGGCATGCATGGATAACATTAGTGGACTAGTTTTTTATCAAATGGTGACCATGGTTTGCCAGCGCGGGTTGCAGTCTCGTTGCGGTCTCGGTTGTTCTACATTCGTCGCGGTATATCAGTTGAATATCGGATGATACGCACATTATAGCACATGAAAGTTTTCAAAAAATCTAAAAAAATTACTAAAATTAGAAAATACCAAAAAGACACAATTTAAAAAAATATTCGAGTCAACTCTAATATATCGGCTGATACCATGTATCACGGATTCAAATCGACCAATATCGGTTGAGTCAGAGCGAGTCGCCGCGAATATGATAATATCCGCGATTCGAGGTTCGGTATCGTACTGGTCCCCTCCGTTCCGGTTACGACTCAGGCTGATACATACCGATATCGGCCCATATTGCTAACCATGATGGTGACCATTGACCTTCAACTGTACCTGTTTCGGTCTTTCAACTTAGATCAAAGAAGACCACTAAGTTACTTTATTAACTAATTAGTAGTATAGCACAAAAAATGGAAATTAATTTGTCTATCCAAAAAGATTTTGAGTTTTTTTCTTTCACTGTTTCACGCAAAAATATTTGGGCTGTGATGTTACATTTTTGTTCAGGATGCAATATTTGGAGTCCGAAAAAAGGAATATTTCGTATTTCAACGTTCAGTGAAGACTTAATTGTGTTAGAGAAAATAACTTTCCGATTTTCTGAGTTTTAAACTCATTGCTGACATTTTAAATTTTTGTAAAACTACGTCTAAAGCTCTAAACAAGACGATGCTGGCCATTTGCGGTAAAATGCACTAAATCCTCCTCAATTATACCTCGGATTGTAATTTACCCTCCTAAAGTTTTTATATAGGCAATTTAGCCCCTTTATGACATTCTTAGACAAAATTATCTTTGCTACATTAATTGCTTTTCTCGTTCTTATTCACCTATTCGTTTTTTGTTTTCTCATCCTTCCTTTTTTTTCTTGTCTTTTAGTTTTCCCTTTTTCATTATTAACAATTAATAACAAAATCTATATCATAACATTATCTATGTTTCTTACGTTGCAAAGCCTATGTAGTCTAAGGTAGTGAATTATTTAAACAAATAAATACAAAGCACAACCTTTTTTTTTTTTCCTTGTAAGTGGTAGTGTTTGAATCCAAGATCTCCTACTTGCAATACTTCCTCCCTTATCAACCAAGCCAACCCTCTCCCAGATAGAAAGTTCAGCTTATAAACGATGAATAAATTACAATAAAAATTGTAAGCACACAAATCAGTTAGTACTGTTTTTGTTCATTTTTAATGCATTCAAAATTAATAATTTGTTAACAATTAATTCTTGCATGCGCTATTAATATGTTGGTTTTACTATTAATGATTGAGCAATTGTTTACTCTAATTAGTTTACGTGTAAATAAATTATTGAATAACTTGATTAAATGTGCTTATGATATGAACATATATTGTGCGGTAGAATAGAGCTTATGGTAAAGACTTCTTTTGTTTGGTAAGTGGGAGATCTTGAAGTCAAGATCTCGTATTTACAATTTCTCCCATCTTACCACCCAACCCAACCCAACCCTCCCCTATAGTAAATACTAAAAACAAATGAAGTTTAACAAATAAACAATCTATTCAATCATAATAAAGGAATGAGTAAAAGAAATTAAAAATTCTAGTGTAAGCACTCTAATAGTAGTAGAGGGAAAGAGGTGGCAAGTGGCATGAAAAAAAGGGGAAAAATAAGAAAAGAAAAAAATGAAAAAAATTGAAAGAGTAAAAGGAAAACTGAAAGAAATAGAATAGCACAGATAGTTTTATCTTTAACATATAAAAAAAAAAAGGGACTTAAGTGCCAATAAAAATCATCAAGGGGAGTAAAGTGCAATTTAGGTAATAGTTGAGTTGGTTCAGTGCAATTAACCGTACCATAATTCCAACTATAATCTTTTGGAGCAGGCACATTTTATTTCCTAGCCCAAAATAAACATATGTATGAAAGGCACGAAGAATTGAGTTTTGGTTTTTGATTTACAAAACACATAACAATTTCAGCTGTGAATTCAGCATATATAGCAATTTGTAAATACAATTTGACATCCCCTAACAGACATCCTGGCGACTATCCATGCATCAATATTCAACACTCACCTACAGATGCTTCGTGGTAAAATATCATCAAAATATTGCCTCCTCAGAATTTCCCATTGCCAATAAGCCATAACCAATCCAGGGCTACGCCAGAAAATATGCCACCAAGGAGAAATACGACTAACAAGTTTCCAAGTGCGTTCTGCTCCGGTCCCTGCAGTACCAGAAAATGGTAAAATTTTCTTGCTCAGAGGAAAACCAAAGCAATTAACTCAATGATAAAACCAAGCAATTAAGACGAAATTGAGACTCATTCATGATGATCTACATTTCACCAACCTTGTACCCTTTTGGAGCTGCAGTGAGGACGCATACTGTGAGATAACCATTGGTCAGTCCCAAGAAGGACGTGAGAAATATCATCCATCCCTGATCACCATATTTTGCAGTGAAATAGAAACAAGGGATGAGAAAGAAACGAGATAATGTTGCCAGCATGAGGCCCTTTCTTGATTTTAACTTGAGGCATTCCATGAGTGGAATGTATCTTGATACGAGATCCCACCCATTGTACATTGCGATCAAAACAACAGCATACCTGGGATGGGATGACCATCAATGAAGTGAATATCGTTACTACATCGGGCCGGGGCCACCCTATTCAAATCTTTCAAATAAATAAGGTTGATGGGAACTTAATTCAAGAAATGGCTAATTGGACAGCCTGTACATGGATTTGTATGAGCAGCATGCTAAAAATAGGGGACTAAGTGATAGTAAAATGAAAGCAATTAAACTTTTAGTAGTAATAATGGATAACCAAAAAATGGAGGTGTCTAAGTCGAAAAACTTATCAAAGCGATGAATAAATAGCATTTTTTTTAGTGTTTGATTGTATAGGATAGCTGTATTTGATTCTCCAAAACTATTGATCAGTTCATCCTACTTGACATAAGATAAAGGTAACCACCTAACAGGTTGAATCACGAAAGAATTTTATCACTTACCAGGAGCCTAACTTGTGGTGTCCAGTATTTTCATATAAGAAGCCAGGAAAGATAGATAAAGTTAGGACATAAATCAGATAGAGGTCCAAAGCATAATCAAAGTTCTGAAAGAGTAATTGTTTGGTGCTCAGGCGCTCAGGATATTTGTCATCATCGACCTGCATGGATGGCAAAAGCTGTCTTAAGGTGTCAAATGAACAGTTCATCAGAAACTTGGACATATAGATCAAAAGAAACTTTCGTACTGTTTCATTTGCCTCGGTCTGGATGCCAGCAGCGGCTAAATCAGCTGAGACAGTTTTTGATCCTTCTGAAGCTGCTTTTGCACGATAGTGCTTTACAATTGGCAGTTTAGGAAAGATGAATGCATACAGCAGAATGCATAGGAATTCGAAGAATATCGAGATGGCAAGAAATAGAACTGCAAATTGGAGAAACAGAATTCCATATCATTCAGGAACGAGACGACATGCAAGTGCCTGGAAGTTCACAAAGCACGAAGAGAAAATTACGTACTAACTCCCTTGCGAAGGCCATTATTAGAATTTTCAAAGGCTGCTTTTGTCATTAGCCGTAAAGCAGATGTGAGTGCCCCTGATGCAGCAAGACCAGCTAAGAAGGACTGCATAGTTACATATGATAAGATTAAAATGAAAACGCGTGTGCTATGAATAGTACTTCTAAACAATATGAAAGAAATACAATCTTAGAGAGTAAATGGAACATGTGATTTTAAGACTGACTTGGATGAACTCAGGGCACATCAGGGATAGGTCTCCAACCATTCCTCCTTGGACATGGGCATCAGCAACTCCAAAAGCAGCAACAAGTATACATATGCCAATATAATTTCCTAGTCCTCCTTTTCCTGATGTGCCTAAATCTAGCTGCGGAGTTTAACATCAAAATAAATGCATAATAAATAACTCAGACATTGAATACTAAAGATTGCTGAAATGAAAACTTACCAGTAGGAGCGCTAATGTGCTCAGAAAGAATAACGTATATCCTGCTAAATTTCTTTTTCTGGTATCAATTCTTGCCTCATTATATGCAAGTGTTGCAACTGTTCCAACGGCAAATGGTTGATAAACTAGGGTGAGTACCCTTGAAGGATGATAGTGCTTCAAACAGAAACGGAGAAAACCAATGTTAAGCTCTTCCAAATGCAACTCATTCTAGATGAACTAACTTGATGGCAAAATATTGAAGATATGATCAGTTCGCATTGAGGCCCAAAAAAATTGGGAATTAGAAATTGGTTATCATTGATGGGAAATTAAAGTGTTTGCCTATCAGTACAGATTAGATTATCATGAATGTTCTTTTATTAAGTATCCATCTGCAACAGTTTATGTGCCACAAGTTTTGCTAGCTAGTAGTAACTCAAGGCTGGCAGAGAGATTATTCATGGCAGGGCCAACATCCAGTACAGAAAAATCCATCAGCACAACAGTTTAGGCATTTCGTCATGTTGATGTCTCATTGCATCATCATTTTTCAACAAAAGTAGGCCAAGTTGTGCAACTTCTAAATTAAGTCACCTCAGAAAATTCAAATTGAAAGTCCACACAGAATTCCTAGCTCATTGATTTTGGAACTAAAGACTGCGCAGAATAACATACATGCCAGACCAAAAAGTGGTGTTTTGTATAAAAAAGGATTACAGAGCACATAGGAGTACTTACAGGAAACAAGGCATAATAGTAGTCTCCAATAGTCAGCATACTATTCCATGAGACCAGTGATCCCAGTCCAAGAAACCAACACACTACCATTGCAGCACGTTTTCCCTGATGTCAATCATTAAACAATTCCAGTCAAGAATTAATTGGCAATTAATACCATTCAGTTTCTAATGCACAATATTGGGATGAACCTCAAGCCTGCCTGGAGTGGGAGACCCACTTGAGCCAGCTTCAGTCATAGTTGTTCGTCTCTTAGCAGGCAGCTAACTTTCGAAGAATTCAGCCTGCATCTAGCATAACACTAAAAGTAAGACTCCTTATCTTCAATCCCTTTGAAGAAAAGGGCCGAATAAGAAATCCGAGATTCATAGTTGTGTGTCTAAATCAAGACATTTTGGCACCGCATTAAAGGACGTATTACAGAAAAGCTTCAGAGAGAAAAACCTTGACAAGTGATAATACTGGAAAGCTGAATCGTACTTCAAACCTGTTTATTGGTTCGATATATTAGAGAGACTATTGGAGCCTTTCTTGTTGGAAATGATGGTCCAGTAGAATTGGCAGCTTCAGAAAGCAATAACTAACATTAGTACTAATATCTAAAGGAAGAAAAACCAGGCAAAGGAAAAATGACCGTGAAGAAGACAGCAGGCCCAGCTCCACATGTAAGCAACACTACTGTAGCTCAAACATTTATACACTAAATATTATGAAAAATCAGAAAAAAAAATAAAAAGAGAAACCTTATCAATTGTTTGAAGATTAAAAGCCGGGAGCTACGTGACTCCTTAGTCTGGTCCTTTTCTGGTATTGCAAGTTGCAAATGATTGTTGGAAGTTTATTGTTGACTCCAATGCAAAATCTGAAAACACTGATAAAAGGTTGAATACTTTTAAAGGAGTGGCATTTTGTGAACTTTTAGGAAATCTTTTGTGACTGCATTCTTGGAAGGGCATGGGGGAGTCGAAATGCTAAAAATCTTTTTTAAGTGCTGTTCCCATGGAAAGAATCTTCAATCTTTTCCTTTCCGTAAAGGAAGGGAAGAATCTCTACTTATATATTGAAGTTTTCTTGTGTGGAATGTGACGTGTATCGGTTGACTGAAGGTGTTCGATGACTTTGTAGCGTGTAATTACTGAAGGCACGAAATTTAAGGACTGTTTTATTATTTGGATTCTACAATTATTACATATTACTACAAAGTGTGCAATGAAGTAGGAATAGATAATCTACCATTTGTCGAGAAAATCTTTGGTTAGTGAAAATCAAGAAAGTGGGTTGAGGGTCCTATTGCTGACACAAAATGGATAAAAACGACAATGATAGGGAGAGGATAACTTTCTACATTTTTTATTTTCTATTTAAACATTGTAGAATTGTTATTAGTACTCTTTTATATTTTTTTCTCTTTCTTTTGATTGAAATAGACCATCTTGCTTTTAAGATTATAAATAAAGAGATGAAAGCAACGTAGTTCGTCAGCAGCAATGTTGACCTTTGATTAAAAATGTATATGTTGGATGCATTTGCAATAATGAATAATTGTAGTATGTATTACCAATGTACATCTTGGATTTAAGAATCATATAATGTAGAGGCCACAGAATAATTAGCTTTATAATGTGTGTATCATGAGAGTTTTTTCCCGTAAGCAATGTAATCATATTCTAATTGTCTCTTTAGTTGTTACTGGACAGGTCAGGAATTGTACATATTTTCACACCCACATGCACTAATTACACAAAATGTTAACAGTTCATGCACGGCTTACCATCTTAGCTACTTTGAGCTTCTGAAAGTTTCTTAACACCATAAAGTGGCTATTTATCAGCATTTGGAACTAAAGCTGAATTTTTTTTTGAAGGTTTTTTTAGTGTGAATGGAAGGTTTTGAATTCGAAAACTTTCTCTTACACTCATTTTTTCGTACCATTCAATCATTCCCTCTCTAAATTTAAACTGAATTTGGATATTTGGTAGATGACGTTGTTAATCCAGCTCAAATAGTTTGAACTTTGGATGTTTTTATTCTGTTTTTTAGCCTTGTAGGTGTTATTTAAAATTTTACGTGTGTATCAAAATTCATTTGATTTATGTAGAGGTGGCAAAATGGGCGGGATGGGCGAGATTTGCTTGGGTTTGAGATGGAACCGAGTCATATGGGTTTGGGCCCAACCTTACCCATATGTGTTTTGGGACTAACTTGGGCGGGATCATTTTGGGATGGGTTTAGATTGATCCCGCCCAATACCCAAATCCATTTTCTACATATTTTTTTTCCTTTAATTCATTTTTTATTTTTATATAATTTTAATATTTTTGATTTATTAAATTTCTTTTAGTTTTATTAAATAAACATGCAAGTGCTTTATACTCAAGATTCCCACCAAAAATTGGATTAACAAATAAAGGAAAAGATAGATATACAGCCATATTCCAACATATATCAAGATGGCCAAGGTCCTTAGGATGTTGAA
The DNA here is from genome assembly GCF_003713205.1 of Coffea eugenioides. Classification (NCBI taxonomy): domain Eukaryota; kingdom Viridiplantae; phylum Streptophyta; class Magnoliopsida; order Gentianales; family Rubiaceae; genus Coffea; species Coffea eugenioides. The sequence goes on along the minus strand of NC_040036.1, from coordinate 11,871,743 downwards.
TATTTATCCTTATCATTGTCCAAGGATGACAGGTCTAAACTAACTGAAATGCTGGAAATTCTTGTGGATAATGACTAGGAAGACTACTAGATTATATTCGCTGGTATGACTATAAAAATTGTTAAAGATAATTTTTGAATCTAAGATTCCGTTTGGATTGACTTTTTTTTCAAAAAATAAGTTTTTCAAATACAATGTTACAGTAATATACAATAACTCAAGAAACATCCCATCCATATTAATATATCAAATATTTCAAAAAAATTTTATAGTAAAAATTTTTCATATACACTGCTACAATAAAATATTTCAAAAACACCTACCAAAAACAGCTAATCCAAACGGAGCCCTTGCCATTTGAGCCCAATGGGTACCCAAGTATTTCCCATCCTTTCCCATTCATTAATGGGTATAGTTGGGATGTGTCCCAACTTAAACCCAATACCAAATTATAATACCCATCCCGTCCAAAGTTCCTTTGGGCATGGGTAGCCCATTGGGACTTGGGACAAATTGCCAGCTCTAGATTTATGCTGTTGAAAATTTTTGCGACTCTTTACTCATCCCTTGTTTCCTCATTCTCTCTCTGTCTCTATCCTCTTTTTTTTTTTGGTCTCTTCCTTTTAATCTTTGTAGTACAAATGTAAAGCATCAAGCTTAGCAAGTGAGAGAAGACCTAATCATCATAAAAAAGAAATTCTAATATTTTTGGAGCAAGTCGAATGAAAGAACAGAATGAACTAGTACTTCAATTCTATGTACAATTCTTCATTGGTAAAATATATTTATCAATGTACTAACTATCAGGGTTTTTTTTTTTTTCAAGAATTCAACCATGTGACGAAAAGAAATGATGCCTTTCCAAAACCTTGAACAACAGATTCTATAAATAAAACATCTATCATCTAACATTTGGTAACAATCGACTATCTTCATTCCACTTCCTATCTCAGTATCGTATGCATCATTATTCGAAATTGGGAAGTGTCACTTCGAATGCAGGGATGAATACAAGTGTTGCACCTTCAGAAACTTCCATTGCCAATAAGCCACAACCAATCCAGGGCTACACCTGCAAATATGCCTCCAAGAAGGAATAGTACTAGCAAGTTCCCTAATGCGTTTTGCTCTGGACCCTATATGAAACAACGAAGTTTATGCATTTTAAGCATGTTAGATGATAAACAGTATCAAAACGAATGAATTAATTCAGTTATAGTTGCACTAACCTTGTAACCTTTAGGGGCTGCTGTGAAGACACAGACTGTAAGATAGCCATTGGTTAATCCCAATAAGGATGTGAGCATTATCATCCATCCTTGATCACCATATTTTGCAGTGAAGTAGAATGCAGGGATGAACACCAAACGACATAGTATTGCCACCATAAGGCCTTTCCTTGATTCTATCTTGAGGCATTCAATTAGAGGAATATATCTAGCGATAAGATCCCACACATTGTACATTGCAATCAAAACGATAGCATACCTGCAGCAGAATAATTTTGGTCGAACTCGATGTTAGCAGATGATTAATCTGTCATAAGGGTTTTGTTTTCAGAAAGTATCCAAAAGTTACTTTTCCTTTCTTTTCCTTTTCCAAACTGATTTCAGTTTCTTTTCTCTGTAGGTGATTTCATTTTCTTTAGAAAAGGAAAGAGCATATAAATCTTCTGCTGATGTTGTTTTTCCTAAGCTTAAGTATTTTGCAGGCTTTATCTGCTCTAGATGAGTATTTCAAGAACTGTGGTGAATCTTCATGCGTTCAACTTCAATATAAATACAATTTTTGTATAGCAAAGAGACTCCTTATCTACAGAAAAACAACGCATCAAGCAACAAAATCCTAAGACCAACAAAAATGATAATGATAGTAACTACTACTGAGAGGTGAACACCTATAAGCAATGCCTATTCAATATTTGTACATAGCAATCTAACTCCATGGCTGGTTCAAAAACTTCATAGAACATAAATCATAGTTCATTGACAAATGAGCACTTACCATGATCCCAATTTGTGATTCCCGGTGTTTTCGTACAAAAATCCAGGGAAGATAGATAAAGTGAGGACATATATAAGAAACACGCCCAACGCGTAATCAATGTTTTGAAAAAATAACTGTTTGTTGCTCAGCCGGTTCAACTGTTTATCATCATTATCACCCTTCACAGACAACAAAAGATTTTCTCAGCATTACAAGCTAGACAGTAAAAGTTCAAGTATTAGATCCAAAAGTTACTTGTACTCCTGACTTGCCTGTGTCTGGATTCCAGCAGCTGCAAGATCAGCAGTAACTGTTTTTGATCCTTCTGATGCAGCTTTTGCACGGAAATGCTTCACAATAGGTAGTTTAGGAAAGACGAATGCATAGAGGAAAATACACAGAAGCTCAATGAATGTGGAGATGGCCAGAAATAGAACTGCACAAGCATTAAAGCCAGAATATTAGAAACATCAAATACACACACACACACACTGATATATATCTTAGAAATATGAAGAATTGTCCAGCAGATCTTGATCAAATTGAAGTTCTTGTGTACAAACAGGGACTAATGATTAGTATGCAAGTTTAATAAAGAATAAGCATAATCAGAGACTCGAAAAACTAGGCTAACTAAAGCTGATCATTTACAACTTCAGAAGGCCAACAGTTGTGCAGTGTCTTTTCAATTATAGGAACAGCAGAGCTTTGGAATCTGATTTGGCCTGTGATGTTGTACCTAATTATGCTAGGACCAACTCTGCAGAGAGACTGCCAAATCCACATAGTCTCCATCTATATTGATACTTACACGAATCATCCTGCGTTCGATAAGTTAATGTGACCATATCTGGGTATTATCTATCACTGAAATTTGCATGAATTATCCCATTTGGACTAACTTAATGTGAACATATATCCCTGTATTCTCAGTTCCCCCCCACCCTCCCAAATCCGAGAAAGGGAGAATTTAACTTAAATCCAGATAGTGGAAAAAGTAAGGAGGTCAAAAATACAAAAACACATGACAACATTTTCTAAATCTATGTAGTTTGAAAGAAGAGAACATACTGACGCCTTTGCGGAGACCATGATTTGTTTTATCAAAGGCTGCTTTTGTCATCATTCTTAATGCAGATGTTAAAGCCCCAGAGGCAGCTAGACCAGCAAAGAATGACTGCAAGGTGATTCCAAGAACAACGAATGATAGTTAACTTCATGAACATGTTTAGTAGAAAGGTAGAAGGAACTGGGTATGCAGCAATCTTTTACTTGGATGAACTCGGGACACATGAGGGAGAGATCTCCAACCATTCCACCTTCAATATGGGCATCTGCTATGCCAAAAACAGCAACAATGATGCATATACCAATGTAATTTCCGATTCCTCCTTTTCCTGAGGTGGCTAAATCCAGCTGCCAAAAGTGAAAACATTTAAAGCCAGGATTAAAGAGAAATAGCTGAGAAAAAGAAACGTGAAATAAGAACTGCAATTTTTGCAAAATGGCAAACTCACAATTAGGAGGGCGAATGTGCTCAGGAAGAAAAGAGTAAACCCTGCCAAGTTACGCTTCCTTGTATCAATCTTAGCTTCTTTATATGCAAGTATTGCAATCGTTCCAAGTGCAAATGGTTCATAAACAAGGGTAAGTACCCTTGCAGGATGATACCGCTGAAAATAAGGGAAAAAGAATAGTAAAATAAGGAAATCAGAAAGCAGTAGTAATTTTCAGCCTCCAGTGGCCATTTTTCCGTTCACGGGAGAATCAGTCATAGAAAATAAATACAGGAAAGTTTCATGATAATAGTGGCCATTTTTGTATTCATGTGTTCCTTGGAGAAGTTGAAAGGTCTCTGCTTAGGGTTCAATGGTTCATTAAGAAAGTTCGATCTGATCTACCCATAAACACAGTCCTCTGAAAGGCAAGGCCAGCATTGAAACTTAAAAGGCCGCAAAATTGCAGAAACATATATCAATTTGCTCGAGGAAGAAACCATGAATTCATCTCATAATCAAACCACGAATTTATATAGAATGATTCAAAAAAAACAATGCCGGAGATACTACTTACCGGGAATAATGCATAATAATAGTCTCCAATGGTCAGCATAGTATTCCAAGCAACAAGGGTTCCCAATCCAAGAACCCAACACACAACAATTGCAGTCAACTTCCCCTGAAATTAAAGCCAAATTTCAAGAAAATTGGCACTGTGAGAAAACATAATAAAATCTCAATGCCTGTTAAAAAAAATGCGGACGAAGAAGAAGATTAAGAGAACAAACCTCGAGCCTGGCAGGCGTTGGAGAGCCGTTCATATCCGCCATTGTTATGGCTGCTCTACTGCAGACGGTAACTTGATAACTTCAGTGTTTTTCTGACAATTATCATATTAAATAAAAACCATTGTCATGGAAGTATTGGGATTCTAAAATATGCAAGGAAACAGACACATCCATCGCATAAAACACGAAATCGCTTTCTTAAGACACTTTCACCACAAAGGGATATCGGTGTCCTTACACCAGACAAAAACAATCACCAAACAAAACTGACAAAAATAGTAACCAAAACCCATGAAAGAACTGACAATGCATGAAGTTTTGTCACCTGAAAGCTTACGAACAGAGCCAGAAGATGGTCAGCTGAGATTTTGCCTGCCTTTTGAGACTTGAGAGGAGAATGATGATGGCACACTATTTATCTTCTTCTCTCTATTGTATTGACTGCTGAGTATGAAAAGGGAATTCAGTACACACGCAAAAAAAAAAGATTCACTTCTTTCTTCAGAATCTGTTAGTATCTATTTGACCAATTAACGATGATCGAATGCCAGACAGAGCTATATATGAACGAATCTTTATTAGTTAAAAAAAAAAGGAATTTTGTTGCGTAAGACTCTTGGACTTCTCCGTGAGAAAAAATGGGAATCCAAATTTGTAAAGAAGTAACGTACGAAATAATAGATCCTGTTGCGTTGGAACAGGAGTAGTACACATTATATTATCATAAATATAAGTTAATTTGTGCCTACCATTGTATGCACAGAAAGAAAAATTACGCACCAAATTTATTTGGAGGAATCTACAATTATGATGCTTAACTAAGTCTTTTTTAAGTACAAGAGTGAAAGGGTTAGTGTAAGTGCTTACTGAAAATTCTATGACAGTAATGTAAAAGAATAAGGATTATCTTTTCAAAGCCATAGTCTAAGATATGATGCTAGGATCCTAATTTAATACTACTAACCATAGTCTCCTACCTATGACAGTGTTTTTCTTTCTCTGCTGTATCTTTCTTGGTGGGCTGTTTGTTAAGATGGAGGAAGTTGAACTTGTAATTGAGATACGTATTAGAAGTGTCCAAGAAGAGTTATTGTTCACGCAAGGAAGGAAAGTTGTTCATATTCTTTGTATCAAAATGAAATCATTCGCATCAGACTGACGGCTCTTATTTTGTTCACATGTTCCAATGCGGAATGGTAGTTTTTGTTTTCTCAAAATTGATATATAGTTAGCTAAGTAATTATTCTATTTATTGTTTAGTGCTTTGTCTCTCAAACATTTGCTTTTCTGCCTTTTTTTCTTTCCCTTTTTCTTTTTGGTGAACCAGACGACTTTCATTAAATTAGTTAAAAATGTTAAAAACAACGACAGGCCTCTAGTCTCATCTGGTACTCAGCAACGACAAGTCATTCTAATATTTGTTCTTCTAAAATCAATCCCTGAACACATACAGGATGTCCTATCTCCTTTTTTTTTTTTTCGGGTCAGCCGATAACAACCTACACCTACTTTAATATTATAAGGAAGAAGACAGGTTTAACGGAACCATAAGAAAATGGATAGAGTAAATCATCAGCGAACCAAAGTATTCTGCCCAATTTGGAATTAGATGGAAATTTCTCTATAGTGGTGTAATTGCACACAAGAGTCATTAGAATCACCTAACTTGTAGAGTTCAAAGTACTCTGCCATCCACTTTGCTTTTTTCCACTATAAGATTTAGAGTCTTTTTAAAACTAATTAAAAACAAATCACGCTTAGATTACTAATTAGTTTACTATTATGATCCTATTGATTTTGAGGACTTCAGCGCCAATGAAACTTGGATTTTGGATGATGAACCTTCACAGTTAACTTCAGCTGAATTAGAAAGTTTTAAGAATGAAATAACTACATTAGCTATCAGCCGACAAAGTGGTGAGTTATTCTATTTGAGCCATATGCTTGCTTATTCTTTGTTTTTCGTTTTTGGCTAAATATTATCTAAATTCAGTGAATGATTCATTGATTTTTGTATTTATGTAGATGAAACTCTAAATTTGGATGATTTGGACACTGGAGATGAAGATGAGACAAATAATGAAGAGAATGTTGAAAGAAATGATCTTAATGCAAGCTGTGATGTAAACGAACATGGTGGTACTGAATTTGGCAGAAGTTGGGAACCATGGGCATGAATAATAGATGGAGTGAACTACTCAAATGATAATTGTGGTATTGTTTATGTTTATGACTTTATGTTTGGTTGTATTGAATTGGTTGTTTATGACTTATGACTTTATGTTTGGTTGTATTGAATTGGTTATTTATCATTTATATTTGTGTGTAATTTATTGATTTTAGTTTGAATTCATGAATTGTGGATCACATATGATTATGGATTATGTGTGTGAAATGAACTATGAAGTTTGAACTACGAACATGTTATAACTTGTTAAGATTTAAGAATTTATGTACTTACATTATTATAATTTACATGTTTATTTAATTATATTTTATATATTTTTTATTATATATTGTGACCCGACGGTTCAATCAATGACCCACCGGTTGAACCATTGACCCATCAGCCCAGTTCTCTTGCCGGGTTGATTTTAATAACTATGCGCATATGAATGACACTAAGGGAGATTGAAATTGGGCCTTGTTCTGTTCAGGCACTAGATTTTGGCTCCACGGTAAAAGTAACTCACCAATATTCATAAACTTATGGACCTTAGGCATCGTAAACAAAACCTTGCTGGAACTTCCCCACCAAAGATCTTATCAACCGTTCAACAGTTCAACTCTTATGTGTCTAATCTGAACTATTTGTGACTTTACGCCCTTAAAACTTAAAATTAAGGCATATCTGACCAACTCAGTTAACAGAATTACCAGCTCCTTAGAGGGGATCAGATGGTCTTGCCCAACTCGGCCTAGTGATACTTTCTCCTGCAGGCCTGTGGTGGGACTAATTTTCTGTTGCTTTTATCCTCTGTAGTTTGTTAGCGGAGAATGGGGCCATGTCCTGTCTTTCTGCTGTTTATTCTTTTTCAAGGGGAAGGCCCATGACCACTTGTTTTAGCGAGAGTATATAACGGGGCCATTAGGCCCATTTTCGTTCTAATTATATTTTGTTTGGCCGGAGAAGAGCTATTGTTATTGTTAATAAGAGCAAAACTAGAGCAAAATTCCATTGAAGAGCTAAAATTTCCAAATGTTCTATTTGAAAAAGTTATTAGCACTTTTTTCTTAAAATTAATTTAACCAATAATAGGTCATAAAATTGATTCTCTATATAATGATGAAAAACAAATGAGGCTTGTAGAACCCGTTAATTTAGGTTTGCCACTTTATTGCAATTCTTTTTGAGCTTATAAATTGTCCCCTCTAAATTATGAAAAGATATTCATGACTTTAAACACTTATTCTTTTGATAGTTTTGACCTTTTGGCACCCAAAAACGAAATTCGTATATCAAATTCAACCCTTTGGCTCCAAAATTATGTTCATTTTTTACGAAGAATTTATGTCTTAATAGGGATAGAACCTTATGAACGATACAGTTAGATGCCAAAAACAGCTTATAGTTTTTTTATTTTGGAGACGTAAAGGGAAAAAAAGAAGGAAAGAGACGGAAAAACTAAAAGAAACATTTTCCAGTTAAAATTTTAAAATTTTGTAAATTTTGAGTTTTATTTTTTTTCAATGAATTTTCATGTTTTTTCTTGAGTTTCGAGTATGAGGAAGAAATAGACAATTTTTGTTAAGATTAAAACTAGATGCTTTATTTTTTTAACCAAAAAAACTATAAGCTATTTTTGACATTTAACTTAATCATTCGTGAAACTTTACCTCTGTTGATATAACAGTTTTTCTGTAAATGAAAAAATAGTACATCATTTTGGAGCCAAAATGTTAAATTTTATATAGAAATTTAGGTTTTTTTTTTGTGTTAAAAGGTTAAAACTGTCAAAAAAAAGTATATAAGGGCATGGCTATCTTTTCATAATTTAGAGGGGATATTTTGTGTAATTCGTGAACACAGAGGGTAATTTACTACTAAAATAACATTAGAGGGAGGTATTTGAGGATGAAATCTATTTTAAATTCACTCATCTTTTGTCCTGTCAAATACTTAGGAACATTATTCAATCTGAACTACATGTAAGTTCACAAAGAGCATTGATTGGTTCATGAGCTTCGAGTTTTTTGTCAAACTAACACTCTTTCTAAAAAATATTCCCAATTTGATTCACTTTCAAATTTTATTCTCAAATCAATGTTATTGTTGCCACCTAATTACCCTGATTGCCATGTAGGATAACAAGAAAGGAAAGCTTTAATCTAGTTTATAGTTTCCAATAAAAACTAAAAATTTAAACTGTTTTATTATAGAGGCACAAGAAAATTTCATAACTTTGATAATTTCCTTATAATTATTTAAAATAAATTTTACCATTATTGACCTTGCTATTATTGCTCTCTGCAATTTTTTAAATGTATCAAACTTATTGCATATATTTTTTCAAAAATAATTTTGCAAAATACAAAAATTGCAATGAACATTATAAGCAATAATAAGAAAAAATTAGAAAACTTCAAAGTTATCATATTTGTTTATGTTATGCTTTCTACTCCTTGAAAAGTACTTTTACAAAAAGTAATCAAACTATTGCAATTAAGATAATGCTAAAGTTTCTCAAAAGTAACACAAGCCATTAACTGATGTTGAATAAATGTGCAAAAATACTTCAAGTATACGAGATTATTTGATTATGTGATAGAGAGGCGCTACAAATGAACATGCTTATATTGAGCATGAATTTATGTTGTTATGTAGTTTTCCTCTTAGACATTTTATCAAGCACACGGTGTGAGAAATCATTTGTTAAAGCAATTAGTATTCAAAATTTTTTGAAGGCCATAGGAATGTTCCAAAAACTGCACAATAGAAAAGACAAGAGAATAATCTTTATTTACCTTGAAATTATCAATTCGAGGAGAATATTTTCATCTACAGATACAATATTAGGAATGATAATGAAGTTTTAGATGTTGTTAATATAAATATTGACTTTTAACAATTACATTTGACAAGGAAAAATAACGAAAGGACAAAAAATAATAAAGGAAAAAAAAAGTGGGTAGATTCAGAGAGAGAATCAGGGAAGATATTAATTGGGAAAGAGAGATAGTATGTGCATCTATCTCTATCCTACCACATATGCAACCTATGTGGAAAAAAAAGAATCATAAAGATAATAAATTTTAAAATTAGGTTACTTTGGGTATATGTTTCAAAAGAAGAGTTATTTTGGCAATAAACTCCATGAGCTTCTCTGCGATTCTCAACCTCGCCTTCTTGCCCTTGCTTTGCTTGGAAGTGATAGAAATAATGGCAACCAAGCTAGGTCCAGCTTAGAATAGCTAGCAACTGAGAGCTTAAAAAGGGTTTTCCTTTTCATCTTTAAGTCTAATCGAATCGAAATTCAAACTCAAAACTACCATTAAAAAAAAAAAAAAAAGCAAGCATAAAATAATGAACTACTAATTCTTTGGTGTCCGAGATCCACTAGTATTGCTTGACCCCCACAAGATGTGCATGATTGAAAATTGAAAATAATGCAAGGAAATTGGGTTAACAACCTTAGTCCTTAAATTGATTTCTTGGTCCTACAAATTTTCCTTGAACGTTTGTTTGCTTTGGTCTAGTTGTTCGTCTTTATTGCTGGAGCTGTGTCTTCAGCTGCTTGAGGTCATTTTCTTGATAGGGATTGTCACCGACCAAAACCGGGCATGAAAATGAAGGCCTTTTAACATTTATCCACTCAAAGTCCTAACTTAATTTCTGAACAATGTGATGATGACCTTCCAACCACCACCACAGTTTCACCTAGCAGCAGTCTTACAAATTCTTCCCCGTATGTAGGAAACTAGCCATTGAGACATATTCGATTCTATGCGTGTGCAATTTGTTAAAAATTATTTTTAATTGAAAGAGTCACAAAAACAGTGTAAGTGTATCGTACAAAAAATATGTACAATTGGAAGTAAAAGAACCGTTACGCGAGAATGGGAGGGAGATAATTTTGCTTCAGTAGATCTGTGTGTCAGTTGATAATAGAGATAAAAGGTTAATGGATAATAGAAGTAAGAGTTAATGAATAATGAAAATAAGGGTAAATTTGAAAACGATACACGGGTTTTATTATTGTAAAGATGTCAACGGAAGCCCATATCACAGAAATTATAGCCCAAAATTAAGCCTTAAATCTGGTTAAGTATGAAAAATTTCTACATATTTATATAAATAGTTTTGATATCATTAGTCTATTATTTTCGATTATACCTAAATCTGAATGATTTCATGAGTACCAACATACATATGTATCCCTGTATATGAAGAAAATCCAAGTTGGCATGATTGATCAGATGGGATTAATGTATCAAGAAAGAAGCAAAGATCCTGTGTCCATCCGCTGGTAACACTTTTAGGTACAGATTAGACGTTGGAAAATATAATGCATAACTGCCCTCAATAATTGAGAATTCAGCCTCTTTCTCCGTAACAAATTTAAAAAGTATAATGGTTTCTTTTTTCTAATTAAAATCTGGATAATGTTGCGCTGAAGTCGCAGCTCCCTATATGCCACAAGAAATAGTTTCTTGTATGACAATAGTTAATTCCTTGTGGAGTGCAAGCGAACACATACACATTTAAACAAGTGCTTAGAGCATCTTAATAATGATTAAGCTAGTCGAGAAGGTTTTAGGGTACGTTTGACAAAACTAAAATTGATATCTGAAATCTGAATTTATTATGTTATTGAATTGTTAAGTACAAAATGTGATACATTTTGAGTGTACATGTATCACATTAAGTGATAAGTTATTCACTTATCACTTATTTTTTAAAATAAATTTTGCCTAAAAAATTCAGTGTCACTTAATTTTAATTTAGTCCTGCCAATCGCTGGTTTCTTCCATGCCATGAGAACTGGTTCTTTGTGCCAATTTCTGACTATAAGCCCAACCGGCCTCTCCAATGCTCTTCCACATCCGAATGATTTAGTAAAAATAAGCATCATCTTCTAACTGCTATCTGTTTTTCTGGCTTAACGATTTGTAATTTCTTTATTAACTTCAAAAGAATGATGAAGAAAGAACTTGAGCGCTTAAAACTGTGAAAATGGCTAAGCTTGAAGACCATTTATGAAGAAGAATCTGCATTCCATGCAAAAAGGGTCTTGAAAGGAAGGGAAGAAATATGTGACCTTAACCACATTACAAAAATGCAAGGAGCACCTTTAAGAGATGCTTGTCCACGAGTAGACGTACAGAAGATGGTGAACGACATGAACGGTTTAATTAAGTTATATGAAAATTCAACGTGAGCAACACTTGAACATTTTCGGACGCAATAGAAGTAAAAATTTCCATAGGAACTGAGAAGACTAGCCCAACAATTCACGCATTCTTGCAAAGAAAAGTTGGAGTATGGGGAAAGTAAGGTAGTTTAAGCATATTCCCATTAACAAAGCAAGGAAGTTGACGGAACTCAAAATCCAATTCAAGAATCTTTGTTCGTAGGGGAAAGCTTATAAGATTTTATTGAAGTTGTTAATCTGCATTATGAATTTGTATGTAGCAAAAGCGTGAAAGCCATGTACCAAAATTGGGCATGGGCATGCATGGATAATATTAGTGGACTAGTTTTTTATCAAATGGTGACCATGGTTCGCCATCGCGGGTTGCAGTCTCGTTGCGGTCTCGGTTGTTCTACATTCATCGCGGCATATTGGTTGAATATCAGATAATACGCACATTATAGCACATGAAAGTTTTTAAAAAATTTGAAAAAATTACTAAAATTAGAAAATACCAAAAAGACACAATTTGAAAAAATATCCGAGTCGACTCCAATATATCGACTGATACCATGCATCATGGATTCAAATCGGTCAATATCGGTCGAGTCAGAGCGAGTTGTCGCGGATATGATAATATCCGCGATTCGGGGTTCGGTATCGTACTGGTCTCCTCCGTTCCGGTTACGACTCAGGCTGATACGTATCGGTGTCGGCCGATGTTGCTAACCATGATGGTGACCATTGTGTCAGGCAAGAGCTCCTGAGCGAGGTACGGTCAGTAGCAGAGTTGGGGAAGAATTTGGGAAGCAGAGAGAATTGAGAGAAAGGGGAAAAGGACGAGAGAGAATAACCGAGAAGAGAGAGAAAATATTTCTGGTATTATGCTTCAATGAATCTGTAACACAAAGGGAATGGAATCTTATACAATTCTGTTGTCTTCCCTAACTAACTAATCGCAACTCCTAACTAACTGAATTAGTCTAACTACGTTGTTTAAGCCATTATGCCATTGAGTCACCAAAACGCACAGCAATCATCATTAAACGACATCCCTTATTCCTTGGGGCTTGACATTCCCTCCATGATAAGGACTAAGCTTGTCCTCAAGCTGAAAAATCAGGAAACTGCTTATCAATGAACGTTTTGTCCTCCCAAGATGCTTCAGTTTCTGGCAAATGATTCCATTTGACCAAGTACTGAATGACGGGTTAAGAGTTACGCAGAACAACCCTCCTCTTCATTACCTTCTCCAGCTGTAAAATGCACTGGTCAGAAGCATCAAACTCAGGAAGGGTAGATTCAGTGCCTTGGCCTACCCCAATCCTCCTCTTCAACAGAGAAATGTGAAAAACTGGATGAACTCTGGCCCTCTCCGGAAGTTGTTGCGCCAATTCTCTTAATAATTTGGAAGGGTCCATAGTACTTAGGAGACAATTTTAAACTCTTTTTGATGGCCACTGTTTGCTGCCTATAAGGCTGCAGTTTCAGGAAGACCCAATCACCTATTTGGAAGGACCTCTCTGTCCTATTTTGATCAGCGAAGTGTTTCATTCGATTCTGAGCCTTGGCCAAATTTTCCTTGATGTTTGCTAGGACCTGGAGTCTCTCCTGTATCATATCAATGGCTGCAGGAATGACACTATCATGGAAGGGTCCTAAAGGCAGATGCAATGGTTTATACCCATATAGGGCTTCAAAAGGTGTCAGTTGCAGACTTGTGTGAAAATTAGTATTATACCACAGCTCAACTGCAGACAACCAAATACTCCAATGGGATGGATGTTCACTACACATGCACCTTAAGTAGCTTTCAAGGCACTGGTTGACCCTCTCACTTTGACCATCTGTTTGAGGGTGATAAGATGAACTATAATACAACCCAACTCCTATGGCACGAAACAGCTCCTGCCAGAATTTGCTAATGAAGACTTTGTCCCTGTCAGAGGTAAGAGACTCAGGTAGACCATGCAACTTATACACCTGATCAAGAAACAGCTGAGCTACCTGGTGTGCGGAATAAGGGTGAGACAGCTTCATGAAGTGACTGTACTTAGTAAAGCGATCCACCACTACTAGAATGGTATTATACCCATTAGATAGAGGCAGCTGCTCGATAATGTCCATAGTCAGATGTGTCCATGCCTGTTGAGGGACTGGAAGTGGTTGCAGAATTCCTGGTTGTAGACATGCTCTCTGACCAGAATGGCCCCCTACAGCTGAATCATGTAGAGCCTTGATCAAACTGTGCCTAATTCCATTAGCTGCTCCTACATACAGTTTCCCCTTGAATTTGAGCAATCCCTTCTCCGGCTGGTACCCTGAGCAAGCATTAGGGTCTAGCAGCAATTTAGACATGATATCCAGAGGCATAATATCACCATCATAACTCTCAACTAGCTCATTCATCCACACTGGTTGCACAGCTGAGAGGACACAAAGGTGTTTCCCTTCTTCTGGCTCCCCATTTCCTTCATCCCTCCTTCTCCTAGACAAGGCATCAGCTACCCCATTTCAATCCCTTTTTCATACTAGATCTCATAGTCCAGGCCAAGTAACTTGGTAAGCCATTTGTGCTGTAAAGGGTGGGTAAGTCTTTGCTCTAACAGATACTTAAAAACCCGATGATCAGTCTTGACGATAAAGTGGTGGCCATCTAGGTAATGCTTCCATTTAGTCACTGCTAACACTAAGGCCATCAGCTCCTTCTCATAAACAGACATCCCTAACTTCTGAGGAGAGAGGGCTTTGCTAAGAAAAGTTAGGGGGTGTCCCTGCTGCATTAACACTGCCCCAATACCCACACCACATGCATCAGTTTCTATCACAAAGGGAAGCTCAAAATTTGGCATTTTAAGAACTGGTGCAGTAGTCATGGCCCTTTTGAGATCTTCAAATGCTATCTGAGCATTATGACTCCACACAAAGCCATCCTTCTTCAACAACTGAGTTAATGGTTTGCAGATGATCCCATATCCCTTAATAAACCTTTTATAGTATCCAGTCAACCCCAAAAATCCCCTCAAGTCCTTAACTGTGCCAGGGGTAGGCCATGATTGGATACATTCCACCTTGCTCATGTCCATACTCACTCCCGTCTCAGAAATAATGTGTCCTAGATGCTCCACTGAAGTCTGAGCAAACGAGCATTTGGACTTTTTTGCAGTAAAGCTAATTGCCAGCTAAGATACCCAACACAATCTTCAAGTGCTGTGCATGTGCTTCTAGTGTAGGGCTGTAAACCATAATGTCATCAAAGAAAACCAATACGAACTTCCTCATGTAAGGTTGAAATATTTTGTTCATCAAAGATTGAAAGGTTGCTGGTGCATTAGTGAGGCCAAATGGCATTACCAAAAACTCAAAATAGCCATGTTGTGTCTGGAAAGCAGTCTTATGTATGTCTGCTGTCTTGACTCTCAACTGATGATATCCAACTCTGAGGTCAGTTTAGACATGTACTTTATCCCATGTAGTTCATTCAACAGCTTATCAATGTTTGGGATAGGGAACCTGTCCTTGATAGTAAGCTCATTTAGCTTTCTATAATCCACACATAACCTCCAAGTATTGTCCTTTTTCTTAACCAACAGCACAGGAGAAACAAAAGGACAACAACTGTGCTTAACAATCCCATTTGTAAGCATTTCAGCAACCTGTTTTTCAATCTTAGATTTGTGTGCGTGAGGGTACCTGTAAGGTTTGAGTTTGAATGGCTCTGCTCCTGGTTTCAAGGTAATCTGATGATCTAGTTCCCTCTCAGGGGGCAGTCCTTGAGGAGTTGTAAACACCTGAGGGTACTGCTGCAAAACTGAAGCCACTTGTTCTGGAATATCCTCCTCTTGATCACCCTGGAAGTCCACCTGCAGAGAGGCACGGCTCCTTTGCTTCTCTTGTATAAATGTCCTAAGATCCTTACCCCTTACTAGTTCCATCACAGGCTGGTTAATGAAGCCTTGGAGATGTAATAAGTCACCCTTACTGCTAAGAGCAATACTGAGTGCATGGAAATCAAAAGTGATAGGACTGAATTGACACATCCAGTCAACTCCTAAGCTGATATCCCAGTTCCCTAACTCCATTATCTTCAGATCGAATTGAAACTGATAGTTTTGTATTAACCATCTAACACCTGGACAGATTGTTCCACTAGTGATGTCAGTGCCATCTGCCAAGGTTACAATAAAAGGTCTGACTATCTAATAAGGAAGCTGAAGAGATTTAGCCAATCGATAGTGTATGAGGCTGTTAGAACTTCCAGTATCTACAAGGATCTTGACAGATATTCCCCCTAAGTTGCCTAGTAGCATAATAGATTTCCTCTGTATTGCTGCTGCTAGAGCATTCAGTGATACCTTAGCCATTTCATCTACCCTCCCAGTAAGCTCATCCTGTTCTCCTTCTGCATCTTCGAATTCAGTTTCATCCTCTTCCTTCATATCTATACAGTTCAATCCCCCAGATTTACACTGGTGACCTATTCCAAATTTATCCCCACATCTATAACATAAGTTGTGCTTACGCCTATACTGCATTTCTTCAACTGAGATCTTACTCACTTCTCTAGATCTAGTGTCAACCTTCCTGATATTAGGATCAATAGCTGGCAACTTATAGGAGCTGGAATTGTTTTGGCTATTACTGTGGTTTCTATACATTCCATACTTAGGTTCAACCGCAATCCTTCCTGAGGTTTTAGGCTGCTTGGACAAGGTTTCCAGTGAGCACTCCTGCAGTTCAGCAACCTCAAAAGCCTTAAGTATCATTCGTCCAGTCTAGGATTTTTGTTCAACATGAGCGCCTTCAATTCCTCAAACTTCTCTTCGTACTCCTCTATTGTCCCTTTTTGTTGTAATTTGTTGAATTCCTCAACCACATCACGTGACCACTTCCCCGCAAACCTTTCATATAATAGTTCACAAAATTCTGACCAAGTCAACCTAGGTTTTTCCAGTCTCACTCCCTGGAACCAATTGTCAGCTCTCCCCTCTAAAAACATTTCTACCATATCTACCCTTTGGTTCTGAGGTATTTGATAATTCAGAAAGTATTTATGACATTTCCTTAACCATTCCCTAGGATTACCAGATGCGAACATAGGCATTTCAAGTCTTGGCAGGTTGGGGGTAAAAGTCTTACCTTTAACCTCAGGTTGAGCTCCATGCACTTCTGCGGAAGTCATGAGCTTAAAATGTAGTGGAGGTGTCGGTAGGAGTGGTTCCGATGAGCCTGCTTCTATTTCCGGCATGCCTTTTTCTTTCATCATCACTTTCAGTAGCGCATTGAGTTTCATCTCCATCTTACTGAATTTCTGGTCCAAGTTGCCTACCATAACCTCTACCCTCGCGTTATTCTGCCCCAGCTCCTCCTGGAACTTCTGCTGCAAGCTGTTCTGGCAAGAGGTCTGAGCTGCGGCCATGGTCTCCATTACTTCCTGAAGTCGAGTCTCTTGTTTCTTGAGTTGCTCTTCCAGAGAACGATACCTAGTGTTTTCAGCCATGGGTGGTGCCTCAAGCAGCCAAGGATCGGCTGCTCTGATACCAATTATCAGGTAAGAGCTCCTGAGCGAGGTACGGTCAGTAGCAGAGTTGGGAAAGAATTTGGGGAAGAAGAGAGAATTGAGAAAAGGGGAAGAGGACGAGAGAGAATAACCGAGAAGAGAGAGAAAATATTTCTGATATTATGCTTCAATGAATCTGTAACAGAAAGGGAATGGAATCTTATACAATTCTGTTGTCTTCCCTAACTAACTAATCGCAACTCCTAACTAACTGAATTAGTCTAACAACGTCGTTTAAGCCATTATGCCATTGAGTCACCAAAACGCACAGCAATCATCATTAAACGACATCCCTTATTCCTTGGGGCCTGACACATTGACCTTCAACTGTACTTGTTTCGGTCTTTCAACTTAGATCAAAGAAGACCACTAAGTTACTTTATTATCTAATTAGTAATATAGCACAAAAAATGGAAATTAATCGGCCGACGTTGTCTATCCAAAAAGATTTTGAGTTTTTTCTTTCACTGTTCACGCAAAAATATTTGGGCTATGATGTTACATTTTTGTTCAGGATGCAATATTTGGAGTCTGAAAAAAGGAATATTTCGTATTTCAACGTTCAGTGAAGACTTAATTGTGTTAGAGAAAATAACTTTCCAATTTTTTGAGTTTTAAACTCATTGCTGACATTTTAAATTTTTGTAAAACTACGTCTAAAGCTCTACACAAGGCGATGCTGGCCATTTGCGGTAAAATGCACTCAATCCTCCTCAATTGTACCTCATAATGTAATTTACCCTCCTAAAGTTTTTGTATAGGCAATTTAGCCCCTTTATGACATTCTTAGACAAAATTATCTTTGCTACATTAATTACTTTTCTCGTTCTTATTCACCTATTCGTTTTTTGTTTTCTCCTCCTTCCTTTTTTTCTTGTCTATTAGTTTTCCCCTTTTCACTATTAACAATTAATAATAAAATCTATATTATAACACTATCTATGTTTCTTACATTGCAAAGCCTATTTAGTCTAAGATAGCAAATTATTTAAACACACACACATAAATACAAAGTACAGCTTCTTCTTTTTTTTTTTTCTTTTTTTGGTAAGTGGGAGTGCTTGAATCCAAGATCTCCTACTTGCAATTCTTCCTCCCTCCCTTATCATCCAACCCAGATACAAAGTTCAGCTTATAAACGATCAATTAATTACAATAAAAATTGCAAGCACACAAATCAGTTAGTACTGTTTTTGTTCATTTTTAATGTATTCAAAATTTATAATTTGTTGACAATTAATTCTTGCATGCGCTATTAATATGTTGGTTTTACTATTAATGACTAATCAATTGTTCACTCTAATTAGTTTACGTGTAAATAAATTATTGAATAACTTGATTAAATGTGCTTGTGATATGAACATATATTGTGTTGTAGAATAGACCTTATGGTAAAGACTTTTGTTTTTTGTTCGGTAAGTGGGAAATCTTGATGTCAAGATCTCGTATTTACAATTCTTCCCATCTTAGCACCCAACCCAACCTTCCCCTATGGTAAATACTAAAAATAATGAAGTTTAACAACTAAACAATCTATTCAATCATAATAAAGGAATGAGTAAAAGAAATTAAAAATTCTAGTGTAAGCACTCTAATAGTAGTAGAGGGAAAGAGATGGCAAGTGGCATGAAAAGAAGGGGAAAATAAGAAAAGAAAAAAATGAAAAAAAAATTTGAAAGAGTAAAAGGAAAACTGAAAGAAATAGAATAGCACAGATTGTTTTATCTTTAACATATATATAAAAAAAAGGGACTTAAGTGCCAACAAAAATCATCAAGGGGAGTAAAGTGCAATTTAGGTAATAGTTGAGTTGGTTCAGTGTAATTAACCGTACCATAATTCTAACCATAATCTTTTTGAGCAGGCACATTTAATTTCCTAGCCCAAAATGAACATATGTATGAAAGGCACTAAGAATTGAGTTTTGGTTTTTGATTTACAAAACACATAACAATTTCAGTTGTGAATTCAGCATATATAGCAATTTGTAAATACAATTTGACATCCCCTAACAGACATCTTGGCGACTATCCATGCATCAATATTCAACACTCAACTACAGATGCTGCCTCAGAATTTCCCATTGCCAATAAGCCATAACCAATTCAGGGCTACGCCAGAAAATACGCCACCAAGGAGAAATACGACTAACAAGTTTCCTAGTGCATTCTGCTCCGGTCCCTGCAGTACCAGAAAACGGTAAAATTTTCTTTCTCAGAGGAAAACCAAAGCAATTAACTCAATGATAAAACCAAGCAATTAAGACGAAATTGAGACTCAAAAGACTTTCATTCATGATGATCTACATTTCACCAACCTTGTGCCCTTTGGGAGCTGCAGTGAGGATACATACTGTGAGATAACCATTGGTCAGTCCCAAGAAGGACGTGAGAAATATCATCCATCCCTGGTCACCATATTTTGCAGTGAAATAGAAACAAGGGATGAGAAAGAAACGAGATAATGTTGCCAGCATGAGGCCCTTTCTTGATTTTAACTTGAGGCATTCGATGAGTGGAATGTATCTTGATACGAGATCCCACGCATTGTACATTGCGATCAAAACAACAGCATACCTGGGATGGGATGACCATCAATGAAGTGAATATAGTTACTACATCGGGGGCACCCTATTCACCTCTTTCAAATAAATAAGGTTGATGGGAACTTAATTCAAGAAAAGGCTAATTGGACAGCCTGTACATGGATTTATATGAGCAGCATGCTAAAAATAGGGGACTAAGTGATAGTAAAATGAAAGTTATTAAACTTTTAGGAGTAATAATGGATAACCAAAAAATGGAGGTGTCTAAGTCGACAAACTTATCAAAGCGATGAATAAATAGCATTTTTTTTTAGTGTTTGATTGTATAGGATAGCTGTATTTGATTCTCCAAAACAATTGATCAGTTCATCCTACTTGACATAAGATAAAGGTAACCACCTAACAGGTTGAATCACGAAAGAATTTTATCACTTACCAGGAGCCTAACTTGTGGTGTCCAGTGTTTTCATATAAGAAGCCAGGAAAGATAGATAAAGTTAGGACATAAATCAGATAGAGGTCCAAAGCATAATCAAAGTTCTGGAAGAGTAATTGTTTGGTGCTCAGGCGCTCAGGATATTTATCATCATCGACCTGCATGGATGGCAAAAGCTGTCTTAAGGTGTCAAATGAACAATTCATCAGAAACTTGGACGTATAGATCAAAAGAAACTTTCATACTGTTTCATTTGCCTCGGTCTGGATGCCAGCAGCGGCTAAATCAGCTGAGACAGTTTTTGATCCTTCTGAAGCTGCTTTTGCACGATAATGCTTTACAATTGGCAGTTTAGGAAAGATGAATGCATACAGCAGAATGCATAGGAATTCGAAGAATGTCGAGATGGCAAGAAATAGAACTGCAAATTGGAGAAACAGAATTCCATATCATTCAGGAGCGAGACGACATGTAAATGCCTGGAAGTTCACTAAGCATTAAGAGAAAATTACGTACTAACTCCCTTGCGAAGGCCTTTATTAGAATTTTCAAAGGCTGCTTTTGTCATTAGTCGTAAAGTAGATGTGAGTGCCCCTGATGCAGCATGACCAGCCAAGAAGGACTGCATAGTTACATATGATAAGATTAAAATGAAAACGCGTGTGCTATGAATAGTACTTCTAAACAATATTAAAGAAATACAATCTTAGAGAGTAAATGGAACATGTGATTTTAAGACTGACTTGGATGAACTCAGGGCACATCAAGGATAGGTCTCCAAACATTCCTCCTTGGACATGGGCATCAGCAACTCCAAAAGCAGCAACAAGTATACATATGCCAATATAATTTCCTAGTCCTCCTTTTCCTGATGTGCCTAAATCTAGCTGCGGAGTTTAACATCAAAATAAATGCATATGAAATAACTCAGACATTGAATGCTAAAGATTGCTGAAATGAAAACTTACCAGTAGGAGCGCTAATGTGCTCAGAAAGAATAATGTATATCCTGCTAAATTTCTCTTTCTGGTATCAATTCTTGCCTCATTATATGCAAGTGTTGCAACTGTTCCAACGGCAAATGGTTGATAAACTAGGGTGAGTACCCTTGAAGGATGATAGTGCTTCAAACAGAAACGGAGAAAATCAATGTTAAGTTCTTCCAAATGCAACTCATTCTAGAGGAACTAAGTTGATGGTAACATATTGAAGATATGATCAGTTGGCCTTGAGGCCCAGAAAAAATTGGGAATTAGAAATTTGTTATCATTGATGGGAAATTAAAGTGTTTGCCTATCAGTACAGATTAGATTATCATGAATGTTCTTTTATTATGTATCCATCTGCAACAGTTTATGTGCCACGAGTTTTGCTAACTAGTAGTAACTCAAGGCTGGCAGAGAGATTATTCATGGCAGGGCCAACATCCAGAACAGAAAAATCCATCAGCACAACAGTATAGACATTTCGTCATGTTGATGTCTCATTGCATCATCATTTTTCAACAAAAGTAGGCCAAGTTGTGCAACTTCTAAATTAAGTCACCTCAGAAAATTCAAATTGAAAGTCTACACAGAATTCCTAGCTCAGTGATTTTGGAACTAAAGACTGCACAGAATAACAT
The DNA here is from genome assembly GCF_003713205.1 of Coffea eugenioides. NCBI lineage: Eukaryota > Viridiplantae > Streptophyta > Magnoliopsida > Gentianales > Rubiaceae > Coffea > Coffea eugenioides. The sequence goes on along the minus strand of NC_040036.1, from coordinate 11,849,953 downwards.
ACATGCCAGACCAAAAAGTGGTGTTTATATCAAAAAGGATTACAGAGCACATTGGAGTACTTACAGGAAACAAGGCATAATAGTAGTCTCCAATAGTCAGCATACTATTCCATGAGACCAGTGATCCCAGTCCAAGAAACCAACACACTACCATCGCAGCACGTTTTCCCTGATGTCAATCATCAAACAATTCCAGTCAAGAATTAATTGGCAATTAATACCATTCCATTTCTAATGCACAATATTGGGATGAACCTCAAGCCTGCCTGGAGTGGGAGACCCACTTGAGCCAACTTCAGTCATAGTTGTTCGTCTCTAAACCGGCAGCTAACTTTCGAAGAATTCAGCCTGCAACTAGTATAACACTAAAAGTAAGAGTCCTTATCTTCAATCCCTTTGAAGAAAAGGGCCGAATAAGAAATCCCAGATTCATAGTTGTGTGTCTAAATCAAGACATTTTGGCACTGCATTAAAGGGCATATTAGAACTGTACAGAAAAGCTTCAGAGAGAAAAACCTTGACAAGTGATAATACTGGAAAACTGAATCGTACTTCAAACCTGTTTATTGGTTCGATATATTAGAGAGAATATTGGAGCCTTTCTTGTTGGAAATGATGGTCCAGTAGAATTGGCAGCTTCAGAAAGCAATAACTACCATTAGTACTAATATCTAAAGGAAGAAAAACCAGGCATAGAAAAAATGACCGTGAAGAAGACAGCAGGCCCAGACGACATGTAAGCAACACTACTGTAGCTCAAACATTTATACACTAAATATTATGGAAAAATCAGAAAAAAAAACTAAAAAGAGAAACCTTATCAACTGTTTGAAGATTAAAAGCCGGGAGCTACGTGACTGCTTAGTCTAGTTCTTTTCTGGTATTGCAAGTTGCAAATGATTGTTGGAATTTTTTTGTTGACTCCAATGCAAAATCTGAAAACCCTGAAGTAGACTGATAAAAGATTGAATACTTTTAAGGGCAAATTACATTTTAATCCCCTGAGGTTTTCGTAAAAATCACATAACCCCCCATGATTCAAAAAGTTATACATAAACCCCGTGTGGTTTGGGTTGAACTGTCAAATAGACGGAAAGCACCCATCGTGACGATTCGTGGGCAAAATGTCCAAATTACCCTAATATAAATACAAAAAGGAAGCAGATGAAGTCAGATTCTCCCTTGCTTTGGTCTTTGTCGTGAGAAAGAGAGGGTTATCGGCTTTTACCTTCGGAATTTGGAGAGGGTTCGGTGACTGGTGGGTAGTGATAAGGGTGGTGGGGATCTTGGCTTGCGGAATTTGGCTGCTTTGGGGATTTCTTCTTACAACTCCTTTCCTTATTTTTGTATTATTTCACTTTTATTTTTTATTCCCTCCTTTTGAGTTTTGTGAAGGAGTTTGTTATTTATGGGTAGCGTGAAGAATTGTGTTGTGAAAAGAATCTATCAGCCACCGGGGAGATATGGTAGGACGCAGCCGGAGGACTTAGCAGCTTCTTTTGCTTCTTCTTCTGTGTCTTCTATTTTTTTCAAATATTTTTTTCCCCTGTACAAAAATTGGGTTACTTTACTTAGCAACTGCAGAGGAGGAGCACACAGGAGGGGAAGGAGTCCTCTTTGTGTTGGAAGATCTATATATTTTCTGACTTCTGTTTCTTGCTTGTTGTTTATGGTGAATAAGGCAATCTAGCCCACACCCACGCAAATCTTCATGACTCCTAAGCTTTCTTCAATGTTTTTCATTTTCCTCAAATATAAACCACCATCCATGTGCAAGCCTTCACCAACAAAGTACTTTCGGAAGCTGGAAAGAGATGAGGAGCACAGAGTTAGGCTTTATTGGGTGCGTTAAAATGGTCAGGGGTAATATGGAAATGTTTCTTACTGATACTAGTAGTACAAGCGTGTTTTGCCCACGAATCGTCACGATGGGTGCTTTCCGTCTATTTGACAGTTCAACCCAAACCACAAAAGATTTATATATAGCTTTTTGAATCATTTGGGGGGGGTTATGTGATTTTTGTGAAAATCACAGGGGGCTAAAATGTAATTTGCCCTACTTTTAAAGGAGTGGCATTTTGTGAACTTTTAGGAAATCTTTTGTGACTGCATTCTTGGAAGGACATGGGGGAGTCGAAATGCTAAAAATCTTTTTTTAAATGTTGTTCCCATGGAAAGAATCTTCAATCTTTTCCTTTCTGTAAAGGAAGGGAAGAATCTCTACTTATACTAGGTGAGCTATCCCGCGCAATGCGCGGGCGCCAGGTTGCTGTGTTTAAAAATCGGTGGATTATTTGATGTGTTAGTATGTTTTGGAGATTTTTGAAAAAGTTTGTTCATGGGATATGGTTCTCTTAGCATTATTTTATTTTTTACATTTTTTAATAAATTTTTTAAAGTTTCTTTTATTTGTTATTATGGTTTCTTTAGCATTATTTTATTTTTAATCTATTTATATATGGTTTTTTTTTATTTTTTCATCCGTTTTTTTTATTTTGAATTGTTTGGTATTTTGAATTTGTTGTTTGTTCAACGTTCGCATAGTATTTGTATTTGATATTATGTGATGGTAGAGTTTGTTTTTTGGTATTCACATGTGTATAGTTGGTGGTTGTTTGGAAGTCAAATATTATTTATGTTATATATATATATATATATATCATTTTTCCTGCATGTGTGACGCCCCCACTTCTCCTAAGGGCGAACCCAAGGGTATCCGAGGAACGCCTGCCCAACTCTTGCCAGGACTCGAGACTAATCCAATTCAAATCTAGTCTAATACTAACAATGAAAGTCGGAATAAAGGTACGAAATCATTTCCATACATAAATATCCAGTCTTACATCACAATTCAAATTTACAATCACTTTCCCCAAAATATACAACCTCCAAAATGTCTAGTCGATTACAATTACAACATTAATACAAAAGTGCCTCAAGTCGGCATTTGCTTAACTCCCTCCAATCGGGTTCCTGTTAAGGAAAACAAACTAATGGGATGAGTCAATACTCAGTGAGGCCAAGAAACACACATGCAAACATGTTATTCAAGTAGCCACAAATTACATAGTAAGTAAAGCTATAAGTTCGAATAATTCACATTTCGAATAGAAAAAAAAAATAAACAGAAACAATACAATGATACTGTAGCTCTCAGGAGTTAAATTCCACGTAGTCGAGTCGAAATCTTGATCACATCTCATGTTGACACTCCGTCAACCACATAAGTATAAAATCCGTAGATACACCACTTTATTTCGAATCCCGTCACCATTACACCCCCTTACCGGGCCCGCTCATTAAAGTTTTTGATAATACTCGAGTATATCATGGCAATACTGCGCGAGTAATGCCGAGCAAGATCTCTCCAATAGATCATGCTCTACGAATATCTCATGGTTTGCTAAGCTTATCGACCAAACCCATGCTGTCTCGATTCTCAAAGTTAGCCAACGAGTTTGGGCATCCCGAATATGAATACGAATACGAATACGAATATAAGTCGATCAGCAACGCTCAAATCGACGATTCCAAATACGAATCACATATACGAATCACAAATACGAATCACATTCACATTATTAAATACAAGTCGAATATGAATTCACATAACCAAATACGAATATAATTTCATTTGAAGGAGAACGAGTGCGGTAAAGTACACATTCGTCTCACAAAGTTCAAATTCGTATAACGGATAAGAAACAGTTAATCACTTAGCAACAAATTCATGCACTTGACACTCACTGTGAGTCAATAGCAAAAGTGTCACTTGGAGGTTCAAGCTTCCACCGTGGGATCCTCTTGAAGGTCCTCGTGTGCGCCTGAGCAAATAATAGTGAATTATCATTCATACATCCCAATTATCAAGGAAGATTTGCACTAGTACAATCTAGGAAAATTTCATGAAAATGAATCTCAATTACTCGTAAATCGAGGTTCAAGTGGAGTTTCTTAAAGTACAAGAGCAATTGAGTTTTTTTAAACTTGGAAATCAAGCATAAACGTTCCAGTACTATCGAAGGAATAAGGAATACTTGAAAAACTCCATTTCCTTGAAATTCGAAAAATTTCAGTTTTGATATGATATTTTGAAAAATCGTATCTCACATTCCACATGTCAAAAATTGGAAAACTTGGTACCGTTGGAAACCTCTTCCAAAGTACTAAAAGTTTCAAGAATACACTTTACTAAGATTCCAAATAGAGAACATTAAAAAATGAGCTCAAAGTCGCTATTTTGGTTCATAAGGCAGATTTAAGTTGGTTTTTAGCCAACTTTGAAAATTCGACAAAATTCACTTGATTGGAACTAGCCTTTGAAATTTGGAACTCTATTAGAGTTGCAATCCAAGTTTACAACAAAATAAGCAGAACGAGAAACGGAGTTTTGAGCACTAAGATATGGCAACTCAAAGTTACCAAAATTCCTTTGTGAAACAAGGGTTTTCCAAACTCGAGTCATGAACTTTGGTAATCTAGTCGAGCAGCGAAATGGACTCGGATTGGTACAAAATTTGGTAATATAATACTCCTATATAAAAGGTATCCTTCTATCAAATTTCATGGAAAAATACATTCGGGAAGGTAGTCAACCAAACAACCAAAGTTTCGAAAAATCCTAAGGTAAAACTGCCTTCAGATTCTTGTTTTCCATTACCAAACATTTGGCCGAGAAAAATCCTTCAAACATGGTTAATTTGTGTAGGCAAAGCCTAAAGAACATTCATGGTACATTTGGTAAGTGTTTTAACTCCAAGAAATTCAATTGGCAAGTCCACACCAAGTCTAGCATCAATTCTGCCCAAAATTTAGGGTTTTCAAGAACAGGGTAGGTTTCATATTTTGATCATAAATCACTCAATTCAACTCAGAATTGAGCATGGTTGATGGCGTTGGAAAATAAATTCATAGAACTATAATTTCACAGAAGAAATCGTTTCGAAATTCAGCACACAGCTAGCTCAAATTCGAGCCTCAAATTGCAACTTCTGAACTTCATTCCAGGAAAACAGAGAAACAGGACAGTCATCTTTAAACGGTTGGTACGGGATACTCGGGTGGAATTAGGGGGTGTATTTTATACCGTTAAAAATTTGGGAATGTCTAGTTTCAAATGCCACTAACGGTACTTGATTTCGAAGTTGAAGCACAGAGTTATGGATGAAACAAGAAAGCTGTCTGAGCATTACGGGGAAATTTTTCAGGTTTGCTAGCTTTGCGAGATTAATCCATTTGACCAACCAAACCTCAATATTTTTCGACAAAACTTTATACACCATCTATACAACATATAAACATCATATACAAGCCATTAAAACCTCAAAATTCTGCAAAAAGAGACACGATCATAACAGGGGCAGAATTGAAAATTTTACATCCATGCACTCCTTGAAATTTATACTAGCTATGCACCATTAATCTACCAATTTGAGCACTAAACCAACATTAGATCTATCATCAAGTATCACATCAGCCATCAATCCAAGAGTGGGAGTTCATAGAGCCTACATTCAAAATTTTTCCAACAATAGCAAGTCACCCACATGAATTTACAAGCTCATAAGTGCACTACTACTCCCATAAGTTAAGAATTTTAAGGTCGATCATCCATTACCTCAAGTGATGACTTAGGCAGAAATTTTTGTCCTCTTACAGCTCACAAAAACCATGAAAAGTAGCCCCCTTTTGTAGCTCAAGATGATCACCAAGTGTTTAGTTAAGTATGGGTGAATTTTGGAGTGATTTGGGTGAGAAATGAAGGTGAATTGAAGAAGAAACTTTGATTCTTTTCTCTTGGTGTTGGACGGCAGCTTTAAGGAGGAAGAAGAATGTTGTTGGCTGATAATGAGGCTTACGTGAGAGGCTTAAGAATTTGGCAAAAAGTTGTTTCAAAAGTCAACTAGAAATAGTGCGCGTACGCGCGCGTTTTGTGCTCGATTCCTCTTAAGTTTGTTGCACTAGTGCACTAAATTTCTAATGCACTTACATTCATATCATCTTTATTCACTCTTAGTAGTCCCAAAATAAAAATCTAAGATCCTTCAATTAATTGCGCACGTAAAAATGCGTACTTCCAATTTATACGCGATAGAGCGAAATCTATAAGAAATTCTTATAACGATAGTATTACTAACTAATAATTGAGCAGTTAAGCATAAAAATACCTATTTTGAGACTAATGTATAAGTCTCCAATTTTTCAAGTTTTTTGTATCCTCAATTTAATTATTTACTCCAATCGCGTATTCACTACTCTCACTTTACGAGCTTTCAAAAATTAAATTTTGAAACAAGTCATTTTAAAAATATAATTAAGCTATAGACTCATGTAATTAGGTCTAAATAGACTAGAAAATAATATTCGGAGTAAATGGATAATTAAATATTTAAATAAGCTCGAAATGGAATTTAAAATAATAAATTTTGCGAGTCCTCACATGAGTCGAGTATTAACTCCTCAAATTTCAAATTAACTTTTCTTAATCTACTATTGATCATTCTTACTTCTTCGAAATTAATATATTTTTTATTCAAATATAGTCTCGAAAAATGTGTACTCGTTGTTCCGAATTAAACGAGTTTTTGAAAAGTAAATTTTCTAACAAAACACTTTAAAAACATAAGAGAGTTATTTTTGCATATAAATGGATTTTAAATAGTCGAATTAATTAATTCAGAGAAATTGAGTGAATAACTATTTAAATAAACCAGTAATATATGACGAAAATAAGAAAATTTTCGGATCCTCACAGTATGCATATAAGAGGCACATGTGGGTTTTACTGTTGAGGAAACGTGTGGCTGCATGGTTTTGATTGTATGGCTTGTAGCTGGCAATGCGAGGCATTGTGCAGTGGTGAAGAGTGGATATATTCGAAGGGTGAAAATCAATTAATAACCTTCAGCACATGTAATCATTGTGAGAGTTATTTGGTATATAAGTGTGGGCTGGTTATTTTAATTTGATTTTGTGAGTGAGTGTTGCTCAGTCTTGATTGATTTGCAGGTGGATAAATGGCACATAATGATCGAGTATTTTCAACAGTCCAAGATCTATGTATAGAGTTGGAGGAGGAGCTCAGTAGGTTGAGCATTGGTTCTACTAGTGCTTACCCGATGCGAAACTCTTGTCGGAACCGTGCTACTGAACCTATTGCTCGGTCTCAAGTTACTCATCTGATGCTGAAGAACGAGATTTGTGATTTGTTTAGGGTTTTATATAGGGAGCGGGAATGGGGACTTGTGCTGGACAGCGGATTGGTTGGTGGGAGGAGGTTGCCGATGCTAGAACTTATAGCTTCGAGGATCAAGTTCGATGTAGCTGAGGAACTGCTGGTCTTGCCCCGTTCACCTTCTTTTGACAGCACCGGTAGTAACAATGACTGATAGAGTGTTGTTGAGTTTATGAGAACTGTTGGGTTTAGTAAGGTGTTTGGTAAGTTGAGCGTTGGTTTATGTGTTTGTTGGCGTTGTGTTATGTAATTTCACTTGGTTTGTCTCTATTTTTAGTGTAAGTAAATAAAGCAGTAGTGCTTTGTTTTTATGTATTATTAATTAAATTGAGTAATAAAACAGTGTGAATTTTTGTAAATAGGTGGGAATGAATTGTTTTATGATGCTGTTTTAATTTAGTTATTTTTTGTGTTCAATTTCTCCGACTGTGCTTCTAGGCGTTTGAAAGTTTTTGGAACGGTATGGATAAGGTTTGTTTCTGCGTGACGTGTGTGTAATGTGCAGTGAATTGGTTTGTTTTTTCTTTGTGGAATCTTTTTGGTCTTGTGTGCATGTGATTTTGCGCAGGAGTTTTGGAGCTTTGTGGTATTATATAGGTAATATTGTGCTTTATTGTCTGTAAGTAGAGTGTGTAGCTTTTTTTTATGCTTTAGCATTATCGTCTAGAAATGGATTATAGCCATAATCGTTTTGGAGTGTTACGGGATTTGCATTCGAATGTTGAACTTATGTTTAATAGATTATCATTAGCTGGTGTTGCGGGGAGTTTGGCTGGACGTGATGGACATAACGCTTCTTTGGCTGGTTCTGACAGGGCTTTGGCAAATAGTATTTTGCTGCGGAATGAGATATATGATTTGTTGAAGAAGTTTTATCGTAAATCTGCTAGGGTTACTGTGCTGGATGAAGTTTTGGGAGATATTGGCGAGTTTCTGTTTCTTCAAATAATTGCTCAACATATGGAGATTGAGGTCGAAGAGTAGAAGAAAGCTGTTAGAAGTGCTATGGTTTAGTGTGTTTATGTTTTTTTTGTTTTATGTATTTGTTGTGTTGCTTTTAGTTATTATTTTCTATAGATGCTGAGAATGTATTCTGTTGAAGTATTTGGGTTTTTGTATGGTGTTACTTAATGCACATATTTTCAAAAATAAAGATCGTGGATTTTTCAGCAGATTCCATCGTGATGATCCCAAGGTTGAGGCATGTCAAATAAGTAAACTACATGAAACAGAGAGAAAAGGGAAAAGGAAAAATAAAAGCAATTAACGTCAAACATTCCTGCTGTTGACAAAAATCATATGTTCATACTTCTGTAGGAATTCTGTTTTGCAATTCACCATTCAAACTAAACTTTGAATATTTTCATTTGTTTTTATTCAAGTTTTTCTCCAATAACCCAATGACGAAAGCCAATAAACAGTTATTCTTTCCTACACTCAAATAGTTTTATGGACAAATTTACAATGTGAAAAAAGAAGAGAAGAAAAATACAGAGGACATACCTGGGAGTTTACATGTTGGAGATCAGAAGAAAAAGATAGAAGTCTGCAGAGAAGGGGATTTTGTGAAGCTGAAGCATGCAGCCTAGATAGAAGTACATTTTATAAGCATAGCCTGGATGTAATTTACATAGTTGCAATTCTAAAAGCACAGTCTAGAGTTGTTTGTGATATACAAAATGTTCAAAAGCATAGGCAACATGAGTTAATGATCTGGTTTAGATCTTTAGCTATTTAGGTATATCAGCGTTATATACAATGATGGGGATTGCTGATGATTAGACGTTCAAAAGGTTTATCAAAAGTGTAAGTAGAGATATTACATTCTACTGCTCCATATCAATTACGTCAGTGTGCTGTCTCTTAGTTGGACTCTTTGTAATTGTCAATGCTGTGAACAAGTTGCTGTCGAAATTTGTGGCTTTTGGGATAGCTTCTGCATTTGATGGCCCTGAAGTCGAGGAAGGGCATGTAGAAGAAGTAGCAACTGATATTGGAGTTGTAGAAGTCTTTCATATGATTTCTGCAGCATTTGCTTTGTGCACTATTATGGCTGTATATTTTTCTGTGTCTCCAGATCCATAGTTTCCCACCATTTTTTTGACAAAGCAAGTGAGGATGGTGTTTTCGATTGCTTGTTCAATAGCAATGTAGTTGAGTAGGTGCTGTAATATTCATATTTCAGTATTAGTTGATACAATGTATGGCAGTTATTGTGTAAGTGGAGGTTAATAAGTTTTAGTGGTGGACATGTACTAACATTGTCTTCAAGTTCTTGGATTTCCAGTACAGTGAAGGGTAATAGTTGCTTTGCATCATTGTCGTATAAATCAAGTGTCAGCATTCCGGAGTAGTCAGCCAGCTCTATGGTTAGTCTGCATCTGCAATTGAGATTAGATATTAGTGCAATAATAAGTGATGGAATAGCCTGTGATAATGTTGTTGTCTTAGTTACCTTGGAACGACATTGACTTGCTTGTTGCAGGAAGTGCAAATAATTTTCCATAACGGTTTTGCTCTGAATGATTTGTGGCAGTTTGAGCATGCATTATACCATAGTCGTTGGCTTTTGCCAAGAAATCGTGGAGTTCCTTGGATCCAGTAAGCTTTTTTCTGCTAAGAAAATAGGTTATCAGTTGGTTAATTTTGTGCCAGATGTGATGAATGAAGAAGTTATGGTTTTGAAAATTAGAGAATCTTACCATTGGGAATTTTAGGAAGTCTGCGATTGTGCAGAGCTCATTTTCTGTGGGTTGTGGTAGGAGTTTTGCTCGATCACAGTATGCTCTTTGTGTGATGAGCTCAGTAATTTGTGACTTGTTTTCCAGAGCCCTTGTAAGCAGATGGTGATGATTAGTTGTTAAATTATTGTAAAGACAGTTGTATAACAACAGTTGGTTGGTTTGTATGGCAACAAGTGTTTACCATTGTTTCAGTGAAGCACCTTATTGTATTAGAGGGTTGACCAATGTACATAGAGTTATCAATTGATCAGTCATGGAAGTTACCTGTTATCTATTATCACAATTTCTCTGGTTGGGGTAGGTCCTCTGTGATTTCGAGGGTGGACTTGTGTAACAATGCCAAGGACATCTGTTCTTGTCATTTATGAAAGGTAAACTAAGTAGTGATGTATTCAGTATTATATAGTTGAATTTAAGGTCAGTGTATTACCTATGTCTGCGGTGTCATCAATATGTTGATAGAATCTTTTGAAAGGTGTAAATGTGAAAACAGGAGACATTTCTGGAGAGTTTGCTTCATCAATTGCTTGGACAACAGTAGAGTTGTCAATATACCAGGTGCATTGATTTTCATGTGCACGGTACTGCAGTGGAGTGTATTCAACTCTTGCATTGGATATCATGTAACACTTGTATAGGTTGAAGTGGTTGCAGAAGAACTCTATATCTGATTTGTATATTAGCTTCTACTGTTATGCCCTATACATAAAATTTGGTTTCGATTAGAATGTGAATGTGTATGCTGAGATATAATAACTCTGTGGAAGAATTTATTAGTGTGTTTACCTGGTGATCAATCAGAGTAAGCTTCTGATAACGATTTCCTACTTTTGATAGCAGGAGTTTCTGTTTGTCAAGAGCCTGAACTATCATTGTCCAGTGTTGAAGACCGGGAACGATCTCAGCAAATCCTATGACTTTTCTGTTTTCCTGTAATTCAGAAAGCAAGTAATGGGTAGTTTCTGAGCAGAAACATGAGAACAGAATAGTTAATCTATGTCATAAAATGATATGCGTATGAGTAGATAAGCAAGTTATTCATTTGCTAAATCTAATACTTCTCTATATACAACATTTTGTGTTATTGAGTCTTCTACAGTGCTGACTATAGATGGCTTGATAAGAATTTTTATTGAAGTCTTGTTCTTGGCTCTTGACATTGCTACATATAATTGGCCGTGTGAAAAAATCGGTTCGCGTAAATATATTCCCACAAAATCTAGGGTCTGCCCTTGAACTTTATTGATGGTCATCATAGAGCATGGTCGAATTGAAAACTGTATACTCTCAAAAGAAACCGGTGACTCTGGATTATTCTCTATTTTGAAATAGATTCTTGGAGAAAGACCTCTTTGCCAATGAATTCTCCACAACTTATTATTGCATGTATCACGTTGGAGTTTAAAGACTTGCAGATAAGCCTTGTTCCATTGCATAGTCCTTGGGGTGGATCAATGTTCCTGAGCAGCATAATTGGAGCGTTTGGCTTAAGAATCAATTTGTGAGATGGAAATCCGTTTGGTGTTAGGCCGTTTATGAAGTCCTCCATGATTGTCTGGTCAGAATCCTCAATACATTTGTCTCGGTTAATGTATTCTTGAATGCGACCAGGCATATGGTGTATCAGCTGCTGATTAATTTAATCAACAAACTTATTTTTTGTTGTATTTATAGCATGGTTTACAGCCAAGAGATCATGATGGCAGAATATTATCAAATCTAAGAATACTGTGGTAGTCAGCTCTCTGATTGAATCTTCGTTGTTTGTATATCTTATCAACATTGATAGAGGTATTTGGATACAGTCATTGTTGACAGTAGGTTCTGTTCCATTTCTGACACAGAGCAAATATTCAATGAACTCTGGATCATCCCTTGCTCTCATGTTTTCTGTGAGTTGAATCTTGTGAAGGTTTGGCCATATATATCACTTGACTATGCTAGCATCAATAAATTCTGATTTTGTTCCTTTAGTAACAACTGGTAACACCTGTTGAAAGTCTCCTCCAAAAATAATTACTTTTGATCCAAATAAGGTGTTTGAGTCCATTAAATCTTGGAGATCAACAACCTCTATTGAAGCTTTATTTGTCATTGGAGTTTTATCCCAAATTATAAGATTGGCTCTTTGCAGAAGTTCTGTTGATGAACTTTGTTTGCTAATTTTGCAGTTCTTATTTTTTGTTGTATCTAATGGTATGTTGAACCTTGAGTGAGCTGTTCTTCCACCAGGTAATATTGAAGCCGCTGCTCTGCAGGATGCTGTAGCAAGCACAATGAATCCTTTGGATCTTATCTCAGCTAATATTGCTCGATAGAGGAAGGTCTTTCCAGTTCCACCTGGACCATCAACAAAGAAACATCCATGTTTTTTCTGGAATACTGCATCAATGATTATGTCGAAGGCATTTTTCTAATCGTTGTTTAATTGATCAATCCTTTGGAGATCAGACTCTAGCACAGTGATTTTTCTTTCTGCTATTGTGTCCCTCGTATTCTTTTTCAAATCGTTAAAATTCAGAGCATATGGAACCAGGGCATATGAGTTGATATCTCTTCCCATTGATTGAAGGAAATTGTTTATCTGTTCTAGAACCTTGTATCGTGTTTGATCAGGTGATATTTCTGGTATTTTCATGAAATCTTCTTATAGACAATATTCAAATTTTTTTCATAGATGTCTAGCATTTGATGGAGGAAAATATACCAGCAGAGTTGCAAATAGCCTTCTCAATATGTATGACATTTGATATGAACTGGTTTCTTCGAGGCATACTTCTTGTGATGTATCTGATTCAAAATATTGTCTCAGAATAGCTGCATCACGGAATGTGTTGACGTATGTTCCATTAACGGTCTTAAGGTCGTCAAATGATCTGGGATCTTTAACATGTGTTAAGAGCAGTTGAAGAAAGTAACGTTCTCCTTCTTTTATGGTTGTTGTGACAATTCTGCCAATACAGTCCTTCTGCTTTCAATGTTCCCATTTCGTCCTTCCAGGGTACCAGACAAAGTGCTCTGGGAATTCTTTGTATGTGCAGTTAAGATGCTCAGCTAGTTTATCCACAGAATTCATGTAAAAGAATTCTATTAACATGGTTCTCTTTGTATACTTGTTTCTGACTACATCTCGCAAGTCTTGATCAGGTGTGAAGTTCATGGATTGGTAGTATTGTAAGTGGAGATAGAGATGAATTACAGAGGGGTGCATTTCACTGAGGTGAAATCTATATATTCTCCAAATTGCTTCAACTGCACATACCCATCGAGTTGATTGGAAGTCCTTTATTTCATCGATTGAAAAAGGTTGAAAATTATTATTGTCTTCACAGAGCCATCTGAGTTTACTCTGAAATGAATCCTATCATGACCCTTGTATATGTGTTTCACAACTTTCATAGTGGAGCAGATTTCGACGTTTATATGGCATTCAACCTTCGTCAATAAATATGTGTTGTGTGGAACTATCCATTTGTTATTAAGCTGATGGCCACAAACCATTATTTTTCGTCCATCATTTCTTCTTCGGTAAATAGGATACGCATTGTTTTCATGAAAGGTTGTCTGAGCAAATGTTTTTGGATAATTATTTCTGCATCTTTTCTTCTGATTTCCTTGTATACAAACTTTATCTGGATTTTGTGCTCCGCAAGGACCATGAATCATGTGCTTTCGAACCATACTGAATAAATGTCGATTTGTTGTTCTATCAGAAATTTCTGTACTGACAATTTATAATAGGATTCTGTGGAATAAAGCTTTAAAGCTGCCTCTAGGATTATGAGAAAATGACCATGAGGTAGACCACGCTTTTGGAACTCAACGACATAGGTATAAGCTGCGACTGCTCCAAATATTTGTTTTTTGAAGAGTTGGTCCTTCAGAAGATCAAGTTTAGCATGAAAAACTCGAGCTAACAAATCTGGTCTGTTATGACCTTCATCAGTAGGAAACATGTGTTTTTTTTTTACCTCAGGCCATGAAGGATTGCATGTCATAGTGATGAATAGATCAGGTTTGCCAAATTTTTGCACAAGAGCCATAGCATCAACATATCTTCTTCTCATGTCGCGAGGACCACCTATGAATGATGCTGGAAGGATAATTCGCTGACCTATTTTGGATCCTTGACAATGTCCTGCCATGTCACTGTCTATTATTTCTTGAAGTTCTTTTCTTCTTATTAACTCTTGTCGGCTTTTGTAATAGTCAAGCCTCTGAGATTCTATCTTGATGTACATATCGATGACATATTGTTGCAGTAGTCGGCCGGTGTTGAGTATGCCAGGAGTGTACTTTTCCCGCATCTGCAACTTGTATGCATAATACTCACGCATAGATACAAACTGTTTATTATTTTCAGGATTGTCACAAGCTGTAGAACATGTTATTGAGTGTCAATGCAGTGATATGGTAACTGTATATTGAGCAAAATATAATTATGCAGTATAATTTTTGGTATACCTTGATGTTCAGCTCCTATTATTTCTTCTGCAGATTTGTAATTACTAAGACCAGGAGTGCAGTTGGTCGTTCTATTGCATTTCTTTCTTTTGTTTGGATTATGTGTTGGTATTCTTTTTATACAAGGATGCCAGCTAGTTTCTCCGAATGGAAATAGCAGCGAATATTTCAATAGATCATAGAATCCATAATAGTATTGCACCAGATGATCCTTGCTTTCTTTAGTATAGATTTGGATATGTCTTTTGTATCCTTCTCCAGAACCTTGGCCCTCTACCCATAAGGCTGCAATTTGTGATGCAATTGGTTGATTCCAAACTCTCTGGTCATTCTCTGAGTGAGACTTTAGCACTATCTGATATGAGTCAAGATTTGAAACATTTTTTAAGCTTCGGAGAAAAGAGGCATAGGGGTTGGATTCCATGACATGCATAATTTTTTTTACTGCACTCTTTGTTAGCTTGCCTGATGTAGCCAGTCTGTTTTCTAATTCATGATCTGTATCATGAAAATACAGTTGCAAATAAACAGTAGTATCTCCATGTGGAATAAGATCCTTGATAAAGTGATAGGTTTGTCCCTGGATTTTGAATGTGTAGATGCTGTTAGTTTTTCTGCATAAAGATTTGTCATAATGTACTCTGAAAGAGGTGAAGGCAAACATGTTATTGTATGTTCTGACATATGTTCTGAAAGAAAGAGGTTCAGCAGAATGACCAATGTATAGTTCCATGAGAATATTTGGAAGTTTGTTCTCTTGGAGAACTATCTGACCACCAGAACAGCAGAAATTCATTGTTTCAGAGTGAAGTTTTTTTGCTTCGCAATAGTTGCAATCTAGTTTGAGAGGCAATATGTCTGGTTCATTGCTGATGCATTTCAATGCTTCAATTCCATCTGGAATTTTTTGACTTACAGTACAAGGAATGTGATACTAATTATTGAATACAAGAAAGGGAATCAGAAAAGGTTCTGGATGTATATTATGTTATATTCACAATACTTTTAGTTTCTGTACCTCTGTTATGAACTTTCTGAGTTCTTCCTGACCTTGAACCTTTGTTGCATGTGTGAAAATTAACAGAAAGTGATTAATTCTAATAGATGAAGCGTTAATATAATGATCATTAGATGATGGAAATTGATAACAGAGGTTATATCTGTACCTTTATGTTTTTTAGTAGTAGATTTTGAGCATTGTTGACTGGTTTGATATTGTGTTTCAAATGCCAACAGTTTTACAAAAACAAACTTCTAAAATCAATGGTATTGTAAAGAAAGGAAATGTATCCAGAAGTTGAATACGGTTCACTAGAATCTTGTATACATAAAGTTGTTAACAGTATTAAGTACCTAAAGCATCTTCTATGTTTTAGGGCAGAAATTTGAAGCAGTTCATACACATGAAGGACTCAGCTGTTAGTGCAATATAAATTATAGTGGAAGAGTGAGAATAATGTGATAAACCATTATATATTGAACACTACATTTTTGTGTTCAAAATAGTCTTCAAGAATCATAGAACAAGTTATTTGGAGCAGTTTTAGACCTTTGTCATTTGCTGCACTACAATCCGAGCAAATATGGTTGTGGTTGGTCCCTGAAGAATTACCTAGGTTTTAGAAAATTAAGAAAAGTATAGTTGTATAGCTGAAATAACAATTGTCATAAAAGCAATTATATTTACATGAAGATGATAGAAATGGAGACCTTTTACATAAGTAGAGAAGCAGGAGACACTACTCTTCAGTTTTGATCCAGTGTGGGATACGCAAAATTGATTATTTGTGGCATAGAAAGAAGTAAATAGTTGATTATATTAGGCAACAAGAAATATGTTATTATGGTAGTTTTGGATATGAAGAAGAATTAGGTGTTTACCATGATTGCATTGGCTGCCAGCGTCAATCGATAGAACTTTTGAATGTGGAACATGATCTCTAAAATCAATTGATAGACCTTATAAATGTGGATAACAATTTGTATGTGTATGGTGAGGAAAAGAAGCAGGGTATTTCCAAAGTTAAGTCCGTAGGAAGCAGTGTGGTGCATTTGTAAAGCAAAGAGGAAGCAAAAAAAATTAGAAAATGTGCAAAATTAATTGGTATATTGAAATTGCGTAGATGGAAGTGCTGTATTCAAAAGTGCTTAGGTAATGGTGGAGAGGGATATTTTGTTCAAGTTTATCTTTGTTACTCTGATACTTGGAGCCAGGTAACTGAAGCTTAGAAAAAGAAGTCGTACTGACATTTGTATCAGATATTCCAGGAAGTATACTTCTCTGATATTCTAGAACTGCAATGTTTTGGGGTTTAAACGTCAATATGAGTAAAACAATAGAAGTGGAATGTTTAGGAGATGAAAAGTGATATAAATGTAATAATATGGGAAAAAAAGCTGGGTAAAGCTCAAGATACATACCTATGTGATGGAGATACTGATCAGTTAACTGTGGCATCAGTACTCCTGTGTATAGTAATAAATACTTGCATTGTTTCAAATTTATAGGTACAGAAAGTATAAAGTAAACAGGTTTGTAAGCTTTGCTAAGTAATAAGGAAGACATAAATTAAGAATATATTTGATGGTTGGAGAAATGCTCTCAAGTGGAGTATAAATCAGCAAGGAACCAGAAATTCTGGAGTATATACGTACCATCATCATGGTTGTTGCTAGTGGTTGCTCTGAGAAATGGTTTGATGTTCGGCTGTTTGCTAGGCTGTACAGATTGTGGATCGAGCGTCTTGGACAACAGTTTCGTTATCCTTCTTCTGTGATACGCTTCTCTATTTTTTCTTCGATGAGCTTCCTTTTGTTCGACAGAAAGAGCAGCAAATTTCTCTCTCTTTTTTTATTTTGCTCAATTTTTTTCTCACAGATTTTGAGATGATCGTTTTGTGGATATAACTCAGAGGAATTCATAATGTTTGTAGGGTAATAGAACGTATTTTTATTGTCGATATAAGCATGCAGGGAAGGAAGCAGAGTTCGTTGCATGAAATAAGTAAACCATACCAAAGCAAAAACTACAAAAGTCATTCGGATGCACTTTGAATAAACTAAGGAGTGTGTTAAAGGAGCTAGTGTGTGACGACCTCATCTCCCCCTAGGGCGTACTCCAGGGGTTCGGTGGACCGCCTGCCTAACTCTCGCCAGAACTCACTCATTCACGTCAAGAAAATAGAGTGCAACCTCAAGAATAAAGAAAATAACAGTTTCCAAGTTTGGAACATACAGATACATTTATTTCTATCTCAAACATCCATACAATCCCAAATATATCAAAAGATTTAAGTTTTTAATACATTTAACCCTAATTGAGCGACTAGTGCGAGTACAATCGCAAAATTTTAAAAAAACTAGATTATACTAGTCTGTACCAGTCCCACCCCTCGCTCGTATTCCATGTAAGGAAAACAAATGACGTGGAATGAGTTAAAACCCCAGCTAGCTTCCCAAACAAGTAATCAGGTATAGAAATCAGGGAAACGTTACATTTAACAATTTGCACATTTTGCACAGTAATATCCAGTCATTTAAGAAATAAACACTCAATCATTAAAAGGATACATGCTCACTTGGAGCCATTCATTCAAGTCATTCATTCATTCATTCGCCAATCATTTTTCTTATCCTTCCGATATTAGAAAACATTTGCAAGTGAAAATTCCTCCAGTTTATTGACATTCATTCATTGATTTCATTTCCCGCCACTAGCCAATTCATTGGCCAGTTCTCCACCAACTTTCATGGTCATACTCGAGTATACCAAAACACTGTCTCAGGGTCATCAACCGCCTGATCGAATCCACTTCTAGCTCGAGTCGACTGACAACGAAGGGCAAGGGTCCAATTCAGTCAAGAGGCTTACATTCATGCACAAATAGCATTCAATCATTTAACCATTGAAAATTTCACGTTAACTTAGATCGAGTGCGATAAAGTACACACTCGCCTGTCGAAAATTCATTTAACAATCATTGAAAATATTTAACATTCAAGCAAACATTCACAACAATCTATATAGACATTAGAAGTACAACATACAAAGAACACTCACCAGTCTAAGTCAAAATAACGTCAAAAGTTTCCTTCCAGATTATGCCCTTGATCACCGACAAACCCTAAGAATAACCAATCCCAAATTGAAGTGAGCAAATGTAGTTTAAGATCCAACTAACATTAAAAATCAAATCTTACATCTTACTAATATTCATAAGGGCAAGTAATAGAAATTTGGGCAGCATGCCCTTTTGTATTTAGCTATTTTTCAGCTATTTATGGCTTCATTATTTTCCTTAACTCAGTCCAAATTCACATATAAACAATCTTAACACAATAGCACTTCACTAGGTACAATGTCATCCCAATACAAGGCAATTCTAGCAATGCAACTATCAAAATTAAAGCTGGAAACTAGTATTAAAGAAGAATGTCTAAGTAGCAGGTTTGACATCTTCCAGCATTTTAGTCACAACTAAAGCTACGTTTATCAGATTGGGGTAAATTTTATGGCATTTTGAAGCTAAGATAGAGACCTACATTTTCTATGAAAACATCGACACCTAGTTCCTGCATTTTCAAGGTCAAAATGTGAAATTTCAGAGAAAACAGAAAGCTGTCCATTAAACAGGCATTTGGACAGTCAGAGGTATTTTAGTTATTTTACATGTTATAGTGCTCCGATTGAGCTGAAATTTTACAAGAAGTTAGTTCATTCAATTTCCTACAACTTTCATGTTTTGATCCAGACCTGATTCGGCCTTTATCATGGACGAATATGCAGATCAGTTTAGCTCCAAAAACAGGGCAGAATCACTATAATTGCTGAAATTGAACTTTTACTCTAGAAATTCATATCCAAACACTTCACCACATTCATTTCCTAGCTCAATACCATAAATTACGAGGTAAACAACGATAATCAAGGCTGAAAATTGCAAATCCTAGCTAAATATTCCACTATACCATCACAACTAGGAATTCAACCATCAAAATCTAATATTAAGAACTTCCATCCCCAACTTTAGCAAAATTAACAAAAGTAAAGCAAGTTCAAGCATGATACCTTCCCAAAGCCCCTTGTAAGTGAGAAACAAACCACTTTCTCTCCAAATTTTTAGCACTCCAAGTCTTCCAATCACCAAGAAGTAAGTTTAATCGGTTTGGTTTTATTGATTTCACTCAAACAAGCTTGATTCAAGGGTTGAAGTTGCAAGCTTTCTTCCTCTCTTTTCTCTCCTAAACTCACGACCAATACCAAGAAAAAATGAAGAAAAATCAGCCAAGAAGAAAGATAAGAAGGAAGGAAAATTTACTTGGTCAAAACTCTCTAGGTTTCCAACAAGTGTCACGATAAGATTCCATCTCATTTTTTTTCTTTTCTTTCCTTTTCCTTAGTCAACATTTTCGGTTGGTTTGGAGGATATTTTAGGGGTGATTAGCTGAAATAAAAGCAAGAAAATTAAGATAATAAAGTAGCGTTTAAGTGGTGCACTCAATCGGTAGCAAACGGTGCACGTCAGTTCAAGCCGATTTTCCTTAACTCGCGCGTACTAGGGTTTTCACTTATGATTCACTCACTTATTATTAACACTTCTAATCACACACTCTTTCTTATCTAATACTCATTCTTATCCACCAAATTTAGCACACACACACCTCACCAAGTGATCGCATTATCAAAATGCACCAAAACACACCAAAAACCCTAGTATGAACAAAAAACCCTAACTTATGCCATTCCTTTAGAAAAATCATAACTTGAGTTATAAATATCAAAAATTCATACAACTTGACCTGTTAAAAACTAGACTTCAAATACTAAAAAAAGTCTGCATAACCGGTACTTCTTGTAGCATATTCACCTATATATATCCTAACATATATAAAAGTAAGACTTATCTATAATCACACTTATCTATGTACTTATATATCTATGTATACTCATTGATACACAGATAAACATACACATAAATCCTGTTTGAATTAGTTATTTTTGGGGGTATTTTTGAGAAATTTTGTTGAGATATTTTTAGAAAGTATTTAAGAATAGAAGAGTTTGTAGAATATGTTTTGAAAGATTTTTTAAAATTTTTAAAAAATTTAAACTAATTTTTAGATTACCTTTTAGAATATTTTTTTAGGGATTTTTGTTGTATATAAAAAAATAATATAGAAGAGTTTTTAGAATATTATAAAAGTCAGAGTTATCTATAATTGCAATTATCTATGTACTTATTGATGCGCAGATAGACATACATATGGATTCCGTTTGAATTAGCTATTTTGAAAGTGTTTTTAAGAAATTTTGGTAGGATATTTTTAGAAAGTATTTAAGAATAGAAGAGTTTCTACAACATATTTTAAAATATTTTTTAAAATATTAAAAAATTTAAACTAATTTTTAGATTATCTTTTAGACTACATTTTAAGAATTTTATTGTATATACAAATAATAACAATATATATGGAGGCGAAAAATATAGAAAAGAACTGTAGACAATATTTTTTGTTTGAAAAAAAAAATCTGTATAACCAGTACTTCTTATAGCGTATTCATGTATATATATATATATATAATATTATAAGAAATCAAAATATAGAAAAAGTATACACCCTTGCTAATAAAGATGTATATTGTATTTTCAGCAGATTAGCAGAGAACACAATCCATGACGCAAAGTTTCAAGCAAAGGTGGATCATGGACGTGCACTCCAACGTCCAAAAGTTTTAAGCAAAGAAAGCTAGTGGAAAGTACAAACAGCACCAACTCCGAAGTACAACATGTTGAAGCAGACCCAATGCACTTGAAAGTACAATCCATCTAAAAGCGAACCCCACAAGCATCAGGACAAAAAACAATCCAAATTCGCGGCTGTTCAATGCCCGTTTCAATGAATGTACAAGAGTTTTAAGCAAGGAGCAGCAGCCGCAAGTACAACCCATGCAAGCAGACTTGCACTTGAAAGTGGCTCCACTGTAGAAACACAAAGTGCTTCTTATGTACACGCAAGGATATTTAAGTTTTCTTGTGTGGAATGTGACGTATATGGGTTGACTGAAAGTGTTCGATGATTTTGTAGCGTGTAATTACTAATTGCACGAAATTTAAGGACCGTTTAATTATTTGGATTCTACAATTATTACATATTACTACAAAGTGTGCAATAAAGTAGGAATAGATAATCTACCATTTGTCGAGAAAATCTTTGATTAGTGTAAATCAAGAAAGTGGGTTGACACAAAATGGATAAAAACGACAATGACAGGGAGAGGGTAACTTTCTACATTTTTTATTTTCTATTTAAACATTGTAGAAGTGTTATTAGTACTCTTTTATATTTTTTTCTCTTTCTTTTGATGGAAATAGACCATCTTGCTTTTAAGATTATACATAAAGAGATGAAAGCAACGCAGTTCGTTAGTCGCATTGTAGACCTTTGATTAAAAATGTATATATTGGATGCATTTGCAATAATGAATAATTGTAGTTTGTATTACCAATGTACATCTTGGATTTAAGAATCATACAATGGATGCTTAATCAAAGAGACCACTTAATAATTAGGTTTTGAATCCAGAAACTTTCGCTTACATTCCTTTTTCCGAGCCATTCAATCAATCCTCTCTAAATTTAAACTGAATCTGGATATTTGTTAGATGGCGCTGCTAATCCAGCTCAAATAGTTTGAACTTTGGATGTTTTTATTCTGTTTTTTAGCCTTGTAGGTGTTCTTTAAAATTTTACGTGTGTATCAAAACTCATTTGATTTAATGCTGTTGAAAATTTTTGCGACTCATCCCTTGTTTCCTCATTCTCTCTCTCTGTCTCTATCCTCTCTTCTTTTTTTTTGTGGTCTCTTTCTTTTAATCTTTGTAGTACAAATGTAAAGCATCAAGCTTAGCAAGTGAGAGAAGACCTAATCATCATAAAAAAGAAATTCTCATATTTTTGGAGCAAGTCGAATGAAAGAACAGAATGAACTAGTACTTCAATTCTATGTACAATTCTTCATTGGTAAAATATACTATATCAAAGTACTAACTATCAGGGCTTTTTTTTTCTTTCAAGAATTCAACCATGTGACGAAAAGAAATGATGCCTTTCCAAAACCTTGAACAACAGATTCTATAAATAAAACATCTATCATCTAACATTTGGTAACAATCGACTATCTTCATTCCACTTCCTATCTCAGTAACGTATGCATCATTATTCGAAATTGGGAAGTGTCACTTCGAATGCAGGGATGAATACAAGTGTTGCACCTTCAGAAACTTCCGTTGCCAATAAGCCACAACCAATCCAGGGCTACACCTGCAAATATGCCTCCAAGAAGGAATAGTACTAGCAAGTTCCCTAATGCGTTTTGCTCTGGACCCTATATGAAACAACAAAGTTTATGCATTTTAAGCATGTTAGATGATAAACAGTATCAAAACGAATGAATTAATTCAGTTATAGTTGCACTAACCTTGTAACCTTTAGGGGCTGCTGTGAAGACACAGACTGTAAGATAGCCATTGGTTAATCCCAATAAGGATGTGAGCATTATCATCCATCCTTGATCACCATATTTTGCAGTGAAGTAGAATGCAGGGATGAACACCAAACGACATAGTATTGCCACCATAAGGCCTTTCCTTGATTCTATCTTGAGGCATTCAATTAGAGGAATATATCTAGCGATAAGATCCCACACATTGTACATTGCAATCAAAACGATAGCATACCTGCAGCAGAATAATTTTGGTCGAACTCGATGTTAGCAGATGATTAATCTGTCATAAGGGTTTTGTTTTCAGAAAGTATCCAAAAGTTACTTTTCCTTTCTTTTCCTTTTCCAAACTGATTTCAGTTTCTTTTCTCTGTAGGTGATTTCATTTTCTTTAGAAAAGGAAAGAGCATATAAATCTTCTGCTGATGTTGTTTTTCCTAAGCTTAAGTATTTTGCAGGCTTTATCTGCTCTAGATGAGTATTTCAAGAACTGTGGTGAATCTTCATGCGTTCAACTTCAATATAAATACAATTTTTGTATAGCAAAGAGACTCCTTATCTACAGAAAAACAACGCATCAAGCAACAAAATCCTAAGACCAACAAAAATGATAATGATAGTAACTACTACTGAGAGGTGAACACCTATAAGCAATGCCTATTCAATATTTGTACATAGCAATCTAACTCCATGGCTGGTTCAAAAACTTCATAGAACATAAATCATAGTTCATTGACAAATGAGCACTTACCATGATCCCAATTTGTGATTCCCGGTGTTTTCGTACAAAAATCCAGGGAAGATAGATAAAGTGAGGACATATATAAGAAACACGCCCAACGCGTAATCAATGTTTTGAAAAAATAACTGTTTGTTGCTCAGCCGGTTCAACTGTTTATCATCATTATCACCCTTCACAGACAACAAAAGATTTTCTCAGCATTACAAGCTAGACAGTAAAAGTTCAAGTATTAGATCCAAAAGTTACTTGTACTCCTGACTTGCCTGTGTCTGGATTCCAGCAGCTGCAAGATCAGCAGTAACTGTTTTTGATCCTTCTGATGCAGCTTTTGCACGGAAATGCTTCACAATAGGTAGTTTAGGAAAGACGAATGCATAGAGGAAAATACACAGAAGCTCAATGAATGTGGAGATGGCCAGAAATAGAACTGCACAAGCATTAAAGCCAGAATATTAGAAACATCAAATACACACACACACACACTGATATATATCTTAGAAATATGAAGAATTGTCCAGCAGATCTTGATCAAATTGAAGTTCTTGTGTACAAACAGGGACTAATGATTAGTATGCAAGTTTAATAAAGAATAAGCATAATCAGAGACTCGAAAAACTAGGCTAACTAAAGCTGATCATTTACAACTTCAGAAGGCCAACAGTTGTGCAGTGTCTTTTCAATTATAGGAACAGCAGAGCTTTGGAATCTGATTTGGCCTGTGATGTTGTACCTAATTATGCTAGGACCAACTCTGCAGAGAGACTGCCAAATCCACATAGTCTCCATCTATATTGATACTTACACGAATCATCCTGCGTTCGATAAGTTAATGTGACCATATCTGGGTATTATCTATCACTGAAATTTGCATGAATTATCCCATTTGGACTAACTTAATGTGAACATATATCCCTGTATTCTCAGTTCCCCCCCACCCTCCCAAATCCGAGAAAGGGAGAATTTAACTTAAATCCAGATAGTGGAAAAAGTAAGGAGGTCAAAAATACAAAAACACATGACAACATTTTCTAAATCTATGTAGTTTGAAAGAAGAGAACATACTGACGCCTTTGCGGAGACCATGATTTGTTTTATCAAAGGCTGCTTTTGTCATCATTCTTAATGCAGATGTTAAAGCCCCAGAGGCAGCTAGACCAGCAAAGAATGACTGCAAGGTGATTCCAAGAACAACGAATGATAGTTAACTTCATGAACATGTTTAGTAGAAAGGTAGAAGGAACTGGGTATGCAGCAATCTTTTACTTGGATGAACTCGGGACACATGAGGGAGAGATCTCCAACCATTCCACCTTCAATATGGGCATCTGCTATGCCAAAAACAGCAACAATGATGCATATACCAATGTAATTTCCGATTCCTCCTTTTCCTGAGGTGGCTAAATCCAGCTGCCAAAAGTGAAAACATTTAAAGCCAGGATTAAAGAGAAATAGCTGAGAAAAAGAAACGTGAAATAAGAACTGCAATTTTTGCAAAATGGCAAACTCACAATTAGGAGGGCGAATGTGCTCAGGAAGAAAAGAGTAAACCCTGCCAAGTTACGCTTCCTTGTATCAATCTTAGCTTCTTTATATGCAAGTATTGCAATCGTTCCAAGTGCAAATGGTTCATAAACAAGGGTAAGTACCCTTGCAGGATGATACCGCTGAAAATAAGGGAAAAAGAATAGTAAAATAAGGAAATCAGAAAGCAGTAGTAATTTTCAGCCTCCAGTGGCCATTTTTCCGTTCACGGGAGAATCAGTCATAGAAAATAAATACAGGAAAGTTTCATGATAATAGTGGCCATTTTTGTATTCATGTGTTCCTTGGAGAAGTTGAAAGGTCTCTGCTTAGGGTTCAATGGTTCATTAAGAAAGTTCGATCTGATCTACCCATAAACACAGTCCTCTGAAAGGCAAGGCCAGCATTGAAACTTAAAAGGCCGCAAAATTGCAGAAACATATATCAATTTGCTCGAGGAAGAAACCATGAATTCATCTCATAATCAAACCACGAATTTATATAGAATGATTCAAAAAAAACAATGCCGGAGATACTACTTACCGGGAATAATGCATAATAATAGTCTCCAATGGTCAGCATAGTATTCCAAGCAACAAGGGTTCCCAATCCAAGAACCCAACACACAACAATTGCAGTCAACTTCCCCTGAAATTAAAGCCAAATTTCAAGAAAATTGGCACTGTGAGAAAACATAATAAAATCTCAATGCCTGTTAAAAAAAATGCGGACGAAGAAGAAGATTAAGAGAACAAACCTCGAGCCTGGCAGGCGTTGGAGAGCCGTTCATATCCGCCATTGTTATGGCTGCTCTACTGCAGACGGTAACTTGATAACTTCAGTGTTTTTTCCGACAATTTTCATATTAAATAAAAACCATTGTCATGGAAGTATTGGGATTCTAAAATATTCAAGGAAACAGACACATCCATCGCATAAAACACGAAAACGCTTTCTTAAGACACTTTCACCACAAAGGGATATCGGTGTCCTTACACCAGACAAAAACAATAACCAAACAGAACTGACAAAAATAGTAACCAAAACCCATGAAAGAACTGACAATGCATGAAGTTTTGTCACCTGAAAGCTTACGAACAGAGCCAGAAGATGGTCAGCTGAGATTGCCTGCCTTTTGAGACTTGAGAGGAGAATGATGATGGCACACTATTTATCTTCTCCTCTCTATTGTATTGACTGCTGAGTATGAAAAGGGAATTCAGTACACACGCAAAAAAAAAAGATTCACTTCTTTCTTCAGAATCTGTTAGTATCTATTTGACCAATTAACGATGATCGAATGCAAGACAGAGCTATATATGAACGAATCTTTATTAGTTAAAAAAAAAAAAAAAAGGAATTTTGTTGCGTAAGACTCTTGGACTTCTCCGTGAGAAAAAATGGGAATCCAAATTTGTAAAGAAGTAACGTACGAAATAATCGATCCTGTTGCGTTGGAACATGTTTATTAGCAACAGGAGTAGTACACATTATATTATCATAACTATAAGTTAATTTGTGCCTACCATTGTATGCACAGAAAGAAAAATTACGCACCAAATTTATTTGGAGGAACCTATAATTATGATGCTTAACTAAGCCTTTTTTAAGTACAAGAGTGAAAGGGTTAGTGTAAGTGCTTACTGAAAATTCTATCCATAGTCTAAGACATGATGCTAGGATCCTAATTTAATACTGCTAGCCATAATATAGGCTTTAAGATAAGGATTAACTTTTCAACGCCATAGTCTAAGATATGATGTTAGGATCCTAATTTAATACTACTAGCCATAGTGTCCTACCTATGGCAGTATTTTTCCTTTCTCTGCAGTATATTTTTTCTTAAGATGGAGGAAGTTGAACTTGTATTTGAGATACGTATTAGAAGAGTTATTGTTCACGCAAGGAAGGATAGTTGGCTCATATTCTCTGTATCAAAAGCAAATCATTCGCATCAGACTGACGGCTCTTATTTTGTTCACATGTTCACTTGCCTCTCTGCTCGCCATGTTCCAATGCGGAATGGTAGTTTTTGTTTTCTCAAAATTGATATATAGTTAGCTAAGTAATTATTCTATTTATGGTTTAGTGCTTTGTAAAGCTGGCAATTATGCCCAAAACTCAATAACCTACCCAACACACCCACTAATTTGAGAGATTGGGTTGGGTAAATTGGGTGTTGGGTCAAATTTAGGTTGGGTAATAAAAGCCTACATATATTTTGGACGGTTTGGGTATTTGTGTTGAGCACCCATTACTCAACTTAAGTTAAAAAAAAATAAACAAATTAATTTTTTTGCTCAATGAAGGTCATTAGGAAGTTGTAGACCTGTAGAATTTAAATCCAGTTTCTTATTATTTGTTTGTTAGTTGCTAAATCTAGTATTTCGTAGCCAAATAATTAATTAATGTCTACTCGTTTCCTATTTTTACGAAGTACTACTGTCATTGCAGGGGAATTGGTCCTGTATAATTTTTTTTTTTTAAAAAGGGAAAAAAAGAAACAAATTTTCAAAGTTTGGAAGCGGTCAATGTATGGAAGCAGGCTATGCTGCTGCTTTTGGTCCAATTTGCCATCGTTTTTATATGGCGTAATTCCAGAAACCTCTCCTGAGATGAGATTTCTAACAATTTCACTAACCTTTTTTAGAGTTTAAACAGTTAGTATGTGCGTGTATTTGTAAAAGTATATTAGGATGTATTTTAGTGTGTTTGTATGCGTAAAAATAGTGTGTTTGAAATGCATATTATTTACACCTTATTTACACACACTGATTTGCTTGTATCATCTACACATTTTTCAATCACCTTTCTATGTCACATACATCACATCAAAAAAATGTTACAGTATTTTTTTCACAAAATTATCTCAAATAATTTACTACTATCCAAACACACTAATGTATTTCAAATGAATTTAAGAAGTGAGTGTGTGTTTGTATCGTGAGTGTTTTAGTGTGTGAAAATATGTCTATCTATATAAAAATGTATTTATGTGTGTGAAATTTTTTTGTTGTACGTGAAAATGTATTTGAGAGAGTTTATGTATCAAAATCTATTAAATTAATATATTGGGTCATGGTTTTGTGATGACCCAATATGACCCAATCCAAAATTAACCCAAATTTAAGTTGGACGGATTAGGTATAACCCATTTAAATGAAAACCCAATATTAACCCGCCCAAAACCCGCCCAACCCGCCCAATTGCCAGGTATAGTGCTTTGTCTCTCAAACCTTTGCTTTTCTGCTTTTTTTTTTCTTTCCCTTTCTCCTTTTGGTGAACCAGACGACTTTCATTCAATTAGTTAAAAATGTTAAAAACAACGACAGGCTTCTAGTCTCAGCAACGACAAGTCATTCTAATATTTGTTCTTCTAAAATCAATCCCTGAAACATACAAGATGTCCTATCTCCTTTTTTTTTTTCGGGTCAACCGATAACCATCTGCACCTACTTTAATATTATAAGGAAGGAGACATGTTTAACAGAATTATAAGAAAATGGATAGGGAGTAAATCATCAGCGAACCAAAGGGACACTAGCAATAGAAAGTGCCAGAATTTTCCTAGACTTAGGCATGTAGGACCCTTTGCTTACACCCAGGAGAGTCTTAAGTCCCTCCCTAACCGTAATCCAATGGTTAGATGTCCTGTTTATGCCCAATTAGGAATTAGATGGGAATTTCTTTATAGTGGTGTAATTGCACACAAGAGTCATTAGAATCACCTAACTTGTAGAGTTCAAAGTATTCTGCCATCCACTTTGCTTTTTTCCACTATAAGATTTAGAGTCTTTTTAAAACTAATTAAAAACAAATCACGCTTAGACTACTAATTAGTTTACATTATCGATACTAATATTCAACTCCTCAAGGCTCCACGTAACCTCTGTATATTCCTGGGATAGCATGTCCAAAAAAATAAACTCACATTATTGGTGGATCCTTAATGCTTAAAAATAAGTTGATAATAATCAATAATATGTAAAATTAATTATTCATGCAACTCATATGGATGACACTATAGGGGATTGAAATTGGGCCTTGTTCGGGCACTAGACTTGGGCTCTGCGGTAAAAGTAACTCACCAATATTCATAAACTAATGGACCTTAGGCATCGTAAACAGAAACTTGCTGGAACTTCCTCACCAAAGATCTTACTTACCAAGCGTTTAACTCTTATGTGTCTAATCTGAACTATTTGGGACTTTACGCCCTTAAAAGTTAAATCTGACCAACTCAGTTAACAGAATTACCAGCTCCTTAGAGGGGATCAGATGGTCTTGCCCAACTGGGCCTAGTGATACTTTCTCCTGCAGACCTGTGGTGGGGCTAATTTTCTGTTGCTTTTATCCTCTGTAGTTTGTTAGTGGAGAATGGGGCCATGTCCTGTCTTTCTGCCTTTTGTTCTTTTTCCAGGGGAAGGCCCATGGCCACTGGTTTTAGAGATAGTAAATAACGGGGCCTTTAGGCCCATTTTCGTTCTAACTATATTTTGTTTGGCCCGAGAAGAGCAATTGTTATTGTTAATAAGAGCAAAACCAGGGCAAAATTCATTTGAAGAGCTAAAATTTCCAAATGTTCTATTTGAAAAAGTTACTAGCACTTTTTTCTTAAAATTAATTTAACCAATAATAGGTCATAAAATTGATTCTCTATATAATGATGAAAAACAAATGAGGCTTGCAGAACCCGTTAATTTAGGTTTGCCACTTTATTGCAATTCTTTTTGAGCTTATAAATTGTCCCCTCTAAATTATGAAAAGATATTCATGACTTTAAACACTTATTCTTTTGATAGTTTTGACCTTTTGGCACCCAAAAGAAAATTCGTATATCAAATTCAACCCTTTGGCTCCAAAATTATGTTCATTTTTTACGAAGAATTTTTGTATTAATAGGGATAGAACCTTATGAATGATACAGTTAGATGCCAAAAACAGCTTATAGTTTTTTTTTTTGGAGACGTAAAGGGAAAAAAAGAAGGAAAGAGAAGGAAAAACTAAAAGAAACATTTTCCAGTTAAAATTTTAATATTTTGTAAATTTTGAGTTTTATTTTTTTTTTCAATGAATTTTCATGTTTTTTCTTGAGTTTCGAGTATGAGGAAGAAATAGACAATTTTTGTTAAGATTAAAACTAGATGCTTTATTTTTTTAACCCAAAAAACTATAAGCTATTTTTGACATTTAACTTAATCATTCGTGAAACTTTACCTCTGTTGATATAACAGTTTTTCTGTAAATGAAAAAGTAGTACATCATTTTGGAGCCAAAATGTTAAATTTTATATAGAAATTTAGGTTTTTTTTTTGTGTTAAAAGGTTAAAACTGTCAAAAAAAAGTGTATAAGGGCATGGCTATCTTTTCATAATTTAGAGGGGATATTTTGTGTAATTCGTGAACACAGAGGGTAATTTACTACTAAAATAACATTAGAGGGAGGTATTTGAGGATGAAATCTATTTTAAATTCACTCATCTTTTGTCCTGTCAAATACTTAGGAACATTATTCAATCTGAACTACATGTAAGTTCACAAAGAGCATTGATTGGTTCATGAGCTTCTCTGCGATTCTCAACCTCGCCTTCTTGCCCTTGCTTTGCTTCGAAGTGATAGAAATAATGGCAACCAAGCTAGGTCCAGCTTAGAATAGCTAGCAACCGAGAGCTTAAAAAGGTTTTCTTTGGTGTCCGAGATCCACTAGTATTGCTTGACCCCCACAAGATGTGCATGATTGAAAATTGCAAATAATGCAAGGAAATTTGGTTAACAACCTTAGTCCTTAAGTTGATTTCTTGGTCCTACAAATTTTCCTCGAACGTTTGTTTGCTTTGGTCTAGTTGTTCGTCTTTATTGCTGGAGCCGTGTCTTCGGCTGCTTGAGGTCATTTTCTTGATAGGGATTGTCACCGACCAAAACCGGGCATGAAAATGAAGGCCTTTTAACATTTATCCACTCAAAGTCCTAACTTAATTTCAGAACAATGTGATGATGACCTTCCAACCACTACTATAGTTTCACGTAGCAGCAGTCTCACAAATTCTTCCCCGTGTGTAGGAAACTAGCTATTGAAACACATTCGTAGTGCAATTTGTCAAAAATTATTTTTAATTGAAAGAGTCACAAAAATAGTGCAAGTGTATTGTACAGAAAATATGTACAATTGGAAGTAAAAGAACCGTTACGTGAGAATGGGAGGGAGATAATTTTGCTTCAGTAGGTTTGTGTGTCAGTTGATAATAGAGATAAAATGTTAATGGATAATAGAAGTAAGAGTTAATGAATAATGGAAATAAGGGTAAATTTGAAAACGATACACGGGTTTTATTATTGTAAAGATGCCAACGGAACCTCATATCACAGAAATTATAGCCCAAAATTAAGCCTTAAATCTGGTTAAGTATGAAAAATTTCTACATATTTATATAAATAGTTTTGATATCATTAGTCTATTATTTTCGATTATACCTAAATCTGAGTGATTTCATGAGTACCAACATACATATGTATCCATGTATATGAAGCAAATCCAAGTTGGCATGATTGATCAGATGGGATTAATGTATCAAGAAAGAAGCAAAGATCCTGTGTCCATCCGCTGGTAACACTTTTAGGTACAGATTAGACGTTGGAAAATATAATGCATAACTGCCCTCAATAATTGAGAATTCCGCCTCTTTCTCCGTAACAAATTTAAAAAGTATAATGGTTTCTTTTTTCTAATTAAAATCTGGATAATGTTGCGCTGAAGTCGCAGCTCCCTATATGCCACAAGAAATAGTTTCTTGTATGACAATAGTTAATTCCTTGTGGAGTGTAAGCGAGCACATACACATTTAAACAAGTGCTTAGAGCATCTTAATAATGATTAAGCTAGTCGAGAAGGTTTTAGGCTACGTTTGACAAAACTGAAATTGATATCTGAAATCTGAATTTATTCTGTTATTGAATTGTTAAGTACTAAATGTGATACATTTTGAGTGTACATGTATCACATTAAGTGATAAGTGTGATAAGTGAATAACTTATCACTTATTTTTTAGAACAAATTTTGCCTAAAAAATTCAGTGCCACTTAATTAATTCAAAAGTTCAATGTTTCGTTATAAAGCGCATCTAAACATTCTCAAATTTGAATCCATTAAATTTAAGTGCTGAATTGGATTATCAAACAAGACCTTAGTCTAGTAATCAAGATTAAAACTCTATGAATTAAAGATTTTGGGTTCAAATTTTCCTTCCCCTTACACTTTTTAAATCTTACTCCTCTTTTGCTATAAAAATTAAAGAAAAACAACGATTAAGCTAAATTAACTCCATATACATATTCTCACAAATATCCTAATCAAATCATTGGTGGTTGCAATAGCTTGGGTTGAGGGTAATAGGTGACCAATTATAGCCTGCTGTGAACGTTTGACAACCCCTAGGAGTACATGGAATCCAGACTACAACCAGTTTTGCCATGTTAAGGGTATCTTCTTCGTTCAAAAGATATTTCAATTGTCTCATTGTGAATATTCTGCTTGATACAAACTCGGAAATTATCACGATATATACAAGAAAGTCAATACATAATTGAGAGAGCACTCTGCTAGTAAAATGGAAGACTAATCATGCCGCTAGTGTCAGTTCTTTATTTTCAATCTGAGAAGGCATTGAGTGGTAACTTTTACTTTTACAAGTATTTGTTTTTGTTGGATCGTATCCGGTAGCAACTTTAATCAAGCAAAAGGAAAAAAAAAGTAGCTTTTATCACTTTTTGATGCATAATTCTAACTAAGAAAAGAAAGCACTCATACGCAACTTTGCTCATTCTGGCATAATACATTGATAAAGACTGTTAAAAGCAAAGGGCAACATAGTCTCAAAGAGTACGACTAATAGATATGATCCTGTAGTGAATCAAATAGAAGTGACTGCCATGTCATGTTTGATGCTCATATAATGATGGAAAAAAATATGCTGAAATTATCAGACCTATTTGCCGGAACATATCCCCAGTGGTTAAAGACTATAAAAATTTTTAACATTCAATATTGGTACATATTAATTTCTAGTCTTGGTGTGGAATATTGGGCAGCTTTTATTTCAGGGTAGAAAGTGGTTATCATCAGGTTGGGTTATTGTTGGCTGGGTTTAGTCTTTTCATGAATCAAGATACCTCATGATCTAATGTATGGGTTAGTTTCCTCAAGAAGTCAACGTTTTTCTCCCTCTTGCTTAACACCTTTTTCTTTGCATTGCTAGGGGAGTGCTCACACGGGTGTTTCGTGTCCCTGGTTAAAGAAACTTTTTACTTGAACAAATAATAGCACGCTCGAGAAAGAAATAGTCATTAAATATGATAAATCTAATAATAATATATTCTAATTATAGCACATATTTGTACACTTTATTTTATCAATACTTTTACAATTTTACCATTCCCAAAAGGCCCCCACAGATATCAGTTAAAAGTCGTCCAAGAGTAAACATAATTTGTTTCGGACAAAGGAATATCCTCAAACAATTAGTTATAGTAACGTGTTAATTGCACAACGTGTTAATATGTCTTTATGTTAATTGCACAACAGAAGCCACACTTTAATTAAATATGTCTATAATATCATTTCAGTAATTACATCGACACATAAGTTATATGAGTTGTACTCGATGCAAAAACGGTTGCAAAATAATTCCATATTCCAAAAATATTCAGATGTCGCCACAAATCAAAACTTTAAATGTATCAAAATGAAGATATTTCGATAAATATATTTAAACACATGTTGTTCTCAGTTATACCAAAAAATTTTAAAAAACTACACAACATTCCACATTTCCAAAAGGCCCCTATCAATGCACTTGAAATTCAAATCCCCTTTAATCACGACTCATTCTTATATATAGTATAAGGATTTGGATTATTGACATTGAGGAGACTAACCCATACCCATCCCCCATTCTGGGGCTGTTATTGCACCGAAAAGCTACAGCCAACATCACATTTGTGAGAGATGAAAGGATGCAAATAAATTTTACTACTAGTTATTCATTTCATCATGGATCAAGAATTCAAGATGAATTCGTGCCCTTTAATATGGTTAGTTGGTTTTTACCTGATCGCCTCTATCCAACCGGAATTTGACAACAGTAGTTCATGCTTCCACTCCCGTGATCATATACATTTTGTGGTGTGCTGTGCCCCAGTGACCATTCGTTCTTTTCTTCTTTCCCCTGTATGTATTTTGTTAATTAAAAGCACCTTTTTCTTTTTCTTTTTTTCCTTTTATTTTGGGGAAAAATGTAGAAACCGCCCCATTTAGCCTTTTGCAAAGTCCCCGATGGGAAGGAATAGGACCCATTTTGGACTTATTGCAGATTGCAAAAATGGGATGATGAGATCTCGGGCACCGCCAGGGCAACGCTGGCCTTCAGTTGGAGACATGCAATAATTGGGTGCCACGTCGATAAGAAACAGCGTCAATTTGGACACAGGGAGGGACCCACATCCAGCTCTGTTTCTAACCATTTCTTGGGCCCACCACTTTATAGACTCTACACTCCAATTTCCAGCCTCCTCCTCCTGCACTCCCAAACTAAACTTGTCCAAGATAAATAAATTATAAGTCCGAATCTAACTAACTCCCTATATATATACATATCTTCTCAATTCCTGCTGTCTCCTCCGGTTCCTCGTCCGGCCCGGCTCCCGGCAGAGTTGCAGAGGTTGGGAAGATTCGTTGAAGAAAAGGGCTCGAGCGATCACTGTTTAATCGAGTAAGTTGCTCTCCAACCCTACTCGTTGAGTTGAATTTGATTCATCGCTTTCGTCCATGCTTAAACTGATCTTCGAATACGCTGAGGTTTCCCGTTTCATGGTTTCTATCATATATTTATCGTCCTTAAAGTGACATGCATGAAGCCGAAGTATGCTTAATCGTGTAGTATGTTGTAATTCAGCTGAGAACAGGCTTTTTGCTTGTTTGCGGCTGAATCAAGAGTCTCATTCACATGATTTCTTGATAACTGAAGATTTGCGTTTTAATTCTTTATTGGAAATTATAGAAGTGGGCAACTATGATTGATTGATTCGATAAGTTTTAAATTCATTCTTTTCTTCTTTGCTGGGCTACGACTGGTTATTGATCAGTAGGGGTTAGAATAGATCCTTTTATCTAGAATCGAACATTAATTTGAGAAGAAACGAGAAAAGGGTTCTCATTCAAGACTCTTTCATCAACTAAAGAACTTCCTGCGGTGCCATTTATTTGATATGCTGATTCTTGATTAACCAAAGTGAAATGGACAGAGATGATGACAATTTTTGTTTGTTTTTTTTTTTTTGGGCAGATATTGCTGTCTAATGTGGTGGGTTAATTTGTTATTGTCATTTGTCAGTTTGTCATGGTCCTTGATCAATATATTCTTTTAACTTTATGTGTGGTGTGCATAGACCACGAGAGTTCGAAAGTTGGCGAATATTCTTATGCACAAATAAGACGATCGATTTTGTTGCTAATGTTAAAAAAAAAAAAAAAAAAGGTTAGAAATTTAAGTTCTAAAAAGAATCTAGAAATTTGGGATCTTCTTTAAATAGTTCAACTAGTAAATTGTAGAGTCACTAATTCAAAGGATTTGAGAGGACGACTGTAAGTTGCTCGTCCTACTTGTTCTGAAGTCACAGAGTTTAAACTTTAAAATGGACTCTGATGTGAAAATTATTCACGCAAATTTATTTGCAAGCACCATAAATACATTATTATTATTTATACAAATCTATTTCCTTACATTATAAATTTTTTATTTTATATACATCATATTTAAAAAATATTATAATATTTTTTTAAAAAAATTAATTATCCCAAATAATTTTCTATCCAAACGTACGGTTGGCTCCATTAATTATTTTTTCAAACCAGCAGACCCTGCATTTTCGTTTTCGGTGTGATTTAATTTAACAGTCATCATCTAGAAGTTCAGTACACATATTCAAAGGGTTAGTTAATTTCCAGTTTGCGGTCAATTGAGATCTTCTTTGTCACTATTTAATACCAAATTTAGTATCAGTTCCACTTATTACGTGAGTTAAACAAATAGCACGCAATAACTTAAATAATAGAATGTTTGGTATAAATATAACAGTTGTCACTGAAAATTGGCACTGAGGATCTATGTGCTCTTGGTTCATATTTACAAGGGGAACAAAAGGTTATTAGAAGGCTCCTTGTAAAGGTTTCTGTCAACATAAAAGCTAGAAACGGGCAAAAGGCTGAGTGAATTTAATTTTTGCTAATTTGGTGTTGATGGTCATGGTCAATCAATAATGTTTGAATTGCCGCCAACGATTATAGGGTGGAGCGGTCATCACATCAATCATCATCCCCACGGAGTTGTTAGCCGTCCTCCAAATAGAAGTTAGACATTACTCTATACAGCGAGTCAATTGCTAGTGCTTAATTCCTAACGTTCAAATAAAATCTTGAAAATTTCATAAGCTGCAAAATTAGTGGTGGGACGATGGATTTATTCTCATCATATTGATCTATGATGATGAAATCAGAGTATCATAGTTTCCTACTTGACTGCCAGGAAATAAATAAATATGTGATCCAACTTAGAACGTCCACAAATCTCCACAACCTAAATCCTTTCGCAATTGATATTCGGGAATTCTTCCTGTCCCTATCCATTTTGTGGCGTTCGAGCGTACTATTCTCCAAGCATCTCACAACCCAAAATCAATATGGTTTGAACATCTCCTACTACAAATTCCATATGGTGCAAAGCATTAATCCCTTGCACGTTTCATAATTTTGGCTCCTAATTCTGACTCTTTAGCTTTATTTGCTTTTTTCATCAATTCTTTTTCCTCAAAACCAAAAGGAAAACATGTATTCACCGTCATCCTTTAAAAAAAAAAATTACTCGTTCCGTCTCATTGAAAATATCCTGCTTTCTATTTTAGTTTAAGATCATGTTAAAGTCAAAGTTACTTTTGATTTCTAATTTTAATGTTATTCTCACATTTATCTATACTTCATACTACTAAATTTAAATCATCATCAAATCACTATTTTTTCTTAAAATAAAGGTTGAAATCTCGAAATGTAATAAATAATTTGAGAGAGGGAGAGAGAGGAGTTCTAGTTAGTCGAAAATAAGAAAATATACGGAAAATAAGCTGGCATTTGATTGTCACTTCCATACAGGACGGTTACCCCAGTTAGTTTCGCCCCTAATTAGTTAGTAGTAGTGTTTATTCGCCTCGCCTCATCATCGTCCATGCACCTTTGTCCTTACCACGCTCTCTTCGCCATTTTGATTCCACGCTAACCAGTAACCACCTCCCCCTCCCCCCCCCACCAAACTTTCTTTCTTGAAGCTCCAAAACTTCCATTATCTTTCTGCATATATTTAACATACTCCTTCGTCCTCATACAATTTTTTCCTCTCTAATTTCCATACAGCTATGGCTTCTCACTACCCCGCCACCGACCTCGACTCGGCCGCAACCGACTCGGTCACTTCTACGCCTCGCTCAATCCAACACAACGTCCACGACGACAACCTCGTGGCCCAGCCACCACGGGTCCGCTTCATGTGCAGCTTCGGGGGCAAAATCCTCCCCCGTCCTCACGACAACCAACTGCGCTACGTGGGCGGCGACACCCGTATCGTCGCCGTCAACCGCCACACGTCATTTTCGTCCCTCTTGACAAAACTATCCAAACTTTCTGGGACGTCCAACTTCAGCATCAAGTATCAGCTTCCGAACGAAGACTTGGATTCTCTGATAACTGTCACCACCGATGAAGACGTGGAAAATATGATGGACGAGTACGATCGGCTTGTTCAGACCCACAAGTCGGCTCGCCTCCGGATTTTCCTTTTTCCGTCCGATTCTGACTCACGAACCAGCTCCATCAGCTCCCTTCTCGATGGCTCCATTAAGCGGGAGAATTGGTTCGTGGATGTTCTCAATGGTGGGTCGGGTCGCGGGCCGGGCTTGGAACGCGGGCAGTCCGAGGTGTCATCTATAGTGTCCGAAGTTCCGGATTATTTGTTCGGGTTGGATACTTCCGACGATGCTCCTCGTGAGTCTAACTCTAAACTTAGGAGCAAGAGCATTTTGAGCGAGACTCATCCGGGTTCGGATCCTGGATCTCCCGCTCCGGTTGTTTCTTCTCCATTTTGCTCCACTTCCTCATCCTTGGCTCCTGCCAGCGTGCCAGCGATTCCGGACCTTCCACCGGTGAAAACCAAGCCCGTTAACCCGGTTCATAGTAGCGAACCCAGTAGAGAAGCTCCGGTTGAGGCTGTTGTTGTTGAAGGAGGCGAGATTGCGGTTCCACAGCAAACGGGGTATACAAGTAATCCAATGTGGCATTACCCGGGTCGGACGGTGCAATCAGTACCTTTTTATTACGTCCAGGGTCCAGTTCGGGCTGGGAATGTTCCGGTACCCATCGGGGCTCCATATGTCCAGCAAATGCCGGTTCCTCCGGGCCAAGTACCACTCGGGTTCAATCATCATCCGGTTTCAAGTTTGGGTCAAGTTTACGCTGGAGGAGGGAGACAGATCACGGCAGTGGATCCAATGTCAGGAAGAATAGTGACCGAGGGGGTGAATCAACCGGTGTATTATGGGGTTAGAAATGCTGGGATGGTTACAACTTATCCAGGAATGGGGGTTTCGGGTGCAGAAGAAATCCAGGGACCTGGACTTGATGTGAAAATGGGTCGGGTATCTCAATCTTGAATATCTAGATGGAAGAATTGGGTACCTATTTTGGTATTTCTCACTGTTTCTTTGATGATTGAATTTTGATAAAATACTTTGAAAAAAGAAAAAAAAAATCAGATGGGGTAAGTCATAAGTGGGGGTTGTGATATGTATAAATTTGTGGCAGAATGGTGAATTGTAATTGTGTGGGAGAGCCTTGCTTAATACAGTTGTAACTGTGTGATAAACAAATTTATGAGAATGGATTTTATAGTGGCGAATGGTAGTAGTTGTTGGATAAAAGCAGCTCCCTTTGCTGTCTGTCTATATGCCGAAAGAATAGTGATTCTTAATACACTTTAATCTCTAACATGCTCTATTTTGGAAGGGATTACGACAAAAACAAGAGCAAGAAAAACTCATATGAGCCTTGCTTGCCAATTGAAGATCCAAAAGCAAGCACCAAAGGGTTTGGTTTGTATTAAAAAGGTAAACGATTAAAGAAACTCACCCTTTGACACACTAAGAGCTGAGGGGGGCAATTTCATAATCTCATCTATGTCCTTGAGTTATCTTTTTTACTTTGAAATCTGAATTTTAAAATATGAAAAATAAAGACCGAAAGAATCAAGTTAATTTGAATTGGTTAAGTTATATCTGTTCGATAACTAATTGGATTACAATACTGAATTGAAATTCATGTCAAAAGGGGAGCAACATCCTTGCTAATTAATTGGATTGTAATACTGAATTATTTTTTTTATATGCTTTGCGGCTAACCGATTGGATTATAATAATGAATTATTTTACATGCTTTGGGGCATTTGACTTAGCTTCCCCTGGTTGGCCTGCAAATCCATTTTACCTTGGATGGAAGATGTTCCAGAAAAATGCTCTTGTCTTTCGTGCTGGATGATTTGGAAAACTCAAATCCCTTTATTCGACTTCTTTTTTTTTTTTGGTCTTTCTTTCTCAAGGAAAAGACAATAAGATATGTTGTATTTGCATTCTCCAGTTTTCCATTCTTCGCGTATGTAGTACTTAGCACAATAAGATCCACTCGAGACATCCCTCCTTTATCAGAAAGTTTGGGGCTTTTAATTGGTGGATGAAAATGCAAATGAAAATGATGAGACTTGGAGCTGCAAGCATTTTTCGCAGTAGGAAAGTCACTCGTTGGACTGACCATTTCCGTTGATGCCCAATTTCAACTGCCCATTATTTCTGCAGCACCTACTATGCAAGAAAATTGCATTTGGACTTTGGAGACCATTCTGGCAGCTACAAGGGAATCCAACACTTGTGGGCATTTGGGAGCAAGACAATACAGGCTTTGTGGCTGATCCAATGGCCATAGTTGCAACGCCAGCCTGCTACACGAATATTTTGATTTAACTAATGGGAGCTAGTCTACTGGTCTATGCGGAGCTTTAAACTCCCGTTGGGCTATAAACTGTTTCTTGATTCTTTGAGTTAACTTCAAATTGCACCTTGAACTATACCCGAACTCTCACATTGACCCCTAAAATAATATTTGGAACGCTTTGTTCCCAAGCTTGTATTGTAGCCAGGTACCATGCACGGTTTCAACATTAATGCCAAAAATGAAAAGAGAAAAATGTTTTGGCACTTAAAGTTTCTGGGTTATGTTGTAAAGTTTCAAAATTCCAACGTGCGTAATGGTGCTTTGAATTTTCTAGTTTTACTCACCACACCACACCCAAAAGCCACTTAAGAATTAAGATCAGCGTTTCCTATCCAACTAGCATCCTTCATATACAAGGAATAAACGTCATTCCGTCCCTCAGTTCATCCCTGTGTCTGTTGGTGGAGAAGGCCCACGGGATTGTCTCATACTGATCAAAAGGCAATGATGCTGCTATGTGAATGGGGAGAAGGCGTGACAAACATGCAGTTTCTTTTCTTTTTTTCTTCTCCGAATCGACCCTCCACAATTCCACGCCTTAACCCTCATATATATTATAATATTATATACTCTTCTGATGAAAGAGCAGAATGCAATAGTATCCCACCACCATCTTTACATCAAGACAGGCGGTAGCCCTGACAAAATCTTTTGAGCTTCTTTAATTTCTTCGTTGGGGTTGGAAAAACCTGCTAAAGTCTGTCTAATGAGTTGCAAGTTGGAGGCATAACTATGAGGCAAAAGGTGGAGAGGAAAAGGAAAGGGGCAAAAGTAAAAGTCAATTGGTCTTGCAACAAGTATAATTATATAGGAGGATATTGAAAGAGCTTTATGGAGGGCTTTCTCTTTTACCAAAAAAGGGAAAATACTTGGTTTAAAGCAAGTTGTTAAATACTCCTACTTGGTTTCTCTTGCAACAAGAAAGTAGAGAATTCTTGGTTTGAAACAAAAAAAAGGAATGAAAAATAAGCAAATGTAAGTGAGAGCAACAGAAAGCTACTGTCTCTTTCCGTGCCGGATGTTATAAAAGCTACACTCGAGTAGGCCTGTCAACGGGCCGGGTCCGGGCCGGAATTAATAATTCCGGACCCGGACCCGTTATACTGGATTAATCCCGGATTCGGCCCGAATACCCGACGGGTCCTTATTATTTCTATCAGACCCGCACCCGACGGGTCCCAAATCCGGGTCGGGCCTACCCGACCCGTCGAAAACCCATTCATGCTACAACTTTGTAGCCTGATTTTTATCACATTTTGCGGACTGTGCAAGCCTTTGCGAAATCAGGGGAGTTAGTTAATTTGCCGAAGAAGCAGAATCAAGCTTTTCTTGCCGAAAATTACAAATAAAATATGTTTTACGCTAAATTACAAACTTATTCGAAACCAATCACAAACATAAATTACAAATTACAAATCTAAATCACAAACCACACACAATAGGATCCACGTACTCTGTGAAACAGATGATCTTACAATTGTTCTTTATTAAAGTCGATGATTTACACAATTGTTCTCCCTCGTTAGTTTACAAAATATCTTCATGCACTCTGCA
The DNA here is from genome assembly GCF_003713205.1 of Coffea eugenioides. Taxonomy (NCBI): domain Eukaryota; kingdom Viridiplantae; phylum Streptophyta; class Magnoliopsida; order Gentianales; family Rubiaceae; genus Coffea; species Coffea eugenioides. The sequence goes on along the minus strand of NC_040036.1, from coordinate 11,808,056 downwards.
CATTACTGGTCAAGTAGCCTTTTTTTTTAAGACTTGATTAGATAATATCCTCCTGGTGCTCCAGTATTGTTGGTCATGTTCTTGGCCTTTCGTTGATTTCTCGGAATTTGTAATATGGAATTATGGATTCAATTGTTAAATTTTTATATACATACGGTCAGTGACTGTAAGAAAGAAAAATAAACAAAAGGATTCTTAAGGAGTCCACAGATTGGCTACTAGATGAAAGTGAGAATATAGGAAGCACATACCTGGTGCGGACTACGGAGAGGAAAATGTTTGTGGGTCGCGGTCTTCTTCAATTGTTCACCGGAAAAGAGGAGAGAGTGAGACTGCAACTCTGCAAGAGCTGGGCTTCCTTGGAGATGGCCAGATCCGGCGGTTTCTTTGGAGCTGGAGATGGAGAGTCAGACAGCGTCGCTGGTTTCACTTCACTGGCGTCTGGACTCTGGCGGAGGCGGCGGACACAGGACTACGGGAGGCAAGGCAAAAGAGAAAAGAGTGTGAGGGATTGAGGGGAAGAAACCAGAAGGGATGTGCGGTGCGGTGGTGGGGAGTGCCGGAGTGGGTATTAGGGTTAGAAAAATTTGGAAATACATATGAATAATTATGATAGATATCTATATATTTTTAATTATTAATTAATTAAAACGGGTCCGGGTCGGATACGGGTCGGAATTGTATATTCCGTATTCGACCCGTAATTTTATTAGACAAAATGGGTCCGGGTCCGGATCCGGGTCGCGGGTCTATATCTCTATCCGTACTCGACAAATATAGGCGGGTCCGGGTCCGGGTCCGGGTCCAGACCCGGACCGTTGACAGCCCTACACTCGAGGGCTTGTCGTCCACATATAAGCTATACTCTATCTATAGAGCTCTACTCTATCAAAATATAAGCTCTATAGATAGAGTAGAGCTTATATTTTGAACAAGTTATAATTCATTATGAACTGTTGATATAATTTCATTATCAAGACATAGTTAATGCATACGGATACATATGAGCAGTAACTAAGTTGTTACGGAATTGTACAATTAATTATAACAAATTATAATTTATTCAAATAACATTATTACATCGTTGGGAAGTAATTAATTTATCTTAACAATTGCTCTTGCCCCTCTCGGCTTCTCGTATAGAATGTGACAAGCTACAATGTCAACCCTGACCATTTGGCCCATCTAGTTTGTTGTCAATTTGATGTTTTCCATTTATCGAACGAAGCTTTATAGCACACAAACCATCTCAGCTTCTCGCCCAAAAGGAAAAAGGCACAGTTGCACTCATATAAAGCTCTTACAGCATCATTATGTTCTCAGTATTTTGCTGAATCATTGTGTTGACTAAAGCAGTATACCATGCACGATTCACTTTACTAAATAGAGCATGCATCCTTGTACGTCTGTACTATTGAAGAAAAGTCGACCTCATGCTACTTGCATTATTCAAGGGAAATTATACTTCAGACTTCAGAGATCTTAGGCGTGGACTTTTGATTTATTCATCTAGTCAATGGTTCCATTGCAGAACTACAACAAGAATAAGCGTTGGAGGAAGACGATAGCATCTTCAGGTTCTGAGAAAGTATTTTGTTAATGTATAGAACTTGGTGTAATTGCTTGGTTAAAGAAAACTCTATTGGAATCAAGTCCTGAGGCCATAATCAAGAAGCAATAATTTCGAGAAAGTGAAAGAGAAAAAGAAGAGGAGGCATTACAAATTACGATGCTTTAAAGATATGGATTCAGTTTTACAGATTGCTCCAAATAAAAACGTCATATTAGCCAGTCTTTTTGGCTTTTATCAGTGTCCCTTCTCGTATACAACAATATTGGCTTAATTCTGCTTTTAGATTTATTTTCTTTTTAAACTTTTTTAGGTAAAGCTTGTAACTTTATTTATCAGCGCGCTACACAATTGTACAAGAACAAAAAAAAAACTCAACTAGTGAACATGTGCTTTTATATATATTTTTCAATTAACGAAAGGTTTGTTGTGGTCTCAATTATTTTGAGAATTCTTGTCTTTGGTAGATCATTCTTCTAATCTTAGTTTTTTTTTTTTTTTCATACAAAATTTCCTAGTCTTGACTTTTAATGGTCAAGTCAGTATCATACTGGCCATGCATATAAACGACATGTATAGAAGAAGAAAGATCATATAACAGAAGTGTTAGTATGCACTAAATCCTATCAATAAAATGACAGATGATTGTGAATTTAAATGTCCCTATCTCAGACTGTTACTAACTTACAAAATAACCACTTGACAGCCAAATATGAAAGGAGAATGTGTAAATTGGAAAATGCATGCAAAGGGACAGAAGCACGAGCTGTCGTGACAACGAAAGGCCAGCTATACCCTCTGTACCATTCAATTTTGTAATGTTTGTGAAGTTGGAAAGTGAAAAACATCTCCTGGAGAGTAAGAGCTCAGTAGGTAGTAAATTTGCAGTTACCAAGTTTAGACTCTAGACATTCTTTCCTGGCTTTTCCTATAGTGCCAAAAAACATCTGCTGCAGAGTAAGAGCTCAGAAGGTAGTAAATTTTCTCAGCCAATCCCCAAGACGAAGTGGAGAAATGGGGCTATACAATTCAAACCTCGACCAAGAAAGTAGAGAAAATATCTCACTCATTCTTTTCTGTGCAAGTTCTTCTCTGTGTGGCTGTGGAGGCAAAAAGTTAAAAAAGAACACAGTGAAAGTTCATAATATGCTTAACTACATGCAAATTTTCTCCTTGCTGCATATCACTTGTACAAAATTTTGTAGTTAGGGTATGCATATATAGAATATGAACTCTCAAGATACCAAAAGCGTCTGGCATCTAAAGGTAATTAATTTGCAAAACATGTGAGCTCAATTTATATTTTTGGTTCTCTTTTCCCCTCAAGCAAACATTTTCGCCAAATCAAATCTCATATGTTGCTGTCAATCCTTGCCCTATCAATCATCTTTTTTATTATGTGATTAAGGGTTAATTGCTCACGGCATGCACAAGTTGTATTTGCAAACAATTAAAACGGGAAAGTAGTTAAATGGAAATGATTAACAAGTGACCCTTGTGGAGTTTACATCTATATCATTGTTTTTCAGTACTGGGGTTGCTCGTAATCACTCTCGTTTGGTTTCGATAAAGGTTGATTAGTGGTAAACAGTTGATTTTATGCGGATACATTGCATACTCAATCATAAAGATTCCATGGCCTTATCATGCTCAGTGAAATGGGGAACCAAATTACAATTTACTTGGGAAATTAGAAGATTCACTTAGAATTAAAGATGCATGGTTTACTTTCAACATGAATGCTGAAGCTTTTGAAAAACACACACGGGAAATTTCCAAAAATAGAGGTGACAAAGGTGGTGGGGTTCCTAGTTGAATGGTTGATATCGGACCAGCAAATCTGCTTCCTGCCCTTCGCTTCCTATATATATCGAATGCTTTGAGACTTAAGATGGCAATTTAACCACATAAATGAGCTTATATATATTAGGCCATCTCTAAATAATTACTAGCCTAAGAGAGAAGTGAACTTGACCTTCTCCTCCTCTGATTATAATTTTCTCCCAGTTGTACTTATAATAGAATTACTCTTAATTTCATAACTTAATCTGAGTCTTTAAAGATATAAGATCAATAATGAAGTACTGAGAGCACAGCTGTGAACTATTTTGACATTGATTGTACTCACGTGTGTCGCACCTAGAATTATTCATCCTGCAATCTTGTATTCTCCTCCGAGTCTTGTCTGGTAACTTGGAACTCCTTTAGCATTCATGTAGAGAAACTCTAAGAACATAGGACTCCACACTACTGTCTACATTGATCTCCATCATGACCCACCACCCTACTCCAAGAATCATGTGAACGAACTTTCTTTCTTTCTTAAATAGATGAGTAGACTTCATAATCTGCCAATGCATATTCAAGAAACCAAAATGTCCTGCTTTTATACCACAATCCTATAAAACTTGGCTTTTTGGTCGTTTTGCTACTGGGCATTATTCACGTGTGATTTCAAGGCCTAAAAATTTTTGCATCAGGAATTATTAACAATAGTTTAAGGACTGATTAATCATAGCACATTGATTCAATATAATAAGGTATCTCTAGGTCTTATGCTTTATTCGCATTAGGAACTAATTCTCGGAAAATGGCCTGACCAAAAATCTTGACGAAATCAAAATAATATCTTCTTCTGTCTATGGCAGATTTGAATTGAAACTGAATGAAGAAACAGAAGGTGAGCAGGAAAATGTAAAATCCCATGTGAGTTTGCAGCAAAGTCATTGTCCGTGCTGAAAGCTAAAAGCTTGGCCCAGGCAGAGAGGAGAGGGCATTGCATTAAAGTATTCGAGTCCAGGATACATAGATCGCGTCTGTACTGAAGATAAGGAAATGGTGATCCAGCTTCAGCATTGTACTAAGTTTTCAGATTACACTCTGATCAACTCTGGTTCTGAAGTCCAGGTTAACTGCTTTGTAATTCTTCCCAGATGACAGAGAGGATAACGTCATGACCGGATTTAATGCCATGTTTTAAAGTGAGAAAGACACTGTGGACCATTCTGTTAGTTGATTGATTTTTTGTTTTGAAAAAAAAAAGCATTTTCATATGCACCAATTTAACTTTCCGAGCAATATTCATTTACTTGCATGAAAATATAAGCAAGGCAAATTTACAGTTAGACAGGCGATGAAGCTAACTTGCACACTTCGAATGGGTTATTTAGGAACAATTCATCAATGTTGGAAGCGCTCCAAGATGAGATTACACCGTAAATAGATAAGACGTAGGTCTCGCTCTGTATTTAGCTATATATTTTTTTGTTTCACACCCTTTATTCGTAGTTCCATGTCCCTATTTTCTCGTAAAGATATCTCACAATATATTTTCACGTAGTTCAAAATTATTGATAAGATAGATGTATTTTGAGTTTTTCTGGCTGGTGGTGTCAGTGCATAACGTCAAGTTCCTAAAATTGGCACAAATAGATAATTTTCGAGCGCGTAACCAAAGCAAAATTTATGACTGTTAAGGCAATAATTCGAACCTTAAATCTGACGATAGAGAGAGGACTCTAAGAGCCTGCAATGGCTTCTAACTTTCCAGTACTGTATCATAGTATCTCAAGGATATTGCTGTTTTAAGAAATCGAAAAAGCATTTGGCTTATAAGACAATCTCACTCATCCACTCTCATTTTCACCATCCTCTTCTCTATTAGGACCAAATGTTTAAAGTGTACTACGCCAAAGATGGAAATTTAATATTTTAGGCAGAAGAATAAGTGACGCGGAATGGAATTTGTTTAACCTGAATCACACAACCTACACTAGCTAGAGAGCTCTCATCTTCAATAATATTACTACATTTGATGTGATGTAAACTCGCATTGCAGTAATATTGATTTGGTGTAATTCTTACTACATATTAGTAAGTAAGAATGCAGCAGCATTGTAGTTCAAACACCCATAAAAATGCAGTAGTATGTATTGATTATCCTGTGTATGGTGGAAAAGATAAAAAAAAAAAAAAAAAAAAAAAAGAGGAGGGGACACTTTTAAATTTGCTGAAACATTTTTCTCACTGGTCATTGACTCGCTGCTGACAGGTTTCTTTCCTCGAGCGAGGAGAAGCAAAGCAGTCGTCAAGTTCTTTTTATTTCTGATTGGTATAAATATCGTATCGTAAGAAGCTAGAGACTGCTACTGCTAGCTAGCAACCTCTCGCTCACGTCTGAAAGTGAAACTGAGACAAAAGCAATAGATTACGCTACCTGAGAATGACTCTCACTTTCGCTTTATCTCTTTGAAGCTCCTTTGTTACAGCAAAGTTCTAATTGCCTTTATACTAGTGAACAAGAATTAATGGAACTTGATTTGGAATATCCTCTAATGGCTTCATCGGAAGAAGAAGCCGTTCCAGCTCTCTTCGCCCAAGAAATAGACCACATGCCCTCGCAGTCCATCTTCCTCCCCTTCAACAGCTCCGACGACCACCATGTCTTCTCCGTCCGCCGCGAAGCGTTCTCTCTCATCTCCCACGTAAACTTTTACTACTTCCATTTGTCTGGATAAAATTACTCCAATCCCAAATGGTTCATTCGGTTTCTTTATGATAATTAATTTTTTTAAAAACAAAAAGAACTTGAATCATGAACATTTCAGGCGAAGCATTGTCACAAGCTTAATCCCTTCACAACTTACCTAGCTGTTAATTACATGGATCGCTTCATCAGCAAAACAAACATCCGGGTAATATTTCTATACCTTTTCTTTTTTTAAATTCATTTTTGTAATGGATGTGGGAGGTGGAACTGGATCATACTCTATCCCTGGCATTAACTAATATGAATGCTATCTATCACTGGTCCGGACCTCTGGGCTCTTGCGCAATTTATTGGTAGATGTTGTCTGTCCTTGTTTGTTGTGTAGTTTGCAAAAACCTGATTATGGGAAGTGACTCTGTAAAGAACAATCAAAATCGATTAAAGCTATTATTAATAAATTCAAGATTTTATTTTATTAATACATTAGAATATAAAATCAAGTGCATGTACATGCATGTTTAATTGTGTCTTAATTAATTACAGAACCAAGACAGTAAAACATAATGTCAGATGCCACTGCAGGAAAAAAAGAGGTGGATTGTTGGAATTTTAGCAATAAGTAGCCTTTCACTTGCGGCAAAGATGAGGAACAATGATTTATCAATTTCGCTCTCCCATGTACAGGTACTTTTTTTTTTTCCGAAACGGAAGAAACTCACACACACACAATTAGATTAGAACACATGTACAGGTACTTACTATATACATATATATATATACTGTTATACAAAACTAGGAATCATAAAACTGATCAGTTCAAATTTATCACTGGACTTGTTTATGAATGAGCAGATGATTGAAATGCCAACATATTATTGACACAAATTGAATGAAACAGAGGGAAGAAGGCTTTGCATTTCATCCAGGATGGGTTCATCGAATGGAAGCGCTTATCCTTACCACTCTCGGCTGGCGAATGAGATCCATTACCCCTTTTTCGTTTCTCAATTTTTTCATTTCTCTCTTCAAAATCCAAGATTCTTCATTGACTCAACCTCTCAAGTTTCGAGCCTCCGATATCATCTTTGACACCCATTACGGTAATATTAATAGAATTAATCCATCTCAATAATTAATACATTATTACTATCAGAAAAAAAAACACCACGCTCGACTGATTAATTCATCCATTTACAGAAATGAAGCTTTTGGAGTACAAACCGTCATTAATTTCTGCCTCGGCTCTTCTCTGTGCTACTCTCGACTTAGTTCCAATGGAGCTTCCTTCATTGCGGGATGCAATTTTGTCCTGTGGACACGTTGAAAAAGTAAGAATAACCAAAGTACATTGGATGAAAATTTAACAGTGTGTTTGGATACAAAATAACTTTTTGTGATATAACAGTGTATTTGTTTCCATTTTTTTTTAATTCTTTGTAACGAAAAAGAATTTTAGAAAATGGGATGCATATTTCTTCGTATTAAAGTTTGGGATAATGTGATGATTGTTATTTGAATTGACGGAAGTCCTTGTTGATTTTATTTTAATAGGAAAAGTTGCTGAAGTGCTTGAAAGCAATGCAAGAAATGGTAATGGATAACTCTCTTAAAGCGTCCGGTGCAGTATCAATCTGTACCTCGACGCAAAATAGCATCCTTCACCAATTTACAAGTTCTGAGACCGAGGATGCGACTGCTAAAGACAAGATCAAGCGGCGGAGATTGAATGGTTTTTGCGATGACCAGGCAGTCCAGATTTCACAATTTCAGCCTTGCTAAGTAAGGTTGGATGATCCATAATCAGTAATCACAATCAAATGAGGTTTATAGTCAGTAATGTTTGGTTTTTTTATGCATGAAGGCAAGAGACATTCAATGTGGGAAATAGAGTACATTGAAGTTGAAATAAGAGCAATAATTAATTCAATTTCGACCGGTACTCCGTGTTTTCCGGTTTTAAGGTTTTTTTTTTTGTCACAACTTGTTTCTGCCAACAAGAATGGACAAAAGATAATAGTTCCTATATAAATTGCTATTTTGCTTCTCGACTAGTACTGTGCAGTCGAGTCAAGTCAAGTTGAATTCAATTTCGAGTTAAAAAACTTGGATTCAAACTCATTGACCTCTTGAAAGTACAGCTCAAATTTGAGTACGATTTTATTTTATTTTACTAGAGCTCAAACTCGTATAGATCGAGTCCAATCGAGTTTAATCGAGCCTCATTGGATTTTAAAAAATTTAAATTTATATTTTATAGAGCAAATTGTGCGAATTGTCACTAAACTATTGCGAGGTGCCGATTTTGGTCACTCAACTTTTTTTTAGCCAATAATGTCACTGAACTAATAAATCTGTACCGTTTTGATCGTTCCGCATACTAATGCTGTTAGGAGAGACGGAAATTGATTTTTTGAAGGGCAATTTCGTCAGCAAAGCCTTTTCCTTGAAGCTCTCCAACATGTAAATTGATTCACATGTTATTGTAGCAGTTGAAAGTTCAAAATGCCAAAGAGAAAGTCACGGTTTTACCTGAAATTCAGACCCCACCCCACGGCGGGACGCCGCTGCACCCACCAATACCATGGCCATTTCACCGGTCAAAGGAATCAGAAGCCTCCAAGAAAGAAAGAAGAGCACTAATACTACTGCTTTGCTAAATGCTAACTACAGAAAAGAAATGGGTTTCAACATTTCTGAAGTCGTGTTCCCCCTCATTTTTGGGTCATGCATCCCAATTCCTATGTACCAGTGTTCTTAGTATACCCTCGTTCTTTTTCACCCACAACCATCCATCACCTACATTGCCACCCACCGCCGTCACCTCCACCTCCACTCTCCTTCCTCTCCCTTTTTCTTTCTTCTTCCTCCTCCTCCCTCTTCCTTCCCTCCCCTGCTCTCTCTTCCACAACCACCCATCACAAAAAAGGATGTGGGGGGGGGGACTATCAAGACTAACTACCATTGAAATTTAATTAGCAGGCTGCTCACTGGCCACAGCTTCAGCTCTTCAGCAGATGCGGGAGCAGAGCCATTAGTAATTGGTTCTTTAATGGGGGCGGCAGCTGCCTCACCGACTGCAGATCCCTTGGCACTAGCTTCAGCTTCTTTTCAAGTCATGGCCTTTGCATTTTTCCCATCCTTTGGGTCCTTCCCAGCTTTATCATCCTTGGAAGGAGCAGGCGGAGGCGGCATCATGTGAGGTGGGGGATTCTGCTTGAGCTTCACTAATATTTGGCGCATCCTTGAAAGATCGGTGGGTTTGCCAGGTTTGGGTCCTTGGATGACGGTGATTGATGGCTTCTTTTCTTGTTCCTTCTTCCCTCTCTTTTTCTCAATATTCGGGACCTCATGCGGAATCAATTCTCCTATGGCTTTCCAATAGTGCTTATCAACCTCCTTGTGAAATTTCTCTTGACTTGCCAAGTACAACTGCCCAAACAAAGATGGATTCGACGGTTAGACCAAATTAAACTCTCGGGAAGTCATCGAGAAGGCAGGGCGTAGGGGAAGAGAGAGGAGGGGAGGGAAGGAAGAGGGAGGAGGAGGAAGAAGAAAGAAAAATGGGAGAGGAAGGAGAGTGGAGGTGGAGGTGACGGCGGTGGGTGGCAATGTAGGTGATGGGTGGTTGCGGGTGAAAAAGAATGGAGGTGGAGGTGACGAACACGATACAGATTTACTAATTCAGTGACATTTTTTTGTAAATAAAAAAATTTAAGGTTGTGTTTGAATTGTATTTTTCATGATTTTTTTATGAAAAATTTATTGTAGCGATTTGATGTATATGAGGAAAAAAGATAATAGAAAAATGTGATAATGAAAAATGACGTAATTTTTCGACGAAAAACCGCAATCCAAACAAGGCCTTAGTGATCAGAACCGACACCTCGCAACAATTTAGTGTCATTTCGCACAAGTTGTTCTATTTTGTATAATGTTAAACAAGGAACAAAATAAACCTTTTATACTAAGAAATAAAAAAAAAGGCATATATATGTGAAGCTTGATCGAGTTCAATTAAGTTCAATCAATTTTCAAATTTCACATACTAGAATCGAAGTGCTTGAACTCAGATTGATTGATTTCAAGCTCGAATTTTGATTGAACAAACTTGTGAATTATTTGATTGAGTTCGACTTGCTTGCACCTAACTATTAGACTGATGCATTCTCTCTCTCTCTTTCTCTCTCTTATATTGATGCATATTCAAAAACCCAAAAAAAAAAAAAAACTCCCTAACAAATATGAAAAGGAAGCAAGAGAGAATGTTCTCCAGAAAAAAAGAAAGATAGAGGCAATATGTAGAATTTCGTCTCAAAAAAAAAAGGAAGAAGCAAGAAAGAAAGTAGGAAAAGATGAAAGAAGAGGCACGTGAAATTGGTTTTTACTGCTGAGTGAGAATTTTTTTCCTTTTCAGTCATAAGAGCAAGTCAAAGGCCACTATTACATACTACTTGTTAATGTACATTGAGAAGCACCAAAAATATATCGTTAAAGAAGAAAAAGCCAAAAATAGCAGCCGCGAGGGCCAACATCTGAACGCAAATCATCCAGGCGCTAAAAAAAATATTATGAGTCGCTCAAGTGTGAAAGAAAAGGCTCTTTCCATTATAATTGAGCATGCTGCCCATCCCATATAATAGAATAAGTAGTGCATATTACGGAAAAGCCTTATCATTGACAGAGGGATCTATCTCATTTTTTGGGCTCGTGGATTGGTTGAACATGGCCCAGGGATAGTCTTTGGTTCTCCATAACAAACCTCGGGCTTTTAGTTAAGATATTCACCATCTGATTGCAATGAATGGCAGCAAGATTTTGTAGGTAAAAGATTGTTAATTTTCCCTTTGTTCTTCTGCCATGGTCGAGCTTAGGATTTGAGACTCGAATTTCTATTCATTGATCAGGTGCTAAACGAAATTTGTAAGAGCAAAGTTCAAGATCAACTTATGCATTTCTTCTTTGAGGAAAGATTTAGCAAACTTAAAACTTATTGCAGCAACTTAAAAAAAAAAAAGGCAGTACAACAGATAACGAACGTGCAAATCAAAACAAAGTAGTATTAACTGGACAGACTAGAGAGTGGAGAGTAGAGTGCATATTGAGCATTTGAGCTACTTCCCCACAATCAGTTTAGCCCTGGCATGTCCTTCACTTATCTGAAATTGATCTCCCAAGCCAAAGTGAGCCATCAACAGCCACACAAAAGTGATGAGCTCTCCCCCTTTGCTAAGTTGTTGTGCATGAGCGCTTGCTCTGCAATGAATGGCAGCATAGGATAGCAGTTCCACCCACACTTTGCTCATTATCTTCCATTTATCTACTTCTGTTCCCTCATCTGATGTTTTCAAGTCCCTAAGCTCTTTGGCCAAAATGCAACCATCGAACAGAACTGACTTGCTCCTGTCTCCTTTGATAGCAACTGGTTTAACTTCAGTTTTCACGTCAAGAATTTCTTTACATACTTTTGCATGATCGTCTTCCGTCTTTGCCAATTCCCCTTTGCCAAAGATTGCCAAAATGGATTGATGACACTTGTTGGCATTGCCCAGAATCACATCTAGCGCTTCCCATCCGAAGAGGGACTTGCTAATCTCCAGGATAATCAACAAGGGAGAGGTGATAATGAAGACTAAACACAGGATGAACCAATATAAACTGAGGAAAAAGTATTTGAAGAGGCTATGAATCACGTAACAGATGACTTGAATGACATTAGGCTCTTCTTTCTTTTTTTTTAATTTTCCTCGAAACTTTTTAACTTCTGCACATGTATCGCGAAATCTTATTTGCCCGATTCCTGTAACTGCAGACATCATTGTAGGCTGCATGACAAGAAGGTATAGCATATAATCTGAAAGGAGCTTGCAGAAATCGCGGTCCTTGTTGGGACTCGAGGCTGTCAAACAAACAAAACAGAATTTATTCATCTCGACAGTATCATGACATCTCTGTCCAACATTTTAAACCTCTAAGTTGTAAACTCATGAGTAAAATAGGCAAATCAAAAAAATAAGAAACACTTGCTCGTAAATCATCTATCACACTTTCATATATAGTGTAAGTATAGATTATCCCTGACTTTACCTTTTGCAATTTCATCACTGTAACAGAGTTCAGTGGCAATATGCCACAAGAGAAGGCTTTGATCGTAGTCCATTTGGGAAATGTAAGGCAGCAACTCACCAAAACCTTCTAGTCGTAGAATCCAGTCACCTCTGGCTGAACTTATGTCCTTAGCAGTATCTAAATCATCAGCTATATCTGATTTTTTCTTAAGCTCTCTGAAGATGAGATCCCTTAATTCCGTGGAAAAGGGCTCCGTCTTAACATATTTCATTTGGTCCAAAATGTTGGCCAGTCCAATATATCCAATGAACTTTTCCTTCACTTCTAGGCGAGGATGAAGGCAGTAGCTTATTAAGTTGTAAGTCGAAACAGTTTCTGACCACCTCCTGCTGAAGACATGCCAAAGCCGCCTAAAAAAATTTCGAAAGGGAGATCGTGTTGATGCTCCGCCAGCAGCAGCACTTTGTTGGGAAGCTGCTTGAGTAGTTGAAGTTCCATTCTGCTTCTTAAATGCTAGTCGACGTCGAAATTCATTCTTTTTAACCACGGCCGAATCAGAGAAAATGAGCATAATGATAGCTATGACATCCAAGGCAATCGCACCATAAAGCAAGGTGTAGGTAATTCCAACGTCGAAGCCATTGAATTTTCTCTTCTTTCTTTCTGAGTAGAACAGACCAAGAGCAACAACAGTGCAGACAACAGAAACAAACCGGCCAATACATCCCAGGTTAGTGTACATCACACTCACCTTTGTGAAGAAGACGTCATAGTAGAAATTGAGTTCGACCTCTAAAACTCTGAAAGCATCGTCCGCTGTTCTCTTGAGGAAGAAATCCCGGCTTTGATTACGCTCGCGAAAGCTGAATATGAGGTCCACAAATAGGCCTCTGAAGGTTCGGAAGAATTGATGAGCATAGAGAACCACATCCAGGTCTGTCAACGGTCCTTCCTTCACTCTTGAAGCTTTGTTTCCTCTACCAGGTTCCCCAATCATCTGAATTCGAGTTGGAAGTTTTGCTTCTTTCTTTGAATAGTATTCATCCATGAGCTTAGCATAGTCAGGACCCGGGTCAGGTTCTGTAAGCATGGAGTCTTTGAATCTACCCAAGCTTGCAAGATACAACGAACGCGTTCGCTCAGAATACTTGATGATGCCTGCAACGAACATGAGGACGGTTGGGATCCATAGCATGTTTTTAAGTGACTTGAAGAAGATATAAAAGGCTGCTGCGGACTGGAATACGAGTCCAAGCAAGTGCCTAAGCCAGAGCTCATTATCCTCCAGTGCAAAAGCTGTGATGGTATCAGGGCCACCAAGATGCACGAGAAGAAAGGGAGCCCAAAATGCTAATAGATCTGCATTGTCATCGCGATCCTTATGAGGTGTTGAGTTGCCTTGACTGTTGGAGATGAGTCCTACTGCAAAAATAGCCGCAGAATCTGCCAGCAAGTAGGCTGACCATACTGCCATTATTAAGAAACCTGTTGATGCCCGCTTCCTCAGAGGGGCAAATAGAATCAAGAAGGCTTGAAGTGAGAGGCTTATAACGATAAATGCCCGAAGTTCCCATTTATCCCACAGCTGCTTCCAATAATCGAAGTTTGGGAGCTCCATAGTACACTTTGCGTTCTTTCTTCTTCTTCTTTACCCTGGTCAGGAAGAAATGGACTGTTTCAGTTCGTATGAATCATGCCAGAGAGCAGATAAAGCAATATTAAGGGAGTTAAGATAATTGTGAGCCCGACTGAATCAATTCATTATTGTCTTTAAAGAACACAGCGAGGAAACAAAGAAAGGGGGCGAAAGACAGTGAAGAGTGAGCCTGAAAAAGACCACAAAAAAAAAGAAAAAAAGAGAGGGGATTCTTTACTTCTTCTAGTCGTTTAAATCATCTTTATCAGGCGAATTCTTCATCTTTTCACTTTCATCTGCTTCTTCCATCCATTCACGACGATTATGACTTACAAGTAAATCTAAAGAACCGAAAAATAGGTCAATATTGGTCATTTATTCATGCATTAATGGAAAGCTATTTGCATTATTATGTACTAACAGGATAATGGGCCCTACACAAAGCAGTGGTGAATTATTTTTGCTTTTTTTTTTTCCCAGAGGATTCAACCTTGGCCGACATTTTGACGCAGACCCTTGTGGTTTTCAAATGGGAAAAATCATTCAAAATGTTATTCATATTTTATCAAATTAATTTTTTTGTCATTCATTTTTAAAATATTAATTTTATGTCCCTTACAAAATTAAATCAGTAAAATTTAGTTCCAATCCTGGTTTTTGACAACTTTTTATCCGAAATCCATTATGTAGTTCACATATGATCGTTTTTTTTAGAGGTAAAAAGATAAATCCCTTTTATAATTGATAATTGACAAGTACCATATTCATTTTTGCTCCTAAAGGTGTAGAATCTGAGTTCGAGTTGGAAGTTTTGCTTCATATTTATTTTTGTCACTAAAAATGTGATTTTTACATAAACAATAACTACATGATTGGATTATTTTTGTAATCATTTTTGTAGGTTACGTGGTGATTTCGGATTAAAAGTGATAAAAAAATTAGATTGGAATCCAATTTTATTAATTTAAATTTATGAAGGGACATAAAATTAATATTTTAAAAGTAGATGGCAAGAAAATTCATGTGGCAAATATTTTGAACTACTATTTCGCTTTTCAAATTGTTGAACCAAGATGCCTTCTAAAAACTACTAATACTTAAAAAGCATGTTAAGTGATGTCATGCATCTTGAGGCCCAGGACGTCAGCAAAAACCTGAAAAATCAAAAACCCTGAAGTTGCCAATTATTTGCTGAAAGATGAGCTCACCTGGTAAAGTATGAACACTTGAGTCACCCACGAACTTACTCAACGCTTTTCCGGATGGTCATATTATCATCCCATTCTTAAAAAGCATTCCCGTTTTCAGCATCTCAAAGTTTTTGTCCTCAGATTTTCTTATAAGGCTGAAAGATCCACCCAGTTGTTCACATTCTGCCGAGAGAGTGCAAAACTAGAGGCCGTGTTGGGGTTGTTCAGATGGCCGGGCAAATAGAAGAGTACCTGTTTAACAAACTGGAATTAGCAATCGAAGAAACAAAGTCCACAGAGCATTGTCTGTCGACAGTCCTGTTTGGTCTGCATGGAGACTTCGAAAAATTGAAGAACTTGCTTAAAGACAAGTCAACGGCTATCAAACCTGAAGAATACAGGGAAAATCTTTACCTTCTCAACAATCTACTGACCCAGTGGCAGCTGATTTCCAAAGGCCAGAGTATATACAGTCCCGAGGCACTAGCTTTCGCTTATAAACTTGACAAGAGACTCAAGGAGATTAGTAAGAAATTAGAAGGTGGGGAAGGCAGTGGAAAAGGAGAAGGGTCTAGTACTACTGCTGCTGCTGCTACTACACAGGATGCTGCAGACGTGAGCTTAACTGGGAATTTGGATACTTATCGGTGGAGCTCGCGAACGGTGGATCCAAGCAAAGTCCATGGATTCGAGGACAAAGAGAGATTCTTGGAGAGGCTGCTTCTCAGGAAAGAGAGCAAAAATGGGTTCAAGGCATTTGCAATAGTTGGAATGACCGGGGTCGGGAAAACGACCCTGTGTCAGCTAATCTTCAACAATAAGAAGGTGAAGGATCATTTCCTCCCCAGGATTTGGGTGTGTCTGTCAAAGCAGCCTGAGGATGACGAGGACAACAGCAAGGAGACTGTTAAGAGGATGCTGATGTGCTTGGGAGTGGATGATGAGATCATCCAAGAAGCCGGTAAAGATCAAAATCTTGGTCTTCAGAAACTGATGTTTGCTCTTCGCTTACAATTGATGGGGAAGAAGTACCTAATTGTGCTGGATGATGTTAGGAAGCCGGACGATGTTAGGAACTGGGACGAGTGCTTTGGGGACTTGGCTTCTGAGTCAACAGAGGATGATAAATGCTATGGACAACTTGCATATGGGCTCCCAAAAAGGCATGGTGGGACGGTCATTATCACAACCAGGTCCGAAGAAATTGCCAAGAAGATGGTTGGTGAAGAGAACTTGCATCGGCTTCCAATCCTCAAGGACGACGAAATCTGCTGGAAAATATTCAAAGACTCAGTTGAGAAAGATGGGAAAAAGTTCCCAGAAAATCTTATGCCCCTAAAAGACATGATTGTTGACAAATGTGCTGGTCTGCCACTGGCTGCTAAAATGATGGGGGAAATTCTGCATCAGAAACTTCCCAAACAACCCAACACACAAACTAATCCAGCAGAGAGCCAAAACCAGCAGCAATCACAACAACAGTCTACAGTCTAACCACAAAAAAAAAAAGAAAAAAGTATGTAACAAGCTTATAACTTTTGTTTGATTTATGGTATTTTTGGTTCCGGCTCTCTTAAATTATTGGATTTTGTTATTTCTATGATAGCCCTCCATGAAATAAGGGGTTAGAAATCATATTTTTGTTACTTTACTTAAACTTATGGCAGTTTCATGCTGGGATTTTACTGAATATTTTCTAATTTGGAAAAAATCAAGGATATAATTAGCTTAGAACCTGAGAATAAATAAAAGCTGCAAAAGATGAAAGCTCCACTTACCAACAGCACAAGTCATGAGGAAGGCCAAAACTTGGGTAGATTCGGTCTTCAAACTGCCTTTATTATTATTATTTTTTGGGCAACTAAAAGTTCCTTGATATTTTGTTTATTTCTTATCTCATTCTGGACAAGGATGCGTTCTTGAATATCTACCATCAAATTCAAGATCTATCATCTATGATCTAGGATAGCATCTTTATAAAATGTTACAGATATTTTCTGCCATTGCAATGTATAATTACTTCAATCATGGGACCATAACTTCACTATCCAGCCCGTTAACATAAAGCATTTCATCTGAAATCACTGCTGGGGCCAAAATATGGTCTGGTAATCAACATCCATTCCAGGACAAACAAAAAATCTTTTTTACTTTGAATAAGAACAAACTCATTCAATCTCTTCTACCTTTTGAGTCGTAGGCAACTTTCTAAACGAAATATTTCGGATTCATTACTTCAATTTGAGCTTTCTTTACTCGTCATGTGCTTTCACAGGACCGCTTTGTGAATGCCAGAGCATAAACGACAACTTTTTGCTTCTTATTCTCCTGCTATTACAAGTTTTGAATCTTGATCCAATCGGAAAATAAAAAAGGGATATTAAGATGTGAAACAAGGTGTAGGGAATAAAGAAAAGGAGAAGAAAACAAATCAATGAGTTAAGATCCCTACTCAATCGCAAGTTATCCTTGAATGCAGCATATTCCTGCTCAGCCTTTACTAGCAAACTTCTTAGTGGTGTGTATTGATAGTGATACAGTTGATTTTAAGAGAGAACGGCAAATCAATGCTATAAGATATCAGGAATTTACCAGTTTCACTGACTCAAATCCACATTACGATTACACAGAAGACACTTAGACCACACTTTCACACCTAGTCTGCATTTAGCTCTTCTATTATCTGGACGTCAGTTCAGGGCCTGCTTTGAACTGATTCAGGGCGAACATAAATGACACAGACAAATAAAATAAGAGGTTGATGCTTATAGATGCATTTGCGTACTGGCTTCTTTTTGTGGAATTAACAGAAAAGTAGTAATCATGATGTATTTGGTGGAGAAATTCTGTGGAATAACTAGAATGCTGGAAATCATTTACCGGCTTTCTTTGTTAGGGGATTGAAAATTTATCTGAAATGCAGTCAACCCAAGTATGGTATTTATCTTCTTCTCAAGAAAACATGATCTCTATCATAATACTGGGTTCATATGATAAGGCCGCTATAAAAAGGCCATACACAATATTCTATTGTGCGAGGTAAATTCCACAGGAATGATCTTGGCCCCATTTGAAGAAGAAGAAAAAGAAGGTTCTCCTGGCCCTTGGGGAAATGAAAGCAGAATCTACTTAACTTACATTAGAAGTATGGAAAGCTAATTTTATTGAATTCCATTGGCAAGCAAAGTATTTGGCATCAAAACATGTGGCCACACGAGACATATAGTCTGGTTAAACGGCTAAGGAGGACATCTGAGAGTGAAGAAATGAAAGGATGAGCCACAGACACCCCATAGTCGGGCAAACATGCTTGCAGATCATCCATTCTTATTTAATGTTATCGAATAAAAAGAATAAAAGAATCCAACAAGCCATATCATGTTGATGATAAATCTAAGGAGAAAGGCATTCGGAAAAACGTGCAGATTCACATTGTTAAATAGTCCAAAATGTTAAGTCACTTGCAGAATACTGATCTTCCAACTAAGGTTCAATTCTAATCACCAGCAGCCCGGCTTGGCATGCAAGGTCGAAGTATATTATCTGAGAAATGTTTGACAAATTCATCATGATATCATTTCTTCTGCAGTTGTATTTCCATGTAGATCCTAACTCCATATCCATGAAAAGGGAAGAAGTCGAGCTTGGGATAATTGAATTTCTCCAAGCAAATCAAACTTGAGAATAAATCCTGCACTCTCCAATGCACCTCCAGTTCATTCTGGACCACTAAGCATTTTTCAATTGAGACTTAGAGCTAAAAAAAAAAAAAAAATGAACCAGCGGACTATTCTTAGCCGTGCCAACATCTTTATAGCTTGCCCCTTGAATTACTACTATCTGAGGAATGTCAAGATTGACCTTGCACCTATGTACAGTTCGTCCATTCTTGATTTACAATGCAGAAGAAAACTTTGCAATGCTGGG
Source organism: Coffea eugenioides (assembly GCF_003713205.1). Classification (NCBI taxonomy): domain Eukaryota; kingdom Viridiplantae; phylum Streptophyta; class Magnoliopsida; order Gentianales; family Rubiaceae; genus Coffea; species Coffea eugenioides. The sequence goes on along the minus strand of NC_040036.1, from coordinate 11,789,178 downwards.
ATGTAATGCACAATAAATAAAAGAAAATCAAGAAATGCTCAATCGGCTAGCTGCAAAAATCATACATATTTCGGATATGATTATCTACAATTCATAGTGTCCAACAAATTTGACAAGACATTCAACAAAAAACACAACCATACCAATTACTTCAACATAGAAGAAAAAGGCAATAAAAGATATCCATTAACACATTGGTAAGCATAGATGGCAATTAAAAAAAAAAACAAGAAAAAAAGTTTACTAGCAAATCCAAAAAAAAGACAACCCCAATATCATGGTGAAATTTTGATCAGAGGCAACCACCATACACCCAGCATTCCAAGATTATTCGAGGAATGTTTGACAAATTCATTGTGACCTCACTTGCATCTGCTTTAACTTCTCCTCATTGATCCAAACTCCATATCCATCAGATGGGAAGAAAGAAAGCTTGGGGCAGTTGACTTTCTCCAAATAAATCAAATTTGGAAATAAGTCTTGCAGCTCTCTCCAATCCATTTTTATTTCACTTAGATACTTGAGTCGCAGTATTTCTACGTTCCATTTGTTTTTAGCTGGTTCATTTGGTCCTTTCTGATCAAGATACTGGTATTGCCCCAAATCAGAGAACTTCCCACCTCGAACGTATAGTTTCTTTAGTGACTTCAAACTGGAAGGCTCCAGCCAACCGGGGGTGGCAGTCTTGGGGAAAGACTTAAGGTCCAGTTTTTCCAGGTTCGTCAGTTGTATAGAGTCTTCAGTCTTGCTAGCATCTTCAGTATGCAGTGGAGTCCCACCCCATGCCATGGTAAGCTTCTTAAGAGCCTCTATCTTCTGCAAATCTTCAAGATGCTTACGAGTGGGAAATTCAACAAGGCCAGTATAAATGCTTAATTTGATCAGCTTTTTCAATTGTGCCAGGTCTTTAAGAGTGCAAGTGTTTTTGCCCTTGCCCTTGCCCTGGCCCTGCTCTGATTTTACGACAAACCCCTTCAGCACGCGTAGATTTGAGAGCATAGAAATACCTTTGGGCATACGCTCTAGCAAATAGCACTCGGAGATATCCAGGTATGTTAAATTCTTCATATAGCGGATACCTTCATGAATTGACTCAAGGCTGTGACAGGCTCTCAGGTCCAAGATTATCAAATTTGACAAATTTGAAATGGATTCAGGAAGCTCCATTATTCTCGAAACTCCTTGAAGACTAAAGAACTTCAAATGCTCCATACTGCTCAATCCATTCAAGAAATGGGACTCGTCAACCTCAATGTGATCAGTGGGTGACACTTTCCAACTTCCTAGATGAAGAAAATTCAGATTCTTCATCATTGAAAACCATTCGGGCTTAAAGTCAAGGATCGCCTCATTGACATTGAACACAGCATGAAGTTTCTCCAAATCTGGATTTGCGCGCTCGTTCTGTAAATCTTGATAGTCCAACAGACCTCTGCCCATCAAGCACGCCTGCAATGTGCCAGAAAAATCCTCAGTTGGATTACCCTCCTTGTCAAAATTAAAGAACTTGGCTTTTTCAGCCATCGTGATCAGTGCAAGCCTAACAAAAGGTTGCATTTTGTAACATCCCACATAGAGGCTACGCTTTTTATTCACTGGCTCAATGAATCCCAATCTTGTTAGCTTCTCAAAGTACTCATCAGCAAACTCCTCAGCAGTTTTCCGATTGGCATCTTGTTGTCTTGGTGGCATGAAACCTTCTGCTATCCACCAGTGGACCATCAGCCTCTTCTTGATAATAGCTTTTTCAGGGAACACAGCAAAACAGAGCAAACAGAGCTTCTCTTCCAGAGCAAGCCCGTTAAAAAGAGCCTTAAATTCTCTCACCTCAACACAATTTTCAATCGAGCTGCTCATATATAACTGAGGCATTTTTTCCTTCACGGCGTCGGGTATGTTTCTTGAGGACTTACCGGCCTGCTGACTTTTGTGTGAATCTTTCTCTTCTGCATCAGCTTTGTGTTTTGATGGTATCTGAAGCTTCAACTTGGTCACTTCCTTCCTGAGATCGTCAAATTCTCTTTCGGTACCTTGATCATTGCTGCTGAGATTGTCAAACCTCTGCTTTGCCTCATTTACCTGCGAAAGTACTTGGTCCTTGTACTTGTCGAGGTTGATTATCTCCTTCTCTATGTACTTAATATCTGCATCAATCAACTTGCGAAGCTCATCTTTGCCAGAAGAAGTAGTGGCAGTGCTGTCTTGGACTGGCTTCTTCTTGGATTGTGGTTTTTTCTCCATGGATTTGTGGAAGCCTAGAAAAGGGAGGCAGATTGAGTCTTTTTTCGAACGGACGCCTGTCGGAAAGGAACCTGGTTTTGGGGAAGCATTGGTTGAATCTTGTTTTGGGGTTTCATTTACAGGAGGACTAGTGCTGCCTTTGGTGGTTAAATCTTTCTTTGGAGCTTCATTTTCATCAGTTTTCTTTAGATCATGGGTTATTTCACTGGTGGTGGACTGAGCAGGAGTATTATCGAGTTTAGGAGGAGTGGTGGCGTCGGCATCTTTGGCTTTGGCTTCGGCTTCCTCTGGTGTATTTTCTGGGACACTGGAAAAACCAGTTTCTTGACTCCGGGTTTCTGTGGGCTGGGCTGAACAGTCGAGTTTTGGATGACCAGTTGAAGCGGCTACGCCTGCACCCGGAGAAATTTCTTGGACATTGGACGGTTTTTCTTGATTCTGGTTGCTCGTTGTGGACTCGGGAGGATTAGGGGAATTGGCTATTGCTTCCTCTTCTGGTATTGCTGGGCTGCTGGACATCTTTTGCTGGTTTTGAGCAGTTGCTGCCTGCGCAGTGTCTGTTGCATTCTCTTCTGCTGCGATTTCTGAGCTGCTGGACACCTTTAGCTGGTCCCCAGCATTTGCTGCCTTTGCAGTGTCGTTGACTGGAGTGGGAGGATTTGCCGACCCGGCCGCGGCCACCTGGGCGGCTTCTTGTTGGGTAATATCCGGGGTGGTGGTGGGGATGGTTTCTTGGTTCTGAGGTTTTGAGACATTCTCCTCCTCCGCTTGGTCTTGTGGAATTTCTGAGGCGCTGGACATAATTTGCTGGTTGTTTGTGAAGAAACTGGAGGTGCAGTATCCTATCCCTGTTAAAACTACATTCCAATTCTATGTAAGGCTGGAACCCACACACCCAATAAAAATCATAGCACAGGAGCATGAAATTGCAACTTTTGATTATTGTGTTTGTTAAAGAAGAAAGATCCCGCGTAATAACAACTGCCAAGCAAAGAATAATCCGTTCCTTTGCTCTTTTTTCACCTTGCTGGCGCTGGGTGAAGAGAAGACTGGACTTGGGTGTGAGTGTGACCCCAGACAAAAGTGTAATTTTCGCTGTCGCTTTAGAGTTGCGTAAACCTTTACTACTCAATTATTCTTGGGTTGCCATTTTTCCTTTTTATTCTTTTGGTTGGAAAATTTTCCAAGTATTGGAATATGCAACTTCCCTGCACATTTTGTTAGATTCTTTTTGGTATCTTTATACGATAGTAAATTTTTTTGTAGGTAGTTAACTTGGTGGTAACTTTATGTGTTTTTAAATTTACTCTTATGTTTATTTTTCATCAAATCTTATTTATACAATATATAAAGGGAGAGAGTCACTGTGTGGCGTAAATATACAGCGTCACTCTTTAAAATTCCTAATATACCCTTAATTATAAGGGCAAATTTATCTTAATTGTAGATAGTTTGGATTGTAGTTTTCCATCGGAAAATTACGTCGTTTTCCGTAATCACATTTCCCTATTACCTTTTTTCCTCACATACATCAAATCGCTACAGTAATTTTTCCATGAAAAATCACGGAAAATGCAATCCAAACACAACTTATCTATTCAGTTACCAAATAACTACAACTATCTCATGCTAATTTCCAACTCCCACATATTCTTCTCTAGTTCCATCATCTTCGTTTCGTGTATGATTTTCTACATCGCAAAAAAAAAATTTTTAAAGAGATAATTGTGATAAATATATTTCTCGTTAATTGCACACACATCAAAGTGTGCCTTAAGCACTAGTTCAAATAATTTAGTTAGTTATTAAATAAATCTAGCTGTTATTTGTTAATAGAAAATCATGTTGAGTTGTTAACAGATATTTTGGCTAAGTAGAGTATTACCTTATAGTTTTGCTAGGCAGAAGATTATGTTAACTTTTTGTTAGCAAGTAATTTTTGTGAGATTTGTTAGCAACAATTATGTTAGTTTATTTCTTGTATGCTCTGTATAAAGACTAAAGAGAGAGTTTATGAATGAAAAATTTAAGATCTCTTTCGCTCCTTCAGTTTATGAGAGCCATTTTTTTGACAGCACCAACTACTACTAGCATTGTATTTGTTTCTTAGTTTATACTCCAAATTCCTGCATTAGGTAAGGCCAAACCGAAAGCAAAAGATTGCTGTACCTGAATCTCGACCACCGGCTTTCAATACAACTATTGGAAGTTATAAAAAAAAAAAAACCCTCCTTCGTTCCTCATGAATGGGTTAGAAACCGGTCAAAATTCAACTGTTCATTGATGATAATAGCAGTATAAGTTCACCATGAGCAAAAATGGCAAACTCCATACTCTCGTCCAAAAAGAATTTTCATGCTTTCAACAACCCAATTATTGAGATACTGAAACTTCCCTCTTATTGCACACGTACGTACAACAGCTGCAACGTCAAGATCATTAACAAAATAAACATGAGTGTCAATTCAAGAAAGCAGCATGATGTTTCCTGTGTCAAAGAAAAATACACAAAATTCCATTGCTCCTGCAATATTGCCCATCTTTCTTTAATGACTCCAATTCTGGCTAATTGTTGAAGCACCACTCCATCTGGGAACCTGTGTATAGACAATCAATCTTAAAATAGTTACACGAATGTTGAAACAACATGGCAGATAATGTTCACATGAAAATTCACCTGATTCATGGTGTTAGGCCAACCCTGAGAATGGCCATAATTACAGCAGAATTTCATCAAGAAGCAGTAAACCCTTTTCTATTAGTGTATATATTATGGAGTGGACATGAACATATGCACTTAAACTAAAACAAGATCAAATGGTGACAAACCTGAAGCTGTATCTATTCAGCAATCAGCACGCGAAGAATCATATTTCTTCCCTCCACCCGACTATTCTTCTTTCAATGTCATACTCCAATATGAACTTGACCTTTGAAATTTAATTCCTCTTTCGCAAAGACAGTTTTGGGCATTCACGAACAACTTCCTTGCTTGATGATGGCCAGTCAGCACCAACACTCCTCAGCTCTGGTAAATTCCACAGACACAACATTTCCAAATTTGGAAGTGTCAAATTGCCGCATCCAAAGACAGTTTCCATTGCGTCACAAAATTTGATTTGAAGGTTCCGGAGGTTAACTAATACGTGAGGGGAAGAAAAGACATTTATAAGCATGGGGCACTCCCCAATCTCTAAAGTTTGTAGAGCTGGCAAGACGCATCTAACATTTTTAAATTCTGGGAGGGCCCATAGCTTTAAGGTATGCAATTTTGGAAATGCAGCTAGCTCTTGTTCAAATAATGTCACCAGTTTGTCACAGAATCTGAGTTGAAGAGTTTCAAGGTTTCCTAGCTGTTCGGGTGAAGCAGCAAGAGCTGAAATTTGAGGACAATGTTCTAGCAACAAACACTTCAGATTTCTTAGGCTACTGCTTTGCAGGTCCCCTTTGCAAATGCTCCTCAAACTAGCAGCATGAGTAACACAGAGAACTTCTAAATTCTCCCCGATTCTTAAATCTCCAACATCTTGCTCCGGCAACCCAGTATTGGTACCATGGTTCGCCATATCGGCCGATACCGATACGTATCGGCCGAGTCGTATCTGGAACGGAAGGCTCCGGTAAGATACCGATCCCCGAATAACGGATATCACCATATCCGCGACGACTCGCTCTGACTCGACCGATATTAACCGATTCGAATCCGTGATACATGATATCGGTCGATATATCCGAGTCAACTCGGAGTCGACTCCGATATTTTTTTAAATTGTGTCTTTTTCAATATTTTCTAATTTTAGTAATTTTTTCAAAATTTTTGGAATCTTTAATGTGTTATAATGTTCATATCACCTGATATTCAACCGATATGCCGCGACGGATGTGGAACAACTGAGACTGCGACGCAACCGCGACCCGCGATGGCGAACCATGATTGGTACTTCCACCTGATCTGGCTGCATCTTCGACTTTTTCTGTGTGGAAAAGATCCTTCATTTCATTGCATCTCCCTATCCAACAGGCATTCATCTTCTTAATATTGTCAGTGCCTAAGTCAGATAAGCATGTGAGAAATGGATCATCAACCAAAATAATGCATTCAGCATGAGCTAGGATAAGGCCAAGACACTTGGGGAAACAAATGAATCCACGAATTTCCAAGGACCATTCTCTCCCCATAGGAGCAGAAAGTTGCCTTGTGTTGAAGTAGAGATCTCTGAGTAACAGTTCATTTCTGTAGAAATTCTTATCTCCATATCTACCATATGCCTCAGTAGGATGAAAAAAGAAATGGAACTGAGTGAAACTTGCGTTCCAAAATGATGGATTATCCTTCAAGAATTGAAGAAAATCAATACCATTCACAGTTATGATGAGTTTATTATCAAAAGCTGGTTCCTTCGGCCAATTGGAAATGCTCCATGGGAGCTGACTCTGATCTTCTGATGGCAATTTGTCCTTTTCAGAATCACGCTCTCCAACTCTGAAAATTGGCAGTTCAAGCTGCTCAAGACAAGTCACTTTTGAGATCTCATATGGAAGCTCTTCAATAGTAGCCTTCAGAACTTCGTGCATCTTCAGATCCTTAAATTTTTCCAAGCTCAAACAACCTTTGAGGAGAAGCCTGTGAAGATTGCCAAAATTCTCAAGGGATGGCAAATCCTTGATACCTGTTCCAGAAAGGTCCAAAACTTCAAGTTTTGTAAGTGCTTCTAGACCTGGTACCTCACTTAGAGACGGACAACCTCTGAGGGAAAGGTATTTAAGGTTTTTGAGCTTTAACAAGGAGAACAACTTCTCCAACTGGGTGTCAGATAGATCAAGGATCTGAAGATTGACCATATGCTCTAGATCGGGTGCGACTTTTTTTGTAGAACTGACTCCAGAGAGATTTAATTCTTCAAGTCTTGATAGATGATTCAGTGGCGGAAGTTCTTTTAAGTTAGAACAACCTTTCAGTATGAGGTGATGGAGGTTTGATGAAAGAGATGGCAGACAAGTAATGTTTGTTCCAGACAGGTCAAGTTTTTGAAGGCGATGCATGTTTTCAAGAGATCTACCCTGTACTTCTTTTAAAGCTTTACACCCTGAAAGATCCAAAATTTCCAATTTGGTTGTAGACTTTAACTCTCCCAATGTCTCCAGAGAAATACACTGGGAAAGTAACAGGCGACGCAGGTTACGCAAGCCAGAAAGGGCAGGTAGCCTTTTGATGTTTGTTTGTGAGAGATTGAGTACTCCAATGCTTGTTGGGTGACTGAAGAAACTTTCTGGAATGTCTTCCAGATAGCAGGAGCCTGAAAGATCAAGTATTAGTAGGCCCTTAACGGATTCTGTAAGCGGCAGTTCTTTTAGCTGAGGGCAATCTCTTACACAGAGTTGGTGCAAGCTGCCAATGTCTAAGGGTAATTTATCAACTGCAGTTTGTGATACATCAAGGACTTTCAGGCTGGCAAGCTTTTCAAAGGATGGATCAACGAATTCCTTAAAGTTTGTGGAACCTGAAAGATCAAGAATTTGGAGATTGGAAAGTGCAGTAATCTTACGAAGTCTTTCCAAATTGGTACAATCACGCAGCAAGAGATGAGTGAGCTTTTTCAGATCTCTAAGCATTGGTAAACTAGTAATCTGGGACTCTGAAAGATTCAGTATTCTGAGCTCCTGATTTGAGTAAAGGCATTTGTCTTGGATAGTTTTCAGAGATCTAGCACCACTAAGGTCAAGCACCTCAAGTTTGTCTAGCATTTTCAAGCTTCGTACTTCTTGCAAATCAGAACAGCCTCTAAGGATGAGCCAAACTAGTCCTTTCAGATCATAAAGAGACAATGGTAATGAGGCAATCTCAAGAAACGAAAGGTTGGTGCTTCTAAGATGAGGTGTATGATTGAAAAGTTTATCTGGAATATGCTTCAAGGCACTAGGACCCGATATTTCAAGAACAGTTAATTTTTGAAAGACACAGAGAGGAGCAGAGTTTTCAGAACAAATTGGATTCTCAAATTTCAGGAATTGTTCAATACTCACCAAAAAGTTGCATCCTCGAAGCACAAGTAAATGGAGTTTATCCATCTCAAATAAGGGCAGAGGGAATGGTTGAAGTCCAGGATTGAAGATAGCAAGAACTTCAAGTTCCTTTCCACAATGAAAGAAATCACTGGGGACTTCACTGTCGAGACAATCTAGGTCAAGCAATAATGTTGATATCTTCTTCCTAATCTCACCAGCACCACTTGTTTTTATCATTCCCTTTGCCTGCACAACTCTGCCAAGTTCACCATCAAAGACAGAAGCCAATCCCAGTTGAGTTGTTTGAACAAATTTACAGTAATCAAAATCATCCAAATCATATTTTGCCTCGGTCATGCCAACATGACCAGACTCTAGCTGTTTGAGTAGCCCGCAATCCACGAGCTCCATCAAAATAGTGTGCCCCTTCTTGTAAGCATCCTCAATGGAACAGTTGTTGTCAAGATATGCTTCTAGTATCCAATAGCTAATCAATTCACCAAAGTAGAAACTTCCACGTTTACGGAGGAAGTGGTTACCAATCCAACAGAAATCAATCAATATGTTTCTTGGAAACAACTCGTATCCATAGGTCAGCAACTGCAGTACATTGCAATCTTCGACATTATTCTCCTCAATGCTTTCCAAATGGCAAATTCCTGACTCGTTTTGCCCAAAATGATTTAGGACTTTTGCCATGATGGTCACCTCAAATGGAAATCTTTGTCTTTTCCCAAGGAAGTATTTAGCCAAGTCCTTAATGCGGGAAAGCTTATAAACTTTAGTGTCAACAAGCTTTTGCAACAAGTTTAGTGACTCATTCTCAGACAAGCACTCTACATTTATTGTTTTTGTTTCCCCCTCAGGACCACGATCATCTCTGTGTTGTGTGCTAGTGATTCAGAACTTATATGACTCTTTTCCATCTAGGAGCTGCAGATTTTTCAATTCACGCAAAATGTCATGACTGGTCATTTGACTTCCCTCAGCATCCAAGATTATAAGGAACCTCTTCTGTTCCAGTGCTTCCAATGTTTTTGCTCTTAGATACTCTTTTTTTTGCTCATGGTTAATATCATTCTCATTGAAGTTCTCGCTACTTTCTTCAAATTTCCACTCGTCAGAAACAGGAAGTAGAGATAACTGATGAGCAATACTCTCGCAAAGAGTTATAGAGTCATAATGTCTGTTAAGGGACAGCCATAGATTAAGGTCAAACAGTCCCTCCCTAATAGCATGATCACTTAATTTCCTTGCCATCCATGTTTTTCCAACGCCTGGTTTCCCGACGAGGACAATTGTCCTCAGACGGTCATTTTTCATGCATTCAAATACTGTTTCAAGTTGTTCCCCTGAACCAGCTGCCATTGCAGATGACACCTATGGATCAGATAAAATATCATTAAAGTCATTCCACTCTAAGCAGTTTCCAGAGTCTATAAAGCAAAAGAGGTTGGTACATGCTAAAAGCAGTATTGTACAAGTAAATCATGCATTTCTTGTCACAGCAAGTAGTAAAAAAAGCAATTTCGGCCAGTAAGACATAAAAAATTTGGCTTATGGTTATTCTCTGGTACAGTCTTTCAGTCCATAAATGTTACTGCATTTGCGGGTGAAGGAAAAGCAACAATTCCGTGCAGGTAAAATATTATCATGGTACCATCAACTATTTTGTTTGTGCAAATACTCCATGGTATCCCCATCACAAAGATTCTAAAGAACAATTTTAACCTAGTAGGCTTAACACCAGACTATAATATGTTAAAGGAAACTTTACAATACAGCACAAACAAATACAATAGAAGCATGTACATTGAGGGAATACATATTAGTTTATGAAGTTGTTATAAGATTATGTCAACTTTGAAAATTATCTGGATAAACATAATGATGCAGTACATGTTTGAGCTTAGAAGGGCAAAACGTGAACTAGTGAAGCTTAAATCCAAAAGTTTCCTAGCGCAGTCCTTCAGAAACTATAAATACAGGTAAAAGTTAATGATGGGAAGCCATAAAAATTGAAAAACATTGAATCAAGTGTAGGATCGTAAAGAGAGGTATTTAAGTCAAGCAGTTATGACTAAAACTCTCAATGCCCAAGCGAACTCTTCAGAATCTAAAAAGTGTTATAAACTTTTACCTTAAACACAACTGACAAACAGTATTCAACTTTAACAAGATGTTCTAAAAGCTATATATTTCAGGTCTACACTACTTCAAAATGAAAATGGTACATATGTTGCAATATCTTCCTAATAGCATGACAAGTAAAAACTGTGTGAAGGGGCTGACAGATAACAATATAGGATGCAATACTTTCTGTCCTAGTGCTGTTAGACAGACAAGTAGTAAGTGTGCATCTGAAATATGAATCTGGATTACGAAAGATGCACAAGCCAACAAATCAATGGAAGTTACTTACTGAACTGCTGACAACACCAACCCTGATGTAGAGAGGGGAAATGAGATGATCAGGCTTGGATGTACAAGTTTGGGACTTCAGTTGAGAAAATTTTCCCAATCATAGTGCCCACAAGCTATCTTCCTTGAACTATGCAAGTTTTGTTTCTCATAAGGTTGTATGCATGAGCCATTTTTCTCAGCTTTTCTAGTTTAGAGTCCCTATGTGAGGATGATTTTTTAGGAAGAAAGGAAAAGAGCCCCAATTTTCAATAATAAACTACAAGATTCTTTTGCAGGTAGTTCAAAACAAAAAAAGAGTGATAAATTTAGGCAGATGACATCTCAGTACTCATATATGTGAACATTAATCGGAAGATTATCTTGGCCACACTTCATTGCAAAAATTCTAAGCAACACGTTCATTGTTATAATTATTGTTTGCACCTTAATTAGAAGCAAAAAAATTAGATTTTCAAGCAGTGCTTTCCACCCCCCACAAGATTCATAATGCTTACCCTCATTGGTTTAAAAACCTTTTTTCTAATCAGATTAGCATTTCAAACTTTAACCTATTCCTTTAACACTGTGGTTTAGTACTCTAGCAAACTCATGCCACCTCATCATTTCCAGCAAAGCCCATAATTTTATTTAGCGCCTCTCCCTCATAGTTAATGCAAAGTCTTAAATGACACAATTATCAATTAAGCAAGCATATAAATCAGTTGAGATGCTTCCACGCACTAGGGCTTTGATGGTAATCACAAAGAGCCTATACAGGATGATACAAGAATTATCAAATCAAATTTGTAGATCAGAAACAATTAAGCTTCAAAAATATTTCAAGCTCCATTATACCTTACTGATAGATTTTTATCATTTGCTTTGACAAAAATTTGTAAACATCAAGAGTAAAATTAATCATTTCTTGACTTATTTCACAACAAAATTCCTCATAAGCAAAGCGTAGAGAACATAAGCAAAAACTTAATTGGCACTTCTTTCCAGCAGATATCATCATTAATTTTGACACTGATGCTAAGAATTGCACTAACATTCAAGTGCAGATGGTACGAATGATTCTCGATTAAGCCCACTCATTTTACTACAGATGAATCTTGAAACTTGCAGACGCGCATATATTACTAACAACGGAAAGAGAAATAGCTGAAGATGCTAATAACAGAAAATTTCAATTCATGAATAATCTGAAATAATAGCAAGAACAAACAGGGGGAGAACTGAGAAAAAAAACCTGGTAAAAGCAGCAAGCTGTCTCCAGTCAATCTCAAACACAAGCCAATATGATGTGAGGGCCGGCAGGAATTGTTTAATTGCAAAATTATCAACAGGGATCACACTCCCGATTACAACAGCCAAATCATTCTTTGTACCATGTAGAGTACTGGAAGTTACGTGCATTCTTTCCTCCAATCTGAAGCTAAGAGATTCAAAAAGTCCCTGGCTTTACTTTACTAAAGCAAAATACAGCAAAATTCTCCCATCATGGCATCATGCAGATGGATGTGGGACATGAGAAGAATAATACTGTAGAATAAAAGACGAAGGGCACATTGGCTTCTGATGTACTATACTACTATGTCCCAGATGTCTGCTATAAATGACGACTTTGCTCCTCCTTAAAGTAGAGGCACCAAATTAACTCGTAATAAAAGTTAAACGAACTGTATTGTCCCAAATTGAAGTTAAAGGACCAGAAGTTATTTAGCAAAAGAATTGGATAAATATTGGGGTCATTCACCCTTGAAAATCTCAACAGAAATTAATGACTTTTTTCAACGATTACTTACCTACATAAGATGTAGACTTTTTATAATAGTTGTAATGATCATATTGATGTTAATTTGACAGTTAGATAGCACATTCGACAAATATATATTCCATAGCTGAAATTTGTCTAACGATTATACCATACAGTTTTAAGGTTGTCTTCTCGTCCGATAGATTATAGGGGTTTACTGGTTTTAAAAAAGAGAAGTTCTTCGTCAGTATTTCTCCAAAATTAATGCTGGAACATGTATTACTGGGTTATTTTCAGGTGGGGACTAGGTTACATTTAAGCGAGGCATTAAGAGTGTTGTTGGTCTGGAACCAATTTGTATTCTTTGAACAATTATTTACATTAACCATGCAGAGATATTCAGAAGTATCTCAAGAGTACAGTATACAACAGAAGCAGGGCCCTAGCCAGTTATTCAGGCCTCTTCATCCAGGTCATGGAAAGAAGTAATTCTAAGCGGATTAAAATTGAAATTCTGGCCGTTCCAAGAAGGAAACATCTTCTTTTTCTGAATAATTAAACAGAATACTATCACAATAGCCAGAATCAAGGAAGCTAGAAGATGGACTTAGAGGTTCTTGAGACCATATTAGAGGATCAAACTGAGACTGTATATATGCTGATGGCTGGCTCTCCATGCTCAAATTTCCCATCAAGAATGGCTGCGTCCAAAATATCTGATCAGAATCTTCAATAATTTCCGTGGAGGAAGTATTTTCTTGCGTGCTCCCACCAAAATCCCAGTGGCCACAAGAGGGAGACAGAATTGGAGGAATATTTATTGAATTTTCAACGTGGAGTAGGCCTTCAAGTTTAGAGACTTCAGAAGTATCTGTCGCCGGTTCTTTGGCATTTCCTCCAGGAGAATTCTCCTGGATGGATTTTCCATCATCAGTGCCTTGTGATTTAGCACCAGGATTAGCAACACTAGTTTTGACTAGAAGACGTTTCTTCAGTCGCGTGTGCCAGTGATTTTTTATTTGATTGTCAGTTCTTCCAGGAAGTTGTTTTGCAATTGCGGACCATCTACAACATATAAATATAAATAAATAAGAAAGAAAATTGAAAATAAAATAATGAAAGGCGTTCAAATGATAGTTAAGGATCATGTAGACATGCGACATCCTTGCAACTTAGATTAATCATATTGATCATCTATGATGTATAGACTAGCCTTATTTCCCTGGGAAAAGGAAATTAAAACACTAAATCTAAGCTATGGACAACTCGTACAGGGTACATGCCATATCATAGTAAAATGTACAAATACCAATACCATTAACCCGATTTATTGGTTAGTTCTGCATGCACTGGATTGCGTCTGCATATATATGCCCTGGGAATTTATTCATGGGATGTAGTTGTGATGGCAGTGCATGCAAGAAAACAAATGTTAGAACAGAAAATTCAAAACTCAGTATGATTGTTCACCTGCTACCCAGATTTGCATGCATGTTGATTATGGTTTGGTCTTCTTCCTCTGTGAAGTTTCCTAGCTTTACATCAGGCCTTAAGTAGTTCACCCAGCGAAGTCTGCAACTCTTGCCAGACCTTGATAGACCTAGCAAGAAATAAGCAAACAAGAATCAACAATGATCAGGATTCAGGATATATGTTCAGTATTACATGTGTGTGACATTTATCATCTATACACAATACAAGTATGCATTTACCAAATTATCAACAAAAAAAAAAAAATCACCTGCAAATTCAGGCATCTGATTCCAGTTCCAAATCCCATATTTTTTTATGTAAGCTATCAACTTCCTATCTTCATCAGAACTCCAGGGACCCTTCTTAACTGCTAGCTTCTCTTGTTTTCCAGACCTTACCATCCCAGTACGCACCAAATATCTCTCTCTTGCACAAGCACAACTTTAGCTTCCAAACAAAGAGTACTGCCTATTGGACTTGACACCAAAGTTGATGGTATTTATGTGCATAGACCAACGCTGTAAATTATATTAATTTGCTCACCAAAATATGATTAACAAAACAATTTTGGGTCTTACGTGTCGCCTAACGATTGTCACAACTTACTAGAGCGACATGAAATATAGGCTTTTCATTTGTATCCCCTAATATGGGCTAATGCTCTGGAAATTTCATAGTAATAGTCAAATTTTCTAGTTGTATTCCTAATCGCGGGTAAAAAAGATGGAAACTTCAGGGTAATGATCACTTTATATCGCACTTGGAAATTGCTGAGAAAGATGCTCGTGTGATAGTTGATGGCTAAAGTAAAGAGTATGGGAAAGAGAATTGATGTTCAAAGTATACAGAGAAAAATGGTATCCCTTTGCGAATGCAATGCATGCTTTTTCGAACTTTAATTCTCCTGTCGAGTCGGACAAATACTAGTCTAATTCTCTAGACTACTTAGAGGAATAAGTTAAAATCTACTACTACAAATACTCTCCTAGAAATTGTTTTATGGGACTGTCGTTTGACGTATTCTCCTCTTGAAATTTTGAATGCTTGCCTTGTGCCCCTAGTACTAGTATACATATATTTTGAAGGCATTGATTCATTTTTTTCCCTCCTAACGGAGAAAGGATGGGATTTAAAAAACTGAAAAAGGGTTGGAGAATTTAAACGTAGGACTATCAATTTTAGATTTTAATCTTAATTAGAAGATAAAATGTTCTTGACGACTCATTGATTTTTTGTTTTTTTATCAAAGCAAATAAAGTTACATACATATAGGCCCCACTTAGCTTTTTCTTAAAAAAAAAAAAAAAGGAAAACCCAAAATCATGATCACCAAGTTTTCTCAAAAAAAAAGTCACGGTCATTACTAATTTGAAACTATAATTAGCTAATTCTTATCAACTTCATGTGCTCTATTTCACTGATTATTAGTTCTCCACTAATCTCCAAATAAAATATAAACTAAATCGTGAAGAAAACAAAATCAGCAATCATTGCAAAATTACCAAAAAATGAAAAAGGGTCAATATTTACTCCAAAGTCGTTACAAAGAAAAACTAAGGACCAAATACACACAATCCATTTCCTTAGTCAGGAGGCTTGATAGTACCATACTGTCTCCCCGTTACTCCCATATATATCTACATGTTATTGGCGTAGAAAAAAAATCGGTGACATTGGCCTTAATATATGACATGCATTGTCGTAAATCATCATTAAAGTATAAAGGTACTAAAATTTTATTGGCAAATTTTGGAAGTGTTCAGTGTAGGGTTTTCTAGGATTCTCGACGATAGACCGAGAGATTGAAAGATGTTTGAAAATCTTGAGAGATTGAGAGATGTCTGAAAATCTTGAGAGATACGTTATAGTTCACCTGCATGATATGATATAGGTGATTCCCTCTCCAAATTCTGTATAGTGGACATCAATAGGGCAAGCCATTGATGGCAAGCTAATCTAGTAATACGATGCTAATGTTATCGATACCCCCTCTCTCTCTCTCTCCAAATTCAAGTTCAAGTTCAGGTTTTGTATGATGACCATCAATGAGACAGGCCACCTTAGTAATAAGATGCTAGCGTTATTAATGTAAGAGAAATCTAATCTTTTTATATTCATAGTGGAACCAGCCATTAAGGTAACCCTAATTTGGATAGGTCCTACATTGATAATTCTAATTTGAATAGACCCTACACCACTGACTGATATAGTTCTAGACCCCAAGTGTAATGGATCATAATGTTGTAGATTTTACTGAGCTTCATTTAACTAATTTTTGAGAAAACAAAATTAATTAATCCGTAGAAGCCCAAATTAGAAAATAATTCCAGCATTCAGTCAATAGCCGCCAAGTTTGAAGGCGATGTAGTCTCAGATTTCTGGTATCTTGGCCCCAAAAAATGAAAGAAAAATAAAAGAGAGTGGAAGAAATAAAGAAAATAAGGACAAGAAATTCACAAGACTCCTTTTATGTGTACTAGACTTCTTAGTCTCCTGGAAATTCATCCATCAATTGGTCAGTGGGCAAAGAACGTTCTTAACTACTATACGGGTTGTCTCAGACTCGAGCATTTTCGTGTAACGTAAATTGTTACGAACCATCATCCCATTTGCTTTGATGCTTCCGAAAATTTTCCAGCTGCAAAACTTTTTTGTACACTTTTTTCTTTTTCAGGAGATGTTCTCGGAAACCCTAATAGACTTTTCTTTTGAAAAAAAGAGAGAGAGAGAGAGAAGGTAGACCTTCATAAAAACATTATATAACAGTGGCAGAAGTTACTACATAAATGTTCAGTGAATTCTTGGGGATTCCCTCGTCCGTCATTGAAACATATATAGTACTTTGAAGACCAGGACCCCCAGTACTCTGAAGCCAAAATTTGTCAAGTGAAAGATAAAGTTCACCCCTTTTTTTTTTTCTTTTTGCCTTTCAACCGGAAAAAATCAACAAAAAAGAGGATTCTTTTGTTGATCATTAAAAATTGAAGAACTAAAGATCGAATTGGGTGGCACTTCTCTATATATCATCTACTAAATGAGGGTGGGTACTGAAATTTGTATTTTTTTTTCCAACTATAAATAATAAGCAATTGAGTCCTACCCCAACCGAAAAAAAAAAAAAAAACTAGTCCAAAGCAAACCAAGATCATAACAAAACGACAAAGCCAGAAATGCAAAGTATTTACACGACGATGCTGGTCTTCAGCACAGGAGTTACAGAGTTGCATAGGATAGATTCAAAGAACCCTTCATTTAGCTGATCAATTTCGAGACCAACGACCAGAAATCTAATGATATTCAATAATGAATTAAAGATACATTTTTTCTTTTTACAACATTTTCGTGGAAACCATATATACACATGAGATGAGGGTCTTTTTCTTGAAGAATTCCCCCACTCTCAGAAAGTTCGGATGTAATCTTTATCTACCTACTCAATCACCTGAAAATCTTTCACCACTCTTCCACAAGAAGGCTGCGCTCGAGACCAAGCAGCGCAATGAATCTCATGCTTCCACCTCGCTTTTGTGCGACATTAATCTGAAGCTTCGATTTTCTGTCTGAGCTAGCTAGCTAATTCTGAGTGTTACAATTGTTCAGCAGCTGGTCAAACCAGGGGAGAAGTTTGACCAACTTCAGCAGCCCATACATGACTGCTCTCATCTGTAGCTTTTGAAATACACTGGGGCTCTGGAGACTGTCTTGACATAACAGGAGGTGGATTTCGCTCAAAAAGTGCCTTACCACCACCTTCGGAGTAGCTTCCTATGCATATTGTATCACCTCTACCATGCCAGATGCCATCTTGAACATTATTCATCTCTAGTGTTCGAGATTCCTGCTCCAAGTCATAGCAAAGTGTACATTACAGTAAACTTCAAAATAATACCCAAATGTTTAATTTGAATTGATACACAGCCAATTTGAGCCAACTAGCACATCTATTATTCATGAAAGTGTATATATATATATATATATATTTATATGCACACACCTGGCACAAGGAGCAACATGGGCAAATGAGATGGTATACACAATCATCGAAAGAACTCTCGCTATCCTGAAGAAAACACATACATGGCCAAGGTTAGCAGAACTTTCACTGAGATGCCTTTTTTACTGGAAATATATATCATTTATCAAGTAGAAGGACAAAGACAGCCTAAAGTTCACCCATAGTAGCTCTACTTAAGGCCATATATAATAAACAACATCAATTCCTTTTTTTGCCCCCTCCCCGGAAGAGCAGAGCTAGGGAGACTCCCTTAGTTCCTTTATCGCTAATTATTTCATATTACTTGATCTTCTAGTCCTGTTCGTAAGATCCATCACATTACTCATCCTATTCTAGTCCCGAACATCATGTTTCTTTTAACTTGTCACTCAAATTTTTAGCAAACCAATTTGATAAAGTATGCCAGAAATACTAATAGAGAAACTTGAGGCAATTAAAGTTTAGAGACAAGACGTGACAATAGTTTGTCAATGTTTTCACAAACAAGGACAAACACAAATAGAGGTGAAAAAAATGCCTACTAGACACTAATATAGGCCTTGAATTAGGTGGTCTATTCATGTTTAATCTAACCCCACCAGTCGCATTCTACTTGCAGGATTTCAAGCTCTCCAGGGGAATATTTGGTTGATAGCATGAACCTAGAAGGTTCAACAAAGATCACCACACTAGAGAATACCGGTAAAAAAATGTACCTAGAAAACAACATTTGAATGGCAGGATATACATTACATTATAGTAGACCCTGGCTAACACTAGCAAACAACTTCTCTGTAAAGTAAAAAGGTAGTCCGCGATTTCTGGGATTCCACCACATTAGCATGACAGAATTCGTGCATCAGAAGCAGCTTCAGCTAGGGCAACACTGGGATTACCCTGAAAGCTGGTTCTTTTTCAATTTCATAGTCTTGAATGATCTTTGGGGAAACATCACATATTTGTTTGAGATAACAGACTTTGTGATTCAGACAGTTAATATTAAATACCGGTCAGCTTCCAAGTTTTCACAGAAAATAAAGGAGTGAAAAGATTAAGCACAATAGTAAGAAACAACACCTTATGGAAATTATAGCATAACTTCTTAGTAAGTCTTTAACAAGTAGTGTAGTTTTGAACCCTCCATACAAATGTGGCAAAATCAAATATACATCATTTACCTCCCTTCGTGCCATTCACTAAATTCCCCCAGAATTGTCCTGGATAAGTTCCTCTCTAATGGCCAACTTTCCCAAACTGATAAAGTTCTATCTAAAACTATCCAGTCGTACCTCCCCTCATCCTCAAATACAAGAAGATAAAATCCTTTTAAAACTGCACTTGGGTTCTTACAATCTTTTGAACATGTGAAAAGAGAAACTTTGCCTCATGCAACTCTTGTCTATGTTGTTTTACACATAAATTTTTGGTTTGGCAGCTACTCTTAAGATTACTTTCCCTCACCCTGCCTTGAAAAAATTTGGCTCCACATTGACAACCCCAATGATTTTAAACAACTAAAATAATTTGCTTTAAGTCAGCCATGACTCACTGTGGCCCACATGAACGTTAGGCACAAGGATAAGATTGACTAATGTGGTCATATCACTTGTAAGTCCAGAGAAATGGTAATAATAATCAAACCTTTTGAATCAACAATATAGAACAAGAAACTTACCCTAATATTGAATTTTTTCCTAATCTGAGTACGGTAAATTCCCAAATATATTCCCACTGAAATAGAAAAAGCAGCAGCCAAATAAAGAAAGCAGCGTCTCTTTGTACCCAGAAATGTGAGCATACTGAGAAGCGCAAGCAGAACAAGAATCATATAAACAGATCCCTGCAGAAAAAGAACACAAGTTGTTATAAAAAATTCTTTTATGAAATACAAATAATATATTGCCATTTAGATAGTTTGACACATTCAACTCTTTCAAATTTTCTTGCATGGTTTGGCACCTGCTCTTAAGATTACTTTCTTTATCCTAACTTGAAATCTCCCCAAGTACTTTCACCGGTGAAACATACTGTACGAATCTACAGATTATCGGTAAATCTCAAAAGTTTATTTTAACCTTAAGCGCACAAAAACAGAAAGTAAAGTTAAAAAACAAAATAATTACAAACTCATAAGCAATTAACTGTTGGTAAGTACACCTAAAGCAACAAACATGGGATATATACAAGCTTGTATCATCTCATGCCTTTTGGCATCACCATACAAGAGACATACACGAGTTTAATTCCAAACTCAGTCGTGACTACAATTTTTCTAAGGAGATTATAGATAAGTTTACCTATTTCTGCAACTCACATTTCATCAGTAATTGACCGGTCAGCATCAGTTTGGCAATTAAAATGGACCATATTTGACCAAGACAGAAGATAAGACAATAAATACCATGTCAATGACACCCAAGTTCTACTGGACTTATATTGGTTATAGATTTATAGTGAATAGATTGGAAATTAAGGTCAAACAATTGTATCATATATCCACAGGATTCTTCTTCTTCCTTTTTCTTTTTTGTTTTGGCCTATGGGGTGTGAATCAATTCAAGAGTTTATTCCAAAAAAAAAAAGCCAATTACCTGAAGAAAACAAGAACCAAAACCAGCTCGTCTCATGTTCTTCCCAAATCTATAGCATGGACAACTGCAAAACCAAAGAATTCACGTTACATATAATATAACTAAGCTCATTAATTTTAATCCTTACAAATAGTGAATCGATACTAGAAACTGGAATATTTTAAATCCATATGCTCATGATTATATGCCTTGGGTATGAAACATTTATAGATACAAAACCTCCCAGCATACCTCCCCCCTTCCCCTCCCTCTCTTCAGAATTACTTCAGAATTCCGCTATAGAGCAAAGACCGTCAAACTAAGTTTCCGCAAAACATGAGGCAGAATAAAGAAATAAGAAAAACAGCTTCAACAGCTGTTAACAACGTAAACCTTTCAGAAATCCCTTATTGGCAACAGAAAAAAGAAATTAGGCATAAAATTAGATTAAAAAAACCAATTTTTTTTTTGTCCGCGTTTTTTCTAAAAAGTGGGAAAATGGGCAACCTTAAAGAAGCTGTACAAGATTCAAGCAAGATGAAGAAGTTTCCATCCCTATAAACAAACAAGCAAATCTTTTCCAAAATACAATAACTGAAATTTGCACATGCCAGATGAGAAAGTTCGAAGCAATAAGACAACACTCGCAACAAAAGAAAAAGAAAAAAACAGAGGAAGAAAACGTTCACCAGGCAGATTGAAGGGCGATGCGGCGGTCATCAAAGCAATCGTAAAGGAGCTCACCTTCCCACATCCTCAAAACTCCTCCTCCATTACCATAAACCACTATATCTTCTTCTTCATCACCATTCTCACCCGCATTCAATTTATCCCACTTCCCCTTTTGGCTCTGCATAGCCACCGTCGCACACAGCATATCAAAATCCAAAACTGCCACCTTTTCCATCAAACTCTCCTTTTCCTCCTCTTCCTTCTCCCTCCTCTGATCAGCCACCACCACTTTCTTCTCCATCTCTGCCATCAATCCTGCAGACCCTTTTGGCCCTTCAGGCTATTTCGTGATAAAATGCAAGTAACTAGCTCTCTTCGGATAAATTACAATCTTCCCAATTCCCAAGATATATTTATAGCAGCAGTATTTGTCCGTCCGAAAATGGATTTTTTTATTTTCCTTCGATCTTCTGGCTGGGGAACGAAAATGGCCCTTCAGGCTGGGTTGGCTGCCGAATGTGTGTTGGGGGGTTGGATTATAGTTGGCGCGAGCAATTAAGAGATGACAGGGGAACGTGAATGGGATGTGGGCCCATGGGACAACTGCCACTCAGCTGGTGCCACGTGTGCAAAGCGAGTATGGGCATTTTAAGAGCATTTTGCTCGCCGCCACTGAAAGTGGGATAATAAGATAAACTCCACGGGGTCAAAAGTATCTTTGACTCTAATTCTGACCTAACCCTGTCCAAAAGCTACCATACGCTTTGGATGGTCAAATTCTCATTTCATGTACGCAACAACTAACAACAAGGCATACAAATTGCAACGTCCTAATCTTTTCTTTTTCTTGCTACAAAAAAAAAAAAAAAAAAACTTTTCTTTTTTTTTTTTTTTTTTGGCTGGTCATGTTGCTGGTTTTTATTTTTAAAAAAAAAAATACATTTTAGGATCGTGAAATTTGATGAAAATTTTGAAATATTCTGATTATTTAGATAGTTTAACAAATAGATCTATAATTCACTAATCATCAAAATATATTTGAAATATTATAATAATTTATGATTTATAAGAAGACGAGGCATTGTCCGAACGAATTTCAATGGCTAAACGAACAATTATGAGTTGCGAAATTCAAAAGAAGAAAAATCAAAGCAGAGTATCCCATCTAATCTAGAAAGAAAAAAGTCAAGTATGTTGACAGTTCTTACTTTGAAGTCCGAACTAGAACTAGGGTAAGTTTGATAAAATTGAAATTCGAAATTTGAATCAATTAAATTATTAAATTGTTAAGTATTAAATTTAATATATTTGAGTGCATGTCACATTCAGTGAATTCACTTATCACTTAATTTTAACAGTAAGTTTTGTTTTGAAAATTTAATGTCATTTAATTAATTTACATGTTCAATTTTTAATTATCAAACGATCTGAATATGTTAATATCTGATTCCATTAAATTTAAGTGCTCAATTGAGTTATCAAACATTGCTTAAGTCTAAAGTTATCCTTCCATGTAATCATCACAGCCAACAAAAAAAAGAAAAAGAAAAAGAAATGTTGAATGTGCTCCTGTGCTCAATCACTCATTTGTTCTTCTTGTTGTCAATTCGAGTTGGATTCTTTTTGCTTTTTGTCCCTTTTTTCTTTTTGAAATAGCTTTTTTTTTTTTCTTTTTGGGGAATAGGTTATAGGTTATAAAATTTGTTACAGGGAAATAACATTTTTCCTTTTGCGTTATAGGGAATAATTCCTCAAAATTTTCTATTCCTTAATTTGGATGGGACATTAAATTAAGAACAGAGGCGGATAGCATAAAGGAACAGAGTGGCACGGGACATTAAATTGGTTGTTGATTAAGCAACTGACATTGACCAATTTAATGACTTGTAAGAATTGTTGGGCCACTTGATTGAATAATAATCTCATCAAGAATACTATTAAATACTTTCACCGGTTGCGTATGATCTTATGATGCTATCACTAATCATTTTTATTTTTTACTTTTATAAGTATCACATTTTATCTTTTCATTTCATTTTTTTTTTTTTGTTTTTGGAGCGGAATGGGGAGGGGGAGGGTGACGTGGAAAGGGTTGGAAATTGAAATGATCACAATGATTGGGTTTAATTAATGGAATAGTAGTAGTGTAATCAATAATAAATCCACCACAACAACTTTCCTATTTTCAATCTATTTTGAGTGTTCAAAATAAGATATTCAGATTGAAATTTAATTACACAAACATGACACTCTTTTGTACTTTTTACGATTTTTTTTTCATATAACTTATTTTTAAGAATTAATAATATTATTACTATTTTACTTTCAAAATGCTAGTAGTTCGGTAAAACAGTGGACGAAACAACAGCCATTTGCTGCAGCATGCAGTCGGCTCGGCAGCCACCACCGCCCACGTTCCTATTCGTCATTTTCACCAATACAACCTGTACTGTACTCAGCACACAAAATATGAACCCTTTGCAGTTGGACCCTTCAAATGGAATCGCTAACTATTAATTATTAGCCTCTGCTTTACATTCCTCGTGCGAATTTGATGTTTGATAATAGTGCGAATTTGACTGCAAAAGGAAGACTGCAAAGTGAGAAAAGGGGGCAGAACCCCCTACGCTTCTTCTACCAAGCAAAAGAAACTCCCCTGGGACTCAATTGGATTTTCATATTCAATTCCAGACTAGAATCATACATCCACGGGACCGACTTAGGATATCTATGGAGATATGCAGCTTCTTACTGCCAGAAGATGCCAATGCATAAGCAAACAGAGAATTAGAAACAACTGCTGCATTGTAGATTCCCTTTCTATTTTGACAGAATTTGACATAAACATGGCAGGTAAATGCCTATTACAATTAACTACATATACAAATTCAAGAAACAGGTGATATACATGGTTGACGGGGGGTAGTCAATGCAAAATGTTTCTCTCATCGTTTATGTACTAGTCATCCCCAGTTTCCACCAGTCAACTTGGGACTGGAAGGCTTCAATTCTAAATGCAGTATGGGAATCATCTAATAAGACCGCATTATGAAAATTATATGTTACCACGTAATTACACAACTTCATTTATGTCTCCGAGTTTGAAACTTGTAATTTCTTCTCATAGAAGCTCCTATTATACTAAACGCAACAAAATTTCAAACAATCTAGGTAACAAACATATTTTTGGCCACAGATTTACTCTGGGGCAACCTACTGCACTTTTCGAACAAAATTTCATGAAATCTTTGTTAAGTGCCGACAAGAAGTAGCTAGCAAAAATCCTTGCTTGCTACAGAATGGAAAACCTACAGTCTAAAAGCTGCTGCTGAATCAGATGTTACCATCAACCAGACGAACATCCAAGAAATAAGAATGGACCGAACGAACTTGACCAAGATGGCAAAATTTCTGACAAAAGGGCAGTTTAGATGACACACCGGAGTCTAGCGAACGTCAAATAGCCAGTATGTCCTCTCCCTTCACTGGAAGGCCTGGCCACGATCGTGGCAGAAACGGAAGCTTCAACTCCATTGCTTCCATCAGTGGAACGCTGCCTTCTTTTACGAGACCCAAGAGAACCACCTGCATGATTCTCCCAGCTTTCTAACCTTTCTTCTCGAACTTCATAAGACCGGAGAAGTATCTCGAAAGTTCTTATATCTACAGAAGATTTAACATAAAGTTCACCCTTAATGCATTCTTTAACTGAAGTCGCACCAAACTGCTCAATAAACACCATTTAGACGTAGAAAACAATGCAACTTTATAAGACAATGACCAATGGACTTTACCAGTAAAACATGATTTTAGTGTTTCACATGATCGTTGTACTTGTTCAATGCATGGTGAGAAGGAACACAAGACCCCATCTTCTTTCAACATCTTCCCAGCAGAAGGAATGGCAAGCCATGGCTGAGGTAGGTCAAGAAAAACTGAATCTGCCTGCCCAATAAATTCATCGGGAAATCCTTCACCCTGAATATCTCTGACTCCCACTGTTACTAAACTGCTCAATCCTGTTTTTTCAAAATCCTCCCTACGGCAGAGATTATGAAACAGATTAAGCATTTTACATAATAGCCGAAAGGAAAATCAAACCACTAGGATTCTAGTCATGCCTAGACAAAACAATGTCATGCACTCCTAAGTACCTGCCGTGATATAAATTATAAATTTAGTTTCTGAATGAATGGATACACTGGCAAATATAAAAAAAAATACTCCAACTTGGAGTGACTCTACTCGTTCAAGCAATATAAACTGCAACTACATTATTAAATAGCCTCAGGTAATCTGTTTCACTGCCAACCTGGCTGAGGAAGCCCTTTGGTCATGAAAATCAAATGTGTAGACATGCCCAGTGGGTGCTACAGCTCTTGCAAGTGAGGTAGTTAAAGATCCACTTCCAGTACCGGATTCAAGAACCAAACAACCAGGAATAATCTCCAGATACATAATAACAAAGCTAATATCAGCGACATAAAGAATCTGAGTTCTGTGGCTTAGAACTAAAGTCCACAGCTCTGCGGTAGGTGCTAACAAATAAATGAATCCACCTTTATTACTGAACACTTTAGACCCAAATGGTTTCCCTATCCAATCTGAATGTTTGAAAACGCCAAAACGATTTTGGAGAACTCCATTTTCACAAACTTTCACAGCCTTCATGTTGTCATGCCTCTCATATACAATAACCAAATCTCCTTCACGAATGCATCTTTTGAACGATACTTTGTTCTCCAGTTCCATCGACAACATCCTAAAGAGTCTGTATTTACCACAGCTATATTGCCAACAAGGCCAGTTATCTGCAAAAAGGAAAGTACAAGCAGTTACTACACAATGAAGGCTTCAACAATCTGCATTGAGCGAGTAAAACCTGGAAATACTCAATACTGTTTTCCCTAAAACCAAGATCAGAGAATTACATCAGTTCATACTAGTATTACTTTTAAACACTGCCACTTCAATAGTCACGAACAAGCACACACACAAAACATCAATCTTCAACTATTTTTTTTTTTAAAAAAAAAGTGCCACCATGCTCATTCTACAACCTCTCAAGCAATTCTTCATATGCATAAGGAAGTATTATTATTACTCGTAATTACCAATGATAATTCTCTCCCGGGCCACTTCCTAATTCATGTCAACTTTTATAATCGACAATATACTTCCGTTTCATATAAATTTGATTTGACAACTCTAAACAGGTTAACAAACATATCCTCCCTCCATATTATAGGAAACTCATTGACTGCCAATGACAAGTAGAAATTCCTGCCCCCCAACAAAATAAAAAAGAGTAGAAATTCCTGACAACTAATTAAGGGGATCCCAACAACCACATTTAACTGCTGCCTTGTCCTACTGTAATCCAGCATCAGAATTCGAAGTCGTAATTCCAAAGGTTCAATTTTTCTCACGGATGAAATAACAAAATTGCACAACACACTCTGTCCAAAAATCAACTTAAATTCAATGAAAAGCATACCTACAAAATACCCAAATTCTCATGGAGCGTGAGAAGCTGTCGTACCTTGAATTGAATCGAAAAAAAGTCTCAACTTTCTTAGCTGTTTTCTGGGTTTGCTGGAATTGCCAACTAACTTTAGCAAGACCTTTTGTTTATCAAAGTAAAAGCTTTGATTATTGGAGCATTAAACAGGGAGTTGGCCTTCGACAGCAAGAGGGGGTTAACAATAACGGACTTTAGCCGGAGAGTATTACTTCTAGAGCGAAAAGACGAGAGGAGGTGGTGGAGGCGGGCGGTTCCCTTGGCCTTGGAGGGAATTTTGGTTTGCAGTCTCAGGAATGGGGAAAGGCGTTGAGTTGTATCAAACCCAAACACTTTAATGGGCTGTTGTGCATCCCACTCAACTTGTAGAATTTGGGGACTGGCCGCTGGTTGTCAGCCAGCGAGAAGAGATGTGGGCTTCCTATTGTTTGTGTGTTATGGCAACTGGCAATCACATTGATGGGTCGTTTTCTCAAGCCCATTAACAAAAGTTGAATTCCACTGGGGAATGGCTCCAAAAACTTTTTGATGGAAAAACAGGAACTAAATATACTACTATAGGGAAAAAGGAAGAAAATAAGTAGAGAATATGCTTTATCAAATTCCACATTCATCATCAAATGCCAATTGTAGTTACCCAAGTTGGCAAGAGATTCTGCCAGCAATTATTTTGGGAATATTTTTAGCTGGATCCGAGTTCCAATGAGAATGTGCGAATCAATAGATCCAACTATGTAGCAATATAATCAAGGGATAATTTCAAAAACCTTCCCTGAGGTTTTTGACTATTTTACTAACCTCTTTTCCAGATTTTGAAATTATATTAACCTCCTCTGAGATTAATTATCTCGTAACGTTTAGATCCAAACAATAATTTAAAGTTATATTAGAAGAGATAAAATAATATGATTTCATTATTACCCCTCATTTACTATATTATTTAATTAATTTAATACCAACTCACGTATTAAAGAAAAACACTAAAATTTATTGTTTATTATTAGGAATCAAATAACATATAATATCAATATATATATAATTTTATATTTTTCACTTAATACAAAATCCAAATTACTCTTTTCAGTTACATATCCATCGTCAAACATGATCAACAATAAATAGTCAAAAAATTTGCAACCAAAATATTACAGAGAACAAACTTTAATATCATAAATATTCTTGTCAACAAATTAAAGTCAGTTATTGAAATTTTTATGGTATTAAAGCTCACTCTTTGTAATATTTTAATTATATATTTTTTTTTTAAAGCTCACTCTTTGGTATTAAATTAATTAAAATATTTAGTAGATGAGGGGAAATGATAAAATCATATTATCTTCTTCCTCCTATATCATTTTTTAATTGTTGATTGAATTTAAATGTTACAATATAATAAATTTCAAGGGAAATTAATGAAATTTTTAAAACTTGCAAGAAAGCCAATGAAATAGTAAGAAATCTCAAGAGAGGTTTCTGAAATTATCCCTATAATCAACTCATCACATTCATCCACAACTTAATGGTCATGTGAAAATGAGAACTAGATAACTACAGTTTTTTTTTTTTTGATAATAACTAGATAACTATAGTTTGAAAAAAGAAAACAAAATTCTTTCTTGAGACGAATAATCCAAAGATGGTACTTGAATCCTACTAACATTCTGCTGCTTTCTAATCTATGCAATCGTATATATTTTAAAAACAGTAAAAAAACTTTGCGGCTGTCCTACTCTTCTTTTATTATGGAGTAGCTTGTTTTTTTAAGCAAACATTTGTTTTATTGTGGATTTGCTCAATTAAAAGGTGATCTTATCTACCTAATTATAATATGGGGAGATTAATGATTATCCCTACTCCCTAAGTGTTGATAGTCACCGCTATAATGAATTCACAAGTCTCAACATGGTCCAATCATTTTTAATTCTATAGCATGATCGGGGGAAAAATTATGTGCTTTAAGCGAAAAATAACGAAAAAATGAATATTTTTCCATTGACGGTCTATCCGGCACTAATTAAGAACAAATAATTTACCCTTTAATCATATGCACTTACATTTCCTTCTTTTTTTTTTAATTCAAAGATATTAAAAATTTTGTTAAGTCAACGAGACTTTAGTCCAATGATTAATGATTAGGGTTAAAACTCAAAGATTTAAAGATTTTGGATTTAAATTCTTCTTCACCTGCCTGTTTTTTAAATCCCACCCTTCATTTTTGTCAAAAGAAAACAAAATAGCAAACACTTAAAAAATAAAAACGATCCAAAACGACTTGTCACTTTCAAGCACCTTCAATTTCACCTTCTCCAAACTACTAACTACCAATCGGGGTTGGGTCAAGTGGTAAGCAGTTTGGTTCCGCTTAAGCAGGTTTCAGGTTCGAAATATGGCGTACGCACCCACTCTTGTTGGGAGACTCACCCACCACAATCAAGTGTGCGACTCAGGTCGACCAACGGATTAGTCAGGGCAAAACCCTGTATATCGTGGTAGGCAACAAAAAAAAAAAAACTACTAATACTCACAGTGCTCTTCTTAATCGGAGTTCATTTCGCATCTTATAGACAAATCCAAAACGGAAACACCAGTACAATACACTCATCTCAATTCTGAGCTTGCTTTGATAAGGTAGTCGATGGAGATGGGGGACGAGAATCAAGTAATGTACGAAAATGAAATATGTACCAAGCGAAACCAAAAGCTGGCGAATACGATTGGTTTGACGTCAAAATGTTGACTTTTTTCTCGACATAAATCCCCAACTTCGCGAATGTTCATTTGTAGTACCAGATTCCACCACCTCCAACAGCCCTGTACTTCTTCCTGTACAACCTTTTGAGAAAAACACGCACACTTCACACACTCCAAATACTCACAAAACCAAGAAGACAACAGAAACTAATCGAAACCCACAAATTATTCATTAAAGCCCACCTAAAATCCGTTAAGGAAAGAGGAATTAGGAAAAAGTTATAGTCTTTATCCTTTCCGCATGGCATCACCGCAAAAGCCGCCGGCGGAGTCGGACCGACCACCGGCCGCGATTCTCCACCAGCCAGCTTCACCCCGCTTCCCATCTGGGACACCGACATCCGGGGCCAATCGGAAGATAGCTATCGCCGTCGATCTCAGTGACGAGAGCGCCTACGCGGTGAAATGGGCTGTTCAGAATTACCTACGTCCCGGCGACGCCGTGATCCTCCTCCACGTCCGTCCCACCTCCGTTCTCTATGGCGCTGACTGGGGTTCCGTCGACTTATCGGTCACCGACGAGGAATCCCAGCAAAAAATGGAAGATGACTTCGACAATCTCACCACAACTAAAGCTAATGACTTGGCGCAGCCGCTGGTGGAAGCCAATATTCCGTTCAAGATCCATATTGTTAAAGACCATGATATGAAAGAAAGACTTTGTTTGGAAGTGGAGAGATTGGGATTGAGTGCGGTAATCATGGGAAGCCGGGGGTTTGGGGCGGCGAGGCGAAGTACTAAAGGAAGACTTGGGAGTGTTAGTGATTATTGTGTCCATCATTGTGTTTGTCCTGTGGTTGTTGTTAGGTACCCTGATGAAAAAGATGGAGCTTCTGATGTAGGAGAAGGTTTGAAAAAATCAGGGGAGTTGAAGAATCTTGAAGGGCTTCACCCTGTTCCTGAGGAGGAGCCTATCTATCATGATTCCTCGGATAAAGCTACAGGTAATTAATGAAATGATTGTGTTCAGTTGTATTTTTATTTATTTGGTGTTTATTTGTAGTGCTGAGAAATGATTTCAGCATAAATAATTTTAGTTTTCGATAGGGGAATGGTGCCAAAATGGATCAAGGCTGGTTTTGATTAGCTAAACTTTTACTGCGAATTCTTCTTGTACGTGACCCTTATTCTTTTTGCTCCCCCTTTGATTGATTGTGGTTTGGTTAATTTGCTGCAGCGATACCAAAATAAAAAAGACTTGTGCTTGACAAGCTCCTGGATGAATAAGGATTACTCCTAATTGTTCGAGTTAAAGAGGAGCCTTTTTTTCCTCATTTGATTTACAAGGTTCAGATGGTCTAAAAAGCTGCCTCTGTTAGTTTTATCTATTGAAATGGGATGATTAGCTGCTTGTCTTGGTTTGATGTTTAACTATTGGTACCTGAATTTCCAAGAAACTTTAAGTGTCTTATTTATCAAACCTTCTTGATTGCAAGCTGTGGTCTGGTTTATGTTTGATAGAATAAAGTGATCTTCTTATTCATTGTTTCTAAGCATAGAGAAATTGTTTTCCTGTTGCCGAAATAGTAACGGTAGGGAATTGTGTAAAGTGCACCAGATTTTGTTTATCTAGTATGTCCTTAAACATAAAACTAGTTTCTATCCATATTTTCTTTTTCCTTAGCAGACACAAGCGAGGCTGAGGGTCTTCATTTTTTCATCTTTTCAGTTTTACATCTTTCTTTGATCATTTGAAAATATGGTTACTCTTAAAGCTTGTTTTCTTTTTAATTGGCTGGAAACTCATCGACACTGACATTGCACATGGCTCTTTATGCTATGATTTGATTCCCTTATTTTTCCTAGTTAAGTGACTGCCAGTGTGGATGTATTGGTCTGGTGTGTACAAGCTTTTTTTTTAAAATTTATATCCAACATTAAGGTTGATATGCATTTGGTAGATCATGAAGTGTCTAAAAGAGAATGATGGCGACTTAGTGATGTGGAGTTTTAGGAGGTTAGAAACCATCATCTGGAAAGTTAGTTTGCGATTTGCTTTATTCATGGGAAATGATGCTTTGAAATTCTTTTCTTCTTTTTAGAGTTTCTTTCTCTGTCTCAAATGCAGCTAGAAGAAGAATCATTCTGTCAAATTAAAAGAAAGAGAAAAGAGAATGAAAAGTTTCATCATCAGATGCTTGATAAAAGCATGGAGAGGGAGAAAAAGATATTGAGACAAGGAAGGCATTAAATTTGTGTTAGTGGTGAGACCTGGAGATGACTTTGAGGTCTAGTATTTGATCGAAGATTTCAAGTGAGATGTACAACGTACATAGGACAAAATTACATCAAGAAGTGGATGGGCAAATTTAATTTGTTGAGGGATCTGTCCAAATTGCTGAATCTTTAATGCTGGCATAAGCCTACTTGGAATAATAGTTGAACAGAGACTGCTTGAAGTTTCAGGGATGCAGCTTCGGTGAAACTAAAGTGAAGTGACTCAATCTTTGGGCTTTTCAAGACATGAGAACAACATTAGGGTTCTGAAAGGTGTAGATAGTAGATAATAGAGGTGAATGTACCCTAAAAATGACTTGATTGATGGTAACAGCTGATGTTTATGTTGAATAGGGTTGATGTCGGGGAAGGAGGTCGTAGACTTCACAGGATTCCTATGAAATTTAAATGATTGTGGTGATGTATCTCCTTTCTAGTATGCTTTGGGCCATAGGTATAACAGTTGCAGGCCTGCTTCGTTTAAGAGTTTTGATTATTTGGAAAGAAATCAGTCGCCCTTGGCATTGGGATTTGTTGGTTTGTGTTGTTGAAGAGCTTTAACAGCTCATGAATAATTGTTTATCCTGTGCCTCAGCTCTTGCCATGCTTTTTCTTCCCAGATATTGCTACTGATTTTGGGGTTTGGAAAGATCTAAGGAAATAAAACATGTAGCCTGAGTTAATAGAGTTGACTGCTGAGTGTCAATGCTGCATATCAATGTGTCCATGGAGTAGAATAACAAAAGTATAGCCCAATGTTTGAGAAAGTTATATCGCTCATTGATTCACCTCTAAGCACATCTGCATTGAAGGAGCAAGCTTTATGAGGGCATAGTGGAATAGGAGATCAAAAAGATGCAATAATGCTGATTGTTGAGATCCTTATATTGAACACCTCCTGTCATGTTAGGATGCTTTAGCACCAGGAGATTATAAAACAAAAAATATGTGCGATTGGAGTCAATTTTTATTCTGAAACTGTCACATTTCATCTGATTTAGATGCCTTTTCCTATATCAACTTCCTCAAAAATCACTCTCTCCCTTCATCTGATTTCAAGATGCCTTGCATTGTTAATGAACAAAAATCATCTGTAAAACAAGTGTTATTGATGTCAATCATGATTCCGAAACTATCACATTTTTTTCTGATTTAGATGTTGTTCCTATCTCAATTTCCTCAAAATTCAACTCTTCCTTCATCTGATCTGGACTGAGTTGTTTCTTTCGTTGTGTGAGTGGAGATGTGATTTTTCACATTATCAATCTGGTTCTCATTTGGATAGCATACTTCATTTCTCATTTGCTCTTGGCTACAAATGCTGGCCTCTCAGGTTGTTGAGGCACTGCTTGATTTATTCTTGCAGATTTCCTACAATGACCTGATGGTTCTTTTATTTGGTCATTTGATCTAGTTATTGAAATGGTTTCTAATTTATCTGACATCTTACTTGTAGATGTTCCAGTCTTAGAACCTTTGGACCTTGTATAAAGGATGAAAGTATTGGCCTGTAATATTTGGGTTTAACTATTAGGTGTTTAGGGATGCAGCTCTATGGACTGCTCATTGGGCTCGATAGGTGATGGTACTAAAGTAGTGGTCTAGCTGCTGCAATGAAGGACATTGTAGATATAAGAATAGTTCAATGCAAGAATAACAAGTAGTAAAATGTGGTCTTTTATTATGTCTCTTTCAGCTTTTAAGTGTTTGAAATATGACCAATGCATTATGTTCTCTTGGGAAAATGGTACATGTTCGTAAAGAAGGTTTCTTCTGATATTTCCAGATGTTTGAGAAAATAGAGTATAAATGTTTCTTTGCTTCAAGGGATTTTCCAATCATTCAACTTGAATCGCCTTTCTAATTGAATATCATTGACATTGTCTTCTATTGGATTCATGATTCATTCATTTCATTGTCCTTGAACAGAAATCAAAATGAATATGAAAATAAAATTGGAATGGTATCAACCATTATCACCTTCTTAAGTGCTATCTCACATATCTGTGGTAATTGCAAATGGTGACCTGATAAAAATTGACTATAAAATTTAATGTACAGGGAGACAGAAAGTAGCTTGACAGGAAGTAACAAAAGAGTACATGCTTCTCTCATATCTGTTAGTTGGAATTGTTTGATATATTCATATGGTGTCTGTTACGGTTGCATTGACTGTTTGAAATTTCAAATAGTTGCCTCGATATGATGTGAAATAAGGAGAAATTTGACAAAGCTTGTTGTAATTGACGAAAACCCCTTTCTGGTTGGTTAGTCTCACAAGTTTCTATAGTTTTTGCTCACGTCGACGGACTCTTAACTCAGCAACATCTTCAGGATCATAAGTGTCACTGTATGTGGTTGTAGGAGTACTACCACAAGAATAATCTCCATCTATTTGTTGGTTTGCTAAAATATGGGAGTTAATGTGTATAAATTGCAAAATAATGGCTGATGTAGTATACGAGGGGCCACCACTTCTTTTGTTATACAAAGTCCTTAGGAAAAACTTTAATGGATAATCAATATCTTCAGCTCTTGGAAAGTGGACATAAAAATTGAATGCAAAATTTTATATGGGGAACAATAATAGGAGATCAGTTTAAAGTATCAGATGACCTATGAGTCACAAAAATAGTTGAACTATACACTGCATAACACAACCTATAAATAGTTGAACTCAATCCAGATAGTGTCCATTTTGTGATGGAAATTTACGTATTGATTGATTATCAAGGTGATGGTGAATGCATGTTGTGGAGTTTTTGGAGATTGCTAGTGTCTGAACCATCATGTAGCAATAATCTTGCTGACTGACTTTATATGAATAGAGAATGGTGATGGATATAGAGATCTGTACTGACATGACTGCATGCTCATGTCTCAGGCTTCAAGCAGTGTGTCCTTGTTAGCTATAGAGTTTATGGCTTGTTAAAGTTGATCATGGTAAAACCTGTCGTTATGGTGTACTAATGCTTATACGATTCTAAGGAGAGATTATTCTTTATAAAAGAAATTTGTTAGAGAACTAAGGATTGGGAAACTTGTAGTTGAGTATTCTCCAAGCATGCAAGATTTAGTAATGATCTGAATTCACTTTATGGTTTTATGGAAACTGGACTGTGGCAATCCTTGCCTCCTTACAAAAAGCTAAATAATGCCATTATATGTGTGTGTGTGTATTATTGATATGAGATTTGCTAAAAGTTCGTAGACAAAAATCATTTGCTTCTAAAGAAGTGGTTTAGCTCAAACTTAAGTAAAAAAGAGCTGACATGATAATCAGATGCTGTTGAATGTTTTAGAGCCTGGCATTTTTTTTTAAAAGCCTAGCATATGTAAAATCAAATTCAACATTGACAGGAACGAGAACATGAATTAAAGATATGCTGCTTGGTTCATTTGGCGCTCAAAAATCAAACCAATTTCTTCATTTGTAAAGCACCTTTCAGTCCCACTGGTTTAGTATATCCTTTTCTCCATTCGTCTTTGGGCAGGCAACCACATCTTATTGTATGCTTTTGCTGTATCCTGAACATAATTTTCATCATCTGCTGAATTTCTCCTCTTTTTTGAAAATTTCCAGAGATTGTACGCAAGTTTTTATTTCTTGGTAGAACAATTCATTTAGTGCGATTGACTAGTCCCTGTTTGTTCCTCATGATTTTCAGGAGCATGTCGTGCGAGTTCCTATAAGGGTTATAACTACTGCATAAGAACTTAGCATGCCTAATTTAATTCATGGCCCTCACCACTATATTACCTCACTTTCCTGACCATGCACTGGTTCTTTCAGTAGACAGTTGTACATTTGAAGCCTCCTCCCTATTACTACTACTTCTGACTGGTGGTAGGAAGCATGATTACAACAGTTAGCTCAACTTTTTTAGTGGAGCAATTATAGTCTACTTGCACTCCACGCCACTCATGTATTATGCGATACTTGTGCACTTTTTCTAATGTAATTTACCTCTTGCCTCTGTTTTCTGGTGATTATATATCTGGAACTGTTATGCTCGTCTTGGTCAAGCTCTGATTGGTGTTGAAGCTTTTCATATGATACAGATTCGGAGAAGGCTTCTTAAGAAGATGGAACCGGAGCGAAGTGACCGAATGAACCTGAGTGGTGTGGACTTCTTCCTGTTGAATATTGGGGAGTGGTTGTTTTGAGGTCTTTATTTCTGCCTATGCTTGGCAACTGTCTTTCAAGAACAAATGAAGTTTGAATGGGATTGTTAATGAGTATCTTTGCTCTCTTCTAAGCTTCCAAAATGGGTTTCAATGCTCTTATTTTGCCTTAATATATACCTCAACGCAGACCGACTTGCAAATCGATCCGTGTAGTTTAATGAGTTGTAGTAGTGATATATGGTAGTAAAGTAGGTAAGATTGTTGAATGACTAATCATGAAAGGGCTCGAGGATGATGACTTAAATAAACGGGCAAATTTACCACTTCTCCGTACTGATATGTTCTGAAAAGGGGAGTTGAGGGGAGGCTTGAACACATGGTGAGAAATGAGGAAGGAGATGAGAAACCTGATAAACCTAAGGGGTTTCCTGAGTGGCAATTCACAAATGAATGAGTGTGTGGCCTAAGGTTTGTGTAAATTTTTGGAGTTCCTCTCACAGCATTGGCTTGACTAGGCTAGCCTGGTGCCCGGATGTTCTTGACAGGTGAACTACAATTGTATTGTATCCCTATGGAAAAGGGGATACAATTGTTTCTTGATTTCGTTTCTCCATGTCAACATGATATAAAAGAAAGTGAATGTGAATTCGAAAAATCCACAGTCCATTTTGCGTTCTGAACTTAGTACACCATGAAATGAGGTATGAATGATGAATGTTTATCTTGATGGAGGCTGGAAGGTTGGGCTCTTACTTCTTGTAGTTTAATTGGTACTACTGTCTTGATCTCAACCTGATCGAGGATCGAATCCATCAACCTTGGAGCGTTCGATGTTCCAAATATGTCCGGTTAATTAACGTGTTGAACGATTAATTACACGTTCGGTAGGTGTAATGCACTGATACTTACATAATAATCACCACTATAATGGTGAATTTTTAACAGTTAATCTTTCTCTCCAAATATGTAAGAACACTAATCAGCTCGATTATATGCCAAAAACCAAATTAATGATTGATGGTGTGTTTTACGAAGCAAGTTGTCTAACCAAGGAGCCATGGAGCGAGTGACAGATAGACATAGCCGGCCTTATATTCTCCTATCAAGACTTGACAGTAATGGTGGCGTCGATGGGATTCTTATCTGCAAAAGCAGAATTGACAGGCGAATTAACAGTGATTTTCTTTTTCTTTTTTTTGTGAAAGAACATGCCCCAATTTTGGTGTCTCTCCCCTTTTTTTGGTGAAAGGAGATCTCCCAAAAATGGAATTTTATACCTCTCAAATTGTTTGCAGAAAAGGGAGGAGATTTCTCAACTAAGCTAAACAATTCCTAGAACACGTTTTTCCCAGATGTAGCTGCAGTTTAATACTTCAAAACTTGGTCAGTTGCCATAGAATGAAAAAATGTGCTATATTTTTCTTGGTCGGATGCAAGTAATCTAGTGGCTGCTGTCAAAGGAAACGAATAAGCCACTAGCAACATTTCGAGCCCATATGAATAGATCAAAATGGTAGATGGAATGAGAAAAAATAAAAAGAATTCACGCAGCATGAATTACGTTAATCCAATATAGTACTCATTTCATTTTAATTGAGAAAAACAACACATTATATTGCCTTACTAAGGGGTTATTATTCTCTGTCGAGGTTTTTCTGGTCATTTATTATGCTAAGGGGTTTTGCAGAGCAATAAACACTGCTCTAATATCTTGGAAACTTTATGATGAATTGACAAGAAAATTGTTTTCAAACTCTTGTGAACAAATTTTTCAAAATAGAGTGAGTGAGTTTTCTTTGTAAGCATCTTCGTACTACCATGGAGGATGGGCCTCATTTCCCGAAATAAACGAGTTTGTTTAATCTTGTTTTAGAGTTTTGTTACTGCACGAGACAGGTGAGATGAGATGCATGTTTTCGGACGAAGTTCAATGGATGGAGTGATTCTTTATGTTTCTTCCAGTCCTTATTTGCAGCCCGGCATGGACTTTAAATGGTGGCGCAGTTGCAAATGAGCCGTGTTAATTGGGAACTAATAAATGCATGAGATTTTTTCCCCCCTTTATATATAAACAGAAGGAGAAAAATGAACATAAATTTAAGCTTTCTTTTCTCCAATTAGATAGAGGATTCCAATCTCCTAATTCTCACAATACGTCACTTGAAAAGATTTTGAGAAACAAAAAACTTCTTTAAGAGCATAAAAACGTGTTATAGAGATTAAGTCATGAGCGATTAGAGAAACCTAGAACTAGCTCAGGCACTTGGATAACTACTTGTACAACATCCAAGAAAAAGAGTTTGAGAAGTTGTCAAGGGCTTCTTACACTTTGAAGTTCAAATGCAGTTGTTGTCTTATAACTCCAAGTTTGTTCATGCATGAGACGCATCCAGAATACATGGGTCCGGTACAAAAGAAAATTTCACGAATTTTGATTCAAGATGGAGGAGTAATATTGAGGATCGAGGGTTTGAAATCTCATACCCTGTTCCCCTCCAAAACCTATTGGAAAAAAGATATTATTATCATTGATCGAAGAAAGAAAGAGTTTCAAAGGGAGGAGGGTTGGAATGAGTGATAAAATGGAAAGAATCGTAAGTTATAGAAGCTTTCGATTCAACTCCTCTCATGCATGTTTCAACCAAACAAGAAAAAAAACAAAAAGAGTTTCAAAATTTAAAAAATGTACGGCCATGATAAAAAAGTAGCAAAAGTTATTACTAAGAATAACTCGAGACGTTTAGATTGGATAGCAAGACGGGAGAAATTATAAGTAAAAGATCAAATTCTTCCACTTATCCTAAAAAGGGAAAAAAAAAAGAAAAAGAAGAGTTTCAAAGTTTGAAGAAGGTGCGGCCATGATCAGAAAATAGCAAAAAGCAATGACCAAGAACAAGTGCTTTCTATTTCAGCGAAGTTCATAAAGTTGAGTCAGAATCCAGGGATGAATGCGCGAACCTACTCAAGAAGTAAAGATTAATCACTTCTCGTCCTTCATGGTGGAGAGACATTTTCCACACACGCACACACAGAGCCACACAAATTAAAGTCGTATTTCCTCATCACAGAAGGCGCCTCCGCCACGTAACAGTTTGAAGCCTCCCCCCACCACCTCAAACTCCGCTTTCCTGGATTCTCTCTCTTGATTATCTTAGCAGGAAACAATTAATTAACAAGCAGTTCCATCATCAAAGCTACGATTAGAATATCAATATGTGCTTATGTTAGGCACGTGGACGTGTCGGTGAATCATACTTTTTCACATCTTAGGATCCCATATCTACTTTATACTATTCTATTCCTAGGTTTAATTAATTGAGTAGTCAGTTTGGAAAATTTTTTCCTTCATTATTACCTAACCAGCTTGCTTAATAATCCTCCCCAAGTTGAGCCCTGTCTGGTACTACCACCGTCTTCGTGTAACTATTGTCTCGTATCGCTGCTAAACTCGTGCAAAACAATATATAAATAGTCCATTGGCAAACCATTCTGGGATCTTAAACCCTAGCTGCTTCACTTTGACATCATCTCTTGCTTCTTTCTGACGTTATCTAAGAAGCACGACTTCTTTCTTTCTTTTTTTTTCTTAAGTGGAAGCTTTTGAATAATTCAGCACTATCTTCTTATTATCCCTCCCATCTTACTATTCAATCCAACCTTACTTACTCGTCGTCTAAGAACTTTGACTTGCGCTCTTTTGACAATTTCCAATTTTCTATATATTTGTCGGAGTAGATTTTGAGAGAACAAGAATCATTTGAAAAGCAGCAACAATTATTCATTGGCGTTTACTCAGACAGATTTGAAGTGATTTTTAGACTTGCTCATGAACGAATCCAAGTATAAAACCACAAACCCAACAAAATAACCGTTCGCTTTGTTTTAAATTAACTCCAAGCTTCTCTTCCCAAAATTTTCTTTCCTATTACCATAACCAGAAACTTGATGGACGCAAGGAAAGAAGTGTCACGAGTAGAGTATTAGGTTGGCTTACGTAATGGCAAACATAATAGTACTAGCAGTGTCTTAAAGTCGGGGGTGCGTGGTGCAGGCTCAAGCATATGACAAAAGCGGGGTCCGGAAAACTTGTGGCGCAGCCAAACGTAGAATAGAATACTACTACCCCCAAATCCAATGACCAATTTTGAGTAGTGACATTGAGATTGAATCTTCAATCAACAGGCTCAGGTTCATTGCATACTTGGAATATGGTACGGAGAGAGATAGAGACAAGGGGAGTCAATTAATTAATGACCACGCAAGTTTTTGAGTAAAAGAAAGAATTTTGCTTTCATTAGGAGGCCAAAACCATTGCTGTCCACAAATTTTTTTTTTCCCCATAGTCAAAGGTCCCACTTACTCAGAGTCTCAAAGTTCAACTGCGACCAATTTTTACACTAATCTGCGGTGTAACCATGATTTGAGAGCCGGCAATTATCTATGGAGTCAACACGAGTTGGGTGGGGTTGGTTTGATAATTTAATGACTTCAACCAAAGGACCGGAAGGAGGACTTCTCTTCTTTCCATCCACTTGCTATGGAACAAAACCATACGGTAAAGAAGAATTATATCTATTCGGTTTGCTATGCCGTGTGCTTGTCCTAACTTTTGGGTTTTTTCTTTTTTATTTTTTTTTTATGCATTGGAAGGAGTGGAGTAGGAATGGAGCGGGTTGGATACTCTCAAAGATTCCTTTTACGAAATCCTTAACCGTGTATCTAAATCTTGTCTAAAGCCAAATCCTACGAATTTTAACTCCCTCTACGAAACCCTCTCTCTCTTGAATTCGATTATTCATCACATACCCTCTATCCCCTAATCTGAATAATTCAAAAAAAAAAAAAAAGAGAATTAATTGTCATCAAATTAAAATTAATACATATATCGTGTTAAATTAACACACTACGTTAAATTTTAAACTTCGATAAAGTCATAAAATTTGCATGAGAGGAATTCAACATTTTTATGAAGGGTTATGTAAAGAGCTAGGTTTAAATTATATTTTATTAAACTATAAAATTGAGTCATGTGTGTGTGTGTGTCAAGTATCGATCTTTTAGGATTCTCTTACAAAATTTTATTCAACTACCTATTGGTAACCCCTAATCAATGCCAAACCCTAAGATTATCAATCTATTATCTAATCGAATTATCAATTGATCGTTTAATTGGATTAACCATCGGGATGAGTTACTGCAGGTATCGAGTTTTACCCTATCTCTGCTACCATCCCTACAACGGAGACATTAAGATAGACGGTTGGGGCTAATATAGTAAGACCACAAGTAATTTACAGTTTAGGTGATTAATTTTATTTCCCTTCAATTTGTTACAGTAAATTGGAAAATCAACACCTCAACATGCTGAAGGGATACAGGCCATATCAGAAGTTTTTTTTTTTTTTTAAATTAAATCTTGATTCCATATGGTTTACTCAATATCCCATTGAGAAAAAGTAGAAGGAAAATAAGAAAAATGGCCCAATATATATATATATATATATATATATATATATATCCAGATAGATTAAGGTGCTGCTGCCAAAGTGCCAATATAACGTGCAAAAGATGGTCAATTCTCATCTTATCTTGTTTCAGAAACGAACAACACATCATGCATTGATGATTACCTTATTTCTGAAATGAAAAGCATTCTTCATTGCCAATGAGTAATAATATGACTTGTCAAACATCGTCTCTAGCTGGAAGTTATCCTGTCCTTGTCGACTTCTCCCACCAAGTACAAATTTTTTTCTTCAAACATTCTCCTCCAGTATTTAACATGCATGAAAAATTGATTTTTTTTTTTAAAATTTTTTCCAAATCATAAGCATCTAACAAATTTTAAAGTTAGCCTACCACTGTTGATGGCCTAAAATTCAGAAAAGATGGCATATATGAACACAGAAATTGTAACAGCAGATGTTAGATTATCGAACAGATTCTTCGAGGACTCCACAAATTTGTCAAAATAAATCATTATTCCGGAAGACTAGCACTCTACCTGGAATGCCATTTACACAACCGTCTTCATGCTCTCTTCGCTTTACATCAATAGTAGTAAATTGTAAGGTCATATTGAACAATCTTCCTCGAATGTCAATTTATGATCTCTATCTAGTAGCCCTTTTGATCTCTAATCTCTTCATCTTCAAACCCAGGAGGTTGGAGAACTGATCCTGTAATTGCCCTTTTGCCTTGATCTTTCAATCCTCTGAAGGACAAAATTTTGCTATGAGAAAAAGGTGCCGAACAACACTGTGATTAACTGACGACCAAGAAGCTCTATTAAATTCATTTGCGAAATTTGAAATTGTCTCTGAGTAAACAACAGAAAAATGCTGTGCGAAGCTAAGGTAAATTCACATTTTTTAGATTGTTTGTGCAGAGAAAACAGAGGAAACAGAGGATTAAAGGGGTAGCTGCTAATGCACATGTAAGAGAGAGAGAGAGAGAGATTTGAGGAAGAAAGCACATACATCACAGGAGAATCTGCCATTTTCATTTGAATGATTGGAAAAATACCCAATTCTTGAACTTGAGACGCCCCCATCTCTTCTACGAGAAGATCTTCTCAATGAATCTTCGCTACTAGAAGAGCTCGAGATCAGAGGTGGAGGTAAAGGCGTGGAAGACAAAGGCACAACTTGATTATCTCCGTCATCTTCATCGCCACTGTCATCGCTGCTATCACCATCATCATTGTCATCTTGATCATCTTCATCTTCACTATCAGCATCATCTTCATCATCGTCCTCGTCGTTGTCGTCTCTATTATTTTCAGGATCATGATCACCGTCAATACTACTTGAAGTTCTATTGGCACAGGCCTGGCAAACTGAAACTGTAGGTCCAAGTTTGGGACCAGAGGCAGTCCAAGGTGTTGGAGATTGGCAGGCATGGCAGAGAAGAGTCCTCAAGTGCTTAGCAACAAGGAAGTTGGCAGTATGAACTCTGGCATCACAATCCCAACAAAGGCTTGCTTGATCTGAATCACAGTACATTTTTGCTGTAGAATTGCAGAGTTCACATTTCTTCATATTGTTTTCTTTTTCTTTTTTTTCCTTCTTTGGGGTGGGGGGTTTGAGGGGGTTTGGTGTCTGTGTGTGTCTGGGGGTGTTTGTCTTTCACCTTTGTGAGTTCTCTCAAGAAGTCTCGCCCTATGATCAAATCTTTATGTGCCACCAAAAGGGGTCTGATAGATATTCTGCTTTCAGGTGGGGTGGCTGCTCTTCTATTATTTTTTTATA
Organism: Coffea eugenioides; assembly: GCF_003713205.1. Taxonomy (NCBI): domain Eukaryota; kingdom Viridiplantae; phylum Streptophyta; class Magnoliopsida; order Gentianales; family Rubiaceae; genus Coffea; species Coffea eugenioides. The sequence continues at coordinate 11,746,193 of NC_040036.1, read as the reverse complement.
TTTATATTTCTTGTTCCTGGTTTTCCGGCTGAAACAAAGAGGATAAAAAAAAGAAAAAGAGAGAGAGAGAGAGGGGCAAGTGGCAGCTGTGTTGGGGTCTCTTTGTATTTTATGGTCTTCTTTCATCTACTATTCTGTATCACTCATGCAATAATAAAGCCAGACGCCACGGCCAATGAGGCAAAGAGGCCTTGGAATCTTGCAAGATAAAAATCTTGGAAATTATCCTGAAGTAGTAAAATAAAACCATCAATAGAGTGCAAAATAACTAATCAAATGACAAAATTAAAGTTTCAAAATTCGTTTCTTTGAATTATGTCCTCTTTGTTGTTTGACAATTGGGACTACATGGGATAGGGATGAGGTTTATTTCTGTTCTGTCTATTCCATTCAGGAGACTGCTGTAGCATACATACTCCTATTCATGCAAGTCCCTTATTTTTTTCCCAAATGATAAAAAGTTGAATCTACTTTCCATATTTGCTTCGTGGATATATATACATCTATAAAACGGATATGATCAAAATTGATTCCTCAAATGCCTAGCTAATGGAAACCAAAAGCACCCAACCCCGTAAGGTAACCCGATTTCCTTGGCTGGGAAGTGAGAGCGCTAGCTGGTGTCCTGAAGTCCATTGAAATCCACACACTTTGTTACACGCAAGTTTGTCTATTTTGCGGACAGCAAATTCAGACGCTGATTGACTTAAATACACCATCCTTTCCCATTCATAAGTTCCACTTTCTTTCTGAGTTTGTACTTTCTGCTTCTGAATTCTGATATGAGGGGAAATAAAAAAAAAAAACAAAAGAAATGGAATAGTCATTAAGCGATGAAAAATAAAAGTCAAAATCCATCATCATCATCATCGTACTTGGACGTTCTAAATTCTGGGTACAGGCAACAGAAACTCACAATTAACATGTCAAGATATCTCTCATCTCCTCCTAGTCCACATATTCAGAATCTCCATCCGCCCATTATTTTTGCCCAGTTGCCCTCCTTGTCGTCTCATTCTTCTCAAGTCCCACCTAATATCTAGGACGATTTCATCAATCCATTTATTTACCTAAAAAAAAAAAAAGATACTATATAGTGGCCACAAAAGGATGGAGAACAGAACAAAGTTCCAAGAATCCACAATAATTGCTAACACTGAGATATGTATCCATCAGCCTCATGTTTTACATATAACAAGGGGATCTATCTGTTAGTTTTTGTGCTTCTGCAGCACCAAATGGTAACATGTTTGATGTTTCCTAGTTCATGACCGATAAAATTTTGAGTTGGCAAGAATGAGCAGAGTCAGCAGACAGGCGCCATTTCATTGGAGCAATGCAGCTGATTATTGGGCCCATGCCTGTTCCTTGGGTGGTACTGGTAGGTCTTTCAGAAAAAGACGATGTGGGTGGGTGTTATCAGTTATGGACAGTGTTTTGAAAACCGGACCGGACCGGCCGGTTCGACCGGTTGAACCGCGAACCGGCAATGGCTCCGGTCCGGTTCAATGCTAAGTTTGACTTTGTCAAGAAACCGGTCAAAAACCGGTCGGACCGCGAAAACCGCCGAACCGGATTTGAACCGGTTATTTCCGGTTTTTGAGTTTTCCACTTTTTTTTTTAGTTTTGCAAAATGTAGTTATTAAGATTTGAACTCAAGACCTTTGTAATAGAAGACCAATGTAGCAACCATTGCACCATCACATCTTATTAGTTTTTTTTGATAACTTATTTATATAAAACAAATACTCATATTTCTTTTGTTCCATTTTTCTTACAAAATATCATCCTTTCATGGCTCTTTCTTTTTAATCTTCAACTCTTTCTCTCTCTCTCTATCATCTTTTCTTTTGCCACTCATTTTTTAATCAAACCTCTTTATTTTTAATTTATTGATGTTTTCTTCCATATTTTAATTTTGTTTTTGTCCATTAAATTTAAAAAAGTTAAAAAAGAATTATTTTTCTTTAATCCAATTTATTTAATACCACAACCACTCACTTTTATCTCATTTTTTGTTTCTTATCAAATTTGCATTTCTATTTTCAATTCTCTTGATTTTCTTCGAACTCCAAACTTCCTTTTTTAAATTGTAAATTTAAATTCCAAAATGTAAATTAAAATTTAAGTTCACAATGTCTAAATTCTTATAGACGTGAATTTTGTATAATTTCAAATATTGTGATATTTTTGGATTGGATTTAAGATTTTTTTGATAGATATAATTGAAATTGAGATGAAATTTATTTGTTTTAACTTATAATTTAAAAAATTTATTTTTAAAAATCCAGGTTATTCGAAAATAGTAAACTTTTCATCATATAAAGTATTAAATTATCCATTACATGTCTTATTTTGTGCATATATATATTTATATAAATTATTTTTAAAAAAATTCATTGAACCGGGGTTGAACCGGTCCGACCGGTTGAACCTCGACCCTTTCACTTCACCGGTTCAATTAACGGTCCGGTTTTTAAAACATTGGTTATGGATGGATAATACTTTATTTATCAGAAAGAGAAAGAGCAAAAAAAAAAAAAAAACTAAAATATAGGTTGATTTTCTAACTTAACATGATGGAATATGAACGTCTTGCAGGAGCTAATTCTGTCAAATTTAGAAGTTCAGTTGGACAGGAATTTTGACTTGCCTTCTAATTATGTTGGACAGGAATTTAAATCCTTATTCCACCTCTTTACTTTTTAAATCTCAACCATCTCTTTTGCTAGAAGAAATTTAAAACCAATTTTGAGCAAGTTTTCTAGAAAAAAAAATTTTGCATAATCAAGTTAGGAATTTTGACTTGCCTTCTAATTATGTTATTTACCCTAATGCTCATGCATAACAAGATTTGTTTCTTCTTTTACTTGCTAAATCAAATTCATTGCAGCTGCTAGTGGTCGCACCACACGATTAGACTACTTAGAAAGTTTCTAAATTCTTGAAAAATGTCTGGATATTAAGGGTCGGTATGATGGAATTTGACCGGGGCAATGACTTTTTAGTGTCTTGGAGGCAACAGCTTCTAGCTTGTAGAGTTTGACTAGAGTGGGCTCGAGTTTTATTTATTTATTTATTTTATAAAAGTGAAGTTCATTTCTGAGCACTTCTAAATACAAGAGGGATTAAATATGAATGCGTGCATTCACATAGTAAATTAAGTTTAATTTCTACATCAATAAGTGCCTATTAAACGTCAATTAGAAAAATCCTTTCAAAATAAATAATATTGAATTTTACATTATTTGTAGTTGTCTAAATCGCTTGTGATGAATTAGAAAATAAAAAACATTGTATATTGTTAACTGAAATAGTTACTTATCCAGATTATCCTTGGCTTCACATGTTACCAGGACGGCTTACTACCTCTGCAATGCTCTATTGTTAACTGAGGGAGGAGACGTCTAGTTCCTTTGATAATTTGGCTCCAGGTCATCTCCAGGTTTTAATATAGAAATATTCTTCGCGAAGATAATTAAATCCATTCTTTTGAATTTTCCCCATTTTGTGGTACAAGGTGTAATGAAGAATTACTTCAGATGAGGTCAAAACCTATATTCCTCGATTTTGCACACATTTCTATATGCTGGACAATAAAGAGAAGAAAATTAAAAGTATATATACCAAGAAGGAATAGTGGGTAACTATATATATATATATATATATATATATAGCTGAATATTGAACTTCCTTTTTTAGTTTTTAATGGATAAATAACTAAAAAAATTGAAGATATTCGGTTTTTATTCATTCGACCACTAATTATACTTCCAATCTCTTTAAGTCTAACAGTGTTCAACAGTTATAAAATATGCATTCGAATATTTCTTTTCAAGAGAGAGGTAAAATACTTTCCAAGTTTCTTCAGCAATTTTACTTAAAAAACAAGAAGTACTTATAAAAAATTAAAATAAAAGGAAAAAGTATTTAGATGCATTAACCAAAACCAGCGGGGAGTTGAAAGTTTGTGAAATGGGCAAAAATAAATGGTAGAAGAAAACGAACCGTCTTTTGGTATTGACTTGATGTGGGCCACAATCTATTTATTGGGCCAGAGCCTTAGTATTTTTATCGGAACCCAATGGGTCAAATACTTTTGGGTCTGACTATTTTAGTAAAACCCTGTTTGATAACCCAATTCAGCACTTAAATTTAATGGATTTAGATTTTAACATATTCAGACCGTTTGATAACCAAAAATTGAACATGTGAATTAATTAAATGGCATTGAATTTTCTAACTAAAACTTACTCCCAAAATTAGGTGATAAGATATTCACTTATCCTTGAATGTGATATGTACTCAAATGTATTAGATTCAATTTTCAGACTTCAATTTTATTAAACACACCCTAAGTCTCATAAAAGGAGAAAATACCACGAATTCTGCAAAATATTACAAGGAACTGTGTCTCCATAACATTTGTGATTACTTCACCTTGAAAACGGACTTGACTTAGCAGAAAATACTTTGATGTACAAAGTTTAGCATCTATGCAAAGTTTAAAGCCAAAACTTTAGCATAGTCACCATCATTCGCTAAAGATTGTTATCTGCGGATATCTTCTTCCTTGACACAGTAAATACGGCTTGTCTGCTCCTGATCATGATGGATGGATACTGTTGGTTTCTTGTTCCGGAGGTGTTAGTTTCAAGTTTGGGATAACGTACGTGTCGCACTGACTAGACCACCCAAGCCACCAGGACGGCGAGGGGAGAGCATTGACCACCGAAATGAGGGTCGCACGGATAAAGATTTGGACTGAGCCATTTCTGCCCATGACACAAAAAAACATGTTGGCAGAGTAGGCGTCAGCAACTCGATGGTAAAAAATGCAGCCGATCATCAAGCCTCCGCAATTGAATTTTGGAGCCTTTGGTTGGATAAAATATTTCCAATTCTTGTCTTATGGATCAAGGTTGCAATGGATCGAAACCTCTCAAGTTGAATAATTGTTCAATTCTGTCTAATTAGGAAATTCGTACAATATACCTTTTCCTTTTCTCTAACTTCTCTATAATTTTTTCTTCTCTTTATAAAGGTTTTCCCTTAAGGAGGGAGACCACACTATAGTTTCCTTCCCGTGAATTTTTTTATTTTATTTTTTGAACAAAGTCACTCCTAAATTTTGTTAATGAAAGTTTTCTATTTCTCCTAGAGATTTTTAGTGAGAATTTTCTATTCTCCTAAGGATTATTCCTATGGAGATTTTTATGGTCTTTCCCTTATTTTCTTGTTAGATTTGAATTTATTTTAGATTTGGTTATTAGATTTGAATTTTTTTTTGAATCTTGGATCTATTTCGATAGATCTCATCATCATTATTAGAACTTAAAATCGAAATTGTTGATTAGCAGATCTAGTGATTGCAATATACACAAAAGGGAGTTGCAATGATTTATCTAGTAGAAGATAATTTTGAAATTTCTTATATTTTTCAAATCTATTCATAACTCGTTTTAAATTTATTGTATCTGTTAAATTGCAGATTTGTAATTTCTATTGCATGTTTAACCTGCAATTAAAGTAGTGATACAAATCAAATCGTGCTAGATTATTTTCAACAATGCGTAAATGAAATTTACTTTTTATAAAAAAAAAATGAAATTCGTACAACATTTCATTTAAAGTTGCTATAACTTTGGTATAAACATGAGTTTATTAATTCATTCGACCAAGTTAAAGTGAAAAAAAATAATTACATATAACAAAAGTTCTAAAAATTTATGTCAACCGAACTGAATTGGACAGAAACCAACTTGAGAGGCTCCTGAGTCCTGATCCAGTGGTAGTAAGGAAACAGTGGGGTTAACATACTCTATTTTTGGATTAAGGCAGGACCAATTATTGATTTAAAGGAATTGCTATGATATAGGAAACCAATGGTTAAGGGAATGTCACGGGTGCACATAAATAATGTGAACAGTGTACATTTTGTTTCTGTAAATTTCCATGTCATCATGGTTAAGATGCACATATCATATGTCAACGTACACATGAATGTTAATATGTGTACTGCTATTGGTCCGACCAATTGCGTAGGATCTTGGCCAGGCATTGATCCGTCGTTTAATATCAAACATTTTTGGAGTACTGGAGGGCATGGTTTAAAATCCACAAGAAAATAAAAGAAGAAATAAGGCGAGACTTGGTTAGAGGTTATGAGTTCAAATCTTTCTTTCTTCATTTCTGTTTCTTCGGTCTATTATGTGATTGTAAGTTGTATGATAGCTAATTATATATCTTTAATTTTTTTTTTAATTCTACATTCATATACTAGTTAGTTACCTGAACGGCGAGTATACCTAGCTTCTTTTTAGGGACAATTTTGCCTTCTATGCTTTCATCTGGACTGTACAAATTGAGCTCCATATTAGCAAATGCCTCGACAAAATCCACCCCCCCGTTATTGCATAGCAGCTCCATTTTGCAACAACTCTCCTGCAAATGCATAGTAGGAGACCAGTATTTGGGCAAAAGCCTTCCTGAGAACGCTAACCATAGACCCGAATGTGTGGTGTGGGGGCCGGATAAGGAGGGCTTCTTGTAACAAAAGATGACACCTACATCAAGTGGAAACAAGATCAAGTCGAGATTGGATTGTGGTATCCAATGTTCTTGGCTTCTTGCTTTGGAACCACTGCAGCCACAAGCTCAATCTTGCTTACCTTCACTTCAAAGTTACTAAACTCTTGTTTATGAACCATATTTTCCAGTTTTCTTGCTGGATATGTTAATCTTTCCAAGACAAGGTGTTGGTATATATCAAATTAAGAAGTAACTAACTTATAAGATTTATAGTTTTTTTAACATATCAATATTTACGTTTCTCAAGATGACAATCTAATTCTCCCATAAACAACAAAAGAATGTACACCTTCTGCCTCATTTATTGTTATCTTCAGCTAAACGGACAACTTTTGGAGCTTTTAATTTCTTGTTTTTTCTTTAAACTTTTTTGCTGGAATATTAAAATATTTGTACTGTGATTATTCATGCGAGTTGTAACAATAATGTCTAAAATAATTTGTCCCAAGTCTATATTATGAAAATCTTGGTTTTTTTTTAAATTAAAGAAAATGAAATGATCTGCAATCATTTTGACAGTTTAGATGCAATGGAGGGAATAATTGAAGTGTTTTAGATAGAAAGTTGAAATTTATAAGGTCTACCTTTATTATGGTATCACATTGAATTCATGCTCGGTGGACATTGGACAAGTTCAATTGCTGGTTTTTGTTTGTTTAAGTACCAAATATTTGACAACAAAGCGAATCTTATGTTTCACCTGTAATCAACAGGTCACGAGCTCGAGTCATCAAGAAAATAGGTGAGAAATCACTGTTAATCCTCTTTAGAAAAGAGAAAAAAAATCAAATATTGGTTAGGGAGAGGGATAGCGACGAACTGCATAGGATCGGTTTCTTAGTCGACTAAGAAACGTTTAAGCGCGGGGTGGAATTGATGCATATCGTTGCACTTGTCGCATCATCAGCCCTCCCGGCTAGAGAGTTTAATTAATTGATAAAGATGGAATGGAACTATGATCATCATCTTCTTCTATCATAATCGGCTGTCTTATTGTCGTTTTCGATTTGGTTCGTCTTATTTCTTTTGCGGGTTTGGCCGTTTCGTATTTCATTTTCTTTCAATGTAAAGGACTGGCAATTAATTGGTATTTGCTCTAAATTAAATTTCAATCTCCAGCTACAACACATAGCATTCTTTTTTTTAAAAAAAAATTAATTTTCTTTGAGGAACTGAAGCAGACAAAGTTAAAGTTTTCAATAGTTCACCGCTTTTAGAAAAGATGCTTATTGCGTGCACGGTGTAGCCATAACTAATGTATGATAAATAAGGAAAAGGTCATCAGTCTACTCACTCTACATTAAAATGGAATTCAGGAAACATCCCTGTCCTAAATGACACATTTGCAACTTAGCTAGAGTTATTGACAATCCTTTGAGGTGTACGTTTGTCCTTTAATTTCAAATGTATCTGCAGATTGCAGGCAAGCCAATTTTTCAATTTTTTTTTTTTTTGTTGTTGAAAGGTGACCAATTATCACATCAGTGAGACAGTAACCGCTTCTCCCACAATTTTAATACCTCAATTCAGTGCTTAGCACCTGCCCTTTGTCCAAGTGTTGAGGATTGAGGTGTAATTGTCAATATATATCATAAATTAATTAATTGGTAAATCATCTTTAAGATGAAGGTGATAGCCGTTTGTATTGAAAACACCCGCCAATTATGTCCACACATACATGAAAAATGCATTAGATAAGGGGAATTTAATGACCTCCTGATAAGCTGGAGAGGACAAATGTTGTACTTGACATTTTCATATTATTAATATGTATAAAGCAAATAAATACTTGAGCAGGAGCTGACAAATAAGAGGTCCAAAACAAATAAATCCTTCATGAATTTTGGTATTCATTAATTTCTCAACTTGGAAGGAGATTTTTTTTCCATTCGTGCATGTAATGGAGGCCATTATGCAGTAGTTCTTGACATTAATGCAGATTACTTTAAAGTAAATAAAATGATCCTCATTTTTGTATATATATTTTTTTACAAAACAACATAAAGTACGTGGTCTCCTTATACCTAACAAATGTAGTTTAACTACAATCATGGTGTACATGTTATGTCAAGGAAAGGGCTGAAATGCAAAATTTGATCCATCATTTTTACTGATTTCATTGAACAATGAACATGAGGTACTGTTGCTAATTACAGTCTCCATTCGTCTTCATTAGGAATTGCAACTTGTCTTCTGGAGTCATTGCAGGACTCATTGTTTATCAGGGGAAAAAAACAAAAACCATTCAAGTTGAGTGTTTCCGTTAGAATTTGATTGGACTAAATGGGCAACAACAGTAGCCCGTTCCTTGCACTAGTTAACAGGGAAATTATGCATATTATTGCAATACCAAAATTATAATTGAAATGTGTGGGGGGAAAGAACTACGTTACTAGGTTCGCTTTTTTTTTGTGACTGGCTTGCAAAAGGAGGTCGAGTACTATGGACAGGCTGATAAAATGGGGAATGCATATGGCCAATGTCAAATGAGTTTTCCGTCAAGTAGCTGATGAGACCACCTTGGATCACTTGTTTTTTGAGTGTAATCTGTCTCAAATAGTTTGGCAGAAAGCTCAAAGGATGCGTGTAATGTTTAGGGGTGGGAGGAAGAGATCAGGTGACTTGCTTCTTATTGGCAAACTGATTCTTTTGATTATTAGTTCAAGAGGCTGGTTTTTGCTGTAACTGTTTATCATCTATGGAGAGTTAGGAATGTTTCAATTGCAGTCCTCAAATACTGTGAACGTTATGAATGCTATTGTAAACTCTGTGCAGCATGTGGTACAGTCCTGTGGTAGTGGTTCTTCTACGCAGCTAGGGGGTTCCCTTGTGTACCAGTAATCAAATGTTGCATTTGCGCCAAAAAAAAAAAAAAAAACGTTATCGAAAGCGTCAATGATTCCAAACTAATGATTAATGGAGTAATACAGAATCTTTTTTCCATGTGCACGAGCGTATAATTCTAGAAAACTGGAGTTATGGGGAGTACAATTTTAACTTCGGCAAAAGTTAAAAAAAGACAAAGAAATCCATTAAAAGAACTCAAATTAATACATAACTTGTGTCTGATCAATTGTAGCGAGCCAATTAATCCAGTGGAAAATCAGATGGAGCTGATCAGAGATAATCATGGCTGAAAGGTCTAAAAACATGTGGTGCGTTAAGCTCTATCACTTCTATCTGCTCTTGACGAAGGTGCATGTAAACAATCCAATCTCCATTTCCAGATGCACAGGGCATTGGCATTACAAAGCCCGATTGTGCTCCCCATGGAAAGTGGTACGAACCAAATACTGGCACACCCCACCCGAAGTCTATCTTTCTTATAGGAAACTGCTGCCCTGATGACACCACAAATGCCGGTTCTTCTCTGGTTACTTTAGAACCATAAATTCTGGAAAATGCCGGTTCAGGACGATGAGCCTCCACGTAATCAATCAGCCCCAGAAAATGTTCTCTTGTCACTGCCCCGTCAAGAAAATTGTGGACTTCATCGGCTATCATACTTAAATTCATCTCTTTCAGCTCCTTGTTTCTCTTTTCGCCAAATGGGATAGATAAAACATTTCCAAAATATTTATTCATCATCGATTCGTCTCCATCATTCAATCTAGTCCTTCCGTCAACCACGATTCCTAGCCTGCAATATTTGTCCCCTGCATCTGTCCCTTTGGCAATTAATTTCCAGAGGAAGGCAGTGAAGGCCTCAAGCTTAGTCCTTACAAATTTTTTACTACCCCGTTTATCGTCATTGGCTAGCGATTGCAGTTGGTGGACCTGTTCGGCCTTGACATAATAGATGCGACTTATTGGTGCCTGATTATTATTAATGTGGTCATTTAATTCTTTGTCTGGAGGTGGCATTTGTGATATTTTCATGTACATGTCGTTAATTGAAATGTCGAAGTGCCCTGGCCGGCGAGAAGAGAGCAGTGACCGCCGGTGTGAAGGAAGCGTAGTTACCGGCTTGGACTGAGCCATTTCCGCCCATGACACCAAAAACATGTTGGCCGAGTAGGCATCGGCAACCCGATGGTCAAACGTGCATCCTATCACCAGTCCTCCGCACTTGAGTTGAGTTGCCTGCGGGTTAGATATTGGTTAATGACTTTTTTTTTTTAAGCGGGTAGAGGTAGGATTTAAGAAATATGGAGGAGAATAAGGATTTAAAAAGAAATATGGAGGAGAATAGGGATTTAAATTCAAAACCCCTAATTTCTAATATTTCAATTTTGGCCACTAAATCAAAACTTCATCCACTGATATTAGTTAATTTAAACAGCAGCTAAACATATCTCGAAAGAACAAAGGGAAAAAAAAGAGAAGAAGTTGGTATTTTTTTTTTATTCATCAATTAAAGTATTATGTTCTTTCAGAATTAGTCCAACTGAAATTTTCAATTGTAAATCAAACTTTGGTTCCTTAGATATCTTATTAAATCAGGCCTCCTACAATGTTAGATGAACACTACAGCGATTGATGATTAATTAACATCCTTAGATGGTTTCAACTTCAACATATTTTACAAATTGCCATGCAACGTCTCAAACCGGATCAAAATAGTTAATAAAAATCTAACATATCAGAATAGACACGCATGCAATATTTTCTTTTCGAAATTTGATGATTACAACTTGTAAGTAGTTTTTCAATACTTTTCTGTTTTTTTTTTTTATTTCAGTAGATAAAATACCTCTCATTATTGCCAGCATTTCACTAATAAAACAATTATCACCAGAGAAGCAAGTAACCCGTTCACCTAATTTATGATTTAAGAAAATGCTACGTTCCCTTTTTGGGTACTATATCTATGATTCTTATTGACTTATATCTTACAATATCATTTAGTTATTTAAACTCTTGAAATAATCTAAAAATTGATAACTCTTGTTTTATATCTAAAGGTGAATTTAATCTCATCTTTACGGTAACCAAAAGGGAGGGTAGAAATCTGCTATGATTTGTGGTTGAAATGGCCCGAACTTGCAAGGAGTTAAATTCCCGAATATGAGCATGCATGAGTTTTTGCAGGGTAATTTGCCGGCCACGATGTCGAATCATGTTACTTTTCATAAGTGCAATTCCGATAAAATTTATGTTGCAATACAAAAACATAAATCTTTCGGTGGAAAAGTGAAAAGTGACAAACTTAAATGGAGCAAATTAAACAGAATTTAGAATCAATCGAGAAGTGCTTGGTTAGAAATCTTACAAATTCTGCATTTCTTTTATGGTCATTAGGACTTGGAAATGATAACTTTTTAGTTAAAATTACTAACCTGAACAGAGAGCACGCCTTGCTCCTTTTGGGGCACAAGTTTACCTTCGATGCTCTCATCAGGATTGTACAAGTCGAGCTCTCGAAGCTCAATATCAGCAAATGCTTCAACAAAGTCCACCCCACGATTATTGCATAGAAGCTCAGGCTCCCCTGAAGGATTTTGCACCATTTCCCCCGCAAAAGCGTAATAGGAAACCAATGTTTGGGCTAGTGCTTTCTTAAGAGCGCTGGTCATGGACCCGAATGTGGTGGCAGCTGAAGAGGGGTTCTTGTAGCAGAAGAAGACACCGACATCGACAGGAGGCAAAAGCAAGTCGAGGTTGGACAGCGGCAACCAATGTTCTTGCATCGGAAGCACTGCAGCAACTACCTCTGTCAAGGTTACCTTCACCTCGAAGCCTTGTTTGAGAGCCATATCTTTTTTTTTGTTTGCCTAGTGGATTGGTTCATCTGGTCATGAAATAGTAGTATTTATAAGCAAAAGTATCATCTGCGTATGGTTGGAGTGTGCATGGGTTTCCAGCGTAGGCAAACAAAAAAACCAACTTCTTCTCGTATTGGTGAGTTTTGATTACTCAGCCGGGTAAAGATAAAGGGATCGTCTGTAACTTACAAGTCTATCTGTGCTACATCTTTATGCCAAACTCCAACAATTTTGGTATTTCAAGAATTGCCTAATGAATTCTGTGGCGAGAGGTATAGTTTTGGGCAAGGATGTTTAAAAGGAAAAAAAAAGTTGGAGGGGTTGAGGAGAAGTAGAACATTGGATAACACCCAATGAATAAGGGCATTTGTTTTCTTGTTCTATGGTTCGGCGTTTACCTTCCCTCTCTGCTATTTCTCTCCCAACGCACCAATTCTAAATTGTTTCAAAAAGAAAATTAATTGTTGAGGGGATCATTTCTGTAAATTGATAAACTAATATGCAGGAGCACATCTTTGAACTTATATCAGACGCCAAGGGGTGGTTGTAGTAATTAACCCTACGAACAAGTGAATCACCATATTAATTGGTTCCAAATATGAATTATTTTATGAATATATATATATGTGTGTGTGTGTGTGTTTGATTACATAATCAGACATATGTATAGTGAAAACTCAATTGCTAACGAGCCTTTGGTACATCAAAGGAAAAGAAAAAGTAAAACCCTTTTTTTTATGTAAAGAAAATCAACATTTTATTTAATAGATTGGAATGTTAATTGCTACAAATTGGATTATAAATTTCATTTCTTTAGGCAAATGTGAGTTTCTTGTGTCGATCGATGACAGGGGGAAATTTGAAGAACGCCAAAGCAGGCGCTGAAAGATACAATTATTGAATTAACGTCAAGTCAACTTTTTGTAAATTTTATTAAACTTAATTAACTCGGTATTCTACAACTTAATTTCATAAATATCGCACCTAAATTTTAAATGGGGCACAAGCACCAGATTATTGTTTGGGGATAATGCTTTACTTCTCTAATATATTGACTTGTCTTTCTCTGTGGCCCTTAAGTTTCACTTTCACCTCGGAATAGCTACCTTTCGTCAGAACTGAATTGTACCATACCCGAGTGAATTGAAACATTGCCTTGCGCGGGAACGTCGACATGTAAATCTTCCATCTTTTAAGATTTTGTCCACATATATATGTCTGATTGTATTGGAATGATGGTTCACTTGGTATAAATCTCGACTTGTCTTTTTCTCTCGACTTCAAATTTCATGACAACAGTGTCCAATATACGGATTATTTGAATTCGTCAACTACATGCATTATTGGCATGTCATTCTCATGAAAAATTAGTGTTGGCATGCTATTCTCATGGAAAATTGAAAATCTTGACCACATATATATATATATGTCTGATTGTATTGGAATGATGGTTCACTTGGTATAAATCTCGACTTGTCTTTTTCTGTCGTCTTCAAGTTTCGTGACAACAGTGTCCGGCATAAGGATTATTCAAGCAGAGTCGCATCCTATGTTTTCAGAACCGGACCGGATATCGACTCGGCCGAGATCAGGGGTCAGGGGTCAATGGGTTCGACCGGAAATCGATAGGGGTCGAACCGGATGACGTCATAAATAAAAATTATTTAAAAATTAAATTATTGTATATAAAATATCCAATAACATATTGATATTAATAAATGTATATTTATATATATTTGATGTTTCAAATATATTTAACAAGAAAATACAAAAAAATTAGAACAATCAAGTAACAATTTATATTATTTAATAAACATTAACAAGTTTAGAATTAAAATTATGGATTCAATTGAAAAATAACATCAAATTTTAGGACAATATTTATAAAGTATGAAATATTTGGGGTATATTAATAATTTTTCACAATTTAGGGGGTCAAAACATAATATTAAAAAAATTTGAACTTTCTTTACAAAATCTCCTGTTGGACCGGTTTTTCCGGTTCTGTACCGGTCAAACCCGGTTTTTGACCGGAGTTGACCGGATTTTAAATCTCCCGGTTCTGATGACCAATGCGGATCGAACACTTGGCCGGTTTCCGGTTTAACCGGTCGGACCGGCCGATCCGGTCCGAGTTTGAAAACACACTCGCATCCACAACCAATGTTCACATCTAAAATATTGCGGCTAATCCCGCGATAGTCCAAGCTGCCTTTTTATCGCATGATGCTTCCTCTCACACATTGGGATCTAGGTTGGAATAGCCTCAACCCTTTCCTTTTCATCTGACGGGCAATATTTCACCTGAATATGTGTGACTACTGGAAGGATATGTGGGATCAATTCAATAATTTCCCCCCTCACACAGGATTTCATCCCATGGGCATCATTTCATTCTAGTATGTGTGACTACTACAAGGAGTTCATTCTATTATGTCTGACTACTACAAGAAGAAGTTGTCGTAATCCGATTCTAATACCAGTGTTGGGTGATATTGGGTCTTCCCATCCCAAAAATTAGTTCAAGGGATAAGGATTTCCCTTATACTTGTAGCCAATTACCCTGCTTCTTCCACAACCGGTGTAGGATAAACACAATAAATCTTAATTACTGAGTTTAAATAAATTAACTTACGTTCTCTGTAGATGCTACCATTTGCCTTGATTAACTGAGTTCAGATAAACATTATTCTCTGTTGCTTATTGAAGAACAAAAAGAGGGAAAGAGAGAGAAAAGTTTAGGTTGCTGTTGGAAATGTCTCTTGAGCTTATTTTCAGTGAAGTTAATTAAATCTTAACCAACCTGGAGGTTCAAGGGATGCTGTCACCACTCGTCAGTCTTCAAGAAAATGGTAACTTATCGACAACTAGAGTTTCTTGTTATCTGTCTTCACCAATAAGATCATGTCCCATTACCTCCCAAACATGTGAAGTGACGCTCTCTGTAGGAAGGCATCCTAACAAAATCTATGCATGCACAGACGCGTACATATATTAATAGTGCTATATTACTTACTTTTCTTAGGTTGACGTATGTATGAATAACAAGATAGTTGAAAAAAATGTATTATCATACGAAAGAAATTTCTTCAAAGCGACCAATTTAAGTGCACTCGACTTTTTTAACTGTTGACCCTTACTTCTAACATAAAAGTTAACCATTCCACTGATCAGCTAAAACATAAATCTTGAAATAGCAGGAGAGTTCTGCATTAAACCACGATGGAGTAAAAAGTAATTTACCAAGAAAACTGAACATAGATCTGACGTGCGAAGAAAATGTTCACCGATTCTTAAGCTATGTACCTAACTAGCATGACTCTTGTGCTAGCTAAAGAAACAAATTAATACAACCCTTATTGAGCAGAAATGAACTTTTTCTTTTTCTTTTTGAAGTATAAATGAAACTTTTAAATTACTACTGCAATTCTTTAATCTTAATGTCCCTTAAGATAGTAATATGATGTGTCTGAAACTATCTTTGATTAAAAATCTTACATTCTTTCATTACTTAGCCATCTTTTGCCTTGTAGTTCGTAGTTTTCTCCTGCCCTAGAAGAACATACTGGGACCTTAACTGCCCAGATAAATCACTCTTACACACGTGCGGTAATCAATTATTTCACAATCGAAATCAGACAAACGTACTTCAGTTTAACAATTAATTACAGGGCATGGGTTTCCAATTCTGGCTAGGACTTATTGTACGTGATGAATAAGGCACAAAAGCAAAATAGGTGCGTGGCTCTATATCTCATACTCCCTTTAATCTCTCTTCTTGTTGTTTCTTTTTCTTTATATTTTGGATTTAAAGATGGACGAAAAATAAAACCATTCCACTCAAAAACAAGTTACTGATTTTTGAAGAACCATGTACATGAGGCAGTGGACGGACAATGTCAATTATTTGACTTCAGAAAGTGAGATCCTCTGAGGGAAGTCGAGAAAACTTTGCAATCTAAGTTTAGACTTTAGACAACTTTGGAAGAAAAAATGGACCTTAAAACAAATTAAACAACAAAGGCAGAACACAGAAGGGGACGAAATTGGATTATATACACTACTGTCTTGTAGCTCAGACCTTCTTTGAGTGAATAGAACGGCAATTTTACTGCAAATGGAGTTAGTAAGCCCTGTGTTGACCCGGACACCTCTGTGTTTGACAAAAAAAAAAAAAAAGAGTTAGTAAGCCAACAAAGTTAGTAAATAGTCACAATAAAGGAGCCCGAAACTTCTAGATTTGCTTTGCGGACCAGATGCGCGTTTTGTGGCCCAACAAGAACCCCTTTGGAAATTCTAGCATTGCTGCATTTAACATGCTACGTCAGCCCCCTTTTCTTCTTGAAAGTCGAATTATGAATTTTATAATCACTTAAACTAATGTCCATATTGATTGAATTAGGACATAAAAACTGCAGTCTGTACCCAATATAGTCTAATAGGATGTATTTTTTTATTAAATTTATCATTATTGTTCCCTTGATTTTAGCTAAATATTGTGTTAATTAATAGATTCTATTTATATTTAGTTAATGGTACTAATTGTAGGAAAATGAGCAAAACGTGATTAAAAGGGGCAATTTTTTAATATGTTAAGAATTAATTTGATGGTGACACGATTGGGACCTGCTTTCAAGTCCAGTAGACTTGAGAATTTACCGCGCACAAGGATTTATTATTTTGAGTTAACTACAGACAATTTTTGGTTGAAGATTTGGAAGACTTTTATTATCTTTATTAGTTGTAGTATTGGATTAAGAAACGTGAACGATTATCTTTTGTAGTTTCTTTTTCTAATGACGCAATATGCCTTTATTATTAGTAGTACATACGAAGTAGGAAATGGAAAAAAAAAAAAGAAAAAAGAAAAAGGCCGGACTCCTGTTTGATTAGTACTTCGGTAAGTGGCAAGACTGAGAGGGTTCTGACTCTGCATTAAACAAGAACGGCTGCTTGGTCTTTTCTCTCTTTTCTTGATTATTTTCTTGGAAAAACACTTATGTGAATGAACTCAATGGAATTGCTTGGCTTTTTCCTGACGATGCTCAACTAAATCTCTCTTTTCTAGCTGAAAAACAACAAAGGACTTGGTTCAATTATATCTGTGAAATCTAATTGTTTTTATTAATTTTTTTATTTGTTAGTATTCGTATGTTTTCTAATTTAATTTTTCATAGTTGTTAGTTGTTTGGATATAAAAAGCTCCTGATATTTAATTCAATTAAACAAACTATTGCCAGTTAGGGTATTTAAATCTGTAATTGTTTAATTATTTTAAGTTAGTGATGACTAGCATGATTGGTTTCATGTTAGGAAAACATATGATATAATTTAAATAAACATTGATAGTGTGTTTATTGATTGGAACAAGGCATTTCTAGTTTCTAATGTAATCAAGAAATTAAATTTTATGGGCATACTTAGAGTTGTTTCTTGGTTAGGAAAGTAGTTAACGGACATACTTTAACGGTAAGGAAAAGTTGGTTGTCATCGCTTATTTGGCAACTATAACTTGTTTATTAACAAATAAATGAAATAATCATTGCATTAATGAGTAGTTGTATGAACCACTTCTGGAGTTTGGTAATCCTTGATTTAAATTTAATTTGCTTCCGTTTAATTATTTTTATATCCGTTAAGTATTTTATTTTTATTTTAATTTTCCAAAATTCCTAGTTAGTTTTTACTTGGAGAGAGACAAATTTTTCTCCTAATTCCTGTGGAGACAATGCTACTTGCCGTTATATTCATTTATATCTTGTGTCATGACACTTGTCATGACAAGTTGTCATTTATATTCATTTATATCTTGTGTCATGACAAATTCTTAAATTTATTGTTACATAGGCTCGACACTTGTCATAGTTCATGGAAGGTTCCTTTAAACATTAGTTAGCTACCATTAACTCTCCGGTTTGACTTTAAAACTCTGTACTTTTTTTTTTCTTTTTGCTATTACAGTCTCTAATCAATCAAAAAATAAAAATGTTTTGTTCAAAAATATGTCCTGCAACTTTCTACGACCAAGCAGAAGAAAGCAAAACGACAACTTTCAATTTGCTCGCACATGCTTGGTTATTTGATATCTAAAGCAGGGGTAGCGATAGGTATGTTTAGAAATCTTTGTGCTAAGCATTGAATTGGAAACTGTTTTCAGTCCTTTTCCATGAACAATAGAAATTGAAATGATAGCTGTCATTTTATTTGATTGAGCGTGTAAGTTCTTCATGGTCCTAAAACTTGAGGTAACCCCAAGGAAATATCATCTTTACCCGCCCGTTTGAATTTTTTATAGCAGTACTGCCACAGAAGGGTTGGGTTATTGACCACCAGAAAGCTTGGTGATCGTGACAAACAAAAGTGTCAAAGGAAGAAAAGTAGAAATACATAAAAAGCAAATCGTTATGAAAATCTAGGAAAAGATTTGTTGACTAATATTCCAATTAACTGCCATTGCTCAAGTATTTTCCCTTGCCATAGACTTTCTACCCTAATTTTTTTAAACGGTCATTAGTCTCCCTATCTAGATCTTATAAGAAAATGAAACAAAGAAGAGGAGAAAAATGTCGTAGATTAATCACACCACGCGTTCACATCATTATCAAAGTCCGGTTATATGCTTGGTTTAGTAAGGACAACTTAATATAAAACTTTCTTGATTCTCATCGGAAAGTTGTCTTGCTTCTTTGTGCTTAGTACTTGAAAAGATTTTAAATCTCATTTTCTTTTTTTATTTCGTGTATTTGTGCAAATTGACCATTTCGTGCATTAGATCTACAAGAACTTTGCAAATTGGCCATCCTGCATATCTTCATATTTGATTTAAACTTCCGAGCTTCTGTATTTCTTATTAATTTCTTAGTGACAATTATTTCCGCGTAACCTTTCGGTCTTCTTGCTAGAATCAAATTGGGTAGACGATAGCAAAACCTCTCAAGTCTCTTAAACAAAGAAGATTATGAGTTGCAATGACACAAGTAACCGTGTTAATTGATGGGAAAAACCACCCAAAAAAAGGGAGGAAAAAGTGAATCCTTCACGCGAGAAAACTGATTGGCAATAAACTATGGACAGTGATGTCAAGAAACAAAGCCAAGCTTCCTTGTTACACTACACGTATATGCGTGGTGCAATAAATTATTACGGTGGGATCTTAATGGTCAATTCTAACTAATTTCCCTATCTCCTTTCACAGGTCTCGATTTTCCTTTCCAATAAAGAAAATGGTTTCACATGTGCAAATTTGCATCGTTGAAACCCTTCAATTAGCAAAGCCATATGTGCTTGGACGATCTTTCTCTTTTTTGCTTTTTTTTTTTTTTTTTTTTTTGGCTCACGGGCTCTCATTAGAGATGCCACTCCAAAAGTTGGCATTGGATGAACATTAATTATACCTAAAATCTGGCTTCAGACATGCACATTTGTGAAAAGTATAATTCAATATTGTTGCACAGCTACTGCAATTTGATCAATATTTTCATAATACCTGAGCAATATTTAATCAGGCAACAGCAAGTAATTACTCCTATGATGGAGCAAAATTAATTGGAGAAGCAATAATAATGCAAGCATTCGAATGGAGGCCCTTGATTCATATATGAATCCAAATTTCCATTTTTTTTTACTAAATTAGAGCCTAAAACTGATTCAATATAGCTTCTTCAACAAACATTCTTGAAGTCTTCATTAATTCAGGACTCAATCTAAACATAAGAACACAGAACTCCATTTCATTCAGACTCCCATCACCATCCAAATCCCCTTCTTCTAACATGCATTGCAATTCATCATCCTTCAAGTCTTGCAAACCTAACAAAGCCGAATTTTTCTTCAAGCTCTCCAATGTGATCAACCCTTTTTCTTCATCCATCAGCAACCTGAACCCATTGCACAGCTCATCCAAGAATCCTTCTGCGCCAAGTTTCTCCACCATTGCAGGGAAAAAATCTTCAAACTCGATAACATCGCCTTTTAATGCCATTAATTTCTGTGCCAAATATTGATATGCACGTAGGAGAGGCTGAAACAAAAAGTTGATGGGAAAAAAGTAATGGTGTAAGAGGGCTTTAAATAATGAGCGACGGGCAGAAGATCGATAAAAGAGCGAAGTTTCTTGGTGGAAGGTGCACCTGTAGGGGAAGGAGATGCCAACGAAGGTACAGATCAGGGGTTTCGGGGGTGTTTTACATTGCAGTTAAAGTTCTTGACCGCTACATAGTGTCATCATGGGGTAGGGCTTCCTCGAAGTTGCATCGGAAGCTGCCCGAATACGATTTCTAGATATCAACGGCTTTGGCTCCAGTGGGTCAGCAATCACGACAAGCACTTTCTTTTGGAGGCAGATATTTCTTGTAGAAGCAAATTATTGCCCAATTCATATAAAACTGAATCCGAAGGAATAGTTAGAAACAAATTTGAAATAGTAATTGTAAATAAATATGAATTGACAAATGCTATTTTTACTTCACTTTTTATTATTTGCACTCCCACCATTTATTTTATTATATAATATGATTTAATAAATGAAAATTATATTATTAAAATGATAGTGAGAGGGTAATTAATAAAAATACTAGCACAAATAACATTTTCCTATGAATTAGCGTCAATAATGGGAAAGTCGTTCTTCCACATTTACAAGAATATTTATGAATTTCATACTAAATCATGTCTAAGTAATGCGATCACTTAACTTAGAATTACTTTAAAAAACTATTCCCACGGTATTAGTGATATGAGGCAAAACATTCGGGGCGGGTCACAACCCAAAGGTTTCTTTTCAATTGAGGCTGAAGGACTAAATAATTCTTTCCCAAGGTATAATTAAGGACATAATAGATAATACAATTATATTGAAATACTTTACTAAATGATGAATCTAACAATATCTCATGCACACACACAATTTTTGAACAACTGAAGTATGACTTTTGGCAATTGCTTAAAATATATCAAAATTATATTATCAAGTGTGAAAAATGAAACTATAATTGTGTCTCATACATATTTTCTTCCTGAATTCTCTTTGAAAAGATTGATTCTGTTATAACTTCTATATCCCAATCACCTACATTTTCATACCTTGCAGTTCTCTTCGAAAAGATCCATCGGACTTTTATACTCCACGCAAAAAAGAGGTTAGAAGTATAGATAGAACACGAGATCTGACTTTATTAAAAGTTTAAAGAGATTATAGCCTTTTAAAATAATAAATAATTTTTTTATAATAAAGGAATGGTGAGATTTAAGAAGTGGAAGGAAAAAGAAGGATTTGAATTTAAAACTTTTAAATTCTGGAGTTTCAACCTTGACCACTAGATCAAGAATTTTGCGACAATAAAGATAAAATTGGTATGTGATAGATTATAGTTTGACATTTCGTGGCCCTTGATGGTTCTTGGTACTATCCTCAAATGGTATACAAAGCATACATTAGGTCTTTTTTATTTTTTAGGAGAACAGTAACCCACCCCACACACACACACACACACATATATATATATATAATGGTAGTTTTTAAGATCTGCACATTATAGTAGTATTATGGTACTGAGCTGGAATAGAACTAACTTAGAATTATAATTAAGTATTAGTTATCAGACGTATCAATACTAATCAAAGGCTATATATTGTGAGACATACACATTAAATCACACGTCAGATTACTTTTGATTACACGCATACGGTTCCTGAGCTTCCCTAGCTTGTTTAATTGCTTACTTTAATCAGCCCGATCTTTCACGTGATATACATTCCAGCTATTGATGATTTTTTTTTTCTTTTTTACAAACTTTAAATTTTAGATGTTCCATGCATAATTTGTTAAAGAACGGAGGAGAAGAAAAACAAAAGAAATTGACCAAAAGTTGAGGAACAAAAGGCGGGGTGCAGGAGGAGAGGGAGGAGTGATTAAGGCGTGTTTATATCCTTTGGAGTTAATTTCGAAGAGTTTTTGCAGATGAGCGTAACATATGGAAAAATAAAAGGAATTAACAGTACTGGAAATGAAACTCTGCAAAATGACAACACAACATGTTTTAGGAAATGTGTCAAATTACTGGAAATGATACTCGAATAAGTTGCTAAATTATTGGAAATGTGTCAAATAAATTAAACAACAACATGATATGTTAATAAATGAATAAATCTTATATACACTGACAGTGTATGCGCTATCACTGTTGGATTTATGACATTTGTGCAAAAGTTGAATTTTAAATTCAAATTTTGCATAGTCATCATTCATCCAACGCTGACAATATATATACTGTTATTGTAGGAAAGATTAATCCTTAATAAATAGGTTATGACAAGATACATGACACTAAAATCAAATGTGTTATATACAAGTTTTAGACTCATTAAATATGAGTGTGATTATAACACACCACGACACAATACATTGACAGTTTAGTCCTTGAATCCATAATTTAGCTATTTTAGTCACTAAAGTGTCATTTTTAATCAATTTAATCCTTTTAACCAAAGTTCAGCAAACTAAAATTTTTTTTTGGCACTAGCTGAGAGTTAATTATGGAAAGAAACTAATTGTGAAATCTAATAGAATAACAGGAAACCAAAGATATAAGGAGATATAACCTTATTAGAATAGGAAATTAGGGAAACTAGAAGTATTAGTCAATCAACGCATCCATATAAAAAAGACTTTGTAGTTTATTTTCAATATCGATTCTTCTCCAATACTCCAAATTAACTCTATTATTCAAAGGAAATATCCATTTTTTTATTCTTTTTTTTCCTTTGCAAGTTCTTCTATTGCATTTCACTTATTAATCACATAAACAACTATTCTTGTTTAGAAGTAAGAGGTACAAAAGATTCATGTCTAGAAGTAAGAGGTGCTACTATTGTTTGTTCCACGTGGAATACCTTGATGAAAATTATAAACTTCATTTTGACATTTTTATTGTGATTTGGGTGTAATTAATAAACCACTATGGAATTGTTTAGGGTATTTCTCTACTTCCAAGAAAATTTAGTTTTTCCGCAATACATATGTGGTTATGTGGATGAGTGGCACCTATGTTGTCTTTTTTTTTTTTTTTTTTGTGGGGTTAGTAAGGAGCTTATTGGGTCCCAAGACAGGAAGTAATCTGAGGGTAGTCACACCTATTACATCAGTAAAAAGTATGCTTCTAACGGACTCAAGAGGATGAAAAGATTATCTCTCCTGGTTGGTGTTGGAGGCTCAACTTCGCAACGTGGTTAGCGCACTGATTTCCTTCCCTCCACTGATGCTTATACCACTGCAATAATCCAAAAACCCGTATAAACGAACCCGGCCAATTGATGATGAAACCCGGATTTGCTGATTTCTAGGGCTTGTTTAATACGGTTTCGTCGTCAAATGGTGGGGTTCGTATCATGCAGCCTATAACCCCACTGCATATCCATCCCCTCTCTAGCTACGTACCCAGATGAGGTTGTGGTGACTGGTGAGGGCTCTCTCTTGGATTCCTCTGGATAAGCTCAATGCTTGTTTATGAATCTGTTTCCACTATGACCTCGTTAAAAGTTCATTTCCACGCCAACTTCAGCCCATAGTTGATTGCCTCAAGTTCCGCAGCAACATTTGTAGCAGGTCTTAGGTTAACACAGAAACCCACGATCCAGAAAACTCTCTCATTCCTGATGACTCCCAGCTCCGGCTGCTTTCGTCGTTCGGTTTGCTGCACCTATGCTGGTCTGGTTTGATTCAACGGTTGTAAGCACTTTCGTTAACTAAACTTTACCTAATCGTAGTTTCGGAATAGAACTGCAATAGACTTAACCGCTCTTCTTAGGGCTTTGCATGTTAAACTACTATTAACATCCTATCAACGACCCCCCTTTTCTGCCGTGTATTTTGAATGTGTTTGGGTGGTAGATTATTTGGGATAATTATTTTTTTAAAAAAATATTTTTTTGATATGATATATATAAAATAAAAAAATGATTAAAAAATATGTTAATCATACAAGCAAATAAATTTTTTTTGTAAATAAATCACTATCCAAAAAAACTTGAATTCATATAAATCTCTTCGTGACAAATTAGTTTCCATGTAACCTTTCGGTCTCCTCAGTCCTCACTAGAATCACATTGGATAGACGATAGTAAAACCTCTCAAGTCACCTAAAATAAGAAGATGATGAGTTGCAATCACACACACAAGTAACCGTGTTAATTAATGGGAAAACAGCAACCTAAGAAAGGGGGCGAAAAAAAGTGAATCTTCCACCCGAGAAAACCGATAGCTTATATGAATGGATAACAAAGTAAAAAACAAAGCCAAGCTTCCATCGTACGCCACACGTATATGCGTCAAGCAATACAGTAGTATTACGTTGGTTGGTTGGTCGGTGTTTCAATGGTCAAGTCTAATCTCCTTATTCTTAATCAACTAATCAACTTGCTCTGAAGGAGTTGGCCACCACAAGTATTGTGGGGTAGGAGGTTAAGGATTCAAACCTTACCTATTTTTCATTAATGTGCCATTATATATAATTTTTTTTAAATTCATATGAGTGCGTGGTACATCTGCATGATTCGATAGTAGTTCAATTTCCGTTGATTCTTTCGACTTAGTTAGATCACCCCCTAGAGTAGCGAAAAGAAAAAAAAAACCTGCTTGTTCTTCTTTCGTAGGCCTTCATTTTCCCTTTCAAATAGACATTTCACGTGTGCATATTTGTAGCCTAGCAAACAATTTTTGGGCACATTGTTGTGGTACGGCTAAAAGAACTGCCTTCGAATGCCTTCCAGTGCATTATAAGATTGGACGATCTTTCTTTTTTTAACTTTTACGTTTTGCTTTTTGCCCTTTTTTGTTTGGGCACACGTGTTCTCATTGAAGATGCAACTCCAAACTTTGTCATTGGCTGAACATTAATTAGACTTAAAACCAGGCTTCAGAAATGCCCATCTGTGGAAAATGACTCAGTAGTGTTGCGCGGTTACTTCAATTTGATTAATGTTTTCACCCGTGGATGAGCCAAATTCATCAGACAAAATCTACAGCAAGTAATTACCCCTATGATGGAGCAAAATTAATTCGAAAATTATTATTAATAAATACAAGCAATCGGATGGATGCCCTTGATTGATCTATTAATCTAAAATACCATTACTTACTAAATTAGAGACTATGACTCATTCAATATAGCTTCTTCAACAAACATTCTTGAAGTCTTCATTAGCTCGGGACTCAATCTAAACATGAGAACACAAAACTCCATTTCATTCAGATTCCCATCACCATCCGAATCCCCTTCTTCTATCATAGATAGCAATTCATCATCCTTCATGTCTTGCAAACCTAACAAGGCTGAATTTTTCTTCAAGCTTTCCAATGTGATCAACCCTTTTTTTTCATCCATCAGCAACCTAAACCCATTGCATAGCTCATCCAAGAATCCTTCTGCGCCAAGTTTCTCCACCATTGCGGGGAAAAAATCTTCAAACTCGGCAAGATTGCCTTTTAATGCCATTAATTTCTTTGTCAAATATGTAAGCACGTAGGAGATGAAAATTACACAAGAATTTGATGCAAAACATGGGATGGTGTAGGAAGGCTTTAAATAATCAGAGATGGGCAGATCGATAAAACAGCGAAATTTCTTGGTGGAAGGAGTTGTAGGCCGAAGGAGATGCCAACGAAGGTACAGATCAGAAGGGGTCTTGCGTTGGAATCGGGGTGTTTTTGCAGTTAAGGTTCTTGGCCGTTTCATGGTGGCATCACGGCTAGGCCTTCCTCGAAGTTGCATGGGAAGCTGCCCGAAACCAATTTCTAGATAACGTTGGCTTTGGCTCTAGGTGGTCAGCAGTCACGGCAAGCATATTCCTTTCTGGGCAGAAACTTAATTTGGAGGCAGTCTCCAAAGAATTCCATTTATCACATATTTCTCGTAGAAGCAAGTTACCAACCAGATTTATGTAAAATTGAATTTGGCTGAGTGGTTATAGGCATATTTGGAATGGTTATAGACAAGTTTAAATGAGCTTTGAATAAAGTGCTAGTCATTCTTCCACATTTACAAGAATACTTTTGAATTTCGCACTAAATCATGTCCGAGTAATGTAATCTCTTGGCTTAGAATTACTTTCAAAAAACTATTCTCACGGTGTTAGTGTGTGAGTAGAGGTGTCAATCACAATTGAATTATATTGATTCGCCCAAATCTACCCACTAAAAACTCGTCCAAACCCATTCATTAACTTTAAATGGGTTTAAATAGGTATTCAATTAAATCTATTTAATTGGTAGGCAGTGGATTAACTCTACTCACCTATTTATATTCATTTAAAAATAATTATACATTTAAACTCAATTTTTATTAAGTTTTAAGGAGATAAATTTGAATTTGCTACCAATCTAATAGCAATAAAATACCATTATTTCTTCTCAAATAATATCCAAAAAAATAAAAATAAATAGAATTTCAAATGAGTCATAAATGAATAATTAAGTATACCCCTACCTATTTATTAAGTATCCATTTAAATAAGTGAATATAAATGGGTTAACTCAATTATACCCATGATCTAATTATGATCCACCCAAACCTATCTAAATCACCCATTTTGACACCTCTATGTATGAGATGAAACATTCCGGCCTAGTCAAACCCCTAAAATGTCGCTTTGAGGCTGAAGGGCTTAATTGATCCTTCTTATAAAATATAATTAAGGATATAATAGACAACATAACAAAATAACGATACTAAAATACTTTACCAAATGATATAACTATCAGTTTCTCTTGCACGCAATTTTTGAATTACAGAAGTATGACTTTTAGCAATTGGTCAAAATATATCACAATTATACTGTCAAGTGTGAAAAATGAAGCTATAGCCGTGTCCCATATTTTCTTTTTGAATCCTCTTCAAAGACATCGATTCTGATTGCATTAACAAATTAAATTCTGCATCCCCTCCACCTAAATTTCTTTCCTTGCAATTTTCCTCTAATAATTTATATCAGACAATGTTAGATTTACACCTTCAATGAATGCATGGTATACAGACATACATTCATGAACGTTTCTCAAATTATGCATATAGCCCTATTAGCATTGATGAATTTTTTCATTGCCAGTTGATAATATCAATTCTATGTAACGTATCTATACATGCACAGTAGATTTTTTTCAACTTGTTCCCATTTGTGACAATAGGGTTCTGTACAACTTTTGTACGTAATAGGCCTGGTATGTTTCATGTTGGATCCAATTAAATCTGATCCTTTTCTCCTTTCAAATGGGTCGCTAAGAGAGTCGCTTCCAGAGTCCAATGAGCTCGAACCCGGTCCATGACAGAGTCTAGGCTTTTATATTAAAAAAAAAACAAAAAACAGAGTCAAATTAAGTTGTCTAAAGTAGGGGTGTCAACGAATCGAATCAAGCTCGAATATTAGTTTGATCGAGTTCGAGTTCGACAAAGTGCTTGAGGCTCGAGATCGACGAATATTAATTTTACATGCTCGAATTCGATTCGTAAGGAATTCGTGAGGATCGAGCTCGTGTTCGAAATTGCTCGAATTGCGGTCGAGCTCGAGCTCGAGCTTGAAGGTCCATTAAAATTGTGCTCGTTTAAAGCCTGCTGAATGCTGAACCAAATGATCTACACAAAGATACTCTATATCAACGACATTTTGCAATACAATGAAAGGGGTAAAGAACACAAAAACGTTAATAACTAATACAGATATTTTAAAATGTGTTTGACTGAATCTTGGAGTAGGACTTTTTTATACACCAAGTAACTGCACAAGCTGTTATTGTTAAAATATGTCGTTCAAACTATCTACTCTAGTAATCAATATTTCAAGTAGCACAAAGAGGGACATCAGAGGTATCTTGTTAGTAAGACAAAATCATATTCATCTGATTCCTTTTTAGCCTTGACATTTGTTACATGTTAAGGCTAAAATCATACATCTAATGCCTGGACACAGAACACAAATAAGTCAGTCTGCAATATCCTTAAGCAGAATTTGTCCTTCATTCAGCCTTTTATCTGAACCAAATCACTGAACAGCACTGTCCAAAGTCCAAACTCATCCATATGATTGAGAATCTAAGACAAGCCAGCTTTAAATATCAATTTAAAGCCAAAGCATCAAACTGTCAAAAATTTAGCAGCCTAATGCCAAGTTGTCAACCAATATCCAAATGCATCCATACATATTTTAACATCAAAACCAGCATCCAAATTCAAAGATAAGTCATACAACCAACATCCACCAAGTCACACAAATAGAAACAAGAAAGACAAAGTGTCAACAACTCAACATTCAAGAGAATGTCTTCAACAGGCAATGTCAATTGTCAAGAAATAATCATACTTAAAAAAGTGAAACAAATTTTGCAATTAAAGCAGTAAAACAGGAACTTCTTGTCCATTCCACGATAATCCTTTCCAACTTTCCAATTTCAACTGCAGGCCCTATAAAAAAATAATAATTTAAGTAATAAAATAGTAGTGGTAAAATCTAAAACAAGATATTTGAAGAGGAATCGAAGTGTTAAACACAAATAATGTACCTTTCCAATTATCACATTCATTTTATGGGAAGTAGAATCTCTTTTGCTGCCTTCAATTTCTGCAAAATAATAATAACAATAAGTAATAAACTAATTTTGTTTCAATAACATGAATTTGAAATAAACTTACTTTTATCTTTTTTTTCACTCCATGAATGTTTCGGCACCAATCTCCGGCACACATAAGCATTTCTACAGTTTCAGGAGCTAGTGAGGCTCTATAAGAGTCAATTACTCTTGTTCCTTGCATTAGAGGAATCTGCCCCTGACATGACTCGATTGGAATAAGATTCAAGTGCGGTTATGGGCTGACCTGAAAATAAAAGAAATTTTAGCTGATTTTCGAATCAAAAGCTGCACTTAGATGAGAAAAAAGAGCTAATTCTAACTAGTACAACGAATTCCATAGCGAGTTCATCCCAGTAGTTGAACATTTTTAACTAATACAGCGAATTCCTATAATACAAGGAAATTTAATAATGAAGATAAAAAAAATTATACTTAACAAACCTGAAAATAATCAAGAGGGTTAAAGAAGAACTATAGCAGGCATTGCACCAGTCATAGATAATTTTAAGTTGGTTGCTTTTCTTTTTCTTCCAAGAGTTAATAAAGATTGAGAATAAAAACTAGAACGAACTAAAACTAACTTCAATGACCAGAGATTAAAAGCTAATTGAATGATTTTTCCTTTTATATCAGTTAATAAAAGCCTTTTAACAACGAATAAATTTCTTCAAGAAATGTATTAAAGAAAGAACTGATGGAAGTATGAAGTAAAAATTGGTTGTGGAATCTGAACTCTTACTTTAGCAAAAGTTTGAATAATCTAAAACATGTGATTGGGTTAAAATATTACGGATACCATCCCATTTTACTGGACCTCCATTAATTCTCAATACCCAGGAAAAGAGAACAAAGTTTTTCCTACACTCTGTCATGGCAATAGTCTTAAATTCGCTGCCACTTTTATCTCAGAATACTGCCAGTCACAAACACACTCGCGCACTCAACCGTTTTCACATAAACTACAAAAGAACAGGACAACCTTCCCAAAACTTTGAACAAGTTTAAACAGAGGTTTAAAGGAATCATATCAATTGTTGATTATATAGGAGTATGGGAAATTCAAAACTTTTCCCTTCGTTACCATCTGTTGACTTCTACCAGGTTTCCCATTCTGGATGCAGAGTCTTTACTAACTCTGAGCCTCCAGGGTGGAGTAGTAAAGAAGCAAATCTAACTAGACAATAGAAGAGACAAAGCAAAGCTGACAAAAACATTTAAATTTAAAGCTCGCAAAAACATTTAAAGCTCGAGCTCTTCCCTTCGCAAACAGGAAGCAAAACTGTCGGTGGTTTTCTTTTTCTTTCTTCTTTTTTTTTCCAACTACTACCAGTATTTGTGTCGTAATCGCCTTCATTGCTACTGTTTTGCAGCAGAAAACCATTTCCGGGCGTGTTGCTACTGCTAATTTAGTAAAAGAAAACCATTGCTACTCTAATTCAGTAAATATCTTTTGCCGGAAGCGTACAGATTATGAACCCTAGTTATGCGCCTATTTTGCTAAGATTTATTCAGTGAATCATACTCCAGAGATCACAGAATTTAAGCCAAACCTTATAAAATGAAAATGACGAGGTTGCGACGAAGCTGGGACCAGCCAAATTACTTAAGGATAACATCTTACCTGCTGCACGAGCAGCACGACTGCACCTGCTTCAAGATCCAAGGATTCCAAGCTCCCGGTCACCGCACGCCTGCACCGACTGCACAATCCAAATGGGTGGAGTAGCAACAACAAAATGAAACGGCTGGAGCTAGCAACCCAAATGGGTTTGATTTGAAATTGGAATTAGGGATTGAGGTGAGGAATGGGGATTAAGGAATAGGTAATTAGGGACAGCCGTGCACTGAGGTGAGGAAGAAGAAAGAAGACGGCGTTTTTGGACAGAGATTGAATTGAAGCTCTCGACGGCTTGACCTAATTAGAGTTTGATACTTTGATATGTGAATTTTATTTTTTTTTAGGAATTATCTGGAAAGACAAGAATACCCCAATTATATTTTAAATTTTAATAGGTAAAACATGTAATTAAGCTTACAACTATATATATCTAAGTAATTTTACAAATATAAAATTATATATATTTAAATATACTTTAAGCTCGAAAAGCTCGCGAACCTATCGAACATAGCATTTCTAGGCTCGAATTCGATTCGTTGAAATATTCGAATAGTTCGAGCTCGACTCGAGCTCGATTTTATCGAACTCGAGCCGATCTTTTGCTCGAACTGCTTGCGAACTATTCGCGAGCAGTTCGATTCGTTGACACCCCTAGTCTAAAGTACCCAAGGGATTTATGAATTTGGACAACACAAGTGACCAAGTGAAACTTCGTCGGCGTGTCATTAGCCAAACAAATACCAGCAGCATCAAAAGTATACTATCTTGATAAGAAGAAAAAAACAATGGCAGTAATCTGCCGGCGTCAGTAAGATCAGAAATTCCGCTTGGGTCGTCTTTCTCTGGGCTTGTGGGAGGTCTTCACCGCTTAGTAGCAGCGGGTCCAATGGGCTTGGCCCCTGTCGGGGTTTCTATCCCACATCGGCTTTGGGGGGGTTGGGATTTGGGTAGTTAAGTCCCTGGGAGCAATCCAAGAGTTGCCGGCTTTTGGGTTAACTTCTGGGATTAGGTTTAATTAGTCAAATAACGTTTCTCGAAAGAAGATATGACACTTTACAGTTCAAAGTGGTTGAAATTTGACATACTATCTTGTTTCCCTTTATCTGCATAGCTTTATAGTATAGCTTTAGCCAACCTTTTTTTTAAAATCTTTTTCATAAGATTATAAGGACTCTGCAGTAGTGAGAGTAATACACTCACCAAACTAATAATTCACAAATAACAATTCAATTGCAATACATTAGACTTGCAAAAAGTGGGAGAAAAAACTCACGTATAGTGAGACTTGAAGCGTTAATCAACTTTGTTAGCATAATTAAACTAAACTTCTTAATAGTTTATGCTTCCTATTTCAAATTTAGAAATTTTCATATACAGTCAAGTTTTAGTAATTTACTTGTTGTTTGGGTATGGAATAATTATTTGGTAGTTTTTGTCTTAATCGTTTCTTATTCACCAAATCTTGTGTGCTGTATATAAAATTGTGTGATTGTTGTAAAGATAATTCTATCTAAAACTTATGTCGGTTTCAATATGAGAGTTGAATGTGATTCATATTTGTACGATTTATAAAACTTACCCTCTCCCATACGCGTGTGTGTGTGTGAAATATACTTCCACTCCACTATGTGATTTTGTGTACTAACAAACTTGGCACAATAGTCGAGTTCCATGGAGTGGCAAAACGGTATCCTAACAACTGTGCAACATAAGGCGACCGTTAATAATTTCTCTTTTTAGTTTTAAGGATGATTAACTGTAGGACTTTACCTGTCTCTTAATAGCTCAAACTTGGTAATTTAGATCTTTTATTGGTGCAAAAAAAACTTCAAATAATTTTAGCTTCAGTCAACATGATGGACCAAAATAGATCCTACAACCATAAATCGCTTATGGGGATACATAGGACTGGTAAGAGGATTGGAGCAGCCTAAACTAGGCTTGGGCCTGAGCTTCATGTTTAACTTTGATAGGCAGGGCTTTATTTAACTTATAGGCAGCGTAAATATAATACTACTTGAATTAAATTTAAATTGAGTTTGGGCTTTATTAGGCTCTGCTCAATTAAATTCAACTTTGATAGGCCTAAGTTTGACTCAAAAAATTAAACACACACACACATACAAAAATTAATAATTTATAATTATATTATATAATACATAAATATTTACAATATATTATTTATAATTACATATTTTTATTATGAATTTGGGCCCAACCTAAGAGAGGCTTGAAACGCTAATGTAGTTTTTGAGATGAACATGAACCTCATAATATAAACTCAAAATCTGGAAGGCTGAAAGCTCTATTTCTTTGTGAACTGAGTTTAGATTAGATTTGAGCGCAAATGTTTGATAAATAAAGCTTGTAAGCATCCAAGTTTATTATTTTGAAGTTTGAGATCAATTTATTATTCAAATAACTCGAACTCGAACCCAAATTTCACAAAATCGACCTAGAGTCCAGCACCAACAAGCACAGTTCATTTACGCCCGTACATTTTACTCGACTTTTGGGACTTCGAAAGTGAGAAACGTTCTTAACGACCTTTTATTTTGCGAAAAGAGAAAGCATCGCGTGGGGTTCGATTTCTCAAGTTGATCAAACCCATGTTTATGACGCCGGTTGACTAATCTCTTCCCCTATTTGACTAAGAAAAAGAACACGCTGATCTAGTGTGAAACTCATTTTTTTATTCTCGTAGCACGGAGTCGGCAAAAGTTGGCGCGATTCGTCTCTAATCTTAGCCAACCCGTCAATTTGGGCAGCCACAAAAGGTATAAAAACATCATCATTTCTGGAAGCATTTTTCTCCGTGTGTGTGCGTTTGTTTTATGTTTATTATTTTGTTGAAAAACAAATAAGTCGAAGATGCATTTTCCATTCTGGGATTCTGGCAGTGTATCAATAAATAGCTCTCAAGCTCAGCTGCTTCCGTTGTCAATATTGCTGCAGATGTTGTATGAAAAAGGAGAAAAAGGAAAATTTGTAAAATTTCTTTTTTAATTAATAATGCTGGAGATTTTATATCATTCTAGGATACTCAAAATAAAGGATTGGGAGCTGAATGAAATTGTTAAAAACCTCAAGGGAGGTTTCTGAAATTATCCCTAAAGGATTTTGTGTAATACGATTGTGGCCGGGATTCAGGGAGGCTAAAACACTTAACACCTAATTATTGAAGGCAGCAAGATTAAGCTTCCTAAAATGTGATATCAAGTTGTTGCACTTTTAGTGACTATTTGATTACTTGTTGGACCCATCCACTTACATAAGATAATACCTAAAAATATGGAAGTAAGTTTCCCAACTAAAATAGTAAGTTAACCTTAATAGATTAGTAATTTTTATACCTCAAAAGGTAAATTGGAATAAAGATTAAACTTACTTTTTAAATAAATAAATTACTACTTCATATCCCATACTTACTTTTTAGAGAGTAAGTTTAGTTCAAGTAACAGTAAGTTTTTATACATAAATAGTAATTATTACTAATAACATGGTAAATTTGATTAATGATCAAAACTTACTGATTTTTGGAATACATGTACAATTTTACATTAAAAAATTATCTCAAATTAGTATTAGGAAGTTTATTTGAAATAATGAGAAGATGTTTTATTAATGATTAAAACTTAGTACCTTAGTTAGTAAGTACTCATAATATACCTATATAATAAATGATTATAGGTATAATTTAAAATTTTTTTGTATTTATATATTTTAAAATACTATGAAAAGTAGTTTCACTTTTCAGATAACCTTGTAAAATATCTAATAAAATTTTGTCATATTATAAATTTTTAATCATTTTCAATTTTTGAAAAGTTTGAAAGTTTGGATAACAATAACAACAAATCTTCCTAGTTATATATAGAATATCACTTGCTTATACATCACAATTTTTATAATTTAACACCTATGAATATAATAAGATGATAAAGTTTTAATAAATTTACATCTGAGACACAAGAATTAATAAGAGTTAAAGCCGAAACAAAATGAGAAATAGTATAACAATAAAAATAACAAAATTAGTATAACAGTTAAATAAGAAAATCAGTATGATCTGGACTTTTTTCCTTAGGAGATTGTTCATAAAAATAAGATCCAACAATTAAATGAAAATCACTTGCACATATAATACAAGTTTAATTCTTATTATTTCTTGTGTCCCAGACAATAAATATATGAAAACTTTATCATCTTATTATATTAATAGGTTTTAAATTATAGAAATTACATAGATAAGTGATATTCCATATATAACTAGGAAGATGTGTTGTTATTATTATCCAAACTTTTAAACTTTTCAAAAATTATTCAAAATTATAATATGACAAAATTTTATTATTTTATAAGGTTATGTGAATGGTTAAAATATTTTTCATAGTATTTTAAAATATATAAATACAAAAAATTTATAAAGTATACATATAATCATGTATTATACAAGTACATTACAAGTACTTACTAACTAAGGTACTAAGTTTTAATCATTAATGAAACATTTTATTGTTATTTCAAATAAACTTCCTAGTATTGGTTTGGTATAAGTTTTTAAAGCAAAATAGTACATTTGTGCCCTAAATTAGTAAGTTTTGGTCATTAATCAAATTTTCTATGTTATAAGTAAGATTTACTATTTATGTATAAAAACTTACTATTACTTGAACTAAACTTACTCTCTCAAAAGTATGTTTGGGATATAAAATAGTAATTTATCTCTTTAAAATGTAAGTTTCATATTTATTCCAATTTATCTTTTGAGACACAAAAGTTACTAATTATCACGGTTAATTTACTATTTTAGATGAGAAACTTACTTTCTTATTTTTAGGCATTATTCTATTTAGGTGGATAGGTCCAACAGGTAATCAAATTGTCAATAAAAATATAATAACCTGTTATATCAGGTAACAACTATTTAGTTACCATAACGATAGTTACTACAACATTTTCCTATGAAACATATTGAAAGAGATTGAAGTGGGAATGATGGGAATTAGTCGTAAAGACGATTTGATTAGTGAAGGGTAGTTTTGGCTTTCACTTCGCAACTGCTTAATGGTGCATGGACAAATTAACAACTAATAATGGTATTCGTTTTTTTTTTTTTTGGGGGTTTCATTTAGAGCATGGGGCGCTATTAATGAATCTTGTAACAAATCTTGAATGTTAATTACTACAACTACATGCTTACTCATTCACCATAAGTTCAATTTATTACTTTTTTGAATAAAGATTACAACGAATCTCTGGGAGAAAAAGTAAGAGATTAGCAACAATGCATTATGGGTTAAAGGAGAAATTAGTAAGACATGGGTGCTGCAAAGTTTACCTGATAAGGTGATTAATCACTTGAGTCGAGTCAAATAAACGCCAGCGTGTTAATCCCAGTGCCTTCGACCTCACGAATAAATGATTACAAAGTTAATAACAATGTGCTGAGATATGTGTGAACATTATTTTATACTGCGCCAACCGGCGGACCAGTTTTCATCCTTGTATAACTTAATGGTACTATGTTAGTGACAATCTCCAAATTAGACTTGAGGTACAGACGGCTGTCAAGTTTTTGTTGATTTTTGTTCAATTTCACAAGATCTACATTTATTTTTTCAGAATGCAACTCACTTTGAATCCAAAATAAATATAAAATAAAAGTTTGTGGGTCTTATACATGACGTTAAAAATGATGTACATATGCAATGATTTCAGTTTTACATTTTTTTTTTTGCCAATTTTGACCATGAACTTTTCAGGAACGGTCGCTGCCTCGAAACTCTCGAAATTAGTCAAGTAGGTTGTAATATACTCCCAGAAATTTTTTAACAATGAATTTGCAAAATCGTGTCAATGTGTAAATCAAATCATGTTGAGCGATATTAAGTAATTCATTAATAAAATTTACTTTTTATGCTAAAAGAAAAACATTTATCGATGTGTAATCTCAAGAGTTGAGACTGGACATTACACCAAATCCGATCGCAATCGCAAATGTTGCCGACGACACACTAAGCAATCTTATGCACTCCAAAAACTCGTGAGAAAAAGACATCCTTGAGTGCCCTGCAACAATGACCAGGTGCCTATAAGATACTGACGTCACAGGATGGTATTCTAGTTTGTCTCGCTATAATTATTTTCTTAAAAAAGAACGGATGCAGTATAAATAAATTCTTTTCTATTTGACATCAGAGATGGCTAGGCTCCCTCAAAGATTAACTACCAATTTATATCAATTTGTCCTTTGTTCATTTATTGACCATTATTTCTTCTTTTGTTCTCCTGAGTGGGAAAGGAGAATTTTCGGAAAATGACACTTGATCTTTGTTTTCTGAGCATGTTTTTAGAAAAGTAGATGAAATATTGGAAATCAAACTTTACCTAACAACATCGAAGTTTTTCGCTGGATTGATGTCTAAGGCCTGTCCCAGTGGGCTAGTCAACTAGGAATCTTCAACAATGTGTTTCAGCTTCCAGGTCAATCTTTGTAACTCGTTATAAAATTCCCCTAAATCTCCTGCCGGGGAGGCCTGCACAAAAACTGCTTTCTTGATTCTACTGGCACGTATACAATATCTGATTCTTTAAACTGATTTGATTTCTTTATAGATGTATGTCAGTAACAATCCAGGCTCCGAAATGGGACAGGATTTCAGGAGGTTCAGACATGTCTACTTCTGGTGTTACTTGTGCATGATTTATTGCTTCTGTTTTCTTGGCTTTTCTACTGACAGGATTTCATCAGGGCATCCAGTCAAAGATGGAGATGTGATTGTTTCTGCTGGCAAGAAGTTTGCCTTGGGGTTCTTCCGCTCCGGAAATCCAGATTTAAGGTATGTTGGCATATGGTTTTACGGAATTCCAGAACAGACAATTGTATGGGTTGCAAATAGAGACAAGCCTATTCATGGTCTTGGAGGAACTTTGACCGTGGGAAATCATGGTAATTTAGTCATTTTGGATGCTAATGGTGATTCGATCTGGTCGACAAATGTTGCAGCTGCATCAAGAAATTCTACTGCAATTCTTGAAGATTCTGGTAATCTAATTCTGTTGACTAATCACAGGAAGCTTTATACTAAGAAGCCATCGTGGCAGAGTTTTGATAATCCAACAGACACTTTTTTGCCTGAGATGCAATTCTACTTTAATGTCTCAGCTGGGGAGAACCGTTTTTTCACTTCTTGGAGAAGTGCGAATGATCCTTCGCTGGGCAATTACTCAATGGGCATTGATCCTCGTGGATCGCCACAAATACTAATATGGGAAGGAAGGAACCGGCATTGGAGAAGTGGGTACTGGAATGGACTGATATTCACCGGTATTCCGAGTATGACGGCTATCTACTTGTATGGCTTTAAGCTTATCAACGAGGGGAATGGGAGGTTGCATTTCACTTATACCCCGTCTAATAGTTCAGACTTGATAAAATTCCAGCTACTCTGGAATGGCACTGAGGAGCAAAGAACTTGGGATACTGGTTTGAAGGAGTGGAGTTTAATACAATTACAGCCTGTAAATCAGTGCGAGCTGTACAACAGGTGTGGACCATTCGGGGTTTGTGATGTTAGGAATTCACCGATATGCACTTGTTTGAAAGGGTACGTGCCTAAGGACAATGATCAGTGGAACAGTGGGAATTGGTCAGGTGGATGCATTAGGAGGACACAGCTACAATGCGAGACAAATGGGGGGCGAGGAGTTGGGGAAAGTGGGGAAAGAGATGGATTTCTAGAAGTTAAGGATTTAAAATTGCCAGACTTCGTAGATTATGTGGGTTCAGAAAATGTTCAAGAATGCCGAAATAAGTGTTTGTATAATTGTTCATGCATTGCCTTCTCCTTTGCAAGTGGTATCAGCTGCATGATTTGGAGCAAAGACTTGGTTGACATTCAGCAGTTTCAGTATGGAGGGAACACTGTGTTTCTCCGTCTTGCTCATTCTGAGCTAGGTAATGTTTCCAATCGATTTCACTAGCACAATATGCAGAAATTTTCTTCGCTGTTTACAATTTTAGGCTTTTCTTAAGACATTTTGTAATTAGGATACGCTGCCTAAATCCTCAACTCATTGATGTGAAAAATGGTTAAACTCAAACTTTTTTCAAAGGGAAGAGTGGTATTTGTCCCTTTCCAGTGTCTAGGCCTGCTCTTATCCCAGATTTTGATCCTAAAAGTCATCCGTTTTATAGAAAATATGTTGCCAAAGTGGTGACATAAATGTTAACATGTCTATCAGGTTTAAACAAGTGGTGGAGATAGCAGAATGTCGTATAGACAACAGGATTCATTAATAGTTTATAAATATGCATGACAGATTCAATGATCCTCCAACATTACTTTTTTGTTGGTCATTATCAGAGGGAAGCAAGCACATGGAATAAGAATCCAAGTCATGAATGAGTATTTAAGAACAAATAGCGATCCTTCTGAAATTTTTGAAATTTAAGAGACAATAAGTAACACAAGATTTCACTCAGTCAAATTCTGCTTGAATGGACCTCTTTTGAAAACAGGTGACACGAGAAAGGTAACAAAACTACTTCTAGTAGCAACTGTTGTGGTGGGAGTGCTCTTTCTGGGTGTGTCAATCTGGCTGCTTTGGAGGCGCAAAGACAAACTGCAAGGTTTATTCCCTAAAAGCTAATCACTCAGGTTACATGGCTTTATCACCCATAACAGTCATATGACATTTTGGTGTCTGCATAATTATCTGCAGAAGTTTTCAAATCAGCGAAGCAGAGAGAGAGATTTCCAGAAACTCATCCAATCCAGAGTGGAGAACTTTCAAGGGATTTTTCAGGACCGGATGATCTTAGTGTCGAAGGGCAGCAATGTTCTGGGAAAGAATTAACGTATTTCACTTTCAGTAGCGTGGCAGCAGCTACAAACAATTTTTCAGACATAAACAAGCTAGGACAAGGAGGATTTGGCCATGTCTATAAAGTATAGTGCTCACCACATTAGATATATTATATTAGATTGTGACTAGAGATATAAAAGTATCTTGTATCTTGTCTTGATTAAACATGCTTATTCTTCCGCTTACATTCAGGGCAAGCTACCAGGGGGCCAAGATATTGCTGTCAAGAGGCTTTCAAGAAAATCTGGACAAGGGTTGGAGGAATTCAAGAATGAGGTCATGCTAATTGCCAGGTTACAGCACAGAAATCTTGTTAGACTTTTGGGCTGCTGCATTGAAGGAGAGGAGAAAATTCTACTTTACGAGTACATGCCCAACAAAAGCCTAGACTCATTTCTTTTTGGTAAGTGGTCTAGTTTCCTGTTGGTTGCTTAAGTCTTCGTCTATAGGCCATTTATTAATTCTGCAATGGATATTCTTTTCAAGAATATGAAAGAACATGTAAATGCCTACCTTTACACCGTCAAGTACATGTATTTGATATTTATGTCAACGACTTCCTGTTTTCATGCACAAATGTACATCAGACCCTGTAAAACAAAATCAACTAGACTGGAGAACTCGTTTCCTCATAATTGAAGGCATTGCAAGAGGTCTCCTGTATCTTCATCGAGATTCAAGACTCAGAATAATTCACAGGGACTTAAAGGCCAGCAATATTTTGTTGGATGGAGAAATGAATCCAAAGATTTCAGATTTTGGCATGGCCAGAATATTTGGAGGGAACCAAAATGAAGCAAACACAAACAGGGTTGTGGGAACATAGTAAGTACAAACACTTCCATCCATCGTTTTCCTTATTAGAAATGATATTGGTCTTACTTGAAACCTCTTGCTTTCAATTAAGTGGCTACATGGCTCCCGAATATGCGATGGAAGGTCTTTTTTCAGTGAAGTCTGATGTCTACAGCTTTGGCATATTGCTTTTAGAGATTGTAAGTGGCCGGAGAAACACCAGCTTCCGCTCAGCTGAGCACTCAAATATCATTGGATATGTAAGCCTGTACCATAGTCTCTGTGTCTTCAACAATTGATCCTCAGGGTTATAATAATAATTAGTAGTGTGGAAATCTGATTAGAGAGGCCTTTCCTTTTTCTCTTCTGTATTGTTCCAGGCATGGGATCTTTGGGACAGGGGCAAGGCAATAGACTTGCTGGATCCTTCAATTGCAGATACATGTTCCCCTAATGAAGTGTTCAGATGCATCCATATAGGCATGCTCTGTGTGCAAGATTCAGCATCTCATAGACCAAATATGTCAGCTGTGGTATTGATGTTGGAGAGCGAAAATGCAAATTTGCCCATGCCAAAACAGCCTACGTTTACGTCAATGAGAAGATCTCTAGACGTGGATGATATGTGGAATGAAATTCATGATGTTGTAACCTCAAACAATGTAACCCTCAGTGCAATCCTTGGCAGATAATTTTCATCTCACTGCTGCTTCAGTTTTACATTTGCAGCAGCCAGCAGCATCTTTACACCGTTAACAGACATATTTTGAGAACATTTTGCCATGTGTTGTTTGGTAATTATCAGTGCCAAAGGTCAGGACTCAGGACACGCCATGCTCTCTCTGCAGTCTGTCATGGTGATGAGCAGGGCCTCCTAATGAATCCTGCAACCTGAATAATTGAAGTTACGACTCAAGCTCATGGGACTATTTCTTTCAGAAAATGAAAAAATTTTTTTTTGGTCTTATGCTACAGCATAATTTGGCTTCCTCGATAGCAGGTTGACATCAACACTTCTATTAACAGCAGAGAAAATTCTGATTGGGAGGGGTATAGGGGGGCAATTACCATACAATGCGTATCATTAAATACTTCGAAAATCAAGCTTTACTCAGAATCAGAGCTGATGATCAAGGAGGAGGAGAAAAACTTCCAAACCATAATATCATGCTTTTACCTAAATTGGTTAGCAAAGAAAAAGAAATCAATTCTCTGAGGGTACAGTGGCATATGACACATTGATTGATGTTGTTGTATTGAACTGCTCCTAAGAGTTGTAATCAACAGCCTTAAGGACTCTGAATTACTTAATGTTGCAGAAGTTTGACGAAGTAGCTATTAACTAGCGTGCGTCACCCGAACTAATCGGGTCAAACTTACTAGAAGCCCCCATGTTATTTTCTCTATTGCCACTTGATTGTTCTTAAGGTTTCAAAGCAATTCATATGACTCCTTTGTTCGTAATTTTATGAACAGACAAAATTCAACAAAAAGCAGCCACCTTAACGGTGGCAGAGCCGCACTGCGTTGAGGGTGGGCAATTTTCCCCTCCTTAACTTTACAAAATTTAAAAAATAGCCTCAAAACTATTAAAAATTCTTATGTTTTTTTTTATCATAATTACACCCCCTTAATTTTGGAAAATATCCTTTTCTCTTTACATTGCCTCGCTGTATTATAAGAAATCCTCATTCTCCTCACATGATCTCCCTAAACAACCAATTTCTTTTAGACATTCTCTTTTACATCACAAATCATTTAAAGCTATTAAAACACAAAATTAATTACTACTCGAATAAGAAATAACTTCAATACTTTTACAACACAAAAAAGCTCAAAATAATACATAAGTTTTAATCAAATTTTTCTTTGCACAATAATAACATCATGTTAGGTCTATAATACTGTCTCCACTAGCCATAGGTCCTTGTTTCGCCAATACTTCTTAACATCCTTAGTTGAAATGTTATTGTTATTGTTACTTTAGTTTTTTTTTTTAATATATATATTACTATTACTTTAGTACTAAACTTAGTGAAGAGCTAATCACTTTGTGTAGACATCAAAAATTTGATAATTTATTTATTTATTATTTTTTTAGTAAAATCATTTTTCTTTTGTTTTGTTTGGAAAATGAAAAAAAAAAGAAATATGGAATTTTCAAAATCAGAAAAATACTCAAGGTTCATTTGTTTTAACCCAACCAAATTCCCCCCAAATCCAAACAAAACCCAAGCCAAAAGTTAAACAAAGCCCAAACAAAAACTTCATAAAAACCCAAACAAAACCAACAAAACCTGGAAGAAAAAGAAAACAAAAAGAGGCCCATCAGCCCATTTCTTTGTTTTTTCACTTAAAAAAAAAAAAAAAAATCTCACGCAGCAACGAGGAAGGCTAGATTTTTGCTTTTTTTTTGGCAACCAAAATTCCTTTTTGCTTCTTATTTTCTTTCCCTGAAAGTTTAGCAAATACTTGGGACACCTAATCACCCACAATCCAAAATCAAATGGACCAAATATGGCCACAAAACCCTGGTTTCATCTCAACTATTATTCTTAGGGTTTTAATTGGTTTTATTTCATTTAAAAGGCTAAGGGAGATTATTTAGGGAGGGGGAGAGGAAAAAGGAAAAAATTTACCCGCCATAGGATCTAGGAGAGAGGAAAAAGCAAGAAAAAAAAAAAGAAAAATTTTCGCCTGCAAAAATTCTGGAAAAAAGCTGGTGAACCAGCCATGTTTGGAGGGGCTTTTCTCCTTCGTTATAGATCGGATTTGAGTGATTTTTCTTTCTGAATTTTGGTGAAACAGAGTGAAATAACTTTTGTGTTGAAATATTTCGCTGAAAACCATCCTAAACCCTTCAAATCTCGGCCCAAACTACGCTCATCAAAACATTTTTCTGCAAAAATTGAGCCAGGGCTGACCGAACATTCCTATTTGTCTGCGCTTTCCGAATTCATCGGACCTCCGTTTGGCCAAATCCTTGTTATTTCACCATCTAAGATTGTATTAGAGAAACTTTTATTTTGAACATTCCCTGAAAAAACATCTGAAAACCCCTCTAATTTGAGCTTGAAATTGCATCTTCATCAGCACTTGGACCACTGCAGCAACAACTTGCTTGGTTCCTTTTCCGAATTTGGGAGCTCTTTTTTTTGAGTTTCTCCACGTTGGTTCGAGTCCTCAAACATATTTAGGTAATTATAATCCTTTCTCTCAGTGGATTTAACATTTTTTATGAGATTTTAAGCCATTACATGAGTTTTTATGAGTTTTGCGCCTTAGATCTCATTTTTCTCATGATTTATAGTGTTTGATGGTGCTGTTTGATATTCAAATAAATTCATGAGATCATGGGAAGCATGTATATGAAAATATCCGGTCTCAAAAGTTAGAAAAAGGACTTCCGGCGATATACCGGGAATTCTGGCCGGAATATTTCCAGTTCCCGGCGTTGACGCACCAAAAATATTCATACTCGCCGGAAAATTCTTGATATTTTCTCTTCTATTTTTTCTCCAATTATTTTTTTTTGTCCTATTATGTTTGATCCATTAAGATGTAAAATTGGGTATGTTTTTGGGTTTGGAAACCGGGCCAAGACTTATTTTGTTTGGGTTTCCATATGGGTTATGATGCTTAGGCCCAACATTTCTTTTGTTAGATTTGGTTTTCAAAAATGATGGGCGGGTCCTTTTCTGACCTGGGCCGAATAGATTTTCAGCCCAAAATAAAACAAAGATGGCCCAATAATGTTTTCTTAAGAAATCAGAAGAGAAATTTTACAATCAGGCCCCTTTTCTTTTAAGTAATTTTATTT
The DNA here is from genome assembly GCF_003713205.1 of Coffea eugenioides. Lineage (NCBI taxonomy): Eukaryota > Viridiplantae > Streptophyta > Magnoliopsida > Gentianales > Rubiaceae > Coffea > Coffea eugenioides. The sequence continues at coordinate 11,702,178 of NC_040036.1, read as the reverse complement.
TATCCCTATAATTTCGAATTCCTTTCAATTAGGTCCTTACTTTAATTTCAATTTGGTCGCTAAACTTTATCTTTTATTCCATTTTGCCTTTATTTTTCAAAAATTATAATTTGACCCTAAAAGCTTTTCAAATTTTGCAATTAGGTCTCTAATGGTTTTGATTTCTCAAGTATGATTGTTTATCTTCTTTTATTGTTAAGCATACTTCATTTAAATGTATTTAATGAGTAAATTTTAGGGATTTTATGTTCATTCATATTTCTTTGAAATAAATAAAGTGAATTTGCTATATTATTTACATTTTCTTTTAAATTGTTAATTAAATTAGTGTATTGACTATTTTATTGGTTTTGGAATATAAATAGGACAAATTCTACCTCATTTAAGCACTACTTCAAGAGAGGTCCTTCTATTATTATTTTAAGTTTTTTTATGTGCTTCTATGTTTTTTTTTAATGTATGATTGCATGTTTTGAATGTTTTTTCTTTCATTTACTCATTTTATCCATATAAGTTTCATTCGTTTTTTTTTTTTGATGATTATTTAGGAGGTGTTTAAATGCCAAATTGTAATAAATAGGTGTCCAAGAAATGTATTTAGTTAGACCATCTAATAGATAGATATTATTTTTGTCAAAAATATAATTAATTAGATAAATATAATAGATATGTTTATTATTTCTAAAAATTTCCCTTCTAAATTGTAGTTAGAGTTCCCAATGTAATAGTTAGTTGTTATTTACTTGCATGTTTGTCTGCTTATGTGCTTATGTGTTTATTCGCTTTCTCTAAAGTTTTACATCTAGATATTATGTCTATGTGCTATGTACTCTACATGTTCTATATATTTTATATGTTTATTTGCTTTAATTATATTTTATATGTTCTGTTTATTTTATAATAAATGCATAACGTTATCACACTAGTCCAATGCTAATTGTGGTTTTTCTTCCCGATTTCTTACTTGGCCAACACTAGTGAGAACTTGTAGAAATGTGTTAGTTCAATACTAGACCCTTTACGCCGTTTTCGCGCTAAATTCATACCTTGTGTGACATTTATTGCATCTCATGTATTTTTTTCTATTTCAATTTGCATGACGTTTCTCCCATTATTATTCCCTTACCCTCTGTATGTTTGGACCATATTATTTAGAATTGTATTTTATTTTAAGAAATTAGAAGTAAGCTAATCCATTTGGTTAACTAAATTAGGAGAGTCGTCCTTTGAATATGGAAACTGAGCGAGTATGCCTTTTACCCTTATCACGCTATTACTCCTTTATAAAGAGGAAAATTGAGTCATAAATTTCAATTTTCCATACTCGTCATGATGCATTTCCTTTTTTTAGATCATGTATATTTATCTAAATATTATAATTTCCTTTTTTGAGTTTTATCTTTTGCATATTTTGTGATCTCTTCGAAAAATCATTCTTAGGCATCACAATTAATGTGATTGGTACTAATTAAATTTTGAAGAAACATTTTGGCCCTTCCAATATCCCTTAAGTTTAGACTTGCATCCATATAGAAACATCCAAAATGTGATAAATTTTATAGGTTAGACTAGGAAAATTTTCGACTAAATTTTGCAATTGACTTTGATTAGGTTGAAAGGGTGCCTTAGATCAAATCTTTGCTTTTTCTTTCTTCAAACATGACTCCCGAATTTTTTTCTTTTGTTTTCAAATACCTGAAGTCATCTAAAAGGGTTTTTATTATTTTCTCATTTAAAATATATTTTGGGTGATTTGGTACACCTAAACTTAATATGAAGTGGCAACTTCTATTTTCTCTTTAAAAACCCCCTTTAGACTATTACGTGAGTCCAAACCGTCACATTTTCTAAATTCTATTTAAGACCCTTTTTCTTTATTTATTTCTAAAGTAAAAAAATTTAAAACACCTTTTTTCTATTTTTCAAAAATGGGACGCGAAAACTTTGCATAAAATCATAAAAAAAATTATGAAAATATATGCGAAACAACCGAATAGTCAAGTGGGTATTATAATATTAGCACACGCAATTTTAGAAAACATTTGGATCAATCGCCATAATTGCACTTGCTTTTGGTCTATTTTTCACTTTCCACAAAATTACAAGAGGTTATTTGAATAGCTTTGAACGTTAAAAGGGTCATGTGATAATATAAAAACACCACCGCTAGCAAATAATAATTTATCCTATATTTTGTATTATCTGTTGACTGGAAGTCTGAACCCATTTTCTGCCATTGGAGTCTTTGGAGATCGATAAAACGACTGGACTGTTGAACAACAAAATTAAGACTGCGTTTCGACTTGTTACCTTTTAGCAGTCCAACTTTGATAATGCTAAAGGAAACATCCGTTATTTCTGAAAATTAAAGGCCACGTCGTATTGGTCAACTGGCAATATTGCTCGTAAATTGTCCGCTTGTTTCCCCTTCTCTTCTTTGCTGTTCTTTCTTCTGTGGTTCTCTTCCGAGTTCCATCATCAGAAAATATCTAAACATACAGACACATACGGATAATATGCATATCTGTACATATATAGATACTTATATTTGTGCTCTAACATTTCTGCAGATTTGCTAGAAGTTGAAGTATTGGTCGACTTAAAGCTTTTTCATGTTTTTGCTTTGAATGGAACGAGTGCAGTTGCTTAGGAACTTGAGGTAACATTATCTGGGAAGGAATTGAGTCAAATCATGGTTATTGACATAACAACAGAATTAGACTGGAAGATGATATCCGATTAAGCCACCTTGCCCTGTCCGTAAGGGAATGAAAAAGTCAAGTTCGTTGTCTATCAGGTTGAAGTCGGGCGAAAGAAGAAGAGAAGAAGAAGAAAGGGGTCCTAAATAGCTCCTTTGCCCTAGAGAGACAGCACAGGGAACAGAGAGCACAGTTAATGGAGAAGTACAGGGATATCTTTAGCTTATCATTTCCTGTGCTTTTTAACATCCTCTTCATTTTACCGGCATGTTGTGCATCAAATGACACCATAACTCCATCCCAACCACTCAAGGTTGGACAAACTCTAATCTCTGCTGGGCAAATCTTTGAACTAGGATTCTTCAGTCCAGATAATTCAAGTGGATTGTATGTTGGAATCTGGTACAAGATTGGTCCTGATCGTAGAATTGTTTGGGTTGCAAACAGAGGAAACGCACTCTTAGCTAGTGACTTGGCTTCAAGGCTGATAATCAGCAGTGATGGGAATCTAAAGGTTGAAGATGGAAAGCAAAACAGTGTCTGGTCAACAAATGTTTCTGTCCCATCAAATGGCTCTATAGCGGTGCTTCAAGATGATGGGGACTTCATCCTTAAAGATAACCTTTTAGGGGCGACTCTATGGGAAAGCTTTTCTGATCCCTCTGATACACTTATAGCAACCATGCCACTTGGATGTTGCAGCAGGAGTGGACAGAAATTGTTCTTGACAGCTTGGCAAAGTGAGAACCATCCAGCACCTGGAAAGTTTGTTGTTGGACTTTCAGATGACAAACCAGCACAGCTTTTCACATGGAATGGTACAAAACCATACTGGAGATCAGGTCCATGGGATGGATGGAAGTTCATTGGTGCAGTAGTTAAGGATTATGGGTATGGAAATGAAGTAAGTCTGACTCAAAACAATCAGAGGGGAACACCATCTCTGACTTTCAACCTTTTCAACAAGCCATACATTTCAAATTTGGTTATTTCACCAATAGGTGTGATGGAGGTAATGCATAAGGAAGGACAAAATGAACCATGGAAGGTGCAATGGGCATCAATTCAAACTCCATGCGATGTATATGGAGCTTGTGGACCCTTCAGTGCTTGTAGCAGCAGTGGATCTCCAACTTGTGAGTGCCTAAAAGGGTTCTTTCCGTTGTCAAATGAGGAATGGAGTAAGGGAAATTGGACAAGTGGATGTTTGCGGCGTACAGAGTTGATGTGCAGTACGAACAGTAGCAACTTAACATCTAAAGCATCTAAACCGGATGGCTTCTGGAGGCTCATTCAGATGAAATTACCAGATCATCATCTGTTTCTTTACAATGAAGATGCCCAAGGGTGTAGCCAATGGTGCCTGAGTAACTGCTCTTGTTTGGCATATGCATATCCAGATGGAATCGGGTGTGTCGTTTGGGTAACAGATCTTGTGGACATTCGGCAATTGTCGTACGGTGGAGAGGATCTATATCTTCGGGTCGCTAATTCAGAGCTAGGTAACTGAGGTCTAGTCTGGACTTTTACTGCATAATACGGCTTTCCCATTCTTCACAATTTGTTTTATGTAATTTTCAGGAGTAAAAAGAAGATATACCAAGGTCATCATCAGCTGCGTAGCTATAGCAATCGGCTTCCTCTTGGTCGTGTCAATATGTTGTGTTCAAAGATGGAATGCAAAGAGAAGAGGTAAACATGTTTATCAATTAATCTCAGCATGTTCTGAGCTATTCTGGCAACATACTGACAGCAATGCACTGCAAACTAATATATTTGATCATTGACCTGCAAATCAGTATCAAAGACAGACTTAACCTCCCCTTCCCCAGCCAGAAATCTAACCATTCCCTTCCGAATCTCAAGCAAACTGATGTCAACAACTCAGGAAATGTTAATCATTGCTGCTCTTTTATGCAATTATCATTAAAATTTCAGCAGTTATGCATACAGACACACATCTCAATGAACAAAATTCAGAGACAAGAAATTGGTGCACGATAAAGGGCTTCAGAAAAAACTGCAGAGTGGTCGGTCTCCTTCTGTCCGGGAATAGGGGTACTTTGAGAGAGACTACACGAGAGGGTATCAAGGAAGGACCTGCCTCAGCCAGGGGGTCCTCGTTGGAGCTTTCGATGATCGATATTAATGTGATAAAAATAGCTACCAACAACTTCAGTGAAGCTAAGAAGTTAGGTGAAGGAGGATTTGGCGCAGTTTACAAGGTAATTATCATTCCAAGCATCTGACCAAGTGTCTGGACATTTAAAATTAGCCTAAGGCATGAATAAAACTGATCAGTAATTTGTGAAGCTGAATTCCATGTAGGGGAAATTAGAAGATGGACAGCAAATAGCTGTGAAAAGGCTTTCAAGTCACGCAGGGCAAGGCATGGAGGAGTTCAAGAATGAGGTCATACTGGTATCTAAACTTCAGCACAGGAACCTTGTAAGGCTGCTCGGTTGCTGCATTCAAGGAGAAGAAAAGATAGTAATTCTTGAATACCTGAAAAATAGAAGCTTGGACACATTCCTCTTCGGTACATATTCTTCTATTGCCTCACTGAAATATTTTCAACTTAAAGTTTCTCTTGGCATTTCTAACTTTAGGCTAGCAACTACAATGGTCAGTCGAGTCTCGATCGTTTAAAATTGCTGTGATTGTATGAACATTAAACAAGTGTAGACGATCACAAAACAAAAAAAGTGAAGTAACCTCAAGCACTTCCTGAATCCCAGGGTGGAGCCACCTTATAGTGGTGCACCATCTCGACTTTCAAGGGTCAGAATTATAGAGCTAGCAGAGTTCTTATGTCGTCAGTTTCTTCGTATATGCACTCCCTCCCTAGATTTTCCCAAAACTTATAATGGGATTTTACATTATTGGTCATGATTCCTCAATTCCCCATCCCCTGCCTTGAGGTTCTGACTCAACCGATATCAAGGCCCCATCCAAGCTTGATTTCTACTCGTGTATTCTACTACTATTGTTGTTATCACTGGGGAGTATAATTCTACTTTTCATTGATGATTGAACATCACTGGGGGGTTAAGGACATGTGGACTGCCCTTTTTTTTTTTTTTTTTTTTTCTCTGATGCGTTAAGATGTCTGCGTGGATAATGGGCAGATCGAACGAGAAGGTTGGAGCTAGACTGGGGGAAACGGTTCCACATAATTCAGGGCATTGCCAGAGGGCTTCTATACCTCCATAGAGATTCTTGTTTGAGAATCATTCACAGAGATTTGAAGGCCAGCAACATTCTCTTGGACGATGACATGAACCCCAAAATCTCAGACTTTGGGCTGGCACGACCTTTCCGAGTTACACAAGAACAAGCTAATACCCGCAGAGTGGTGGGAACAATGTAAGTCGTTTTCTACCCGGGCCCCAGTAAAATCATCCTCGTAGATGCAATTGCCCCTGCTCTTTTGGTGCTTTTTGTCTGTGGCGCGCAGGTGGCCGCAATTGCCCTTTTCTTTTTGGGGTTTTTTTAAAAAAAAATCCTTGGTTAACAAATTGAATAAGTTGATCGTGCAAATGTAAATTTAATAAATTAGTTAATTACACTTGACTGCCTGAATTTGGGTTTCGGTGACACTTCGCCCTCCCTAAACTTCACATACTTGCTTTTTGGGTCACTAACGCAATTAGAACCATTTGTCACAACAACATGATGTTACTTTTCTATGACTATAATACCCCTAGGGAAAAAAAAGTTTCTTGCTTTTTTTTTTTGGCAATAAAGCCTATTTCAAATGTGGGGGGAAGGGAGAGTGTAAGTGAGAGATTTCGGATTCAAGTCCTTTCACTTACATTATAATAAAAAAAAAGTCTATTTCAAATAGACATAAACTCCTCTAAAATCAAACATACTTCATTTTGAATGTTTCAATATTGTTTCAATATAATTCTTTAGAAATTATAAAGGAAAAAAGATCTCATGTAGTTTCATATAAGTTTTTCTTAATTTTTTTTTTTTTTATCATAGTTTGCTTTTTGTGAGATAAAACCAGCTCTTCTATTCAATTCTTTCCCAATTGTACTATACGTTGTCTCATTCATTGTAATTGATTTATAGTATAAAAATAGTACAAAAAATAGAAAAATTTGGAATCGCTTTATCAAGATTCATATTAAAATAATTTGTATTAAAATATGAAGATAGTAAATTTAAAGCAAAAGTTATAACCTGGCAAATGGTGAATTTTTAAAAGCAATGTTCAGTGCAAATGCACCAAAATTGCACTGCTTATATCTCAAATGTATTTTTGTCAATCGACTCTATCTATACTGGTTCTATACTGTTGTATCTTATTCTTTTTCTAATGGTCAACTTAGTTTATAGTATCTCACAGGTATGTGCTAATACTTGTTTCCTGTAATACAATTGCAACTTGGTTTTTTTAACGCTGTCATCCACCATTTAAATAATTTTAATTCCTATACTTATTTTGTGTGTCTTGACTATATCCATGACTTTGGTATTTTGAGATACTAATATGTATTTATATTAAAAACTCACGCTCTTCACAACGGAGTATATTTCTTAGGGTGATATTTTTCTTCCAGCTTTTCATATGGAAGTGGGTAGAATTTCAACTTTATTTTAAAGAAATTTTAACCAATATCCCTCCTTTATATCTCGTCAAATTTTAGAAGGAGATGTCATGTCTAGGGATGGCAACGGGGCGGGGTTGGGGCGGGGGACCCCTCCCCCGTCCCCCGCCCCATTGCCTATTAGTTCCCCCCGTCCCCCGCCTCCCGCTCCCCCCGCCCCGCCCCGCCCCCGCCCCCACCCCGGGGGCACCCGCGGGGTTAATATAATTTTATTATAATTAAATTTTAATAAATAATCAAGTACTAAAATATCAACACATCACCAAATTATTATTCATTGTAATTTTACAATTGAAACTCATAAAAACAATCAAACAGAAGTTATTTGAATACAATCCAATATGATGAAATAAATATAACTAAAATAGTCAAGTTTTCACTTTTAGTACAAATGCAATCACTAATTCATTATTGTGTTTGTGCTTTTTTTTGAGAAAAAAGTGTTATTCTATTAAGTGTAATTAGAAATTTAGTATAAATGTATTAGTAAATTTAGTATAACTAATTAATAAATTCTATTAGTAGACATGTATAATTATTCATAATATTAGTAGACATGTATCAATTATATTACATAAACTAATATACATTATATAATACATCTAACTAATAATATCATTATCATAAGTTTATAACTAATTAACTTACATATTATATATAATTATATATATATTTATATATATATATATTTTTTGTTTTGCGGGTGGCAGGGCGGGGGTATACTCCCCCGCCCCCCGCCCCGTTTCTAAGCGGGGGGAAAAAATTCCCCCCCGCCCCCGCCCCGAGAGCCCCCCGCGGGGCGGGTTGCCATCCCTAGTCATGTCTAACAGCTGACCGGTTTTTAGGGGGGCAAAGTGTTGCTTTATCCCAAGTTTGGGGGGGTAAACTGTAATTAACCTTTGTTATTCGCATGGCATGACAAGATCTTCCCGTAGCACACAAAGCATGTCTGCCTGATTCTTGGTTATAATGGTAAAACTCATTTCCATTGCATGGAGATATATATATATATATATGCATAAATATAGGTGTAAACCATTGAAACTTTCATGTTTCAAATGTAATGCAGGGGCTATATGTCTCCCGAATATGCCTTGGGAGGCCTCTTTTCAGAAAAATCTGACGTTTATAGCTTTGGAGTTTTGTTACTAGAGATTGTCAGCAGCAAGAAGAATACGGGGCTTGGTTTTCAGGAAAAATACCTGAACCTTCTTGGTTATGTAAGTGCATAATGCATATTTTATTTCCCATATTTGCTTTCAGGTAGATCAGATAAAAATTGTCTTGTCTAGGATCATGATAACAAGACGAATATAGCGGAAAGGCAAACTATTATCTGGATACTTGAATTGGATTCTAAATAGCTACTTGGAAACAATTCATTCTTCAGGCGTGGCAATTGTGGAATGAATGTAAAGCTGCAGAATTGCTGGATCAATCACTTGCTGATTCTTGCGCCCCATCAGAAGTAATGAGATGCATTCAAATTGGACTTCTTTGTGCGCAAGACCATGCTAAAGATCGGCCTACAATGTCGAATGTGGTTCTCATGCTAAGCAGTTCAGAGAGCGAAATGGGACTTCCTCAACCAAGACAACCAAAGTTTACGTTTCAGAGCTTGCTAGAATATAATCATTTTCAAGCAGGAGTTTCAGCATTCAATGGCTCCATAAATGATGTTACTATTTCAGTGGTTGAAGGTCGATGAGTTGTCAACACAAGATAAAACGCGGATAGGACAAGTGAATTTAGCTCGTACTAAAACCATTGTATAAATAAACGTAATTAAGGTTCAGATTTCGGATTAACTCTTATGTAGTGAATCGCTACCATATTTTAACATAATACAATCCACTCAAGATTGGTGGTCTATAGCAGAGTATCGCTTTTTTTTTCCTTTTTCTTTCCAAACTAGTGTTATTGTCCGGATAGAATCATAGAGAGTGCTTATGCATCAAGTCCATATTTTGGAATGAGAACTATTGATTATATGGCTGAGAGGGAGAAAAATATTGGACCATAAGAATGAGAATTCTTGATTAAATGGCTGCTATTAATAGCATGAGACTTTCTGTTTGAAAAGGCTATAACCATTTTTCTGCTAGGTTTAACTTCATAAAAGTAATGCTTGGACAAATTCCTATTCAGTAAATATCCTTCTGTTACTTCCCTGAAATATTATTCACGTAAAAGTTTCAATCGAATTTTTCACTCTAAGCTAGTGAGTACAGTTAAGTTCCTGTGTGTTCTTCTGCTATGAGAACCAGGACTGAGCTAGATGGAATTCAATTTGCGTTACCAGTCAAAGTGTAAAACAGTCAGTTCAGTGAGTAAAACATCATAACAACGCAGACATTATGGTTTTGAAAATCACAAACACAATGCACTACAGCATGAAATTAAACAAGTATAGGTGTACACAACAACAAAACAAAATGTGGTCTATATCATATTTTGTAATTATCGTTCATCAACCAGTTATGCAGAACAAAATGAATGAACAAATTATCTTATACAACAACAGCTTGATTGAAAAATCGAATCCATACTTATCTTGCGCGGCCCTCGATTCAGCTGTGCACCGTCTGTGTTATATTTTGTTTACCTCAAGTGCTTCCTGAATAATGACGGTGGGCAAATGATCCAAACATCAGTATATTAGGCTAGCAAAGGTATCAGTAGTTCATTAGTTTTCTTCAATGTTTGCACCCCTGAATCTTCTAAAACTCGCTTCACCCTTTGCGTTGCCCCTCCAATTTTCTCGAATTTCCTTGTCCATTTTATTGGCCTCTAAAAAGGTTAAAACTTTTGTCTCTTCATCATATAGACCTGAGAGCATCTCAGAGAATTTGAAGTGAAAAATTTAATCAGATGACAGTTGTCTTCTTCACGTTTTTAATGTGCACTTAAGAAAGTGACTCCCCCGCCCCTCGAGGTTCTTTTTTTTTTTTCCTGCAACAATAGATGTCCTATAACCTAATCTAGTCTAATCTAGGGGAAGGGATAAAGGGAGATGGTCAACTAAGACCAGCCACATATTGTGGCAAATTTGTGGGAGGCAGGGGTTGAACCCTGACCTCCAGCATCACCAAATGGCCAGTGGCCCCCTCGAGGTTCTTACTCTACCAAAATATAGCGTGGTCTCAGAGAGTGAAATGGAACATCCTCAACCAAGACATTTACGTTTCAAAGCTTGCTTCAGTATGATCCGTCGAGCTTCATTTTTTGAAAAATAAAATTACGGGTTATAAAAATGAATTTTTGATTTATTTTTGAGTGAAAATGAGTTTTTGATTTTTAGAGAATAAATAAAGAAAAAGGGCCAAAAATGGGACTTAAAAAGTATTATAGTTTTGGCCCAAAATAATAGTTTAGAAAGGATTTTTAAGAAAAATAGGAGTCGCCCCTTGGTATTGAGTAGGTGTACCAAGTCATCTAAAAATAAATTTTTAAATAAAAAATAGAGAAAACCCTTTTTAGACGACTCCAAATCTTCAAAAAATGAGAGAAAATGGCTCGGGAGTCATGGTTGAAGAAAGGGAAGGCAAGGATAAAATCCAAGGCACCCTTTCAACCTAGTCAAGGCTAGTTGCGTGATTTAGTCGAAAATTTTCTTAATTTAACCTATAAAACTTATTACATTTGGATGCAAACCTAGATTTAATGGATATCTGAAGGGTCGAAATATCTTTTCAAAGTTTAATCAGTGTAAATCACATTAATTGTGATGCCCAAAATGATTCTTAGAAGGGGTCACGAATATGCAAAGAGTGAGACTCGAAGAAAAGAAAAAAATATAATATATAAATATACGTGACCTAAAAAATAGGAATGCAACATAACGGGTACGAGGGACTAAGATTTGTGATTCAATTTTCCTTCTTATAGAGGAAATACGAGCGTGCTAAGACTAAGAAGCCATACTCATCCATTTCCCATATTTGAAGGACAACTCCCCTAATCTATTCAAGCAGGTGAACTAACCTATTTCTAATTTTTCTTAAATGGAATGTAAGTCTAAATGTCACGTGTCGCATATAAGGATAAGGGATATACATACAGAGGAAATATCATGCAAAATGGTAAAGATCCTAAAAAGTAGAAAATATGTATGAAATGTAGTGATTGTCACGCAAGCATGTGATTCTAGCGCGTGGACGGCCTAAAGGGTCTAGTATTAGACTAGCCCATTTCATCAAGTCTTCACTAGCGTTGGATTAGTGAGAAATCGGGGAGAATGGCCACAACTAGCGTTGGACTAGTGTGGTGACGTCATGCATTTTTTGTAACGTAAGAAATCATATAAACGTAATTAAAGCAAGTAAGCACGTAAACACATAGAGCACATAGCATGTAAGCATAATATCTAAATGCAAATCTCCTAAGAAAGCGAGTAAAACACGTAAACACATAGACATACAAGCACACAAGCAATAAACACACATAAGGGTCTAACTATTACATTTGGGATCCTAATTACAATCTAAACAGGAAAATTTAAAATAATAACCTAACTATTACATTTATCTAACTAAATATATTTTAGGCAAAATTTGAACCTACCTATTACATATTCTAACTAAATACACGTCTTGAACCTAACTATTACAATTTGACATTTAAATGTCTCTCAAATAATCACCAAAATTAAATTAAATATATGAAGCTTAAAACAAATAAAACGAATAACTAAAAGAAAAATCACTCAAAATCATGCAATTACACACATAAAAACACATAAGAGGATTTAAAATAACAAAAGAAGATACCTCCCTTGAAATAGTAGTTAATGGGGGTTGGATTTACCCTATTTAACTTCAAAATTAACAAAAATGATCAAGGTACCAATTTAATTAGCAAATAAATCATAAAAAAATGGAAATAAACATGAAATCTATCAATTGAAGCATTCAAATGAAATATAATTAATAATTAAAGAAGAAAAGAAACTTCTATTTAAGAAATCAAATCTATTAGGGACCTAATCATAAAAATTAAGAAAATTTTGAGGAATAAATTGTAATTATTACAAAAATTAGAGGTCAAAATTAAAGAAAAATAAAATTCAGGGACCAAAATGGAATTAAAATAGGGACCTAATTGAAAGAAGTAAAAATTGTTTAGGAACATAGCACAATTACTAAAAAGTCTAGGGAATAATTGTCAATTTTTATCACCAGATCACTTAAGGAATTGGGCCTTTAGGTCATTGTCTGACTTCTCTTTAGGCCAAGACCACTTGGCCCGACCGGAAGTCTAAGAAAAATGAAGCGGATCAGCCCACTCTTTTACCAATTAAACCCAACCAAAAATGGTATGGGCTTTGGCCCTCAAGCCCATGCTACAAGCCTATCAATATCCACAGCATTAATCTGCCCAAAAGCCCTAAGAAAACATTAACCCAAGTCTTAATCTATTTTTACTAAACCCAACAAGGTATTAAATCTACCAAAAATTAATTAAGCCCTAATTATCTCCTAAAATCCAGATTTAACTTGACCAAAAACATGTTTGAAAAATGCAAAAGATGATTAAAATTTAAAAGGGATCCAAATGGTTCATTTGCAGAAGTTTTTGGGCCATAATGTAAGATTATTTTAAAAATTGGGACAAAATACAATTTTAGAAAGTCACATGCAACTGGTTCGAAGAAAGCTTCTTCTGCAACAATTGAGATCCTCTGTGCCACTACTCGGTGTCAAATTCAGTGACAATCTCATTTATCACGTGATGGTAAAAGAAATTTAAATAAATAGCACATGACAAATTAAATAAATAGGACACTTGACATAAATATAGAAGTGGTACTGAATTGCCATTTTTCGTCACTGGAAAAATGGCATTGAGGATCCCTTGTGCTTATGCAACTATCCTCTGCAACTTTGAAGGGCCGCAACAACACAAATGAAACCTCCATAATCATTTACCAAATTTTTGCATAAAAGAAACAAACCGCAAGTTTAGATTGAAATCCCATCCAAAATCACGCACCTCCCCAACCATTAATACAAGATTTCTACTACCAAATGCAAGTTCCAGATCCCAGCACAAAATCACAAACTCATGCACCATGAACAAAAAAGGGACCAGATTTCTTGAACTTTTACGTGCAAACAGGTTGGAAAAGAGAGGAAAGTGAGGGAGGGTTACCTCTTAAGGTATTATGGAGCCAAAACAACTTGAAAAATCGCGTCGAAATGAAAGGCCTGAAGCTGCAAATCTTTGCTGACGAAGATCCAAGAGCTGACGACTGGCTGATTTCGAGCCAAAATTTGAGAATTCTGGAGACGGTTTTTGTTGAAGTTTTGTGAACAAAAATTGCCCTTCTACAAAATTAGATGGTGCAGCAACAAAGAAAACTCCATAAATACTAAATTGATGTCGGGTTTTGAGCTGAAATTGGGTCAGAAAGTCAACCCTGGCTCAAGATTTTCTGGAAAAATTTCTGCTCTCTTTTCTTCCTTTTTCTCTCTTTTTTCTCTCTCTTTTCTCTCTCTATCTACTCTTCCACCACATCCCCTTGTTCCTCTCCCTTTAGGGCTGTGTTTAGGACCTTTTATAGCTACAAAATCCCCCAAAACCTAGAACTAAGGGAGGAGATTGGAGCTGCATTTTTCTTGATGATTTTTGAGCCACTAGATGGCCTTTGTCCTGGGATTTTCCTGATGTTTGGATTAGATCCAGGTGGATTGGTACTGGAGTGATCCAATGGAGCGAAAAAATGAAGAAAAAAGAATGGAAAAAGGCCAAGAAATTTTGCTGCAAGACCTTGTACTGTTTCTGCTTCATCTTCTTCGAACGAAGAAGAAGGAATGGCGCTCGTGGCTTCCCAAATTTTTTTTTTTTTTTTTGCTTGCAAAAACTGATTTGATTTCTTTTCACTTCTTTTCTTTTTTTCTTTTTTTTTTTCGATGAAACAAAAAATAAATTAAAAAAATAAAAAAGATAAAATTTTGGTGTCTACATGATCATTTCCAATCTGGGGTTTGTATATGCAATGGTTCCATAAATGAAGTTAGTATTCCAATGATTGAAGGTCGATGAATGGTCTACTCATGACAAAACAGAATTGGAACAAGTTAATATTGCTCGTTTCAGATACATACTAATGTAATTAAGGTGCAGAGTTCAGGATTGATCCTTATCTTGTTAATCTGTAATAGGTTTAGCACAATTTGTTTCATTGGTGATTGGTGCTGTTTAGCAAAGTGTAATTTTTTTCCTACTAGTCTTGTACTTTGGATAGAATCATAGAGAATGTTCATGCAATTAGTACTTGTTCCAAGTTCTAAACAGACTTCATTTCTGTATCTTTTCATTGGCAAGAATGAGAGCGCTTGATACTGTCGCTCATGTAAACAGCATTCGGATTTTGGTTGGCTGCTTCCATTTGAGCTAGTTGTGCTTCAAAAAAAGATGAAAAATGTTTTGTCCTGAATGAGGAGCATCATGTTGCCATGCCCGAACTTGAATTAAGGACTCAATGCTTGCATGTCCAAGAAAGGAATTATTTGACAGTTGAAACACGAAAAAAATAAAATAAAAGGTCTGCTGGAATTTCTTTTGAAAGATCCTCCGAAATTTTGATATTAGTCCAGTGGTGACTAGCGTCAAGACCACAATACTATTCTTTCTTTTTAGATCAAGAAGGCAGTAATCTTACATTATGTGTCTTAAAATCCTTCAAAAATATGCAGGTTTTGTTCAGATAAGAGAAGATGACTGCTGACAGGAATAAAAATTTTAAACCGTGAGAGTATGATTTCATTTGCAGAGGTTGCGAAACCAAAATCATCTCTCCTAGGGAGGAATTGGCGAATAACACTTACATTGGATCTCTTTCAATTAAACTATTGTTAGAAGTAGTAACATGGAAACAACATTTAGGACTTACGAGAGCTACAAAAGACCTAGAATATTGATTACTTGATACCGTTGAAGTTTGACGTATTAACAGGTTCTTATAAAATTAGTGTTACATCACCAGAAGATGAGTCATATTAATGCATATCATCAGAACGCTCTTATAACTTTTATGAGGAAACATTTTTTAATTACAGTTAAACTTCATCAACCTGCAGATAGCATTTCAAGTGTAATTTTCCAACTTTTATAGTGCTATAGGAAACATCCCAGTGACTGTCATTTGCGAATCTTAATACACCAAGTAATATTGGTCAACTCAGCTATATTGCTTGCTTGTAAATTGTCCATTAATGTATTTCCCCTTAATTTCTTTGCTTTTCTTTCTTCTGTTTTTGTCTCCCCGTCATCAGAAAGAATAAACTAGGATAGTATATGTCTCTATTCAATCGTTTGATACGTGTCTTAACTGTCTACTTTGCAAGACATAAAGCATTATTTAAAAGGAACCGCCCTGGTTAATAAGAGTTTTCTGCTTACATTTTCTGGGAAGGGATTGTCTGACCTGATGATTATTGACATAGCAACAAGATTAGGCTAGAAAATTATATCTAATCAAGCCACCTTGCAGTTGTGCATAGTTGAATTCAAGAGGTTCATTTGCTGATCATGTATATTGATCATTGACCTTTATTACGCCGTAGTAGATTACGCAGAACAAAGAAGAAGAGACTAGAAAGTGATCTTAAGAATTCATATGGATGACACATTTTTGAAGCTCTTTTAGCGTCAAAGACAATCAAGTGAATAGAGAACATATAGTATATGGATAAAGCTAGCTTATTATTGCTTGTGTTTTATAAGATCCTCTTCATTTTACCAGTATATTGTGCACCAAATGACTCCATAACTCCATCCCAACCACTCAAGGTAGGACAAACTCTCATCTCCACTGGACAAATCTTTGAATTAGGCTTCTTCAGTCCTGGTAACGCAAGTGAACTGTATATTGGAATCTGGTACAAGATTGATCCCGATCGTAGAATTGTTTGGGTCGCAAACAGAGGAAATGCACTCTTAGCAGATGACCTGGCTTCAAGGCTGATAATCAGCAGTGATGGGAATCTAAAGCTTATGGATGGAAAGCAAGATATTGTCTGGTCAACAAATGCTTCTGTCCAGTCTAATACCACAATTGCAGTGCTTACAGATGATGGAGATTTCATCCTTAAAGATAAGATTTCAGGGGCAACTCTGTGGGAAAGCTTTTATTATCCTTCTGATACAATTTTAGCAACCATGCAGTTAGGATTGAACGGTAGAAGTGGTCAGAAAAGTTTCTTGACATCTTGGGAAAATGATAATGATCCAGCACCTGGAAAGTTTGTCGTTGGACTTTCAGACGAGAAACCACCACAAGCTTTCACATGGAATGGTACCAAACCATATTGGAGAGGAGGTCCATGGGATGGATGGAAGTTCATTGGAATTGAAGATGAGGATAAGGGGTATGCAAATGGAATAAGTCTGACAACAAATAATCAAATAGGAGCCTCATGTATGACTTTCAACAATTTCAACAAGTCCTACATCTCAATTATGGTAATTTTACCAACAGGTATGTTGGAGATACTGCACTGGGAAGGACAACAAAATCAATGGAACGTGTCTTGGGCAGCACCTCAGCATCCATGCGACGTATATGGAACTTGTGGACCCTTCAGCTCTTGTAGCAAGAGTCGCTCTCCACCTTGTGAGTGCCTCAAAGGGTTCTTCCCGTTGTCTAATGAGGAATGGAGTAAGGGAAATTGGACAAGTGGATGCGTGAGGGGTACACAACTGATGTGTGATGGAAACAGTAGCAACTTAATCTCCAAAGCATCTAAACCGGATGGCTTCTGGAAGCTCAGTCAGATGAAATTACCAGATCATTATCTGTATTTGTATGATGAGACTGACCAAGGGGGGTGTAGCCAATGGTGCCTCCGTAACTGCTCTTGTCTAGCATATGCATGTCCAGATGGTATAGGGTGTATGGTTTGGGTGACAGATCTTGTTGACATTCAGCAATTCTCAAATGATGGGGAAGATTTGTATCTCCGCCTTGCTAAAACAGAGCTAGGTAATTTAGGTCTAGTCTGGACTGTTTCTACATTATAAAGCTTGCCTGTTCTTCACAATTTGTTTAATGGAACTTTCAGGAGTAAAAAAGCGATACACAGCAACCATCATCAGTGTCTTATCTATATCGGTTGGTTCACTCTTGGGCTTGTTGATATGTTGTGTTAAGAGATGGAAAGCAAACAGAAGAGGTAAACATGTTTATCAATTACTCACAGCATGTTAGGAGCTATTCTGTTGACATGCTGACTGCATAGGATTGAAAATTCATCTAAATATATTTGAATTCCTATATTTGATCGTTTAGCAGCAATTCAGTATTGAAGATACGCTTAGCCTCCCCTATCCTGTTATCTGATTATTCCATTGCTAATCTCAAGCAAACTGATTCTACAACTCAGAAAAAGTTAGTAAGTGCTGATTTTCTATGTAATTATTGTTAAAGCTACAGCACTTAGGCATTCAGACACACATATCCATGAACAAAAGTCAGAGACAAGTAAATGGTGCGTAATGAAGGGATTCAGGATAAAGTGCATAGTAAAGGGTCTCTTTGTGTCGGAGAGAAAGGGCACTGTGAGAGATATTTCGCAAGAAGATGTCCAGGAAGGTCCTGCATCAGCAAAGTGGTCATCCGAGCTTCCAATTATAGATTTTAATAGGGTAAAGAGAGCTACCAACAACTTCAGTGAAGCTGACAAGCTTGGTGAAGGAGGATTCGGTGCAGTTTACAAGGTAATTAAACTTCTAAACAAGTATCTGCACATCGATATTAGCTTAGGCATGGATAGAACTTATGAATAATTTGTGAACCTGAATTCCAGGGGAATTTAGAAGATGGACAGCTCATAGCCGTGAAAAGGCTTTCAAGTCACTCAGGACAAGGCATGGAGGAGTTCAAGAATGAGGTTATGTTGATATCTAAACTTCAGCACAGAAATCTTGTAAGGCTGTTGGGTTGCTGCATTCAAGGAGAAGAAAAGATAGTCATTCTTGAATACATGAAAAACAAAAGCTTGGACAAATTCCTCTTTGGTAAATATTCTTCTTTAGTACTTCACTGAATTACTAACTCAAAATTTCTTTTATTTAGTTTAGGCTAGGAGTTCTCAGTAGTTTCCTGTTTTCTACGACGATCAGGACTGCGTTAGTGATATTGAACTTAGAGGTCAGCCGAGGGATCCGCATTACGTTTTACAATTATCGCTCATCAGATGGTAGTGTATATGCATAGTTATCTTATAGAACAATTGCTTGATTGGAAAATCGAATTCATCCTCAATTCACAAGGCCCTCAGTCCCGTTCTGAATAGTCTTTGGCACGTTTTATGACATCAAACACTTCGTCAAAATTAATGTGTTTGACATTTGCACCTCCTGAAAATTCTGAAGTTTTCTTAACCCTGTCAATTGCCCCGATAATTTTCTCAAATTTCCTTCTTCCGTTATCTTGCCCTCTAGAGGAAATGAAAACATTTGCCACAATTTTATGGAATACTGAATAAATTACATAGGAATATAGACAAATCTCAGAGATGTTGAAGTTAATATTTAACAGGAAAACAGCTATTTCCATTTCGAAATAATAATAATCGACTTTACCAGATCTCTAACTGGTTTCCTAGATTCAGGTGATCCTTGTCATGACTACAAGAGTTCTTGTTTTTTCAATTATTATGATGATGTCCTTTGAGGTAACCTAACATCATGTGGAGTTACAAAAATTGAAGCTTGATTTCCGCTTGTGTAATGTGTATTAATATAGAAACATTGAATACTAGCATTAAACTGCAATCAATTTGTCATAAACAGCAAAACTTTACAATATCCTTCTACTTGTTATTGAAATTTGAACACCACACAGTGTATACTGTGCACTAACCTTTTCCTCTCATGCATTATATTGTTTATGTGGATAATGGGCAGACCGAACAAAAAGGTTGGAGCTAGATTGGGCGAAACGGTTCAGCATAATTCAGGGCATTGCCAGAGGGCTTCTATACCTCCATCGAGATTCTTGTTTGAGAATCATTCACAGAGATTTGAAGGCCAGCAATATTCTCTTGGATGATGACATGAACCCCAAAATCTCAGACTTCGGGCTGGCACGAACTTTCCGTGTCACCCAAGAACTAGCTAACACTCTCAGAGTTGTGGGAACTCTGTAAGTGATCAACTAATCTTTTCTAAAGCATGTCTGCCCTGACTCGTGGCCAACCGAAAAGAATATAAAGATAAAACTAATATCTATTGCATGGAGAAAAATGTGCTTAATTATTGGTGAATTTTGTAAACAGTTGATACTTTCGTGTTTCAAATATGATGCAGGGGTTATATGTCTCCAGAATATGCCATGGGAGGCCTCTTTTCAGAAAAATCTGATGTTTACAGCTTCGGAGTTTTGCTGCTAGAGATTGTCAGCGGCAAGAAGAACACCGGGTTGGGATATCATGAAAAATATTTGAACCTTCTTGGCTATGTAAGTGCATAAAGTTTTTCTTATTCTCGTGTTAGTTTAATTTCAGGTAGATCAGATAAAATCTGTCTTGTCTAAGAATTAAGATAAAAAGACGAATATAGTGGGAAGCCAATCTACAATTTGGGTACTCGAATCCAATTCTAATGGGCGACTTGGAAATGATTCATTGCTCAGGCGTGGCAATTGTGGAACGAGTGTAAAGCTCCAGAATTGCTGGATCCATCACTGGCAGATTCTTGCACCCCATCAGAAGTAATGAGATGCATTCAAATTGGACTTCTTTGTGTTCAAGACCATGCTGCAGATCGGCCTACAATGTCAAATGTGGTTCTGATGCTAAGCAGTTCTGAAAGCGAAATGGAACTTCCTCAACCGAGACAGCCAACATTTACGTTTCAAAGCTTTCTAGAATCTGAGCATTTTCAATCAGGGCTTTGCACGTTCAATGTTTCCATAAATGAAGTTAGTATTTCAATGGTTGAAGGTCGATGAATGGTCTACTCGAGACACAAGACGTCTGGAACAAGTGAAATTTAGCATGTATCACATGCTATTTGTGAATAAACGTGAAAAAGGGTCAGAATTTTGTGTTAATCTGTAGTGGATTTAGCACAATATTGTTAATTGAAAAGTGGTGCTGTTTAGCAAAGTACAACAGTTTTCTTTCAATTTAGCAATGTTATCTCTTTACTTCTAATTTATACTTTGAAATATGATTGCTTTCCAAAGTTTGATACTAGAGAATATTCAAATTATATTTTTGTTCTATGGAATAGTAAGAATAAGAGGACAGAGGATTGCGTAGTTATTATACGTATTCAATATGTTCATGCAAGCTAATATATAGCTTTCTTACTTTGTTCCATTTACTTAAACTAGTTAGTTTTACAAACCAGTAAATGTCTCCGAATAAAAGCTGCAAACACAGGTCGAAACAGGGATACCCCAATCTACAAATATCATATGCACACCTTGCAAATAAAAGTAGCCAAAAGAAGCAGAGAATTCTGCTGCATCAACTCTTCTAGCAGCTGCTCTCTCTCCTCTTCTTGATGCTGCACCAAGTGAAACCCTGCAGAACATTGATGAAATTTTGTTTAACAATTCAACAACTTGAAAAGTAAGTCAATTGTGAGACGGAAAATGGAAAGCAAGGCAAGAAGATCACACGATTGCGAAACAAATAATCATGTCCAGAGGTCAACAGCAACTTCATTCTCCACGTCCAAATTAGGCTCCTTGGCATTCACAATCTTGGATACCATCAAATCATCGAATTCCATATCAATCCTCGAGTGTTGCTTCAACAGTTGTTGCTCCGACTCATCCTCGCTAACTGAATCATCTCCCATGAACTTCTTCCATAGTTTCTGATCAGCACTTTTTTTCGATTCTGCCATTGAAGTGTTTGCCTCCTGATCATCTTGGTCCATGCCACAAGCTCCATCATTCGTGGACTTTGTTGTGGTTTTAGAGCTTTGTGGTAGAATCACTCTTCTTCTCTTCATGGTCTGAAGGATTTCAAGTTCTGGTTCTTCCTCCCCACGCTGAATTATCTTCTCAACTAAGGCGGGGCTGAATATTCTGGCTAAGACCTTGATCAATGCTTTTGACTTAGCCTCCATTCTTTTCACATTTTTCTTGAAGGTGGCTATGCTACTCTCAAGTTTCCCCATATGATATTTTGATCTTGTGATGTCTTCCTTCAGTGCATTCATGTGATCCTTGAAAATTTCCAGCTCTGCATCCATTGAAGGCCTCGAAGCCGTTACGTGTTGTTCTCTCCATCCTCGTCTTTTCCTGATTGTTGGAGCTTCATCATTTCGCCTTCTAATGTTCATTAGCAAATGTTCCTGCCCTCTCTGAAACCATTTATTCTCGTATTCATATTGCCTCAGTCCAATCTTCCTGAATCCCTATTATGTTTAGAAAGCAAACAATCAGAAATTAGTGGGGGAGGATCCCAATTGCTATTGAATTTGAGTCTCAACGAGGAATTTACTTGACATTCAAACTGCAAACACAAAGCATGAGCAAAAGTAGCAAGCATAAGTACAAAAAAATGGCATTTACCTGGGTTCATGAGTTGTGATAGACATAACAAATTCTTGTAGAGACTTTCTAATGATGATAAAAAAATTATCTAAAGAATACGATATCCATGCTATGAAAAAGGATTTACTCTAAAAGGTATGCAATAATCTGAAATGCATAAACTCACATAGTTGTTGAGTTGGTAGATGAAGCTTGAGAAATTGCTGTGCTTGAAATATTTTGGTAGAACCTCTGCAGCAAATTTGAGATGGTCCAGGACTATTAGGCTGGTACCTTCAGAATTCCAGGTAATCATGTTGTTTGTCTCTGTATCCTCCACCATTTGAAAGGTCTTCGTCAAGAAGGGGGGCGGAGTGAAACCACGCACTCCTTTCATGAATTCCATCTTCTCTGAGGCCTGCTTGGAGGGTAGCGAAGATGGCCTAACAATCCCACCATTTCCGGCTATTCCTCCACCACGTACTTCCATTGTGTCTTGACGAGTTGTTTTGCATTCCATGAGGTAGTAGTCAAGACTGTTTTAAGTTTAAAAATGTTCAGATGGGCTAAACAAACTGCCCCTGCATGCAGTGGCTGTTCTTAAGTAAAATTCCATCAAAAAGGTTAGTCCCCCTCTGGTGAAATCATGACTCTCAATTCACTATCTTTCAATTACCAACCTTAGCAAGAACGAGTCTAATACTGTTCTATTACTGCCTTATTCACCAAGAATATATTCCTCTTACAACTTATTTCGTAAACAAAGCACAATCTGATTTTTATCTCCATATTTGAGTGGCCTTGATTGTTCACCAATCAAAGTGGGGGGGAGGACAACATCATTTTTAAAGCATGTTTCTGGTGTCCTTGTACTTCAAAATGAGTTGTTAATAGAAGCTGCATTAGTGTATTCTAGGCTTATATAGATCAGCAATCTACCTCGTCTACTTTTCTTTCCTTTCCAAGTATCATTCGAAAACAAGCGACTAGGATGTAGCTACGATTTGTGCCATAACCGGCCTTGTTCCTTAACGTGTAACTTTGATGCTGTTACAAGATTGAAGCATTTTGGAATCTGAGGGGAAACAAATTGAAGAAAAGAAAGGAGACATATGGTATGAATTTTGATCCATCTAGTCATTATTTAGTTTTAAGGATGAATTGGTTGTCTTTCTCATAATCCAAGGCATATCGATGGACAATTAAGACAAGGAGGAAGGATGATAAGTGAAACTCCTGTTATTTGTTTTGGCAAATGAGTACAACTTCTGTTAGTGTGACAGAAAAAACTGCGGAAGATTAACAACCATTTCTATATAGGAAAATAGATAAAATCATTTATCCATTTACAGTGACTAGTAATAGTTCACGTGCTTTGCACGTGATTATAATATCTTAAAATATATTATTCTTTGGATACTAAAATTTTTTTATGAAATTTTGATCACTAACATCTTAATATAGTATTTTTATATTATTTATTTTTTTAAACTAGTTACTTTTAAAAATTTTATTAAATGAAAAGAGACAGAAAACATTCCAATATAGTTGACATATCCCTTAGGATTAAATTTGAAATCATGAACCAAACACTTTTTGATTTATAGCTTGAACTCTAACATATCAAATATTATCATGTTTTACCAAAATTATTGTATATTCATGATTCTATTGCATATAAACCACAATCATCACAATTTTTATAAACGAAGAATATAATTAAGTTAGGAAAATAAACATACATGTAATTTGAATTCTTTGTATTATGTCAATTCTATTGCTGTCAATAATGGAGTATAAATGATTCACCATGTAAAGTTTTTTTGGCTTATATATTCTAACAATTGAAAATTTATAGATAGAGATAGTTGGAATTTTTCTATTTTCCTTTTCTTTTATTCATGTTTTTAGCACAATACAATGCGAAACAAAAGCAACAAGTCTACTTTTTTCATATGAGCAAAATATTTTTTATTTTAGTATTATTTTTTTGATGATCATGGAATTGGAATGAGAATTGTGGCCAATTAATAATTTTAATATTAAGTTTTTGTATATTGCAGTGTTTTAGTTTTTAATTGCCAACTTTTAATCCATAACCGCTATCATTATTATCAATTATTGGAATGCACTAAATCTATCTAATTACAATTGTCACCATAAATGAAATTTAATTAATTTTAAAGTTTTTCATTTCATAACCGCTTCCATTATTCACTAATATTGCAATACAATAAATATATCTAATCATTAGAAAAATAAGGGTATTTTGGACATCACCAAAAATAAATTTGGATATCATTTTGAATTTATCATTCTCCATTTTAAATTTACTCTTATTATAATTCTTATTTTATCGTTGGAAATAGTTTCTGACTTGACGGAAGGATTTGGTTTGCTCAAACCAATACAAATGAAGCATTACCATATTATTGTAAATAACAATGTTTGTCTTCTCTTGGATATCAGTGATATGGATGTTGTCTTTGATATTATTTGAATTGTATTCTAACTTTTTAATTCATTTGCTATTTACTTTATGTCATTTTATAAATAGTTTTCAAATTTTTTCAGTTTTTCTTGTTTCGATCGGTTGCTATTAATGATAACAGTGATTCGTATGGTGCTATTTCAGATTTCTTTTTTCTAGTTTAATACTGCTATTTCAGTTATAAAGGTGTCATCATTTTTTGTATATTGAATTTCCATTGGATGTAACATGAAAAATTCTTGATATTGGTAAAAAGTACATAATTGTAAAATTTACTCACGATATTTGTATGAAGATATACAGATGAATAAGGATTTTCTTGTCCTTATTTCTCCATTTTCTAGAGAGTATTTATTTTTTGAAATTGATTTTTTTTAACAATCTCAACTAATGACTAATGAGAAATTTTTCATACTTCAATCAAAAAATTTTGATACGTATAATAATTTGAGATGGAGTCCAAGGGTAGGTAAATAGTTCTTAATGAGCAATTTTTAATTTTAATTACCTATACTATTAAAATGTAATCAATTGGAGTGTTTTATTTCTTTTAATTAGTGCCATATTAAAATGCAATTATTCTAATTAAAAGACACGAGGGTAATTTAGGGATAACAAAAAATAAGATAAAAAAGTGCTTACACTTGCACTCCCTAGAACCAACATTCATACTTTTTTGATAGTAATGATAATGATAATGATAATGATGATAGTGACAGCGTTGTAACGTGGTTAAACAATCCAATGGAAAAAAAAGAAGAAGAAAGAACTAGCTAATATAGAATTTCAATTAAAAAAATTTTTACTTTGAGTTATAATTATATATTTAGACTGGATAAAGAGACATTCGGAACAAAAAATTTTACATGCAATCGATAATTCTGAAAATGGCTATCAATTACACATGTATGTCCGCTGTCCGCCGCCTGACCGATAATCTTGGCCTCGGCACTGATAAGTCTATACTCCAACAAATACTTCATTTTGAATGAGCAGTGTCTGTTGTTATATCTGGAAATGAAGCAGCAAAAACAAATTTCTTTGTTGAATTTTTGTTGCAGATTTCCTCGAAAATCTGAGTTTGGAGTGATTCTTGGCAGATGATTTCATTAGAGTGCTGCTTCAGTTTTGCATTTGTAGAGGTATCTTTACACGTAAACAAGGATAGCTTTCAAAATTTTATCCTTTGATTACCGGTACATTTTTCTTGCGAACAAATAGTCTCATACCATGTGTTGCATGGTAATTTTTACTACCAAATATCAGAACAGGCCATGCGTTATATGGTATAGTAAATAAGGTGCAGGGTTGGGGATTGATCCTTACTAGTTAATCTGTAGCAAAATATGTTTCATTGGTGACTGGTGCTGTTCAGCAGAAGTGTAATTTTTTCCCCCTACTGGTCTTGTACTTTGGATAGAGTCATAGAGAATGTTCATGCAATAAGTCCTCATCCTAAGTTCTAAACAGACTTCATTTCCGTATCTTTCCATCGGCGCGAATGAGGGCGCATGTCGGATTGATAGTATTGCTTCTACTAACACGATTCCGATTTCGTTGGCTACTTCATTTTGAGCTAGTTTCTGCTTCGAGGAGGCAAAAAAAAAAAAAAAAAGTTTCATCCTGAATGAGGAGCATCATGTTGCCATGCCTGAACTTGAATAAAGGACCTCAATGCTTGCATGTCCAAGGAAGGAAATATTTGACAGTTGAAACACGGGAAAAATACACTTTTCATCTCTAAACTTTGAATTAAGAATACATTTCGTCCTCAAACTTTTAGACACAATACATTTAGGACATGAATTAATAAATTTTGATCACATTTAGTCCAAAAAGGATAAATTGTTCAATTTGGACGGAGAAGATTCAGTTGTCTAACATGTGGCTGCTAAGTAAAAATAATTTCGTAGTCAAAATCAACGGTCACGTGCCAAACACGCGAGTCTTCTCCGTTCAAATTGAACAATTTACTATTTTTGGACTAAATGTTGCCAGAAATTATTTATTCATATACTAAATGTGTTACGCCTAAAAGTTTGGGAATGAAATGTATTTCTAGTCCAAAGTTTAAGGATGAAAAATGGATTTTTTCCGTTGAAACACAACCAAAAAATAAAAAGAAAAAAAAGAAAGAAAGAAAGTAAGTAAAAGTCTTTGCTGGAACTTCTTTTGAAAGATCCTCTAAAATTATGATATTAGTCCGGTGGTGGTGACTCGTATCAAGGCCACAATACTATTATTCTTTCTTTTTAGATCAAGGGGGCAGTAATCTTACAGTATGTAACTTAAAATCCTTCAAAAATCAGGCTTTGTTCAGATAAGAGAAGACGATTGCTGAGGGGAAGGAAAATATTAAACTGTGAGAGCATCATTTTATTTGAAGTGGTTGTGAAACCAAATCATCTGTCCTAGAGGGCAATTGGCAAATAACACTCAGGTTGATCTTTTTGATTTAAACTGCAGTTAAAAGTAGTAATGCGTGGGCAACATTTAGGGATTACGACAGCTGCAAAAGACCTACACCATTGATTACTTGGTAGTTTGATACCTTAAAGTTCGACAAATTAACTAAGAGTATCTTGTGAAATTAGTGTTACATAACCACAAGAACCATCGCAGTCATATTAATGCATATTATAAGAACGTTCTTTTGATTAGTATAATTTTTACAAGGAAACACTTTTTATTCACACTTAAACTTCATCAAGTTGAAGATAGCATTTCAAGTGTAATTTCCCAAGTCCAACTTTAACAGTGCTATAGGAAACATCCCAGTGACTGTCATTTGCGAACCTCAATACACCAACTAATATTGGTCAACTCAGGTATGTTACTTGTAAATTGTCCATTGATGTATTTACCCTTAATTTCTTTGCTTTTCTTTCTTCCATTTTTCTGTCCCTATCATCAGAAAGAATAAACTATGATATGATAAGCTTCTATTCAACCATTTGATACGTGTCCGAACTGTCTGTTTTGGTTGGCACATAAAAGCACTATTTAAAAGGAACCGCCAAGGTTAACATGGCGTATCTGCTTACATTTTCAGGGAAGGATGGTCTGATCTGATGACTGTTGACATAACAAGAAGATTAGGCCAGAAAATGATATTCAATCAACCCACTTTGCAGATGTGCATAGTTGAATTGAAGAGGTTCATTTATTTATCAAGTATATTGACCATTGACTTTTATTTGTTTACGTGGTAGTAAAAAAAGGCCAAGCAGGACAAAGACGAAGAGCCTGGGAAGTGACCTTAAGAATTCATTTGGAGGACACATTTTTTATGCTCTTTTAGCATCAAAGACAGTACAGGGAATAGAGAGCATATAGTATATGGATAAAGCTAGCTTATTGTTGCTTGTGTTTTATAACATCCTCTTCATTTCACCGGTATGTTGTGCATCAAATGACACCATAACTCCATCCCAACCACTCAAAGTGGGACAAACTCTAATCTCAGCTAGGCAAATCTTTGAATTAGGTTTCTTCAGTCCTGGTAATGCAAGTGAATTGTATGTTGGAATCTGGTACAAGTTTGATCCTGGTCGTAGAATTGTTTGGGTTGCAAACAGAGAAAATGCACTCTTGGCGAGTGACCTGGCTTCAAGGCTGATAATCAGCAGCGACGGGAATCTAAAGCTTCTAGATGGGAAGCAAAATACTATCTGGTCAACTAATGCTTCCCTCCACTCTAATAGCACAATTGCAGTGCTTAGAGATGACGGCGATTTCATCCTTAAAGATAATGTTTCTGGCGCAACTCTATGGGAAAGCTTTTATTACCCTTCTGATACAGTTTTACCAAACATGAACGGAATGAAAAACGTCTCAACGTCCTGGGAAAATGAGAATGATCCAGCGCCTGGGAACTTTTTTACTATACTTTCAGATGAAAAACCACCACAATCTTTCACATGTAATGGTACCAAACCATACTGGAGAGCAGGGCCATGGAACGGATGGCAGTTCATTGGAATTCCAGATGCGACTAAGGGGTATGCAAATGGAATGAGTCTGATAACAGATAATCAAACGGGAGCTGCATATATGACTTTCAGCACTTTCAACGAGTCCTATATTTACATTATGGTAATTTTACCAACAGGTATGTTGGAACTACTGCAATGGGAAGGTCAACAAAATCAATGGAACCCGATTTGGGCAGCACCTCAAAATCCATGCGATGTATATGGAACTTGTGGACCCTTCACTGCTTGTAGCATGAGTGGATCTCCAATTTGTGAGTGCTTGAAAGGGTTCTTTCCGCACTCTAATGAGGAATGGAGTAAGGGAAATTGGACAAGTGGATGTTTGCGGCGTACAGAGTTGATGTGCACTAAGAACAGTAGCAACTTAACATCTAAAGCATCTAAACCGGATGGCTTCTGGAAGCTCAGTCAGATGAAATTACCAGATCATTATCTGTATTTGTATGACGTGATTGACCAAGGGGGGTGTAGCCAATGGTGCCTGAGTAACTGCTCTTGCCTAGCATATGCATGTCCAGGTGGCATAGGGTGTATGGTTTGGGTGACAGATCTTGTTGACATTCAGCAATTCTCAGACGGTGGGGAAGATCTATATCTCCGCCTTGCTAATTCAGAGCTAGGTAATCTAGGTCTAGTCTGGACTGTTTCTGCATTATAAAGCTTGCGTGTTCTTCACAATTTGTTTATTGTAATTTTCAGGAGGAAAAAAGCGATACACAGCAACCATCATCAGCGTCCTATCTATATCGGTTGGTTCACTCTTGGGCTTGTTGATATGTTGCATTAAGAGATGGAAAGCAAACAGAAGAGGTAAACATGTTTATCACTGACTGCATAGGACTCAAAATGCGTCTAAACATACTTAAAGTTGTATATTTGATCATTTAGCAGCCATTCAGTATTCAAGATACCCTTACCCATGGTTCTAAGCCGAGTCGTCTCGGTCTCGGCCCCTACCGATACGATACCGTGACGAAACGATACCGAGATATTTGACTCGCCGAAAAATCGGCCGAGACGTTACCGCGACGAATTGACTCGGCCGAGTCATACCGAGTCACTCCGAATTATCCCGAGTCAAGACGAGAAATCGGCCGAGTTACACCGTGACGGATTGACTTGGCCATTTCTTTTGCTATTTTTTATTATTTTTGTTTAGCATACTTTTTTTATATTATTAATAATTTTTAGAATATTAAATACTTTAAAATTTGCGTCTCACCGAGACCGCGACCGATATGCCGAAACCGATGTGGAACGTTCCGGGCCGCGACCGTGACCGCGACCACGACTTTGAACCATGCTTACCCTCCCCTTCCATGGAATCTGAGTATTCCATTGCTAATCTCAAGCAAAAGTTAACAAGTGCTGATTTTCCATGTAATTATTGTTAACGTTACAGCACTTAGGCATTCAGACACACATATCCGTGAACAAAAGCCAGAGACAAGTAAATGGTGCATAATGAAGGGCTTCAGGATAAAGTGCATAGTAAAGGGTCTCTTTGTGTCGGAGAGAAAGGGCTCTGTGAGAGATATTTCGCAAGAAGATGTCCAGGAAGGTCCTGCATCAGCAAAGGGATCATCCGAGCTTCCAATTATTGATTTCAATAGGGTAAAGAGAGCTACCAACAACTTCAGTGAAGCTAACAAGCTTGGTGAAGGAGGATTCGGTGCAGTTTATAAGGTAATTAAACTTCTAAACAAGTACCTGCACATTGATATTAGCTTAGGCATGGATAGAACTGATGGATAAATTGTGAACCTGAATTCCAGGGGAAATTAGAAGATGGACAGCTAATAGCCGTGAAAAGGCTTTCAAGTCACTCAGGACAAGGCATGGAGGAGTTCAAGAATGAGGTTATGTTGATATCTAAACTTCAGCACAGAAATCTTGTAAGGCTGTTGGGTTGCTGCATTCAAGGAGAAGAAAAGATAGTCATTCTTGAATACATGAAAAACAAAAGCTTGGACAAATTCCTCTTTGGTAAATATTCTTCTTTAGTACTTCACTGAATTACTAACTCAAATTTTCTTTTAATTATTTTAGGGTAGTGAGTTCTCAGTAGTTTCCTGTGTATTGTTTGCTACGACGATCAGGACTGTGCTAGATGCATTCCATCAGAGTGATCTGCTTTATGGTTCATAATTATCTCTCATCAGATAGTAGTGTATATGTATAAATATCTTGTAGAACAACTGCTTAATTGGAAAATTGAATCCATCCTTTACTTGCAAGTCCTCAATCCCGTTATGAATAGTCTTTGGTACGTTTTGTGACATCAAACACTTCGTCAATCCTGAAGAGCAACGATGGGTAAATGTCACACCTCAACTTTCAACAACTAGTAGTTTAGGGTGGCAAAATTAATGTATTTGACATTTGCACCCCTGAAAATTCTAAATTTTTCTTTACCCTTTCAATTGCCCCAATAATTTTCTCAAATTTCCTTCTTCCGTTATCTTGGTCTATTACCACAGGAAAATAGACAAATTTCAGAGATTTTGAAGTTAAAATTTTACAGGAAAACAGCTTTTCCCATGTCCAAATAATAATAATCTACATTACCTGCTCTCTAACTGGTTTCCTAGATTCATGTGATCTTTTTCATGACTAGAAGAATTCCTGTTTTTTCAATTATTGTGATGATGTCCTTTCAGGTAACCTGACACCATGTGGGGTTTACAAAGATGGAAGCTTGATTTCTGCTTATGTAATGTATATTAATCTAGAACCATTGAATACCAGCTTTAAACTGCAACCAAATTGTCAAAAACAGCAACAATTTACAATATCCTTCTACTTATTATTGAAATTGGACACCACACAGTGTATACTGTGCACTAACCTTTTCCTCTTGTGCACTAAATTGTTTATGTGGATAACGGGCAGACCGAACAAAAAAGTTGAAGCTAGATTGGGTGACACGGTTCAACATACTTCAGGGCATTGCCAGAGGGCTTCTATACCTCCATCGAGATTCTTGTTTGAGAATCATTCACAGAGATTTGAAGGCCAGCAACATTCTCTTGGATGATGACATGAACCCCAAAATCTCCGACTTTGGGCTGGCACGAACATTCCGAGTCACCCAAGAACTAGCTAACACTCTCAGAGTTGTGGGAACTTTGTAAGTGATCAACTGATCTTTTCTAAAGCATGTCTGCCCTGACTCGTGGCCAACCGAAAAGAATATAAAGATAAAGCTAATATCTATTGCATGGAGAAATATGTGCTTAATTATAGGTGAATTTTGTAAACAGTTAATACGTTTGTGTTTCAAATATGATGCAGCGGTTATATGTCTCCAGAATATGCCATGGGAGGCCTCTTTTCAGAAAAATCTGATGTTTATAGCTTCGGAGTTTTGCTGCTAGAGATTATCAGCAGCAAGAAGAACACTGGTTTTGGATATCATGAAAAATATTTGAACCTTCTTGGCTATGTAAGTGGATAAAGCTTTTCTTATTCTCGTGTTAGTTTAATTTCAGGTAGATCAGATAAAATCTGTCTTGTCTAAGAATTAAGATAAAAAGATGAATATTGTGGGAAGCCAAACTATAATTTGGGTACTCGAATCCAATTCTAATGGGCGACTTGGAAATGATTCATTGCTCAGGCGTGGCAATTGTGGAACGAGTGTAAAGCTCCAGAATTGCTGGATCCATCACTGGCAGATTCTTGCACCCCATCAGAAGTAATGAGATGCATTCAAATTGGACTTCTTTGTGTTCAAGACCATGCTGCAGATCGGCCTACAATGTCAAATGTGGTTCTGATGCTAAGCAGTTCTGAGAGTGAAATGGAACTTCCTCAACCAAGACAACCAACATTTACGTTTCAAAGCTTGCTAGAATCTGAGCATTTTCAATCAGGGGTTTGCACGTTCAATGTTTCCACAAATCAAGTTAGTATTTCAATGGTTGAAGGTCGATGAATAGTCTACTCGAGACACAAGACGTCTGGAACAAGTGAAATTTAGCATGTATCATATGCTATTTGTGAATAAACGTGAAAAAGGTTCAGAATTTAGATAAAAATCCTTAGTTAGTCAGTCTGTAATAGATTTAGCACAATTTTTTTTTGTGTGTGTGTTAATCTGTAGCGGATTTAGCACAATATTGTTCATTGAAAAGTGGTGCTGTTTAGCAAAGTACAACATTTTTCTACCAGTCCTGTCGTTGTAGGTCGGATAGAGAATGCTTATTCATCAAGTCCAGGGAGTAGCAGTGCAGCCGGCCCCAAGTTTTGAAATTTCCTTTTTGCCCCAAAAAAGTTGTTATTACAAATTTTCATTGAGAGTCTTTCCCTTGAAAAAAAAAAAGATTGACAAAATTCTTTCCCCTCTTCCTAGCTTTTGCTTGTGAAAATTTTGAACTTTTTCCTCTCTTTAAATAATTTTTAACATTGAGTTATAATTACTTGACCACTTCTTGTTAACTTCTTTAGTATTGTATATTGTCTTGTTACAGTTTTATCTATTGTGTTAAGAAAAATCTCTTAATAGCTAAATCCTGCACATTTTCAATTACCTGTTTTATTTTAATTTCTATTATTAATCTACCAAAATTCAAATTTAAATACTTGGTTTTACATATATGTGATCTTTTATATGTAAGCAAAAAAACTAATAAAATTGTACAGTAAAGAAATGCTCCTAATCATACAAAACCAACATGTATAGCTAATTAGTGATGTTATTTTTTCACTTCCAATTGTACTTTGAGATATGATTGCTCTTTTTTTTTAAGGTCGATACGATAGTTTCCTACACTATGGAGATATGATTGCTCTATAATGAGATATTTGGATTGGATAAAGTGACATCCGGAACAAAAAAAAAAATTGTACATGCAATCCATAATTCTCAAAAATGCACTCAAAAACACATGTATGCCTGCCGCCTGACAGATAATCCTGGCTTCGGCACTGGTAATTCCATACTCTAACACATACTTCAATTTGAATGAGCAGTATCTGCTGTCATATCTGGAAATGAAGCAGCAGAAACAAATTTCGTTGTTGATGAAATCCCTGAAACTTTTGAGTTTAGAGTGATTCTTGGCAGATGATTTTCATCCGAGTTCTGCTTCAGCTTTGCATTTGTAGAGGTATCTTTACACGGAAACAAGTGTAGATTTCAAAACCTATCCTATCATTACCAGTACAATTTTTCTTTTCAATAAGAACGAATAGTCTCATATCATGTGCTGTATGGTAATTGGTACTATTGAATATCGGAATAGGCCATCCACTTATTTGTAACGAATTCCGCAGCCTCTGCGTAACTAATTTAGGATTCAAGCTCATAGGAGTGTTTCCTTTAGAAAATGAAAGTTTTTATTGGCTAGTGATTCAATATGACTTGGATTCCTTAGATAAGAATGAGAATGCTTGACATGATTGTTTCTGTTAAGAGCATTTGAAGCTAGTTCTGCTGGAAGCGGCATAACCATTTCGCAGCTAGGTTGTACTTCCAAAAAATATTCATGTTTCATCCTGAATGAGCAACATCGTGTTGCTATATCTGAACTCGAATCAAGACCTCTATGCTTGCATCTCCAAGAAAGAAACTAGTTGGCTATTGGAAGTCTGGATCCCATTTTCTGGCGTGTGGAGATCAATAAAAATTACGGTACTCTTGCACAAAGTTCTTTTGATTATAATTTATAATGGGAACGCTTCTAATTTACAATCGGTCTTCATCAAGCAAGAGATTACGTTTCAAGCGTACCCTTCCAGCAGTCGACTTTAATTAAGAATGCTCAAGGAAACATCCCTGTGACTATCAATTGCAAAATTTAAAACACCAAAATAATGACGGTTCTCAACTGAGGTACATGGCTACTGAATTGTCCAGTAATGACCATCAGACGCCAAAAATAAATAAATGGGCTACGTCAGGTCTCCTTTTAACAAGTTGATACCACAATCTAGCTTTATCTACACGTCTACAAACTATTTATCTTGCTTGATGCAGAGGCCCTTCCTGGGCCTGGACACGTGGCAGTCCAGGGTGACCCGAGCTGGGCTTGGAACCCGGGCCCATGGGGAACCAGTCCAGGACACGCAGCGGCTAGGGCTCCGCGGGGCTCTAGAGAGCTATCCCGTAGAGGGCGGGGAGAATCCCCCTCAGCGCGGGACTGGGAGCTATCCAGGGCAAATCCCGAAACGTACGGAGGTCGGACTCCTCGGCAGGTATAAACAGTAACGCACAATGCCTGCGCACGGTACGCTTACTATTGGCAACTAACTTCCGACTGCTTTACTGTTAGTACACTCCCTACTCACCGGAAAACTAACTTGACCGTCGGAGCGCCCTCGAGGACTACCTCGGGGCCCCTGTCAGTTCACCCTCTCGTTTTTCTTTCAGGCTTAGGACGCGCTCTTTCCATCAGCTCGCCGAGCTCATTAGGTCAGCTCGGTTCGGGGAAGTTCCGTGTTTCTTCAGTTGGCGCCGTCTGTGGGAACGAAGGTACGAGTATTTGCGTTGATGGCGAGAACGCGTTCCAAGCGAACCGTGGATAACACTGATCCCGGAGCCGGTGAGGGGTCCCGGCGAATGGAGACCGAGGCGGCCCGAGGCGTCGGGGGCTCGGCCCTTTCAGGGGAACAAAGACAGCAGATCTATCAGTTTGTGACCGAGAACCTCCCCATGCTGGAAGACATAATCCGGCAGGCGAAGGAGGGGGGTGAGGCTGGGGGTGCGCAGACCTCTAAGGCGAAGGGGAAGGAGAGGGAGTCGCTCCCCATTCCCTCGGAGGACGAGTCACGGGACCAGCCCCCCAGGAGGAAAATACTGCGGACTCCACCCAGGCCGTGGGCCTCGGTGGTCGGGGACAGTGAGAGATATTCTTGCGATCGATCCGCTGGGGGCCGACCGAGGGATCCCTCCTCATGGAAACTTGCGCGAAACGAGCCGGAGCGCTCCCCCGCCCGATCTATCAAGAGCCGGCCGCGGGACCCTCCCCAATGACAGCCCGTTCGGGACGAGTTCGAGCAGATCCTGCGTTCGCAACTGTACGAGGACAACTACGCAGACTCGCCCTTCACCCGAGATATAGAGGACTACCCGTTACCTCGGAGGTTTAAAATCCCGAGTATCGAACTGTACGATGGTTCGACTGACCCGGAAGACCACCTCTCGGTCTTCCTGACACACATGCATCTACAAACCGCCGCGGATGCACTCCGTTGCAAGACCTTCCCCATGTTTCTGAAGGGTAAGGCCCGGCTCTGGTTCCAGGGTCTGGCACCGGGATCTATCCGGAGTTTCACCGAGCTGGCCAGACAGTTCGCCGCCCAGTTCGTCTCCTCGAAGACTTACTCGAAAAACGCGGCTCACCTGATGGCCATCAAGCAGAAGCCGGACGAGTCCTTGAAGAATTTCACGACTCGCTTCAACACAGAAAGCCTGCAGATCAGGGACAAGGATGAAAATGTGGTCATGGCTGCCTTCATGAACGGGCTAAGGGTAGAGGAACTCTACTACAAGCTTGCCGAACAGCTCCCCAAAAATCTGGAAGAGCTCTTGACCCGGGCTCACGCCGCCGCCAACGCAGAGGAGGCCGCCCGCCTGAAGCGAGAGTCAGATCGAGAACTCGGGTATCGGAGAGGACGGGGAAACCCCCCTGAAACCAAGGACGACCAAGCCAGGAAGAACGTCTTCGATCGCCTCTCTAAGGATAAAGCCCCCGCTCAACCGCCACTCCCGGAAAAAGGGTATACACCCCTGACTCGGCCTAGGGCACAGATCCTGGCTGTGATGGAGGCAGAGGGTCTAGGAGGACGACCGCCCAAGATGGGGACGCCCCGGAATAAAAGGAACCAGGACCGGTACTGTGCCTTCCACCGTGATGTAGGGCATGATATGGAGGGATGCTGGGCCTTGCGGAAGGAGATTGACGACTTAATCCAACGTAGTTTCTTGGGGCGGTTTGTGCAGCCAGGTAGGCCGGGCCAGGAGCGCGGACGTGCCTACCCCGAAGAGAGGGGCGAAGGCTACCGCCGAGACCGCCCTAAGCGGCGTGACGCGGCCCGAGGCTACTCCCCCGACCAGGGCACTCAGAATTTGGCAGGGGTTATAAACACCATAGCTGGGGTCCCACGGGAGGAGACAGCCATACAACCCGGAAGAACAGGCGACCTCTCCCCGACGGAGATGATTCACTGAAGCGCCTGCGCATGGATGAGGAGATCACCTTCGGACCAAGAGACGCGGTTCCCTTGGCCTCCGGAAATCATGAGGCCATCGTAATAGACGTCGTCACCAATAATTACCGGGTGAAGAAAGTGTACGTCGATCAGGGAAGTTCAGTGGACATCCTGTTCTACAGGTTGTTCAAGGAGCTCGGCCTAGAGGACGGACAGCTGATCCCTGTTCGGACACCTCTAGTAGGCTTTACTGGACCGCCCATCAATCCGGAGGGGATGATCACCCTGATGGTCAAAGTAGGTCAGGCACCCAGATGCCGGACCATCCCTGTCAACTTCGTGGTGGTCAAGCAGCCATCCCCGTACAACATATTCCTAGGTCGGCCCGCTTTGAATGCCCTCCGAGCGATTCCCTCATCGCTCCACCTCAGCGTCAAATTCCCCACCCCGGGAGGAATTGCCGAGGTGCATGGAGATCCAGAGGTGGCCCGAGTTTGTTACCTAGCCATGCTCCGGGGACACGAGAAGGTGGTTGCTCAGACGACCAGCTTGGAGCCTTACATCCCGGGGGAGGAGGATCGGCAGTTGGGTACCCAAGATGAGATCGAGGAGTTCCCAATGAAGGAGGACAGGCCTGACCAGGTAATCCGCATCGGTGCGTCGCTACCGCCCAAAGAGAAGGATGACTTGAAGGCCCTCCTAAGGGAGTACGCCCAGGTTTTCGCTTGGACAGTGGAGAACATGCCTGGGATTCCGACTGACCTGGCCGTCCACCACCTCAACATAGACTCCCGCTTCAAGCCAGTGAAGCAGAAGAAGAGGAACTTCGCTCCAGAGAGAAATGAGGTGATCAGGACGGAGGTCGGAAAGCTGCTGGAATCCAAAATCATCATGGAGGTCTACTACCCGACTTGGCTAGCTAATCCTGTTCTAGTAAAGAAGGAGGACCAGTCCTGGAGAATGTGCGTTGACTTTACAGATCTCAATAAAGCCTGCCCGAAGGACTGCTTCCCCTTGCCGAAGATTGACAGGTTAGTAGATGCTACTGTTGGTTTTGACGTTTTGTATTTCCTGGATGCCTTCAAGGGATACCACCTGATAAAGATGGCTGAGGAAGGTCGGGAAAAAACCTCGTTCATCACCGAGGAAGGGACCTACTGCTACCGGACGATGGCATTCGGGTTGAAGAACGCTGGAGCTACTTACCAGCGTTTGGTAAATAAATTATTTCAGAACCAGATCGGCAGGAACATGGAGGTCTACGTGGACGACATGATCGTCAAGAGCCGAACAGGACCACAGCTCGTCCCCGACCTAAGAGAGATCTTGAACATCCTCTGGGAAAGCCGGATGCGGTTGAACCCGAAGAAGTCCACCTTCGGAGTTAGGTCGGGCCGGTTCCTCGGTTTCTTGGTCTCCCAAGAAGGGATCCGGGCTAACCCCGAAAAACTCCAAGCCATCATGGACATGGCCACTCCATGGAATGTGAAAGAGGTCCAGCGACTCACGGGAAGGATGGCCGCCCTGAATAGGTTCTTCTCACGGTCCGCGGTAAGGGGGCTCTCCTTCTTCCGAATCCTAAAAACGTCAAAGGACTTTCAGTGGACCGAGGAGTGCCAGAAGGCCTTCATCGATCTGAAGGCGTATCTAGCCGAACTGCCCACCTTGACCTCCCCGGAGCAGGGAGACAGGGGGGCTCAGAGGCCAATATATTATGTTAGCCGCGCCTTACAAGGTCCGGAAACGCGGTATACGCCGGCAGAGAAACTGGTCCTCGCCCTGGTACATGCTGCCCGGAAGCTCCGACCATACTTCCGGGCCCACAGCATTGTGGTCACGACCGATCAGCCCTTGCGACAGATACTCACAAAACCTGAGGTCTCGGGTAGGATGACTAAGTGGGCCGTCGAGCTTGCCGAGCACGACATCGGCTACCAGCCCCGCACCGCTATCAAAGCCCAGGCCCTAGCAGACTTCCTCGCCGAAGGAGCCAGTTTGTCCACAACTGAGCCGAGCACTCTGCCAGAGGAGGCCCGGCCGGTAAAGCCTTGGGTACTGTTCATAGACGGGGCCTCGAGCAAGGAGGGAAGCGGAGCTGGCCTGCTACTCACCTTGTCCACCGGGGAGGAGCTGACCTACGCACTCAGATTCGACTTCCCGGCATCCAATAACGAGGCCGAGTACGAGGCTCTCTTGACAGGGTTGCGGATAGCCCACCAGATGGTTGTAACCGCGATCAAGGTTCGGAGCGACTCTCAGCTCGTAGTCAACCAAGTCCGCGGGGAATACGAAGCTAAGGAGGATGTCATGAAGAAATATTTGGCCAAGGTCCAAGAGGCGAGAGCCCTGTTTGACATTTTCGAAATCGAGAGCGATCACAGAACAAGCGGGCGGACGCCCTGTCAAAATTGGCATCCTCCTCGTTTGCCCACCTTTGCAAGGAAGTCCTAATTGAGGTGGTCAAACAAAAAAGCGTTGATCAGGTTCAGGTCCTGGCCATAGACAGCCCGGCCTCATGGATGACCCCCATCGTAGATTTCCTCAGCTCGGGAAACCTTCCCGCCAACAAGATCGAAGCCCGCCGACTACAGCTCAGACCTGCTAAGTACGCCTACGCCGAGGGGACCCTCTACAGGAGGTCTTATTCATCCCCCTGGCTAAAGTGCGTAACTCCTGAAGAGGGCGATTACGTCCTCCGTGAAGTCCACGAAGGATTATGCGCGGCGCATGTAGGGTCCCGGGTACTGGCCAAAAAGTGCCTTCTCCTGGGCTACTATTGGCCCTCGGTTTTCCAAGATGCGGCGGCTCTGGTTCAGAAATGCCGAGTTTGTCAGGTGCACGCCCCGCTGCGCCACCAACCCACTCGGGAGATGGTCCCCATCCATAGTCCTTGACCCTTTGCCCAGTGGGGGATAGACCTCCTGGGTCCCTTCCCCCGAGCTCCGGGCAGGTACGAACATCTCGTGGTGGCCATCGACTATTTCACGAAGTGGATGGAGGCCGAGCCCCTGGCCACTATCTCCGGAAGGGCAATTCAGAAGTTCTTCTGGAAACACATAGTTTGCCACTTCGGGATCCCGCATGTCTTAGTATCCGACAACGGGCGACAGTTTGCTGAAAATCCTTTCAAAAGCTGGTGCGCAGAGCTCGGGATTAACCAGCACTTCACCTCGGTCGGACACCCCCAGGCCAATGGTCAGGTGGAGAATGTTAACCGAACCATTCTGCAGGGGTTAAAGACCAGGTTGGAACTAGCCCATTCTAACTGGTTAGAAGAACTACCTAGCGTCCTCTGGGCCTACCGCACTACACCGAGGACGGCCACCCACGAGACCCCATTTTTCCTGACTTACGGGGCGGAGGCGGTGGTGCCCGCGGAGGTTGGCCTCCCTTCGCCCCGAACACAAAACTTCGTTGCGACAGCCAACGAGGAAGAGCTGAGGTGCAACTTGGACCTGCTGGAGGCCAAGCGGGAGGAGGCGGCGATACGAATGGCTAAGTACAAAAGCCAGCTCGCCTATCATAACGCCAGGGTGAGGACCATACAGTACCAGCCGGGGGACGTTGTCCTAAGGAAGAACTCGGTCAGCCGAGCTCATGGCTCCAACAAGCTCGACCCGAACTGGGCCGTACACGGTCTTAGAGACAAGCCGGGCTAGGTACTGTAAGCTTGCGCGATTAGACGGGGTAGAGGTACCCCGCACTTGGCACTTCTCGAATTTGCGGTTATTCGTAGGATAGGTTTGTCCAGGGTGTCTTATTGTATTCTTTGGAATTTTAGTACCATTTCATCATTAAATAAATGCTCAGTTTCCTTGTTTTAGATCCCTTCTCACTATCAATTCCGTTTAACCTTTCAC